>NW_024100464.1:1837500-2576520 GCF_016545835.1 Crotalus tigris | reverse complement strand
AAAGGTTTTGATCGTAGCTCCGCCTGACATGGACTGTGATGGTTTGTGAAGACTATGGAGCAGGAATATGCAAATACCCACTTCTTTTCAAAGAGCAATGAACCCAAAGTGATCAGTAGATGATGCCAGCTAACTATGTGTAGTGCAGGGAATGGAGGCAGAAGAGGCGCTTCTCTCACAGGAGTCAATCTGATTGCAAAAGGAATCATTTGAAGCAGTGGACCATATAGAACAGTGAAATTCAAAGTAATACTACCTCCTTCAGAATCAGGATATTTAGACTACAGAGAACTAACTTGTGAAAGCAGTAGAAAATATCCGTGTGTTCTATATGATGGAAAACCCTTTTTTCCCCATTTCAGTTTTTTGTTTAGACATTGCTGCAAATGGAAAATGTAAACATACAGTAAAGTACCACATCCACTAATAAGATTTGGCATTAGCTCAAAATACTCATAAAGTTAACAGATAGTTCAAAACAAATAGGCAAATATACCAACATCTTATTAAGCCAGGCAATTTTACTTGGAAATGAATGACTCACCTTTTGCGTTTCCCATTGATAGCAGCTGAATAACATGACAATATGGACTCTATAAATTGCTATTTGTGATATACTTGAGCAAGGGCATCACATTTGATGAAATATTTCATTTGATGAAATGTTTCTATTTGTTAAAACAACTCCCATAATTGATAATGTTTTTTATTTTTGTGAGCTTTGTAAGTGAGATATTCTTTATTTAATACAATTTTCTTAGCTATAATCTGCTTTACATCTAGAAATCATACTGGGATAAATTCTAGATTACATGTAAAATCTTTTATAGCAATTGCAGTAATTGGCTTGGTGTTGCAACTTCATCATCATTCTTCTCACTTTTCACCCTTTAGGCTCTCCTTGAACTTATACTTTCTGGCCTTCTCCCATGAGGATTGTACCATTAGCAACACTGAACACTGAAGTTCTGTTACAAGAGTTCCTTTACTGACTCACTAGTTATGTCCATTTTATGTCTTGCTGTACATGGAACAGTCCTAAATCATCTTATTGGAGTGCTTTGAGTGCTCTATATTTCAAAGGCAGATAGTCTGACCAATCAGAGAACCGTAAAAATGCCTTTTTATCTGTCTCTGCATATGCAACAAGAGGTCCCAGAGTTTAGGAAAAATTGTTTTTGATGCTCAGTGCCCTTCACACTTAAAGCTTGATGAATGGGCTTTGCAGATGGGTAGATGAAAGGAGCCATCTGTCCTTGAAATCAATCAGGAAGTGCAAGAACAGAGGGTTTGGTGCCAGACAGTCAGCTCACAATGACACTAACCAATACACAAATGTTTCTTTGAAAAACAACCTTTAGGCACCTGGCACCAACAAAACTGGATCAGAAAAAATGATGAACATTGAGTCCCCTGTGTTTTCTGGCAATTATTTTACTGATTTGATTTTGTCCATAAGGCACTCAAGGCGGCTAACAATAAAAACATAAAACCTTGAAAATCTGAGGAAAGGGTACTTAATCCAAGTTTGATCCCTGATCTGTTCGATCCTTGGACTTATCCAATATCTTTTGCCTCACATTTATCACCTGCTCATGCTTTAGATTTTTGCCACCTCCTTTTTGATGGTACATATGGTTAAATAATGTTGTCCCCAATTTGAATGACTTTCCACCCAAAAGGGCCAATCCTGAAAACTTCTGAAGTAGATGTTCTGAATTTCACACAAAATGGTGTCCATGCTGGGTGAGTTAGCTGTTATGGGGCAGAATTATAAACGAAATAAAAACCACCTATCAGTTCTGACTCTTCAGTCTCAGAACTGACTACTTCACCTCCTGATCCTTAAATTACTGATTTCAAAACCTGAGACCTGGCCAACCTGCCTTTATAGCTCATGGTATGTCTTCCTTCTAGAGGCTTTTTGAGATAGCTTTTTCTTTTGGTTACTGTTAAGTATGGCTGATACTTCCTTCTCTCTCATGCAGGGCTTTTTTTCTCATAGAACGCCCAGAACGGAGTTCCGGCACCTTTTTTGGATGAAACCTTGTAGGGTGGGCAAGGCAGGTTGTAGGACGTGTGTGAGTTCCAGCAACTTTTTTTTTTTTACAAAAATATCACTGCTCTCATGTATAAGAAAGCTAAGACTTATAAATGCAATTATTAATCTAAACCAAAGAGTGACTTAACGGGTCCTGCTAGCTGTTTGACCATGTAATTTATAGGTCAAAATTAGAACTCTGTTAAAGTAGAATTATTTCTAAGAAAGCGTTTTAAAATGCAGCTTCTTCAGTTCTTCTCTTATTTTCTCCTATTGCAACCTTACACCATCTTTTGTATCTTTAAAAATATGTGGAGTGGTATTGGAGGTATAGAATTCCTTCAGCCAGTCATGCTCCTCCACTGGTAGAATTTTCTTCCCCAAAGAGGCTTGTCTGGCTCCTATATTCATAGGAGCAGTCACTATACAAAGGTCTTTTCATTTTTCCAGTCTTTTACATCTTCACTGTATTTTTCATGTTGTGGTGCTATTTTAGTATTGCCTTTCCCACTTTATTGTTTTTATTGTGCTATGACCTGCTGTAAAAAAAATAATGTAAACATAGAAAATGTCTTCAGTACAGAAATAAAACATTGGTAGACATGATGACATTATGATACATACTTCTGGCTATAAGATGATGCCACTAGGGAAGCAAAGCAAACACAGTGCTTTCCACAGCTTATCCTAGCCACTATGTTCCCATCAGCCTGTATGGAAATGTTGCTTCTTCACTTCTGAAGCAACCCCCACCGCATACCCTATATACTGAAAGGGACACAATTTATTACTGTTGGAATTATTTTAAACTTCATTCCCTTTGGAGCTATATTTTAATTATCTTTATGACATCTATTTGCCATAATTCCTCAAATGCCAAAACAGTTTTAGGAATGGATAAGCTTTTTGCAATGAAAACTAAAGTTTTGATATTTGTATTTCTTTTGTTAAGTTATACATTTATATCTATCGGTACTAAAAATTATTTTTGGATTTTGGATAAATTGCTATAATTTATCAAAATGGTTAATAGAGTATTTTGAATTCTTTAAGAGTTTTTAGCTTTTGCCTATGACTAAAGATATAAAATATTTTCCCAGAATTACAAAAACTCACAACATCTACCTTAAGGATTAGATATGAAAAAATTCTGACACCTTTTTAGTCCACCAACAAATTGTTCCTACTAATGTCACCTTTTATGATACAGGAACCTTATACATGTAAATATAAATTTTATATGTGCAGTTTCCTCCCTCCACTGCATTTTTCCAAACAAGGAAAAGCTGGTTTTCCCATTGAAATTCATGATGTTATCTGTTGAGTCCTCCGTTTGCTTGTGAATGATGAAGAGACATGGTGGCAATGATCAATGCTTTATTTCTCCTACTCCAAGCACAAAAGGCACACAGGCCTTTTATAGGGCTTGAACCCCGGACAGCGTGAACCAATAAGAGTTCTTCTTTCTTCACACCTTGCGCATGCGTGCAAGGCTGGCGCTGCTCTGTCTGGTCCCGGACAGCTTTTAGAATGCCCGGGACCATTTGCAACAATTCTGGGCCTGCTGAGTTTCCTCATCAGGCCCAGGACACAACACCCCTCCCCCCTAGATGGAACACATACAATTCCAATTTCTTTACAATCATAATAAAATAAATCAAAAGAAAATAATAGTCTGCTCACCTGCAGACACCCTTCTTCCATTAACAGAGTTAGTCAACCAATCCACTCTCTAATGTGGAATTTGCGTGTCCATCTTCTACCCTGCAAAGGTCCCATCTCCTCAATCTAGACCTGCAAAGTCCCTTGTACTGACAAGAACCTCACATATTCATTAGATGCTTAGGAGGGCCTTAGCCTGTTGTGACCTACGCAAGGTTAGGGAGGGTACCTGGCCTATCAGCTCACTTGCCCCGGCTAGGCAGACTAAGACTTGTTCTTAAGGGCACCTGGCCTACCGGCCCATCTGTTGGGCTTGCTAGACCAGGACTTTTATGCACACGTTTTGCAGGTGGTCCCTGGTGAGGCGTGTCGGCAGAATAGCCAGAGCTCTCTCCAGGCTCCATGAGAGCAGCTGAAATTCCCCAACCCTCTGAATTGGCTGAGGATTCCCCAACTACTCTGGATGGCTCCAGGGAACTTAGTCCCTGGAGCCCGCGACCAGTCTCGGACATGACCTGCATTGCAGGTGTGTCCCAATACTCCCAGTCCCCAGTGGCCGAGGTGCCAGCATCAGGAGTCACCTCATTAGCAAACCCTGCTTCAGGTGAATTCCTGTTTGGAGCTCTTGTGGATACACAAGACTTCCTGTTCGGCGCAATAACTGAACTCTGAGGATGTCCTTCAACCTCCCCTGGGAAGTCCCTAGCACCCTGCGGTACATTCCAGGAACAGTGAGGTTGTGTCTCATAAGATGGACCTGAAGTGTGAGATTGTGTCTCAGTAGGTTGACCTGAAGTGCGACTTAATTCCTGGGCCCCCTCCCCCCCGAGAGCGGATGCAGGGGTGGAATCCACAGGGGACAACCGCCAACGCAGTTGATCGATGTGATGCCGCAGGACGTGGCCATCTCCCAAGGTCACTTCGTATGATAGAGGTCCAGAGACCTTACAGATGACAGCAGGAATCCACAGATGACCAGGAGCATAGTTCCTAGCCCAGACCGGATCACCCATCTGTAGTCTCCTTGGTGCCCGCGGATGTGACACCTGTGAAGCCACCCGGTCAGAGTGCAACCTATCCAATTTAGTAATGAGGCTGTGACCTCAGCGGAGTTCAGCTGGGCTTTTCCCTGTAGATGTGCAAGGTGTAGTGCGGTGTGCAAGAAGAAAGTCAGCTAACCTGTGATGCCAGTTACCGTAAGTCAGTTTCTTGAGGGCATCTTTGGTGGTGCGCACCATTCTCTCCGCCAGTCCATTGGAGGATGGATGGAAGCGAGCCGAAGAGGCATGCTGGATCAGGTTGGCCTGAAGAAAAGCCTGGAACTCAGAAGAGGTAAATTGAGGGCCATTATCTGAAACCAGAACATCTGGAAGACTTTGTGATGCAAAAATTCCTCTCAGCACCTGGATGGTCCTGGCAGTAATAGTGGAGGAAACAGGAACAACCTCTAGCCACTTGGAATGGCTATCAACCACAACCAGGAAGAATTGCCCCTGAAAGGGCCCAGCATAATCTATATGCACCCTAGACCATGGGGTTTGAGTTTCCTCCCACCTATGAACTGGTGCCTGAGGCATTTCAGGCCGCAACTGTTGGCACACTTGGCACCCATGCACCTGGGCCTCGATGGCTTTATTGAGTCCAGGCCACCAAAGATAGCTGCGCACAAGCGCTTTCATCCTGACTATCCTAGGATGTCCCTCATGCAGAGAGATCAAGATTCTAGACCTTAATGAGGCTGGGATGACTACCCTGCTACCCCATAAAAGGCACCCATTAAAGGTAGACAGTGCATGTCTCCTTTGCGAAAAACTTTGAAATGTCGCATCTGGACATGAGTCAGGCCATCCTGACAACACCCATGTCAGCACCCGTATAAGCGTGTGATCAGTGGCAGTTTCAGCAGCCACATCCCTAGAATTGAGGGGAGATTCAGGCAACTCCTGAATGGAAAGAATATTTATGGCAGGAACAGGGTCTGCTTCTACCTGAGTTAAAGGCAATCTGCTTAGGCCGTCCGCATGACCCATTTCTTTTCCAGGTTTGTGAACTAGAGTGTAGTCATATGTTGACAGGAAAATGGACCATCTCAGCATACGAGGAGAAATGATACGTGGTGTCTGTTTGTTAGTAGTAAACAAACCCAACAGAGGCTTATGGTCTGTATAGACCATGAAATGGCAGCCGTATAAGAAATCATGAAATTTCTTTATGCCAGCTACTATGGCCAAGGCTTCTCTGTCAATCTGAGCGTAATTCCGCTCTGCAGATGACAGAGTCCTTGAATAATAGGCCACAGGGACTTGTGTCCCATCAGCCTTCAGATGGCTAAGTACTGCTCCTTTTATAGGGCTTGAACCCCCAGACAGCGTGAACCAATAAGAGTTCTTTCTTCGTGCCTTGCGCATGTGCACAAGGCTGGCGCCACTCTATCTGGCCCCGGGCAGCTTTTAGAATGTCCAGGACCATTTGCAACAATTCTGGGCCTGCTGAGTTTCTTTATCAGGCCCAGGACACAACATTATCGGTGTTGTCATATGTTGAGGAATTCTCCTTTGTATGCTTTATTAACAGAATAGCAGAGTTGGAAGGGACCTTGGAGGCCTTCTAATCCAAATCCCTGCTCAAGCAGGAGACCCTATACTATTTCAGACAAATGGTTGTCCAGTCTCTTCTTACAGTAAAAACCGCAAATGATGGAATACCCAAAACTTCTGAAGGCAAGCCATTCCACTGATTAATTGTTCTAAGTGTCAGAAAATTTCTCCTTACTAAGGTTGCTTCTCTTCTTGATCAGTTTCCATCTATTGTTTCTTGTTCTGCCTTCAGATGCTTTGGAAAATAGATTGACCCCCTTCTTCCTTGTGGCAGCCCCTCAAATATTGGAAAGCTGCCATCATGTCACCCATAGTCCTTATTTTCATTACATTAGACATACCCAGTTCCTTAACCGTTCTTCATATATTTTAGCATTGGTGATCTCCACTGTGCTCTCTGTGGGAGGGGTATCACACCATGTCTCCAACTTCCTGCATCTGGGCAAAACATCACAATGTAATGTGACCCCGACACTTCAGTAGATATATCAACCTTGTTTTTATCCTGACTTATGGAGGAGGAATTGTATATTGCTGAAAATTGATTCCTACTGGAGTGGCTTATGAGCCCTGTAAATACATGTATACCTACATACTGCAATATATGTTTCTCTCCCCATAGCTTTGTAGGTGTAACATATTTCACACAGAACTCAATTTTCCTGTGCACGCATTATTTACAAGTGAACTTTCTTCATTCTCATCTCCAATAAATTGCCCAGAAAAGCTTCTGTAATATAGGTTTGTCATGATACAAGTAAATTTAGGAAGCTATTTAAATAAACTTTTTAACATCCTTTCCAAATTCAAATCATTCTGAGTTTTTAACCATCCTAACTCTCTTATCAGTTTCTGGTTACTTGTCTGTATTTTTCTACAATGTGTCTTTTTATTTGTTTTCAGTTCTTCACTAAGCTTTTTGTGCAGACATGTTGACTTCTTTTTCCCTCTTCCATTTTTTTCCCATTGCAGTTTGCAATTGCAGATTTATATCTTATTTTTGAAGAACCACCATGCATTCTAGAGTTCCTTCTCTCCTTAGTTTAGACTGCTGTGAAAACCCATTTATTGTTGCTCTCCATTTATTAAAGCTCTAATTTCTGAAGCTCAAGATACTGTTTGCCACACTCATGTTTATTTCTCTTGAATTCTCTTAAATTCAAGAACTCCAACACTGCAGAGTGAGTTTCCTGGAAAATAAATTTCCTCAATTAAGTCTTCCCAACTTGTAGTGTTAAGGATAGCAATTATCTTATATGTTCATCCACTGTCTGGATAAATCATTATCAATAAGACTTGGAAATTTCCAAACATGCCAGGCAGTTTGTTTTCCAGAAGATGATGGGATAATTAATTAAAATCTCCTTTCATAACTATTTCATATCGCTTCAGAAACTTTCCATTTGCTTTTCAAAGAATCATCACACCATCCTTTCTTTTAATGAGGGGCCAGAAAAGGGATTTTTTGGTTCATTTTAAGAACACTAGGAAACATTCTGAATTTATTTAGAAGTGCTTTATAAAAGCTTGGGAAACAGTTGTGTAATAATGCTGTCCAATAAACACATTTAAGTTGATGAACTTAAAGAAATAAATAAATTGCTGGTTCTTTTTTTTTTAATTGTAGGAAAACAGCTTCTATACCTCTATAGTTTGGAGGTAATTCCTGCTTTTATTTTATTCATTCATTCATTCATTCATTGGACAGTGGAGGATGGGTGTGTGTATATATATACTGACTATGTCTAATTACTTTAATCTGTAGAAAACAAAGATTTGTTGCAATCTTTAGTTCTGTCTCTCCTTCTGTACAAGTCTATTTAGAACATGTCCTATTTGTAAAACAAACTAAGCCTGCTTGGAGTGCAATGAAAGTAATTAAAATTAGAGTTGTGGTGAAATGCGTATGTTCAAATCCCCAAAGAGGGGGCTTTGCTGCTTTTGTCTGAAGAGGTTCATCACTAGTGCAGAAGGGGGACTGGAGCTATGATAATGAGGATGATTATCCTGCCCTTCTACTAGTTTAAGCACAAAATGCCGCTAACACTGAATCAAAGTCAAATGACAAAAGTAAGTAAACAAATAAATAAAAATTTGGAAAGATATTAAAGCTACTACCAACATCAATTAATTAAAATCCTGGTGAAAGGAAATTTGCCTATATTTTTTTCAAGCTGGAGGCTTCACAACCAGAATGCAAAGAGAGGACAAGAATAATATCTTGCAAGATAATTTGGGATATTTTTTTAACTTGCTAATCTTGGGGAAGCAGCCAGGGTTCTTCATGATGATCATTTTATCACTGACAGGATTAATCCTTGCTCCTCCTGGATGGTTCAAGTTACTAGGAAGAGAATAATGAACTGGGTCTTGAGTCAAGGCCTCATTGTGGAAGATGGAGATTCTGGTAGCCCTGGTTATCTGTCACCCTATCTCCAACTGTCTCTTTTTAGGGAATTTGTGCAGAAGGTAATGTAATAGCAATTCAAAGAACTCTGGAGGAAGTTCTTTGGCCACCTGGATTCAGGCCTGGTTGCTCTCATGGATGATCTATGGCAAGATATGGATATAGAGAACATGACCCTGCATGTCCTGCTGAAGCTCTCTACAATCTTCAATAATGTCGGCCATGGTGGCTTCCGGTGGTGTAGCACTGGCGATGGCGGCTACTTTGTAGCCGTCCTCCTGAGACAGCGTTAAAACCGCTGAGAACAGCAGGCATCAGCTGTTCCGCAGTTTAAAACCTCCTTCCCAGGCCAAGGGAGGGAAGGGAGTCTCACCCTGAATAGTGGTAGAGCCTCTGAAATCCCCAAAGGAGTTTTCTTTTGGGGTGTAAGGAGTGCTCCCACAGAGTTCGCTTCTCAGATGCCTTTGTCCCTTGTTGTTCGGGACAAAGCAAGACGTTGCTCCCACCTCCACGCTTAAAGAGAACTGGTGATTTATTTAAAAAGCGGACAGAGCTAATTAGAGGATTTTATTTTTTGATTTTATTTTGATTTTAAGTTTGGATTTTAAGTTTAAAGAGTTACTTTCATTTTCTCTTTTTTCCTTTGTTGAGAGGGAAAGTAAAATGGCGATTTGAAGTTTTTTTTATTTTTTTTTTAAGGAGACGGAACGGATTTTGTCTATTTAATTATTTCTTTTTTCTCTTCTTTTCCTATTTTTTTTTTACAATGATTTTTTTGAAAGAGGATTTGGGTTTTTGGAGTTAATCTCCCTCTCTTTTGTTTAATTCTTTTTTTCTTTTTTTGTATTTTTTAAGAAGGAGGAAAGAAGAAACAAAATTTTTTTCTTTTAAGATGGCTTCAAAGCGCCAAGTAATTTCCACAGTTCCTAAGGTGGCTTCTTCTTCGGTGATATTACCAGCACAACAACTTAAATCAACATTATTACCTTCTCCTCTTGCACAGTTATTAACGGTAAAAGATTTGCAAGATGTAATGGGAAATGTTATATCTCAAATTAGGGGAGAAGTAAAAGAAATTTTAGTGGAGAATAACAGGATCTTGAGGCAAGATATAGTTTTGGCTTTAAGAGGACTTGCTTCTGTTGTTGAAAAGTTGGATTTTCGTGTTGAAGAAGTTGCAGATAAAGTGGAGATGTTGGAGGAAAAATTTGAAGGCATGGAAAAAAAGATGGAAAATTTACAAGATGAGATTGTTATGTTTCAATATAGAGAGATGGAAATCGCTTTAAGAATCAGAGGCTTGAGAGAAAATTTGCAAGGAGATCTGAGAGAGATGGTTGCAAATGACTTTGCTGTGATTTTGGATAGAGAAAAAGAGGAAATATTCAGAGAAATTGAAAAAATATTTAGAGTCAACTCTTGGGTTGCAAAGCAAAGAAATTTGTCAAGGGATGTGGTAATTTACTTTGGGAAAAGATCCCTGCGCAATGAAATTATACAAGCTTTTTATAATAAGGGGTTTCAGATTGCTGCACAAGATGTTATAATTTTAAAGGAGATCCCATCGAAAATTTTAAGAAGAAGAAAGGAGTTTGCTTTTTTAGCAGATGAACTTAAAAAGAGGCAGATGCCTTTTAGATGGGATATTCCGATTGGAATAGTGGTGAGCTATGCGATGATACGTCATAGACTTAATACTGTTTTTAAAGCAAAGGAGTTTTATACTTCGGTCCTGGGAATACGCTCATCACCACCTATTAAAGTTTTGGAAGAGAAGAAGGTAGAACAGCATCTGAAGAAGCTGTATTGATGAAAGTTGGAAAACTACAGACTGAGGGGTCTCAACAAGTCGAGATGAAGGAGCAGAGAATGACTCGGGCAGCATACAAACGCAAGGAAAAGGAACAACAGAAAAAGGAGGTACAAGAATTTGTTTCTGAGTCTGTGGGAGAAGCAAGATCTAAGAGTTCTTTGGTGCAATTTTCAACGGCAAATCTTCAAGAAGCTTTCTCCAGGTTATTGGATAAGAGAGATGGGTAAAGAATGTAAAGATTGTTTCAAGGTTATTGACAGATTACAGCCCATTGCGGATGGAACTGGTCATTGGAAAAGAGGAGAGAAGATTATGGAGACTGAATGAAAACTTTAGATAAGAAGTGTATGCTTAGAAACTTAAGGAGCATTTAAAGGAATATTTTGTTTTAAATATGTATAAGGGAATTTCAATGGTTTAAGTAACGCTTATATGTGTGTTTTTGATTGTGATGATAAAGAAAGATGGATAAATTTTATATAATATAAGTATGATATTAGAAAATATTGTTTAGTTTTTTGAATAATTTATATTTAAAGTTTATAATATCTTAATGGTGGATTAGATTCCAATTAATTTACTTTATATGAAATATGATATTTTACAATGTTATTAAGTTAAGGAGATGATTGGTTTATTAATTGTGAAAGAAATAGAAGTTGTGAATTATAGATAAAATAAATTATAATGGTAAATTGGTAGGATTGTAATGACAAAGAAATTATTTTAATGTTAAATTTAATTATAGCGGTATGGTTGTTAATAGGATAGTATTGGAAGAAGGGGGTTTTTTTCTTTTCCATTTTTTTTTCTTTTTCTCTTTATGTTTTTCATACATAATGGAGTTAAAGAATTTAATAATTCGTTTATTGAATGTAATTATATTTGTTTGAGGTTTATTTGAGTTTAAAAGTTTTTCCTTTTAAGTTCTAGTTAACCCTGTATTCAGCTCTGGGAAGAAGGGGGGAGGGATTTGGGGAGGGTTGGGAGGGATTGGGGAAGGGGGTTTTTTATTGTAAAATTGTAAAAATTTATAATAATAAAATAATAATAATAATAATGTCGGCCATGGTGTGCAGCCTCTGAGGATTGGAAGTTGGCAGGGCGGGGGATCAATTTGAGGATAAAAATCAGTCTTATTCCCTTAGGAAGGCTTCTTCTCTTTCTTTCTTTTTTTTTGTAAAAATTTTTATTTTCAATTTTACAATACATAACAATCTTAAAAATACTTCAGATAAAAAAAATAAAACAAATTGATACACACCACATTCGGTCTTGCCTGCCCATTTCCCCCCAAACCCTCTTTTGCTTCACTCACCCCCTCTCCTCCTTCACCTCCACCTTCCTACTTACTTCTCACTTTCTTCTTCTCCCTCTTGATGCGGTCCGGGGGAAATGCCCGAGCAGTTCCTCTCTCAAAATTAAAACATTAATAAAATATACAATAAGACTATTTCTACTTTATCTGAACTACTCAAACTTCAACCCATCCACCCCCATCCCCCTCCCCCACCCCCTTCCCCCCCGACTTCCCAGAGCAAAATACAGGATTATGCAAACATATTAAACATAATCTATTTAAGTTTACTAATTATACAATGAACAAAATCATAAAAACCCTTAACTCTCTTCAAACTTTAACATCATAAGTTTATAAACAAAATCATTACTCATAGAATAAGTGAAACTTTGTAGTTCCATATTTCTTCTGGACATATTCTATCCATCTTCTCCATACGTTAAACTATCTCTCTTGTGAATGGTCCTTTAAATAAGCAGAAATTTTAGCCATTTCTGCTAAATTAGAAACCTTAAATATCCATTCTTCTAAAGAAGGCAGAGTATCCTTCTTCCAATATTGACCCACCAGTAATCTTGCTGCTGTTATTAAATTCAACATTAAAATAGTTTCTTTAACATTAAAGTCCACAAAAATTCCCAAAAGAAACAGTTGGGGAGTAAACTTAATCTTCCTTTTAAAAACCTTTTGAATGTTCCATCAAATCATAATCCAGAAGGCTTTAATAACTTTACAAGTCCACCAAACATGAAAATAGGTTGCATCCAAGCAACCACATCTCCAACATATAGGTTGCAGGTTCGGGTAAATACAGGACAGCTTTTTAGGATCCAGATGCCATCTATAAAACATTTTATAAAAATTTTCCCTCAAAATCTGGGCCTGCGTAAATTTAACATTTCTACTCCAAATTACCTCCCATAAGCCCAACGAGATCGGTTCTTGAATATTCTGGGCCCATTTAATCATACAATCTTTAACTAACTCTGTTTCTGAATCCAATTTTATTAACTCATTATAAATTCTTTTAATATGGGCACATTTCTGATCCTTGATCTGAATTACCAAATTTTCATCTACTAAAGTAATTCCCACTTTCTTATCCAAAGTCCATCTCTGCACGATTTGCAAATATTGAAACCACGATTGTAAAATGTTTTCTTGCCTTAACACATCAGAAGACTTTAATTGCCAATCAGTACCCGACCAAATAAGTAACTCTCTATACGAAATGTTGTCAAAATTCACCCCCTTGGAACCCCCCTGGATTGCTTGTCCAGGGAATCCCCAAATAGGTATTTTATAATTTAACTTATAATAATATTTTTTCCAAACTTGAAGTAAAGCATATCTTAAAATATGTGACTTAAAGACCGAATCTACTTTCTTATCAAAAATTAAATATGCATGCCAACCATATAATAAATCCCACCCTTCAAGAACAAGAATATCTCTATTTGTTAAATTAAGCCAGTCACTTATTAAAGTTAAAGTGGCCGCATCATAATATAATTTCAAATTTGGTGCCTTAAGTCCACCTCTTTCTCGAGCATCTTGTAAAATCTTAAACTTTACCCTTGATTTCTTCCCGCCCCAAATAAATTTATTAATACCCTTCTGCCACTCATCCAAATTAGCATCCTTCTTTAAAATGGGTATCATCTGAAACAAAAAAAGAAACTTTGGTAGAACATTCATCTTCATTACTGAAATTCTCCCCAATAACGATAGTTATAGCTTTTGCCAATCATTTAAATCTTTTTGAACTTTAACCCATAAGTGTTCATAATTATTCTTATACAATTTTCCATTAGATGTTGTAATATAAACTCCTAAATACTTAACCTTATTAACTATTTCATAACCGGTTGTTTCAGCTATAAAATCTTTTCCCTTCCTAGACATATTTTTCAATAATATTTTAGTTTTATTCTTATTTACCTTAAAACCAGAGATCTGTCCATACTGTGCTAAAATTTCAACCAAATCTTTGACCGAATCTGTTGGATGGGATAATGTCACAACCAAATCATCAGCAAAAGCTCTCAGCCTATAATCAATCTTACTTATTTTTATTCCTTTTAATCTAGATGAGTCTCAAATTTTAATAAGTAAAATCTCCATTGTTAATACAAATAGCAAGGGGGATAAAGGACAACCCTGTCTTGTACCTTTTCCTATTTTAAATACGTCTGTTAATCCCCCATTAACTATAATTTGTGCCGATTGTTGTTGATAAATGGCCTTGAGACCAGACAAGAATTTATCTCCAAAATTCATTTCCTCTACAACTTTCAATAAAAAATTCCAATTTAATTGATCAAAAGCTTTCTCAGCGTCTATAAATATTAAAGCAGCAGGGATTTGGTTGTTCTTATCCAAATACTCTATTAAATTAACAATTTGTCTCACATTGTTTTTCATATATCTCCCCGTTATAAATCCAGATTGGTCAGTATGAATCAATTGTTTCAAAACCTGCATTAATCTATTTGCCAGTATCTTTGCAAAAAATCTTATAATCTGTATTTAAAAGAGATATAGGCCTATAATTTCTAGGTTGGGACAGATCCTGGTCATCCTTTGGAATTAATGATATGAAGGCCGTTCTCCAAGATGGAGGTAATTCTGCTCCAGATAAAATATCATTAAAAAGTACCTTTAATGGTTCTATTATTTCTTCAGATAACATCTTGTAATAAATCGCTGTTAACCCATCAGTACCTGGAGTCTTACCAACCTTCAATTGTTTAATTGCAAAAAAAATCTTTTCAGAGGTAATTAAACCATTAATCCCATCACATTGATCACTTGTAAGTCTAGGAAAATGTGCTTCCTGTAAATATTTTTCTATATCTGAAGTTTGTATACTTTCACTAGCATATAATTTAGAATAAAAATCTAAAAAAGACTTTTTAATCAAATTTTGTTGGTAGACTTCTTTACCTTTATAAATTATTTTATCTATAATCCTCAATTTCTGTTTCTTACGTAATTGATAAGCCAACCATCTACCAGGTTTATTTGCATTACAAAATGTATTATGTCTCACATACCTCAAATTAGTTGCCATTTGATCTGCTAATAGCATATTAAATTGCTCCTTCAGCAAACTAATAGAAACTTTTAACTTATTGTCCATTGGATTTGATATTAAAATCTTTTCCTTACATTTAATCTCATCTTCAAGATCTTTACATTTCTGGGTCTGTTTACATCTGTGAGCATTGTTCATAGAGATCAAAACCCCTGTCATATATGCTTTACAAGAATCCCATACCATTGGCATCAAAGTACCCTTATCCATATTCCAAGCAACAAATTCCTTTAAATAACCTTTACATCGCTGTATATTCTCTTCATATCTAAATAAATTCTCATTCAACCTCCAAGACCTTCTAGTTCTTTCTTCCGATGAAATTTCCAACCATACCGGACTGTGGTCTGAAATTATTCTAGGAAATATCTTGATATTCTTCCCCCTAGAAAGAAGATCACTAGTAACCAAGAAAAAATCAATTCTAGAATAAGATTGGTGTCTATCCGAAAAAAAAGTATTCCTCAGTATTCCGTTCTCTCCAAATATCTCTAAGTTCCAAATCATCCTTTAAGTAAAAAAAAACTTTAGGAAGTCTTGCATGGTTAGAAACTTTAAAGGGATCCTTCTTATCTTTACTTGAGTCTAAAACACCATTCCAATCTCCCATCATAATAACTGACTTATAATCCAAAGAAGTTAATTTCTGGTGAATCAACTTATAAAAATGTTTTTGTTGTTGATTGGGAGCATATAAACCAACAAGAAGAGTTCTCTTATCATTTATTAGTAAATCAATAATAACATATCTTCCTTGTAAATCAAAATCAATTAACTTCGGTGAAAGCTCCTTTCTCACATAGATAACTACTCCTCCTTTTTTCTGCAAAGCAGGAGCTATAAAATGTATCCCCAGCTGGGGATTAAACAAATATTTTTGATCTTTAGAAATAATATGAGTCTCTTGTAAACAAATAATATCATTTCTGTGTTGTTTCAAATAATGAAAGATTTTCTTTCTCTTCTGTGGTGAGTTAAGCCCATTAACATTCCAGGTTAGAAGCTTTGCCATCCTTGGCAGGATGAAGCCTTTGGAACAAAGCCTCTAGATTTACAGTCGATGATCTCTTTGGCCTTGCTCCTCCCACTGGCTCCGAAATAGACTATGGTAGACTTTCATCATCTGCCTTTTGCTGTTGTTGTTGTTGCTGCTGCTGCTGTTGTTGTCTTTCTCTACGTTTATAAGCAGCGCGTGTAATTGTCTGTTCCCTTGGGTCTTCTGTTATTTGCAAATTCTGTTGCATAGCTTCAACCAACAATTCTTCTCCCAAAGATGGCATTGAACCTACAGACAACTGTGCTTCTGCCTTGCTCTCGTCTATCTTTGATCTTGGAGATGGTGGTGGACTTGCTTTTAAAATAGTAACATAAAAATCTCTTGCTTTTGAAACTGTATTAAGATGGTATCGTGTACCAGCGTAAGTCACCACTATCCCCACAGGTATATCCCATCTAAATTGAATTTGTTGCTTCTTAAGTTCTTCAGCCAAAAAAGTAAAGTCTTTTCTTTTTCTAAGAATTTTAGAAGGTATTTCCTTTAAAACTATCACATCCTGAGCTGCAATCTGAAATCTTTGTTTATAGAAGGCCTGTATAATTTCATTACGAAGTGATTTTCTCGCAAAATAGACCACCACATCTCTTGGTAATTTCCTCTGTTTTGCAACCCACGAATTAAGTCTAAAAATCTTTTCTATATCTTTCAACATTTCTTCGGGATCAATTTCCAAAATAGAGGCCAATTCTGCTGCAATTTCTTCTCTCAAATTCTCCTTAATATTTTCCTTCAGGCCCCTTATTCTCAAAGCATATTCCATTTCTCTGTATTGTGACATTATAATTTCATTCTGTGTAACATCCACATTTTCTTCTATTTTTTCAACTCTATCTTGTAATATTTCAACATTACCGACCACTTCATCCACCCTGTCGTCAATCTTTTCCACAAGGCCAGCAAGCCCTTGGAGTGCCAAAACAATATCTTTCCTGAGCTCATTACTTTCTTGAGCCAGAAGCTCTGCTGTTTTTTCTAGTGATTTTTCCAAACTCTTATCTAAAGCATCTTTTAAATCCTGAAGTGTAAGTGCCTGAGATGGGGGCAAAGGTGGAGAAGGTTTAGGTTTGGGTTGTTGTACAGTCTGGGTTACTGGAGAGGCAGTTGAAGTTTTAGAAAGAGAAGAAAGTCCAGGATGTTTTGAAGCCATTTTTTTTAAAAAGGGAGGGGTTTCCCCCCTTTCCTTTTTCAAAAAATAGTAATATAAGAAGAAAGGAGAAGAAAAAGCAATTCCCCCTTTAAAAAAGGGAATAAGAATTTTTCCCCTTTAAAATGAACCAAGTCTATTACATTGTTAAAACTTTGTTGCCAGTTTAAAAATAATAAGTAAAAAATAGAAAGTGAAAGTTCTCAAACAAAGAAAGTGACAAAGAAGGAGGATTCCTCCGCCATATTTTTTCATTCCAATTAGAATAGTAACAGGAGTAGATGTTAATTCAAACTGAGTTAGGTTTAAAGTAAAATCATCAATTCTTCGCTTCCTGACCGCTCTGTCTGCTTTTGAGTTAACTTACTGTTCGCATCAGATAGCAGCAGTGGAGGCAGTGTCTAGCTTCGTTCTCTTCGGAGAACAAAGGCATCCAAGAAAACGGAGCAACACCCAGACTCCGAGGGAGCTCTCACTTCATCTCCCCAAAAAAAAAAAAAAAAAAAAAACTGGGAAAGTTGTGAGGCTCTACCTCTATCCAGGCAGAAGCTCACCTCCCTCCCTTCACCCGGGAGGAAAGTTTCAAGCCGCAAAACAGCTGATCGTCGCTGTTTTGCCAGCTTTTACGATTTCCCGGGACGGGCAGCTGTCAAACAGTGGCCATCGGCACCGGCGCAGCCACCGGAAGTCAGCTTCTTCTCTTTCTTATGTGGGCACTTCCAGATAAGTGGAAGAGCCCATGTATGGGAAGGAAGGAAGGAAGAGCCCATGTATGGAATGTCCCAAGACTTAAGCTTCTCACCAGCTTCTACATAAAGCTACTGGGTGAGGTGATTTGTCAGTTGTCAAGGTATATATCTCCAAGGTGGACAGATTAGGAAATCAACAGCATGCAAATTGCTATTTTTATTATAAAGTTATAGTAACAGTCTTGCAATCTGTTCCCTCCCTCCATTCATGTTTGTGGGAAATAGGAAGGGTCGTGAACCAATACTTATTCAGATTACAGATCTAGCCTGGACTCAAATTTATTTCATCTGGCCATTGTCTTGGTTGTGACTCTTTCCTCCTGCTCCTCAAGTTTATTTCTTCAGCCCATTACATATGTTCAGGATGAGGAATCATCAGTACACTGATGATAATTAGTTATATATCAATATCCCAGGCTGAATAGGTGAAATTCAGTAAAGGTTCTGTGTTTTCAGACTGTTTCAGACGGTCATTAAAAAGAGAGAAACAGGCTTAGACATACGCAAAGCAAAATAAAAGGGATATTTTTTCGGAGGTCTGCTTATTCTATGTTATACTAGAGTAGTGATGGCGAACCTTTTAGAGACCGAGTGCCCAAACTGCAATCCAAACCCCACTTATGTATCATTGGGTGCCGGATGGGCATGGCCCACTGAGTGGGCATGGCCCACTGGATGGGCATGGCCTACTGGGTGGGTGTGGCCAGCTTGATGTCACTTGCGTCAGCGGCACTTGTGCGGGCCTGGGCAGAACTGGGGCAGAACTGAGGGTCTACGGCAGAGGTGGGTGGGACCGGGGTGAGCGCCAGGTATGGTACACTGGAGGAGCCTCACTGAGCCTCAGACCATGCAGGGGGCCCCTGGACAGTGGCACGGACTGCCTGGAGCCCTGGGCAGTGGAGGTCAAGCGCCCAGCCCACCCTTGAGCTCCCATGGCACCAGGACCTTGCAGCCCTGCCTACCTTAGCCACACTTCCCTGCTGCATTTACCTCCTCCTCAAGGCTACTGCTTCTGTGCTCGCTCTCTTTGGCCAGGTTGCTTATGGTGGTGCAGAAGGGCAAAGTGCATGGATCAGAGGGAGGCCCACTCCCTCTCCATGCAAGGAGACCTGGCTTTGTAACCAAAATATCCTCAGCAATAGGATGGGAGACTACCAGGGGATGGCCAAAGGGCAACAGGGCTGCTGGTGGCCAAGTGCTAAGGCAGGACTTCCCTCAGACCCTCCCTCCCTCTTATTCCAATCTTCCTTCCTTCCTTCCTTCCTTCCTTCCTTCCTTCCTTCCTTCCTTCCTTCCTTCCTTCCTTCCTTTCTTTCTTTCCTTCCTCCCTTCCTCCCTCCCTCCTTCCCTCCCTTCCTCCTTTTCATTCCCATCTCCTTCCTTTCTTCCCTCCCTCTCTCTGTACCCAGGAAGGGACGAGGGGAGGGGGAGAGGTTGGCAGCACTTCTCTCAAAGAGTAAGAGAGTTGGAAGTGACCTTTGAGGTCTTTTGTCCAAGCCCCTGCTCAAGCAGGAGATGTATACCATTACAGACAATGGAACATTCAATCTCTACTTAAAAACCTCCACAACTTCTGAAGGCAAGCCTTTTCACTGGTTAGTTGTTTTCACAGGTCCTTAGTTCTAGGCTGGTTTTCTTCTTGATTAGTTTCCATCTATTGCCTTCTAATGCTTTGGAAAATAGATTGACCCCTTCTTCTCTGTGGCAGCCATCGAATATTAGAACATTGCTATCATATCACCATCCTTAGTCCTTTTTACTAAGCTAGACACACCCAATTCCCACAAACATTTGTCATATGTTTTAGCCTCCAGCCCCCTAATCATCTATGTTTACCATCCATTTAGACCAGATGGTCCCTCTTGTTTGGTTTATAGAACAGTGGCCATGAGCAGAGCTTTCTCAGAGACAGCACCCCAATTATAGAACTTTCTTCCAAGGAAAATATGAACAGTGCATCCCTCACCCATTTAGAGGCAACTCCAAACACTGTTCAGTCAGGCATATGTAGAACAACACCACATTTTATGGTCAAACAGCACTAAGTAAATTACTACTAATATTTTTCTTTCTTAAATTACATACTTTTAATATTGTTTTAAGCAGTGCTGGTGATGCTTTACAATTGTTATCTTTGAGAGTTTTTTTGTAAACCACCCTGGATTTCTCAGAAACATTTAATTTTGAATTAGATGTTGATTTAATAAATTAGGCAATAGAAACAAATGTTTAAATACCGTAAATGCTGGCGTACAAGGTGACCCGGCGTATAAGACGACCCCCGTCTTTGTAGCCGGGCCGCATTCCTAGAACGTTGTCTTATACACCAGAAACTACCAGTATTTCCGGCGTATAAGACGACTCGGCGTATAAGACGACCTCTGTCTTTGGCGCCGATTTCAGCGCTCGCGGAAGTCGCCTTATACGCCGGCATTTACGGTACATCTAAATCCCACAGACCTACTGCCTTCTAGGCGCATACTGCAGAGAAAATAAGGCATTGCATTTCTAGCCAGCATAGCCACAGGATGATGGGAAATGTGGTCCATGACAGGGCTTTTCAACCAGTAGTATGTTGGCACCTGGCAGGTGGTACACATACGATGGGTTGAACAGCACTGTAAAAAAAATGTAAAAAAAGTGTAAAGGTGGATGAAGTGAAGTGGCAGCAGCACCGCACAGGCTTGTGGGAAAGTCAGCTGGAACTACATGTTGCCTGGGTCCTGCTGAGAGCCCAGGATCAGTATGTGCAGCTCCAGCTGATTGGGGGTAGCAGACAGCCTCGCACAGTCTTCAGGCAGAGATTCAGCTGGAGCTGCGAGAGGCATTGCCTGGGTCCTGCTGAAGGGGAGAGAAGAGATGATATTGAAGGGGGTGGGGGAAGAGATGATATTGAAAGGGGTGGGGAAAGAGATGATATTGAAGGGGGTGGGGGAAGAGATATTGAAGGGGGTGAGGGAAGAGATATTGAAGGGGTGGGGGAAGAGATGATATTGAAGGGGTGGGGGAAGAGATGATATTGAAAGGGGTGGGGAAAGAGATGATATTGAAGGGGGTGGGGGAAGAGATATTGAAGGGGTGGGGGAAGAGATGATATTGAAGGGGGTGGGGGAAGTGTGTGTGTGTGAGGCAGAGAGAGGGATCCCCTTTTTGTAAGTTTGCTTACTCTGCAATGCTTTCCTTTCCCCACACTTTTGCTTCCCTGATGGCTCAATCTCTCTTTCTCTCTTTCCCTCACACACAAAAACTCCCCCTGCTTTCTCCCCCTTCTCGCCCTTTTCCTCCAGATGCATCTGAATGGACTGGGAGGAAGTTAAAAAAAGAGAAGGGGGGAAGAAAGGGGGAGGCTCCCCTTTTTTGTAACACCTCGGCTTCCTCCTCCTCCTCTTCCCCTCCTGGCTCTCTCTTGCGCTTTCTCTCTCTTTCACACATACACACACACACACACACAGAGAGAGAGAGAGAGAGAGAGAGAGAGAGAGAGAGAGAGAGAGAGAGAGAAACCCTTCCTGCCTTCACCTCCTTCTCACCCTTTCTCTCCAGCCACCACATGTTGCTAGCTGCCAGCAGTTCCAGGCTGCAACTCTGCATGACTGCTGCATTCCCCTCTCCGGCCCTACAATGTGGTGGAGAGGGTGAATGAGAGCCGGCCAATGCTCGGCTTATGCCACTGAGCATTCCCATCTCCACGCCTTTCATCCCACAGGCCGGGTGTGCCCTGGGGCACTAGGCTTACAGAGCTCCAAGGCCCAAGCAAGGAAAGACATGGTGCAGCAGAGCCAGAGGAGAGGCCCGGCAAAGTGGGGAATGGCCGGGTGTGATGGGCAATGCTGGGAGGGGTGGGGTGGGGTGAGGCAAATGATCTGTAGCTGCTGCTGCAAACCACTAGCCCCTGAGCACTTGCGGTTTTCTGTGCATACACCAGGAGGGTGCCTAGCTGGGTTGGGGTGAGCCAGGGCTGGGGCAGCAGGAGCTGGTCCATTACAATTTCTGGGACAGCCCCGGAGGGGCAAATTTGGGCCCTCCCCATCCCCAGTCCCTGCTGCTTTGGTGGCTCTGTAGGCAGAGCTGTCAGAGAACTTCACAGCTCTGCCTACAAAGCCACCAAAGCAGTAGCTGAAACCAGACATTTGCCGTGACCTGTTTGCCTTCAGCCAGAGGCATACAGCCACACCACTCTGAAACCAGTTGCCACTGTTTCCCCATCCGCCACATGTATTGCGCTGCTGCCACCGCTGTTCCCACCCACCCACCATGCAGATCGCGCTGCTGCTGCCACTGCTTGGAAAAAGCCTTTTCCAAGCTCCGGAGCTCGCATCCATGGCTGTGGGATGATTTTGCAGTGTGCCAGCAACCCAATCCAGGCACCGGAGGCCTGGAAAATGCTTCTGCCACCCGGATCTAGGGCTGCAGAGCGATTTTGCTCCCCCCCCATGGCCGATCCGGGTGGCAGAAGCATTTTTTTAAAGCAAGTTTTATTGGTTTTTTTTAATTTTTACATCAAAGTGCTTAAAAAACAATGTGATAGTGGGGAAATCAATCATCCAAAAACAAAATCATACATGTATAACTCAGGTTAATTCATTAAAAGTTGCCTCTCTGTTTCCCTCATATAGTATGACATATTCAAATTAATATGTTTCTAAATAAAATTCAATCAATCAAACAGTCATCAATAACATTTCATCTATAAAGATCCAAATCCTGCTTTTAAGCTTTACTAATTTACAATTACCATATTCCAATTTAGCCTTGAATAAACATATTGTTAACATTTCGGGTATCCCTGATTTTCCCTTTTTCCTAACATAACAGTTATATCAAAAATGCATATATTATTCCAACAGTAACATTCTTGTATTTTCCACATATATTCTATTTCTTAATCTAATAATTCATTTATTAATACCATTTCTTCTCTTGTCACAAATTCCTTTTATCCTCCTTCCATTACGAAATAGTAATCTTACCTAAAATAAAAATATTACTCAGAAAATACATTTCTACTCTATTTTAGATATATATTCTATCAATCAATCTATGTCCATAAAAAGTCTTTTTAACCCATTAGGTAAAATTTAAATCCCCTCCAAATAATTATCATATCTAAGACAAGCATATTATTACAAAAAATATTTTCTTACTGAATTCACATACTCCGTAATTATTAAATCAGTCAAGATCTCTAAAGCCTTTTTAACCCATTAAGTGAAATTTTAAATCACATTTTAAAATCTAACTCTGGCTTTCTTTCTGTGCCAAACCGATTTCCATAATAAATCTCAATATTTGAATGGGAATATTTATCGACACTTCTGTCTGGTCAGAGTTCTCTTCCCCTTCTTCCAATATCATCTGGATGGTGTAATCAGTTTTATTCCATGTTGTAGTTACTAGTTGATTATCCACGTTATCATAGTTTTCAGTAACTCGTATCTGGATGTCAATTCCTGTTGTTTTTGATACTGCAGGTATCTCAGTTAAAGTCATTCTTTGATCATCAAGGTTCTCCATAAATTGTGCATGGGGTTGCATAATCTCTTCTTCTATATTAATTCATTCCTTTTCGTTGTTTCTTATGGTGTAATCAATTGGAATCTGAAAATCAGTTTGAGGTTTTGGGGCAAGAGTTTTTCTAAAATTGCTTTGCTCAGTAGCTTACACAATTTTCCCTGGTCTAGGTTTATAGTTGAGTTGTGGGTATAGTTCCTCCATCTCTTTAAGTTGTGTATATTGTTGCATACAGCCCTCTTTCAAGCTAATCTGTTTCTCCTCTATTTTTCCTTGGTCTATACAATGATCCATTAAGATTTGAGATTCAATTTGTGATTTTGAAATATCATCTTTAATCTTTCTCCAAGATTTCATGTACTCCGTAGCTTCCAAAGTTTTTTCCAAAATAAGCTCATAATCAAGCTGTGGGTAAAATTCCTCCATTTCAGTGGTGAAATAGTCTTTTAATCTTTTAGTGGAGGCTATATTTACTAAACGTCAACCAATATCCACCTCCACAATTTCTAGTAAAGAAATTCACCACCCAGCTGTTTCAAGTCCTTTATCTTTTCCCTTTTATTATCATTTGAAGGTCAAATCCATCTTCAAACACCAAGAGTAGCGGTTCTCAACCTGTGGGTCATGACCCCTTTGGGGGTCGAACGACCCTTTCACAGGGGTCGCCTAAGACCACTGGAAAACACATATTTCCGATGGTCTTAGGAACCTGTCTTGCTTTCAACTCTTCCTAAAATTCTTCATTCAGGCAGGCTTCCAGCGTTTGGCTGGCAGGATGCAGGTATACGGATTTGTATACTTCTCATTCATGCCATTTTTGTTGTGCTCTTGCAAAGACTACCCCGAGAATTTCTGATCTGGTGAGAAAGAAGCAATCTCAACCTTCACACTGACGTTGGCTTTTTATGCATACTGCCGCAAAATGTAGCAATGTAGTTTACTGTTGTTATATTAAGACTGTTACCCATGCTACACCATGCTTCAAGACAAAATTTCATTTATTTGTAATTAGAAATAAATATTTCACAATATATAATTACATATGCTTTAATTATGTTCAATTTGTAACAATGAAACTATATCCTGCATATCAGATATTTACATTACGATTCATAACAGTAGCAAAATTACAGTTATGAAGTAGCAACGAAAATAATTTTATGGTTGGTGGTCACCCCAACGTGAGGAACTGTATTAAAGTGTCGTGGCATTAGGAAGGTTGAGAACCACTGACCAAGAGGAAATACAGTTGCAATAATTCCACAGTTTCTAAGGTGGCTTCTTCTCCTGCGATTTTACCGGTACAACAACCTAAAGCTACACCACCACCTTCTCCTCCTCTGCCAGTAATATCTGTACAAGATATGAAAGATATTATGGGAAATGCAGTAACTCAAATCAGAGGGGAAATGAAGGAGCTTCTAGATCAGAATAAAACTGAAATTAGAGGGGAAGTGAAGAACCTGTTAGAGCAGAATAATACTATTTTGAGGCAAGATATAGTTATGGC
Source organism: Crotalus tigris (assembly GCF_016545835.1). Lineage (NCBI taxonomy): Eukaryota > Metazoa > Chordata > Lepidosauria > Squamata > Viperidae > Crotalus > Crotalus tigris. The sequence goes on along the minus strand of NW_024100464.1, from coordinate 2,551,632 downwards.
TCTATCAGGACTTGCTTCTGTGGTTGAGAAGCTTGACTCTAGAGTTGAAGAGGTTGCAGACAAAGTTGACATCTTGGAAGATAAGTTTGAAGGCATGGAAAAAAAGATGGAAATTTCACAGGATGACATTGTTATGTCTCAGTACAGAGAGATGTTATATGCTTTAAGAATCAGAGGTCTGAAAGAAGATATGCAGCAAGATCTGAGAGAGATTGTGGTAAATGACTTTGCTGTTATTTTGAATAGAGAGAAAGAGGAAATACGCAGAGAAGTTGAAAAAATATTCAGAGTTAATTCTTGGATTGCAAAACAGAGAAATTTACCAAGAGATGTGGTGATTTATTTTGGAAAGAGATCTCTGCGCAATGAAATTATACAAGCCTTTTATAATAAGAGATTTCAGATTGCTGCTCAAGATGTTATTATTTTAAAGGAGATCCCATCTAAAATTCTAAGAAAGAGAAAAGATTTTGCTTTCTTAGCTAATGAACTTAAAAAAAGAATGATGCCATTCAGATGGGAGATTCCGATGAGTATTGTTCTGAGCCATGCGGGGATGCGCTATAGACTTAATACAGTCACTAAAGCAAAGGAGTTTTACAGTTCGGTCCTGGGAGCAGGCTCACCATCATCTATGATGCAGAAAGTTCTGGATGGTAAAGAGGCGGAACAGCAGTCTGAAGGACTAGGTGTGATGGTGGTTGGAGAGTCACAGTTGGAGTGGTCGCGACAAGCAGAGATTAAAAAGCAAAGAATGACCCGTGCAGCACATAGATGCAAGGAAAAGGAACAACAGAGGAAAGAAGTTAAAGAATCTCTTCAAGAAAGTGCTTCATTGCCGGTGGGAGGAGCAAGACCCAAGAGTTCTGCAGCACATTCTTCAATGGCAGATCTTCAAGCAGTCTTCTCCAGGCTTCTGGTTAAGGGAGATGGTAAAGCTCCTGACTTGGAATGCTAACAGCCTTAATTCCCCTCAGAAGAGAAAGAAAATCTTTCATTATTTAAAGCAACATAATAATGATATTATTTGTTTGCAGGAAACACATATTATAGCTAAAGATCAAAAATACTTAGTCAATGCTCGTTTGGGATCTCACTTTGTATCTTCCGCTCCTGGGAAAAAAGGGGGCGTAGTTATTTATGTTAAGCAAAACTTATCAGCCTGTTTGGTAGAATCTGATCTTCAAGGGAGATATGTTATGATCGAAGTTGGCCTATATGGTAAGAAAATACTTATAGTGGGACTGTACACACTAAACCAACAACAGGAACAATTTCATAGATTGTTACATCAGAAATTAACTTTGTTGGATTATAGATCTGTGATATTAATGGGTGACTGGAATGGTGTGTTAGATACACAAAGAGACAAAAAAGGATATTCTATTTCTTTTAAACAGGCTAAATTACCTAAAGCTTTTTTTGATTTGAAAGAGGACTGGGAGCTACGAGACTACTGGCGTGAACGCAATCAGGAGGAGAGAGACTTTACTTTCTTTTCAGATAGACATCAATCCTTCTCAAGAATTGACTTTTTTTTATTACAACTGATTTATATTTTAGGGTAAAGAATGTTAAAATCTTTCCTAGGACATTGACAGATCATAGTCCAGTTTGGATGGAGTTGGTGAAAGAGAGGAGAGGAGATCGTGGAGGATGAATGAAAATTTATTTAGACAAGAAAAGAATGTTCAAAAATTAAAGGAGCATTTAAAGGATTACTTTGTCTTAAATATGCATAAGGGAACTTCAATGTCAATGGTATGGGATGCAGATAAAGCCTTCATGCGTGGGATTTTGATACAAATGAACAATGCTCATAGACAAAAGCAGATTCAGAAACGTAAGGAATTGGAAGATGAGATTAAATTAAAAGAAAAATTTTTGATCTCAAATCCTACAGATGAAAAGGTTAAAGAATCTATAAAACTGCTTAAAACACAATTTAATATGTTGATGGCTGATCAAACTGCAACTAACTTACTGTATATGAAACAAAATACATTTTGCAATGCTAATAAACCAGGGAGATGGTTGGCTTATCAATTAAGAAAGAAACAGAGACAGAGAATTATAGATAAAATAAATTATAATGGTAAATTGGTATACCATAAGGATTTGATTAAGAAATCTTTTTACATTATTATCAAAAATTATATAAGAGTACTAAAATACAGGTTTTAGATATAGATAATTATTTAAATGAAGCCAACTTCCCTAAATTAACAGAAGATCAGAAACAAGAAATTAATGGTCTAATTACTAGTGAGGAAATTGAGATAGTGATTAAACAATTAAAATTAGGTAAAGCACTGGGTATGGACGGTCTGACATCTATTTATTATAAAACTTTGGTACAAGAGATGATTCAATCTTTAAGAGAGCTTTTTAACAATATACTACAGGGTTTAGAGATTCCCTCGTCATGGGGTAGAGCTTTTATATCTTTAATACCAAAAGAAGATCAAGATCTTACTTTACCAAAGAATTATAGACCTATATCTCTTTTAAATGTAGATTATAAGATTTTTGCAAAAATCTTAGCTAACAGGCTTATGAGGGTTTTGCATCAGGTTATACATAAGGATCAAACGGGTTTTATAACTGGAAGGTACATGAAGAATAATGTCAGACAAATTATTAACTTATTAGAATATTTAGATAAAAATAATCAAGTTCCTGCAGGATTGATATTTCTAGATGCTGAAAAAGCTTTTGATCAACTGAATTGGCAATTTATGTTAAGATTAATTGAGAAAATGAACTTTGGAGAAAAATTTTTACAAGCTCTTGGTGTTATTTATCAAAAACAAATGGCACAACTTATTGTTAATGGGGGTTTATCAGAGGTTTTTACAATAGAAAAGGGGACTAGACAGGGATGTCCATTGTCACCACTGCTGTTTGTTTTAACTTTGGAAATATTGCTGATTAAAATTCGAGAATCACAGGAAATAAAAGGAATAGAAGTTAATAAAAAAGAATATAAATTAAGAGCTTTTGCAGATGACTTGGTGGTTACCCTGTCCCAACCTACTTATTCGGTAGTAGAGTTATTACAATTGATATACCAATATGGACGGGTTTCGGGTTTTAAAATTAATAACAACAAGACTAAAATATTACCCAAAAATATGACCAATTTGGATAAGCAGACTTTGGTTAAGTTGACAGATTTTGAGGTTGTTGATAAGGTAAAATATTTGGGGGTTACTTTATCTGTTTCTAATGTAAAATTGTACAAAAATAATTATGAAAGGTTGTGGGTCAGGATACAAAGAGACTTGAAAAATTGGGAGAAATTGCAATTATCCCTTTTGGGAAGAATTGCAGTGATCAAAATGAATGTTCTGCCAAAGTTCCTTTTTTTATTTCAAATGATACCCATTTTAAAGAATGAGATTAATTTAAATGAATGGCAGAAAGGTATCAATAAATTTATTCGGGCGGGGAAAAAACCAAGAGTAAAGCTTAAAATAATACAAGACACTTGTGAGAGAGGTGGACTCAAGGTACCGAATTTGAAATTATACTATGATGCGGTGGTTTTAACATTAATTAGTGATTGGGTTAATTTAACAAATGTAGAAATACTCCTCTTGGAGGGTTGGGATTTACTTTTTGGATGACATGCCTATTTAATTTTTAATAAAAAAGTTGACAGGGTTTTTAAATCTCATATTATAAGGATTTCTTTATTTCGGGTTTGGAGGAAATATTATAGAAGTGATTTTAAAATCCCATTATGGGCTATACCTTGGCATGCGACAGAGGGGATAAGGAGAGGAGTCAAGATGGATGGTGTTTCTTACGCACAATTACTTAGATGGGATGGTAAAAATTGGCAGTTAAAATCTTTGGAAGATCTAGCACAAGAAAATATTATATATTCATGGTTTCAGTATAGACAAATAGTGGATAGATGGAAGTTAGATCGTAATGTGGGTTTACTTAGAGAAGATGAAAATTTTCTTAAACAAGTAAAAGACCAAAGACAAACTCATATTAAGAGAATCTATGGGGTGTTAGTAGAATTGGATTCAGAAGCAGAATTAGTTAAAGAATGTATGGTCAAATGGGCACAAAATTTTGAAGAACCGGTTCTATTAGATACTTGGGAAATTATTTGGGTGAGGAATGTTAAATTTACACAAGCCCAAAATTTAAGGGAAAATTTTTATAAAATGTTTTATAGATGGCACCTTGATCCACAAAAAATGTCTCGTATGTATCCTGACTTACAGCCTAAATGTTGGAGATGTGGTTGTTTGGATGCTACTTACTATCATATTTGGTGGTCGTGTAAAAATATAAAAGCCTTTTGGATTAAGATATGGTGGAATATTCAAAGAATTTTTAGAAGGAGGGTAAAATTTACCCAATTGTTTTTGTTAGGTATTGTTACTGATTGTGATACTAAAGAGACCACATTGATGTTAAATTTAATTACAGCCGCAAGGCTGCTAGTAGGGCAATGTTGGAAGAAGGAATCTTTGCCTACTTTGCAAGAGTGGTTTTTAAAGTTTCTTATTTGGCGGAAATGGCAAAGATTTCGGCTTTCTTGAAGGATCAATTGCAGGAGAAGTATTTTGCGGTATGGAAAAAATGGATAGATTTTATACAATATAAGTTGGATATTAAAAAATACTATTTAGTTTTTCAATAACTTATATTTAAAATTTAAAACATCTTATAGATTTTATTTCTTTTTTTATTTTTATCTTTTATTTTTATTATATTTTCTTTTATCTTTTTCTTTTTTCCTTTTCTTTATTCTTTTTTCTTTTAAGTATTATTCTTTTGGTATTTATGTTTTTTTATATATATATTATTGTTAATTATCTTATAGTTTGTTTAATTAATGTATTTAATATTTAGATTTATTCATAGTTTATATTTTTTTTTAAGATTATTTGAAGAAATTTTAATTAAGCCTATGTTCAGCTCTGGGAAGGTCGGGGGAGGGAATGGGAGGGTTGGGGAGGTTTGGGGTTGGGTTGTTTTGTTTTTGTAAAATTTTAAAAAACTTAATAAAAAAAATGTTCGCCACAAGATATCCTCAGTAGACTGTAAGCTGTTTTTTTCCAAGTTAATAAAATTTTATCTGGTTAGGAAAATAGAGGAAAAAAAGCAGATATTTCCAGCATAATAAGTAAAATGATAATAATGTTCTATAATAGGAATTTTTCAGGACCCCTAGGTATCCAAAAAATTAAATAGTCAGTAAAAGTTAGCTATTTTATTTCTTTTGTTTCCAGGGCTCTTTTTTCCCAAGTAAGCAGACGCCACTCTCTCAAAGCAGGGAAGTAGTTGAAAAGCTTTTTACAGGAAAATAGTGAGGGAAAAGGGAGGGAAGGAAAGGTCTTACCCGGATCCTCTACGGTGATTCTTTACGCTTAGCTGTTCTTCGGACTTTCGGCTGGTGCGACTAAGTGATTGGCCATTTTACTGGCTGATCTTTTCTCTGTCGGCCCTAAGAAGCTGGCTCATACTGCGGAAGGAGCTGCTGCCCTTCCGCAGTCAGACGAGGGGCTTCCTCAATGGTAGTCGCCCCTCCAGGGTGACTTTTTGACCCTTTTTGAGGGTCTACCAGCAGCTGGAAACCAGCTGGCAAAGAGACGAGTCTCTCAGCACAACCGCCTGCGCCAGGATCCAGATCCGGAAGTCGGCAGAAGCATTTTTGAAGCCTCCGGAGCTCACATCCATGGCCGCGGGGCAATTTTATGTTGGAAAATGGCTTGGAAAATGCTTCTGCTGCCTAGATCTAGGGATGCAGAGCAATTTTGCTCCCCCCACGGTTGTTGTGAGGGAAGGTGGCAGTAGCAGGGCGATCTGCGCAGTGGGTGGGGAATTTTGTGCCTCTCCCACGGTAGATCCGGGTGGCAGAAGCGTTTTTAAAGACTCCGTAACTCACATCCATGGCCGTGGGATGATTTTATGGTGCATCAGTGCCCCGATCTGGGCACCGGAGGCTTGGAAAATGCTTCTGCCACCCGGATCTAGGGTTGCAGAGCGATTTTGCTCCCCCCCATGGCCAATCTGGGTGGCAGAAGCATTTCCCAAGCCTTTGGAGCTTGCATCCATGGCTTCGGGGTGATTTTACAGTGTGCCAGCAGCCCAGTCTGGGCGCTGGGAGCCTGGAAAATACAGCAGAGGGAACAGCAGCAGCGCGATCTGCACGGTGGGTGGGTGGGAATGACAGCAGCAGCGCGATCCGTGCAGTGGGTGGGTGAGAATGGCGGCGGCGGCAGCATGATTCGCATGGAGGGTGGGTTTGGCAGCACATGATGCACATGGTAGGGGAACTGCGGTAGCAGCACGATCCACATGGCTGTTGGGAGAGAAGGCGGCGGTGGCAGGGCGATCCGTGCGGTGGGTGGGGAATTTCGCGTCCCGCCCCAATGGCCAATCCAAGTGGCAGAGGCTTTTTCCAGGCCTCTGTAGCCCAGATTGGGCTGCTGGGGCACCACAAAAATTGCTCTGGAGGCTTACCTGGACTCGTGCTGGCAGCTGCCTCCACCATCCAGCCCGGATCCACCCAGCTCTTGCAGTTGTTCCCTGGCTTTCAGTGCAAAGAGAAAGAGAGCCGAGAGTGCAGATGCACTTGGAGAGGTGGAGGGGAGTAGTCTGGCCCTACCTCCCACCAAAGAGATGGTGCATGTGCCCACAGGGACTGGTCTGCATGCCGCCTGTGGCACGCGTGCCATAGGTTCACCACCATGGTACTAGAGCTATACGTGACTCTATTACTCTGAAAAAGCAGATTTACAATCTAGAGGTCTTTCTGGAGTCACAGCTGCTGCTGGAATCAGCAGAGGAAGCTGTGGTCAAGAGGGCCTTTGCTCAGTTCTGGCTAGAGCACCAGTTACAGCCTTTCTTGGATTAGAAAGCACTATGTGCAGTCTTTATTGCCTTTTGATAGGTGTATTGCATTTCTGTTTTCATTGACCTTGAAGATTACCTGTGCATTTCAGAACAAAGTACAGAAGAAAAATGCCCTTGTGATATATATCAGAACCATATTGCACTGTTAGCAGATGAGCTGCACTACTTACCAGACTGTTTTCAAATACAATTCAAGATGTTGGTCATCATCTTTAATGCTCTGCTATGGCTTGGAGACTAGGTATCTTCAAGACAGTTGTTTTAAGATACAATGTGCCCACTCTGTGCATATAAAAATAGAATCTGTTAAAGATCCCGTCCTAACAGTAGGAAGTAGAATAGAATAGAGCTGGAAGGGACCTTGGAGGTCTTCTAGTCCAGTCCCCTGCTCAAGCAGAGAACATATACCATCTCAAACAGGTCCAGTCTCCTCTTAAAAATCTCCAGTGATGGAGCGCCCACAATTTCTAGGATAAGCTGTTCCACTGGTTGATTGTCCTCACTGTCAGGAAGTTTCTCCTTAGTTCCAGGTTGCTTTTCCCTTTGATCAGTTTCCAACCATTGTTTCTCATCCTTCCCTCTGATGCTTTGGTGAACAATCTGGCCCCCTCTGCCCTGTGGCAGCTGCTCAGATACTGGAACACTGCTATCATGTTTCTCCTATTTCTTCTTTTCTTTAGACTAGCCAAACCCAAGTCCTGTAGCCGTTCTTCATATGTTTTAGTCTCTAGGTCATGGGTGTCAAACTCAATTTCATTGAGGGCCACACCAGCATTGCGGTTGCCCTCGGGGGGGCAGGGTGGGTGCGGCCTACTGGGTGGGTGTGGATGGATTGGGTGTGGCGTACTGGGTGGGCGTGGCCAGCTCTACATCGTTCACGTCAAGGATGCCTATGGGGGGCCTGGGCAGTAGTGGGACAGATCTGAGGGTCTCTGGCAGAAGGGGGTGGGACCGGGGCAAGCATCAAGGCATGGTTCATTTCTTCATTCCTCAAAAAGGGTGACACCTCCCCAGAATGCACCCAGGGGGTGGGCCAATGCGGCAGTGGCTGGTTCCTCACTGTTTCTAGACGGCCTTGTGGAGCTAAGACTGAATGTGTTTCAGCATAGATGGCCACCACAAAATTGTACATTGGCTCCCGGCCGGCCTGGGCCAGGGCCAGGGCCAAGGCAACGGGGGCCGTTCTCTCACTGTTTCCAGGATGGCTTCGCGGGCCATATGAAACCACTTAGCGGGCCGCATCTGGACCCCGGGCTTTGTGTTTGACATGTCTGCTCTAGGCCTTTGATCATCTTAGTTGCTGTTCTCTGAATTTTTTCCAAACTCTCAACATCTTTTTTGTGATAGGTGGCTGCAGTATTCCAGGTGTGGCTTTACTAGGGTTTTATAAAGCGTAATAATACTTCGTGTGATCTTGATTCTATAGCTCTGTTTATACAACCCAGGATTGTATTAGCTTTTTTGGCTGCTGCTGCACACTGCTGGCTCATGGTTAAGTGATCGTCCACTAGGACTCCAAGGTCCCTCTCACAGTTACTGTTTTTAAGCCAGGTCTTGCCCAATCTGTACTTGTATCTTTGATTTTTCCTACCTAAATGTAAAACTTTGCTTTTCTCCACATTGAAACTCATTTTGTTGGATAAGGCCCATTGTTCAAGTTTGTCAAGATCTTTTTGAATTCTGAATTTGTCTTCTGGGGTGTTGGCTACTCCTGCCAATTTGGTGTCATCTGCAAATTTGATGAGTTCCCCTTCAATTCCCTCATCTACGTCGTTTATGAAGATATTGAAGTATACTGGGCCTAGGATGGAACCTTGTGGTACCCCACTGCTTACTTCTTTCCGTGTGGATGCAGTGCCATTGAGGACTATTCTTTGAGTATAGTTTGTTAGCCAGCTACAGATCCATCTGATGGTGATGTTGTCTATTCCACCTTTTCCTAGCATACCAAGGAGTAGGTTGTGGTCTACCTTGTCAAATGCCTTACTTAAATCTAAGTATACTACGTCCACTGCATTTCACTGATCTACTAGTTTAGTCACTTTATCAAAGAATGAGATGAGATTGGTTTGGCATGATCTGTTTTTAAAAAACCCATGTTGGCTACTAGTTATGACTTTGTTTGTTTCTAATTGTTCGCAGATTTGTTTTTTTATTATCTTTTCTAGGATCTTCCCAGGTATTGATGTTAAACTGGTCTGTAGTTTTCTGGGTCCGTTTTTTCCCCTGTCTTGAAGATGGGGAGTACATCAGCCTGTTTCCAATCCTCAGGTGTTACTCTGGTGCTCCATGATTTATGAAAGATGTGGTACAGTGATTCTGAGATAACATCTCCCAGCTCCTTCAGAACTCTGGGATGCAGTCTGTCGGGTCCCAGTGATTTGTATTCATCAAGGTTGGATAAGTGTTTTCTTACCATTTTCTTGCTTATTTTAATTTTTGTTTCTGATATGTCTTTTGCAGTGGTTTTTTGTCTGTGTGTGTTGAGCTATAATTTCTTTTTGTGTGAAGACTGACACAAAGTATGAGTTAAGCAGTTATGTGCCCCTCTTTCCATTTTTTGTATTTGTCCTTTTTGTCTTTTAGTTTGTCAGAGAAATCTTTGTGCAGTCATGCTGGTTTCGTCTTGGATTTCTTTCTCAGTGGGCTTTAGTGATCACATTTTTCAGAGTTCCCCATGCTTCCTGGGTTGTTTTCCCCTTTAGGATTTCAATCCATGTGATTTTTCCTAGGTTCTCTCTGAGTTTGTTAAAGTTGGCTCTTTTGAAATTTAGGACTTTGGTTGGCTTGTTTTCTATTGCTAGTGTTTGCATTATATTAAATTCCAGTATGACATGGTGACTTTCACCCAAGGTTCTGGTAATTTCAATTCCCTCTATGACTTCTTCTCTGTTTGTAAGGATTAAATCCAGTAGAGCTTTGTGTCTACTTCCCTCCTCCATCTTTTGGGTGACACCTTTTAGGTTGGTTAGGAATCTGTTTGATCTCCAGTTCACTGCAGAGTTTGTCTCCCAGTTGATATCTGGATATTTGAAGTCTCCCATTACTACTGTGGTATGCTTCTTACATGCATACCACAGTATGCATGTAAGAAGCATACCACAGTAGTAATGGTTGGCAAAAAGTTTGTCTACTTCTTCTGATTGGCTGGGTGGCCTGTAATATACACCTATGGTAATGTCATTTTTTTCCCTTTTATATTGACCCATATACATTCTGGAGAGATTTTATCTTTGATCATGTGCATTTCTGCAGATATGTAGTGTTCTCTTACATATAGCGCAACTCTCCTTCCTCTTTTTGTAGACCTGTTTCTTTTGAACAATTTGTATCCATCTATCAGTCCATTCCATTCATGGGTTTCGTCCCACCAGGTTTCTGTAATGCCAACTATGTCATACCTTCCCTCATGTACTATTGCTTCTAGTTCACCCTGTTTGTTCCCCAAGTTTTGAGCATTTGTGTATAAGCATTTAAGGCTTTTGTGCCTGTCCATGGGAGTGTTTCCTGTGTCTACTGGTTGTTGTTTGAGTTTTTCTTTTTTTTTCATCACTGCCTACCTCATTGTTTGCTTTGATTTCTTGGGATTTGTGATTGGTTTTGGATTCTAGAGATTCCAGAGATTGGTCACCCTCCCCCCTTGGTTTTAGTTTGAAGCCCTCCTGATGAGTTGGGCCAGTCTTTTTCCAAGTACATTTTTGCCTGTTTTCATGAGGTGTAGCCCATCCCTTGCCAAGTCCCTCATGTAGGAAATTCAATCTATGATCCAGGAAACCAAAGTTTTCTTGGTGACACCAACCCTTTAGCCAGTGGTTTAATTCTAAAATTCTTTTTTGCCTCAATGGGTGTTGGTCTTTCATTGTGAGTATGGATGAGAACACTACTTGTGCTCCTAGCTGCTTAACTTTGTTGCCTAGTTGTTTGTAGTCCCTTACTATTCCGCTGAGGTTATTTGTTGTGTCGTTCGTCCCAATGTGGAGGAGGAGGGGGGGGTAGTAATCTGTGGGCCTAATTATTTTAGTTAGGTTCTCAGCTACATCTTTGATTTTTCTCCAGGGAGACAGCATACCCCCCCTGGATTGTATGTCTGGTCTGCAGATGGATGGTTCTGTTCCTTTGAGGATGGAGTTTGCTATTACCAACACTCTCCTTTCTTTTTTTGGGGGGGAACTGCAGTCTGGGGTGCTTTTCTGTTTATCTCAGGTGTCCTTGTTGATGTGGCTTTTTTATGGATATTTGAAGTGACTTTTTTATGGATATTTGAAGTGACCTTTTTAGGGATGTTTGAAGTTGTCTTTTTGCTAGGTGTCTGCATGTTTTCTTTGAGGGGGGATTGTGGGTCTGTGTGTTTCCATCTAAGGGGAGAAATCGATGGGTCAGTTTTAGTGGGGCTGTTTCTGGTTGGGCAGAGGGAGGTTGTTTGTTGTATGATGTTTCTTTCTTTGCGTATTGTGTTTCCTTCTGTGTGTGACATACCTCCATTTGTCTTCCTCCAAGGGTTTATTAGTGGGGTCAAGTTCTCTGGGAGTTATTTGTTCGTTGTTTGGATCCATTTGGAAAGCTTTCTTTCATACACTGGAGTTTGCCTAGAGTTGCTTCTAAGTTCCTAACCCTTTCCTGTAGTAGTTCACATAATTTGCATCTGTTGCATGTATAGTTGGGGTGTTCTTTGGGCATCAGTGCTTATATGGAACATGTATTGCAATACCACAATAGCCTCAGTTATCTGTTCCATGAGTTTGGTGTTGGTGATTTCTATCTTGCTGCCTGGCTGCCACCTGTAGACCTCTGGTCCACCGCTGCTTTGCTGCCACCGCTTACAGGCCTCCTAGTCTGCCGCTGCTACCTCGCCTCCACCTGCAGGCCTCCCGGTCTTCAGAAAAGGATGCCATTGCCTGTAGGCCTCTCGGCTCGCTGCTGCTACCCCTCCACCACCCGTGGACCTCCCAGTCCACCGCTGCTGCCACCCACAGCCTCTATGTTGTCCCTAGCCATCTCACCGGTCCACTGCCTTACGTTGTCACCAGCTACCTCCTTTTAATTTTCCCCAGCCGTCTCACTGGTCCTCCACCTCGCACTGCCATCAGTTACCTCCTTTCCACCGCTTGAGCTGCCGGTGCATCGTGTGGCCCAGTTTGCCATGCCGGTCTCTGCCTTCCTGTACTGGATTGGGTCACAAGGCTGCCAGGCCTCTCAGGTAGGCCTCCATTGGCCTAGAAGTCATTTGGTGTCCCCTTTGTTATCCTGCATGGCTGCTCTGTCAGATGGGGGGGCGGTGCTCCAGTTCCAGTTCGCTGCTCTCCATTGCCTTTTTTTTTTCAGCGTTGGGTTGCTTAGCTGTGCTCCAGAGCTGGTTCTCTCGTTCTCTGCTGCCGGCTGCCTCTGACTCCATGTGCAGCAGTTCATTTGCTGTGCTCTTGTTTGCTGGTGTTTTCCTCCTTGCTACAATTTCTTCTTTTCCCTTATCCTTTCTATCTTCCTTATCTAACTTTCTGCTTCTTTTTCCTCCCTTTTTTTTTTCCTTCTCCTAGTACCTTCTTACTTAGTTGGTTACTTCTCTCCCTGTGATCCAATGCTGCTTCCTACGCTGCTGCCATCTTGGATAAAAGTCAAGTGAATGAGTATTCTCTGTAGGAGCTCCCTTCTTATGACATAGCTTATTCTGCACTCATAATCTTTCAGGATCTTGTGAAAACTTTGAGGTTCTGGAAAATCTCTGGAGAGTGGTATTGCTATTTGGAAAGTGGCATCATCTATTGTAATTGATTGCTTTATTAATTAATTAAACTTACAGTGTATGTGACCCATGTCAACCAAAGGCAACTCTAGGTGGCTTACAATTATTAAAGCACTATTATGAAACATTAAAACTTTAAAAATAAATAATAATATTAGATTTGGTTTAAAATTGACAAAGATAAAATGGAAAAAAGCAAGAGGCACATGGAGAAAAGGTGGGACTTATTTTAGTCCATTAACTACCATTAACCATTTATTGGTATTTTGGTAAATTGGTATTTATTGGTATTTTATTATGCATATTGTGCTTTATTACCATGAGTTACCTTGAGATATGTGGCCTATGTTATAAATAAATAAATAAACAAATAAATAAAATTATCACACACTTATTGTATATGTGTGTGTGTATAATCTGCAAGGACTCTTTTAGCTATATATATTCATTCTTGTATTTATTATGTATATTTTTCCTAGGGAATTCTCTGCAAAGGCAGACAGGTGAGTAGATTCTAATGTTTTTAATTTATTCATTTAGCAGCTCTGAATCTTGTTTTAATGTATTTTGCACTACCTTGACTTTTGATAATATAGCTGTATGTAGATATTGGATGCAAGAAAATAAACAAATGTTTTCTTTCTGTGATTCTGTGATTCCACAAAAGCCCTTGGAGACAAATACATGGATTTGTCAATTCTTTTCCAAGATGATCACTGCCAATGATCATTTTCACAAAGCAGAATCTCTTGATTTTTTTTTCTTCACAAAAATCCATTTAAAAAGTATAATTTGGATTAGAACTATTGATGAGGGGTGGGGAAAAGCTGCATTTTTGTTTCACAACAAAGCTTTTTTATATCTTCAGGGAGTGAGAAACATGATTAGCCTTCGTGGCCTTACCTTCCTCACAGCCCTTTTTCCTAAAGGATAAATGGCTGCTTAATAATAAGTTAGTTATTAGTTTAGCATATGTAGCATAACATATGTATTTTATGACAGTCTATAATTAATCTATAACAAATCATTGGTACATATTATGATTAATGCACTCCTTAAATTGACAAGCAGCTAAAAAGCTGAAGCTGAACCAAAAGCTTTACAAAAATCACACAGAAGAGAAAATAGATTTTCTTTTATTTCCCTAAAAGGCTTTCAAAACCAAGACAACAGATTAAAACTATTATGAAGGAGGTCCAGGTTAGATCTCATAAAAGAACTTCATAACAGGAGCTCTCAGCCCGTGGAACAGACTTTCACATGATGTGGTGAGTTCTTCTGTATCGAAGTAATCCATCAGAGATGCTTTAATGGATCCTGCAGGTTGAGCTAAATGACCTCTGTGTTTTCTTCCATGATTGCCCACATTCTTAGCACACTGTGCAAATATAGTCTCCATGAGTGTATATTTAGAGAAGTGGCTATTTTGTATGAACTTCTAACTATTCCTCAACTATTAAAATGGCCTATATTGAGTCCATGTAATAAAATCCATCCTTAGATTCTGATGAGGAAAATGTGAAGCTCACAGGAACTTTTCTTTCTTCTACTTAGGAAAAAACACTCTTTACTCCATAGTCTTTCCAGGTTTGGTAAAGGGAAATGTATATAAATTGTTTGTATATGTCCAATAGGAAACATTGTACAACTTTTATAGCAGCTGGCAATTTTGCTTCTGCTTCTTTAAATTGCTTTCCAGAAATCCTATGCTGACACTTAAGAATCACTCTGGCTTCTAATCTGATTTACTGCCATTACCATAACTTAGAAAAAAATGTCACTGCAGGAAAGTACCTAATGATGTTCTTCCTTTTCTCTAGTGTTTGGCAAATTCTGCTAATTCTAGTAAATTAATCAGCATGGTTTCTACCAACCTGCCAATAAGATTGTGGGTCTTGGGGTTTGACTTGTGATTGTAAGTTTTTAGCTTTTGGGGGGAAATGAGTTAAATCTAATGGGATCTGCAGTTTATATCACCTTACTATCCCAGCACAATTTCTGATCTCAGTGTACAGTATTTCTTTCTTTCTGTAGCACAGCAACACAGAGGTGTTCTCTAGTAAAATCATAATGTACTCTAAATACACATGGAAGCAGGAATTCTTCTTGAGTTCCCTTCAAACATTAAACAAAACATGGATTCATGAGTCTGTTCTTTTCCCCATCAGGTTCCCAACTTCAGAGCTCACATGGACACTAATTTATTCAAGATTTACAGAGTCAAAATTAGATTTGGGTAGATGCAATATGTCTCCCAGTTTTAGGACACACAAATAATTAACACTAATTCCACAAAAAAGAAACTGTCCAATGGGCAATTGATTCAGTTGTACTCACAGATGCCATATTGCAATGATTAACTGTAATGGGCTGTAAAAGTAATCTTGAGGAACAGGAATAAGGGCTGCAACCAAGACAACAGACAGATAAAATAAATTTGAGTCTAAGACAAAAATGTAATTTGAAAAAGTGTCTCAGACTTGAACCTCATTAGTTCTTTTGAATATAAGGGGAGGGAGGCACATTCACAAGATTCTGTCATTGTAACCTTATAATAAAAATAATATCAGCATTCATAACTTAGGTTTCCTTGTCTGATCTATCTCAAAGGGTTAATATCAATTTTGCAAGAGAGGGTTATTTGTGAAATGATTTCTCAAATTAGATTTCTGCCTCAGAGTCAAAATTTATTTTACCTGACCGTTGTTTTAGTTGCACCTTTTCCTTAAGATTACTCTTACAGCCCATTACACCAGTCTACAAAAGCAACCAATGAAATGCAAAAAGATGAAGGATTTCCATAATTCTCCAGGCCTTAATCACTGGCAATCTCCCACCTTGGTGCCAATTTTTCCAAATTATTGATTTGTGAAGGTTTCAGATATGTTTAAAGTACCCAAACAGATTATGCTTTGGAGTTAATTCTCTGATATGGAATACTGTATTTATATTCATGTAAAATATTAATTTATATTATAATTATATTAACTGAAAAGGAAGTAGAGGAAACAGCATTGACTCCACACCCACGGATATACTTGGATTAATGACATAGTTCACGGCTACTATTATAAAGTGTGATGTGACATGATCGCATTGCTTAGTGATGGCATTTTTGGCAGTCCCAGTTGCCATTGTTAAGTGAGGACCCAACAGGTCATTAAATGAGGTCACCTCACATGATTGCAATTTTTGACTTCCTGCTGATTTCTCCATCAACTTTACTAGTTGGTGAACATAGCTAGTTGGGAACATAGGAAATTGCAATCACATGACCTTAGGGATTTTATGATGGCCAGAACTATGAGGACCTGTCATAGTTCCCCCTTGTTCAATGCCCTTGTAACTTTCAACAGTTGCTGAATGAATGGTTATAACCTGAGGACAACCTGTAGAATAATAATTGACATATCATTCTCTGAACATCTAGCTCAGGGGTGTCAAACTCAATTTCATTGAGGGCCGCATCAGCATTGTGGTTGCCCTCGGGGGGCCAGGTGGGTATGGCCAGAGTGGGTGCAGCCTACTGGGTGAGTGTGGACTGGGTGTGGCCTACTGGATGGGCATGGCCAGCTCTACATCGTTCGCATCAAGGTTGCCTGTGGGGGCTGGGGCAGGAGTGGGACAGATCTGAGGGTCTCTGGCAAAAGAGGGTAGGACCAAGGCAAGTGCCAAGGCAGGTCCACTGGAGGAGCCTCACCGTTCCTCTCAGGCCATGCGGGGGGGGGCTGGATGGTAGTGCAGGCTGCCTGGAGCCCTGGGCAGCAGAGATCAAATGCCCAGCCTGGCCCTCAAGCACCTGCGGCACCAAGCCCAGCCCCACTTCCCCAAGGGGACGCCCAGCTGCACTTACCTCCTCCTCCTCCTCAAGTCTGCTGCTGATGTGCTTGCTCTCCTTGGCCAGGTTGTTCATGATGGGTACTAGGGCAAAGTCAGAGGGAGGCCCATTCCCTCTCCATGGGAGGAGACCTGGCTTTGTATCCAAAGCTTCCTTAGCAATAGGATGGGAGACCCCCAGGATAGGCCAGGAGGAGGGGGCAAGGGGATGGTGAAAGGGCAGCAGGGCAGGACTAAGGCGGGACTTCCCTCAGACCCTCCCTCTCCTTCTTTCCTTCTTTCCTTCCTTCCTTCCTAAGTATAGAGTGGTGGGAAAATATTTGAGATGAGGGAGGGAGAAAAAACAGGCAAGAAACACAGCTGGGGAGGTGTCACCCTTTGTGAGGAATGAAGAAATGCACCATCACCTGGAAGTGGCCAGCACATGGCCCTCACCTACTTCACATATCTGGCTTGGTGGGCTCTGGGGGAAGGGATGCCATGAGCAGTGTGAGAGTCAATGTTACCTGCGCAATGCCGCCCAGCCCCCACCCTGCCCGGTTTCGGCAGGCAGCGGGGTGCTCTCCTCACAGCGTGGAGAGGTTGAGCCGAGCAGTGCGAAGCTCACCAGCTTTGCACCTTGCTGCCTGCTGAAACTAGGCAGGCTGGGGGCTAGGCAGCATTGCACTTCTCATCAGATTCGTGCCACCTGGCTCAGCTTTTGGCACTGTGAGGAGAGCACCCTGCTGCCTATTGAGACTGGGCAGGCTGGGAGCTGGGCAGCCTCATGCTTCTTTTTGGATTTGCGCCACCCGGTTCAGCCTCTCGGCGCCGTGAAGAGAGCACCCCGCTGCCTGCCGAAACCCCTCCCCTGGAACTCATCAAGCCAGATATGTGAAGCAGGCAAGGACCATTTTCTGGCCACTTCCAGGCGATGGTCCATTTCTTCATTCCTCACAAAGGGTGACACCTTCCCAGCATGCACCCAGGGGCGGGGCTGATGCGGCAGGGGCTGGTTCCTCGCTGTTCCAGGATGGCTTCGTGGGCCACATGAAACCACTTCGTGGGCCGCATTCAGGCCCCATGCCTTGTATTTCACATGTCTGATCTAGCTGCATTTCTGTCCAGATATGGGACAGGAAAATTTATTTTTTATGTTATCCAGACAACTCATGCAAAGAATCTCACCCAAACTTATAGGAAAGGCTTAAATTGCCAAGGTTGAGAATTTGGGATACAGAACATTATATGGTCTGGCAGGAGATCTGGTAAAAGAATTCCTCTTCTGATTTTTGTAGACACCAAGTGACAGGGAGGAACCTCAACCTTCCAAAGAAAAGAGCCTGGAAGCAACAGGAAGTAAGTAAGCAAATGTTTCAGTTATACCAGTTGAGATCACAGAAGGAGCTATATAAGAACAAAACCCTGCGCTGTTCAAAAAAAAAAAATCTAAAGTAGCTAATTGTTACTTATGTCATACTGATACGTTTTTATTCAAGAACAATATAAAGTTGTATCAATATAAATAAATATGAACTTAATTGGCACATTGGGAGTTCTGAGGATATTGATGGGAATCTTTACAAAATGTTTGTCATTGCAGGGTTAATCACAAAAATCCATTTATTAGAGTGTAAATTGGAAAGATTGTTCATCATCATCCCATCCAGGTCCCCCCTCCGCCCAGGAAGCTGGACCAGATATGATTACCTTTATCTTTTTTCACTGTTCTGAAAAAATAAACCATACTCAAGAAACCATTATTTTTCTGTTTCTAAGAATAACTTTGGGACCAATATGGAAATAAAGATGATGCTGGATGTTACATTCATTGTGTCAAAAATTCAGAATACAAGTTGGATGTCGTACAAAATCACTTTACTCAATTGAATTATATATATAACTCCACTCAGTACCTGCAATTTCATTTCAAATAGACTTAACTTCCAAGAACTTCAACAATATCAATACATTTTTCTCTATAATATGCTAGCTTCCAATTTATTTTTTTCAAAACTAAAGTTTTAAAAAACTATTAAAAATAATAAAATCAGATGTGGTTCAGAGCATGATGGGAGTAAGAAAGATGGCATAGGTCTGAGTGCCTTCCACATTAAGGATTCATGTTTTAGACCAGCCTCCTTCATTTTAGCTCTTATTCTTCAAGTTGCATTATATTCAGGAGGTTCAAACCTTTAGATAGCACAGAGTTGGAGAAGAATGTTTTATAGAGAAGAACAGCTGAAAACAACGGCTAAGAAAACATGCAGAGTAAGTGTTGGTGGAATTCCTTCCAATTGTTTAATATTAGCTTAATCACATGACCAGGAGCGAGGTGGGAAGTGGGTTTAGAATGGAAGAAGCAGGCATTAGCTATCTCAGTTGCTACCCTTGATCCTAAAGGGATCCACTAAGGGATTTTTGTCCTCTGGACCATTTTTGAAGTTCAACATTTTTTAAAAATTTTTTGCTAGCTTCTCCTTTTACACCAAATTCAGTCCTGTTCAAGTTTGGAAGTTATTCTTTCCAAAATTGACTTGTAAGAATAAAAATGGACACTTGACTATGTTCTTTTTTTCCCTTCCACTGACTTAGCGATATTGTAAAACAGGGGTATGTAACTTTCTCTAGGCTAAGGATCACACTTGGCTTTTTAATAGATGTCAGGATGGCATTCCAAAATACAGTAGATGAAAATAAGACATAATTATTTTTTTCTGTCACATTAAAAATAGCAATTGGTAACAATGTTTTAATCTCTGAGTGTTTCACTGAATCTTTACAGCAAATATTCTGGGGTCACAAGTTCCACTTGAACACTGGATGAAATTTAATGTAGAGAAAGTAAGG
This sequence comes from Crotalus tigris, assembly GCF_016545835.1. Classification (NCBI taxonomy): domain Eukaryota; kingdom Metazoa; phylum Chordata; class Lepidosauria; order Squamata; family Viperidae; genus Crotalus; species Crotalus tigris. The sequence continues at coordinate 2,532,344 of NW_024100464.1, read as the reverse complement.
TTTTATACTTAGGCAGGAAAAATTAAATACACAGATACAGATTAGGTGAAACCTAGCTCAATAGCAGTAACTGTGAGAGGGATCTTGGAGTCCTAGTGGACAATCATTTGACTATGAGCCAGCAGTGTGCAGCAGCAGCCAAAAAAGCTAATACAATCCTGGGTTGTATAAACAGAGACATAGAATCAAGATCACACAAAATATTAGTACTGCTGTCAGGCCTGCCTTCTTCAGCTTCTTCGCTTTGTTGGCATCCTGCCATAAAATGCAAGGGAGGGGGAAAGAAATTGGGGGAGTAAAGGTTGGGCATAGGAATGGGGAAGAAAAGGGGAAGTGGAGACAAGCTGATGAGAACCAGAGACCAGAATAAACTGGCCACCAAAGACACACAGCCTGAGAACAGAATGCAAAACTACATTGAGAGGTGCAAATCTCAATGTCAAATCCCCTCTATCTCACCTTTTCAGGGCTCTGCTGTTCTGCTGGAGTGGGGGAGGTTTCACTCATTTGGGAGGGGGTTAGCACTAGCAGATGTATTTCCTTTACTTTGTTCTCTTCATCTTTAATATATCCCTTTTGGTGTGAAGAAGGGGGTGGAATGTACCAGGGGCCATCTGCCTTATCTCCGCTCCATTGTAAAGATGAGGCTACGCCTGGGAACTGTCCCTTATTGCTCAGGTTCCCATAACAACTTCGCACCTGTGGATTGGCTGAAAATGAACTGGACAGTTGAGTTTTAGGCAGGGGTTTGAAAAATGTAGCATTTTGCGTGGGAAGTCTTTAGCTCTTGCCTTGCCTTTCTGCTTTCACTGACTCTCAATAAAAGATCCTGTTTGAAACAATGCCTATTTTCAAGAGTTCTGCTTTCTTGGGAGCATTAGCTGAGGCAGGACCTTACACTCAAAAGCCATTTTCAAAATATCAAAAATGAATATTATTGGACACTGAGGGCCAGGGAAAGGGAAATGTGCAACCTTTGCATGGGAAATACTCAGCTCCAGCTTTATTTTCGCTGTTACCATTTGACTTCAGTAAAAGAACCTTTCACTTCAAAGAAATAGAGTCGAGGGTCTTTGTTTCCTAAATTTCTAAGTCAGGACCTTGACAACTGCTTTAAAAACTCTAGTAAGATCACACTTAGAATAGGTTACCATATTATAAAAAGATGAAGAGACTCTGGAAAGAGTGCAGAAAAAAGCAACAAAAATGATTAGGGGGCTGGAGGCTAAAACATATGAAGAACAGTTGTAGGACTTGGGTTTGTCTAGTCTAGTGAAAAGAAAGACAAGGGATGACATGATAGCACTGTTCCAATATTTGAAGGGCTACCACAAAGAAGAGGGAGCCAATCTATTTTCCAAAGCACCAGAAGAAAAGACAAGAAACAATGGATGGCAACTAATCAAGGAGAGAAGCAACCTACAATTTAGGAGAAATTTCTTAACAGTGAGAACAATAAACCATTGGAACAACTTGCCTTCTGAAATTGTGGGTGCCCATCACTAGAGGCATTGAAGAAGAGACTAGACAGCCACTTGTCTGAAATGGTATAGTGTCTCCTGCTTGAGCAGGGGAGTGGACTAGAAGACCTCCAAGGTCCCTTCCAATTCTGTTATACTGTCATTCTGTACCTCTATTTCAACACAAAGACAACACTTAAGAGACAATAAAGCAGAATTATTACTGTCCTCCTCCTACCAGCCCAGCAGATAGAGCTGTCAGCTCTCCCTCTTCCTTCTGCAGGGAAAGTTGGAAAAATACATTATTATTGTCAGATTCCCAAATCCTTCTTACTTCTTTGCATATGTATTCCAGTTTGAGGCCTGCCATTCTACTGGGAGGGGAGGGGATTACTGTTGCTTGGGAGAACTTTCACTTTCTACTTTTCCTCTCCTGCCTCTATCCTAATGAGAGAAGACTGTGTATGGAGAAAGGAAACTGGAGAAGACCTTGAGATAAGTGCCAACTTGTGCCAGTTACCCAAACATCGTGCCACCTGTGGATTGGCTGGATTTCAAATGGACATTATGACTGGTGGGAGGAGGGAGATTGCCAGTTATACTATTTGAGTGGGTTTTCCCCAGATCTCGCCTTGACTTTCCTACTGTCACTAGCCCCTAATAAAAGTTCCTTTTAAGACAATGCCTGTTTCAGGAGTTCTGCTTTCTTGGGTGAAGTGGGTCCTTATGTAATGGTGAAGAAAAATTAGGGCACTTTGGGAAAGTCTGGAGCAGAGAGAATTAATCCACTTAAAATACTATGGGGGGAGGGGGCCGGGGGGGCTATATTATTAACCAAGGACAATTGGACAACCAATCAGATGAAGGGATGGCCAGAGTGCCAAGTCTGTATATGTCTGATAGAGGGCAAATTGGTTGTTTACTTTAAAAAGTTGCAAACAGTAGAGTGTAGAAAGTGCTGTATCCCTGTATCTTCACATTGCTGGTAGTTGTATGAGAATAGTAACAGCATTTGGGCAATCAGATTTGTTATCAATTGTATTTTGCCTGACATCATAATAAAACATTTCCTACTGTATGGTGGAAATTGCACAACAGTTGCACACAGTTGTTGCTGTGCAGATTTTACTTGAGACAAATTCTATGCTCAGCCATGCTTATTGCCCTCAGTAAATGAATACTGGATTGCTACAATACACATTTCTTTAGGAAATATCAAATGCTATAGTTATTATGATTCATTTTTAAAGGTAAATAAAACAATTGTTTAACTGAATTATAATAATTATTATATCCCACCATTTTGCAGGTTTAATCAGCAATATGGGAAGGGGAAAATTAAGGGAAAAAGAAGTGCTGGTATACTAATGCTCATATTTTTTTTATCTAGGCAGTAGTGATTATACTATAGCTAGTATACTATAGTTGTTTTGAACTAGATCTGGAACACCTTTTTCCCAGAATGTACAATTGTTTGAGAAGGACTTTTTAAATGAAAAGCTCTGCACAATCCTAAAAGATACCTCTCTTATCCCTAGTAATCACTTTGAAACCAAAACTATAATCGTCTACCCATTTCCCCAAAAGTAAGACCTGGTCTTACTTTCTTTTGGGCTCTGAAGTAACTTTGCAACTTCTCGCAAAAAAAAAAAAATCTTGCAAAGTTGGAATTGATTGATTGACCTTCCCCTCCCCCCCCACACACAAAAACTTTTGTTTCCCTGAGCGCAGCAGCGGAGGATCATGAAGGAGAAACGGGATGGGGCTGGAAGTCAGGTAAGAAAAGACATGCAATTCCTGGGGGAAGCGAGGGTATCTGGCCATGGTGTGGCAAGCTCTCCAGCTCCACAGGAAAGGGGGCAGCCGGCATGGGCGCTGACAGCAGGACGTTCACTCACTTCAGCACTCTCTGTCCCTGAGGCTTTGGCGCTCCACCTGCTGCTTTGGTCCTGGTCTGCCACCTCCCCACTCACCTCTCAGGCGGGCCCGTCCAGGCCAGGAAGGCGGCCTCCCCAGATCCCTGGGCCAAAGGTCCCCTGCTCCAGCTGAAGGAGCGTCAGCCTGGCGCCTTTCCCACTGCCCAGCACGGCTGCCCCAGGGCTGCAGAGGCTGGCCTGGTATGGGAAGGACATGTGCCCTGCCCGCATCGGTACTTGGTCCATTAGGCTTCATGGCAGTGGCATTCGGTGTGATGCACGAGGCAGCAAACAGCCACGGCTGGCGGCAAATGACTACAGCTGGTGGCAAATGGTCAGATTTCCCCTCCCCCATTGGCTTCACCTCATCACAGAGGCACTGGTAGCTCCCCCTCTTACCTCGTGTCTTTGGTGAAACCAGATGGAATTGATGGCCAGCCGTCTGCGCAGGCTCTTAGGTAGGGCTTACTTTTGGAGGGAGGGCTTCTGTTAGGCCCATCCCCAAAAATCAGCTGGTGCTTAGTTTTGGGAGAGGGCTTACTTTCGGAGAAACGTGGTATATACACATTTTTTAATTCCAGCAAGATAGATCCACTATAGGTTTATACATCCACTAAATTCAACTAGGCTTATTCTCAACTGTGTGCATATTGACTATATGTAATAATATTTAATTCATTATTTCTGAATATGGATCTAGGGGTTTCTGGCATGGAGATGGGGAACAGGATGAAGCACGAGAGAGCAACTGATAATAAACTAGTGCCATCCTTGACTAGTGCTGGCAATTGATTGTGGCTGGCAGGATCTAGAAATAGCCATCCAGTAGACAATATGATATGAATTCAATATTTGCCTCTCTTTTTCTCCAGGAGCTTGAAATAGTTAGAATTATTTCATTTGATTTATTTAATTTATATGGCCACTCATCTCACAAGATGCAACTCTGGGTGGCTGAAAGCTCATAAATAAATAAAAATGCAATAAATAAATAAAAATGCAATAAAAAATAACCATCAATATATTTAATTTGTATGTTTAATTGGATGCTTTGATGTTTTTGTTGGTTTTACTGCTTTTATTGTTTTAAAATGTTTTAATATTTTTAAATATATTTTTTTGAATTGTAAGCCATCCATAGTCATTGACTGAGATGGGTATGCATAGAAGTTAAATAAATAAATACATACATACATAATATAAAAAACATATAAAGGCCCATTTCCTTCATCGCATTGAATGATCAATTTGTCATAAACCTAATATCTCATCTGTACTAATTTCAGCATCATACATGCTGAAAATTACTACAGTTTATAATAAATATCTTAATAAAAGAAATCTATAATAAATGGAATTTTAACTCATTAGAAAAAAGAGAGCAATTTGGTGTAAACCACTAGACTAGAAACTGGGAGAACTTCCACCTTGGGCATGAAGCCAAGTGAGTTACCCTGGGCCAGTCACTCTTTCTCAGCCCTAGGAAGCAGGAAATATGAAATCTTGCCAAGAGAACTGCAGTGACATGTTCAGGCAGTCACCTGGAGTCAATTTTGTTGTTGTTAATTGCGAAGTCGTGTCCGACCCATTGCGACCCCATGGACAACGTCCCCAAAAAGTACCCTTTTCTCAGCTAACAGCAGCTATTGGGGGAGGCAGGATCACAAAGCTACAGGAGCTCAGAACGGGCCCATGAGCCAAAAAAAAAAAAAGTTAAGAATCTTTGAAGGTCAACTGTGTGCAGAAATGTTACTGAGTCACCCAGTTAGCCAAGTACTATTCTCTAGTGCCACTTTGAGGGCTACATTACTCAGGCTGGTTATCTTTATCATTTCTTCTAATCTCCAAATACCTTTTATAGTATTTCTCATTATTATAATGCAACTCGTAATAGAATTGGGTGGCCCAACTAGGATATTTTATTCCCCCCTGAATTAACTGGGCTGTCTACATTAATGGAAGATGGGCAGGAAATAAATCTCATCTACTGTGGATCTCTGGCTGATCTGCAGCAGATCAGGAAGGATGAGTGGCTCCCAGTTTCATTTCGTTTTGTTTTAACAAAAAGAAGCAACAAATGATTGTCCCAGCCAAAATAATACTAATGGCTATCTAGAAGTTTATTATTGTATGCAGGATCTGCGGGCTCTATTCAAGTCTGCTACTTACAACAGCAACTGAGTCAGTTGCATTTCTTTTATATCAGATTCCCGGGTTCGAGTGAAAAACAGCCTTTTGACTTGAAGACGGCCTCTTCTGCATGCACTATCATGAACCGGCAGCGTCTTGCTCCACTAAGTCGGAGGCAGGAGCCCCTTTTCCGTTCCAACTCCAGCTTGCCTCTTTAAGGCCTGGAGCCTCCAGCGCTGCGCACCTCTGAACCCGTTGACTGACAGGCAGCCGCCCGCGGGGGGAGGGGGAAATCGGTGATGGCGAAAGCGGGGAGGAGTTATCGGTGGCGAGCGGCGGCCAATCAGGAGGGCGAGGCGCCCTCTCGGCTCTCTCATCAGCACCACCCATCTGTTCGCCTCCTCTCCCTCCCTCCTTCCTTCCTTCCTGTGCCTTTTCTGTGTCAGTTTCAGGAGTCCTGAGCTTGAGCCTGAAACAAAGCAGGAGGCTGGGAAGGGGCTCTCCGAGTTCGCCGAGACGCCGAACTGAGGGGGAGGCTGCCTGCCTTGGCCAAGGCGTCGGGGAGCTGGGTTGTGCCTTTCGCCCTCAGCTCTGCGCAGCGCGAAGCTCCTTTCGAGGAGAGCATCTGGCTCCCGAGCGGGGCGGGCGGGCAGGGAAAGTTTGCTCGGCTCTTTCCCTCGCCTTTCAGATCGAGGCGGGTTTTTCCCCAAGGAAGGATTAAACGGTAGCTTGCCAATCGCCGACTGCCGACCGCCTCCAGTGTTGCTCGGTCGGCCCCCTCAACTGCGAAAAGCGACAACCTGGCTGGGACGGGGAGAAAAAAGAACAGCAAAAAACTAGCCCGATCCGGCTTCTCGCATTGATCCTGCTCCAGTGCGCCGCGGAGAAGGGGGTTTCCTTGCCTGCTGGAGCCGACAGTCTCCTCGCAAGAATTCTGAGAGTGTTTCTTTCCTCCCTCTCACCCTCCTTCCCTCCCTCTCTCCTTTTCTCTCGGGAGGTTTAAGGTTCGTTAAGGGATAACATTATTCTTTTTTGAAAACCCAAAGAAGAAAGGGAAGGAGGGAAGGAAGAAAGGAAGGCGAGCCCAGCAGTTGATTCCTCTCTTCCAAGAAGCGCGCTCCCGAAAAAGCTCGAGAAGGGGGAAAAAGAAGAGGCTCCCGCCCGCGCCTAGCCTTGGGGATGGATGATCAGCCCAGGTTGATGCATTCCCACGCCGGAGTGGGAATGGCTGGCCATCCGGGCCTGTCCCAGCATATGCCGGACGGAGCTGCCGGCACTGAAACCGAGGGAGGACGAAAACAAGACATCGGGGACATTTTACAGCAGATTATGACCATCACCGACCAGAGTTTGGATGAAGCGCAGGCCAGGTGAGTCCTTGGGTGATGACGACGGCGATAAAGATGATACGCGTATTTAACTCGAAGATCTGATCCAGACAAATACTTGTGCTTTCTGTAGTTCTGTTAGCCTTCCGGAAAAAAAGTAATCCCAAAGAAAAATAAGATTTTCACTGGACGACCGTAATAGCCTAAAATTGCGTTTTTACTAGGTTTTCACAGAAAAAAGAGGTTCCAAGGAATGGATGTTTATTCTTGTGACTGACTTAAGTTAGACAAGGCTAAATAGCTTCCTTGACTGGATGGTTTGAGTTGGGAGCTGCAGCTTCCCATGTGCTTTTGTTTGTAGTAGTTCATAAACTGAAAGTCTCAAATAGTCAAGTTAATTTGTATTTGATTCGAAAAAGAAGTTAAATCATTGTCATTTTCTTAGTTGTAATATCTGAGAGATTGAACTTTGGGTGTAAAATATCAGACTGCATCTGCTATTAACAGAGGAGGCAAACAGATTATGGTATCAGCCATTATTCCAAAAATATTTTGAGTGGATTTTACCTTTTAAAAGAAATATGTAAATAGAGTGGCTATAAAAAGGCTGGTGTTTTGTTTTCTGTTTTTTAAATAGCAAAAAAGCAAAACCATTTGAAGGCCAGGGTTGAAAGCTCAGTCCCTATAGCTTTTTAGGTACAGTAAAAAAAAACTTAATCACACTTAATCCCATTGAAAATCAATAAACTTAATATCATTTAATGCTTGTTCCCTTTGGTGGCTTCTTTGTACAAACAGACTAATTTCTGATCTTCTTGTGATAGCAAGTATTGATGCTGCTGTAGGAACTCAGTTTTTTTCTATGTGTGATATTCAAAAGGATATATATTTCTACCATACGAGTTGAGCCTTTTAAGAAGCCTAGAAGATAGTAGAATACAGCCTGTAAATGTTGCCACTTTCCCAACTAGATATCCATTCCAGGATGTACTTCCACATAAGAAACCATATGAATTCTTCATATGAAACAGCAGATCATAATCTAAGGCAAGTTGTATGTGCCTATTACTAATTGCACTGAAGCATTTGACAATTTGTACAATACTTTTATCTTTAGTATTGCAATTGTTTTCACAAGTCACCATGTTTGTTTCTCTTCAAACTGAATTTTGAGGAAGAGAAATATGCTTTATATAAAAACATATATATATATATATATATATATATATATATATATATATATATATATATATATCCCTTAGAGGTATCTTAGAGGTATTTTGTAAAACCTTCAATGTAGGTAGTAAATATAGTGTTACACTTTTAGTGCCTTTGTGCATTTTAAAAATGGAGCTTCTTAAACATGTTTACACATACCAGTATATATAACTAAGTGCATAGCATTCTCCTAGAACATTTCTGCAAATCTTTAAAGTTAAAATGAAAAAAAAAAAAAAAACAATTTTCAGAACAGAGAATTGGAAAATAAAGGAGAAATACAAGTGGAAAATAAAGGACAATAGTTAATAGAGTAATCTTACCTGAGGAAAAGCTATTAGCATTTGATTTCCATTCTGGGTCTATAATCCTTTCCACAATCGCCTGGGTTAGACTGCTAGACTTTATGTGTCAATGGTAAACTGCGTATCTTACTTGGTTTCTAACACCTAATATTCACTGAGATGGTATTGATATATAGCACCAGCTAACTGTGGAATTCTTTTAAGTGATTACTTACAAGTAAGTTCCATGGATTTCAGTAGCTCTTGTTACTGACTCTTGTTACTTTAAGGCATATAGCATAGCTTTAAAGCATCACTGAGCTGAGAAGTGCAGGGTTCATAACCTTGTTTTGATAGAACACTTGGATTTGATGAATAATAGCTTCTGCTGAATGTTGCTTCCCAGTATTGCTATAAGACAAAGCAGAGGAAAGATGTTTCTAAAAGTTGCAAGAGCTGATGTTTGGTTTAAATACTTAATGTGTGTAGATACTATTAAATGTGCTGATCTAATTGAAAATCAATACCAAGGGTACAGATGCTTTTTATCGCCTGTTACTCTTTACATACCTGTCTACGCAGCTCTGCTTACAGACTTTTAAAAAGCTGATCAGGTTTTTAAAAGGAAATGTGTATTTCATTATTTTTCTGCTTTGTGTAACCCAATATCAAATATATTTAAGTATGTGGTAGCAAACTTTTATTTTACTCGCACTAATTTTTTTATAGTTCTGATATTTGGGAAATCAAAATATACTCTATGCTAATGTGCCAGTTGCGAGCCACAGAGCCATGGATTTTGGGTGCTGTTAGGAATGGAAAGAAAACAGTTCCAACACATTGTGTAGACACTAGTGGGATGTTCTCTTGCACAAGCCCCCAGAAACAAGGGGTCCGCTGGCAAAAGAGACCTGCCTAATGGATTGCATTCCATGTTAATCAGTGGAATGAGAAGGTTCTTCAATTTTTCTGCCCGAGGCACCCAAATGTTCATGTTCTAATGAAATGTAATTTTGATTCTCAAACCCATTCTTTGATGCCCAATGAGATTAGACTTCTTACATATTGTAACAGCACATCTTCAGAAGACATCACTTGTCAAAGAAATAGTAATTGTTACAGCAATGTTAGATTGTTTCTTTTCTTCTATGGGCATCTGCTGGAACATGAAACTAATCAACCTAATAAACAAAAAACAACTGGCCCATTTTGGCACAAGGAAGTTGGGCAGGAAATGACCCATATAAATTCTCTCTTTTTTGCATACTAGAATAGCAACATGATGGTAGTGGTGATGATGATGATTTGTTATCCTGATTAATATTTTTATTTTTTTTAACTGTATGTTTTTTACTCCTTCAAGGAAGCCAGTAAGATATGAGGAACATGAAAGTAATTATATTTTTCACTTTCATCCTGCCTTATTAGATGTTTCTCTTTCTCTCTCTCTCTCTCTCTCTCTCTCTCTCTCTCTCTCTCTCTCTCTCTCTCTCTCTCTCTCTCTCTGGCACTATAATTCTACATTCTGAGACTATTTTACTTAAAAATGGCTATTCTGTACTTCAGGTTTCCTTTCCAAAGAGCTTTCAAACCTTTCCAGTAGAGCTGCTTCAGCACAAAGAATTGTAAGACATGGATGAATAGAGGGGAAAAAAGGAAGAGAACAATACAGAAGTTCTCTATGTGGTTGAATAAGATCATCATTAAACACTGGAAAGGCTTCTACATGCTCCTCGCATTGATCGGTTAATAGCCTGGCCAGCAAGTATAGTTTATGGATGCTGCTGGAATAGCTGTGTCGAATAGTTGCCTGTTTGGTAGCATTTACAATCACCAAACTGATATCCTATTCAGTATAAAATTGAAAGCTGTTTTTCACTTGGGCACAATTTCCACTGAGCTATAAACTTTAATACTTTTTTGTATAAGGAATCCTCTGTAATCTATTTTTAAAGATATTCACATTTCTGTGGCTCAGTTCAAACCTAACCTTCTGATTTCCTTGCAGAAAACATGCTCTAAACTGTCACAGAATGAAACCTGCACTTTTTAATGTTTTGTGTGAAATTAAAGAAAAAACAGGTAAGGAGAAATTTTATTATTTTCTTGCATCTTTTACCCTCTTTTTAATGCATATTTCTGCAGACCTATTTCATTCAAAAATATATCTAAATGAAAAGGAACAGATTTTCACCTTTAGTATTGCAATTGTTATAATAAACATATTTTAAATGGTGCAAATAGAATGTGATTTATGTGATATTGTGCCTATGTATAAGAGGAAAAACAATTAAAGAGGGGAACATTTCTTGTGTCACTTTTATCTTAACACCTTTTCTAAAATTTACATTAATTTAAAAGAGTCCAGAAGTGCCTACAATATTGTAATTTATAATCTACTCAAACATAAATATTTTTGTTCTTTTACACAGTGCTTTATAAAGTCATTGAAAAATGTATGAATAATTACAAATGGTACATTTTGGCATATACCAAGACCAGGAAAAGCCTATGTCAAGGCAAACATACAAAAATCTATTGGGAATTAGCCTTTTTGGCTATTGTTTCTCAGGGTTATCTTATTTTACATTGTATTTCTTGGTTTCAAGTGTTAATGACATGAAAATAGCCGTTCTGTGTTTCCCACCTCACAGGCCTCCTGCCATGTGCTAATACACTTATAACATGTCTCAGGAGGGCATTTAAAATTTAAAAGCAACAATTAAAAATAGCTGTCATCAATCAAGGGTGATCTTAAACAGCAGATGCTCAGTGAACAATGTTTAGTGACATCCGGTACTTATTTATTTCAACTTCCAAATGTTTTTCTTATGGAAAAGAGAGATTTGTCTTCTGCCTTAGCTCAGAGGAAAAAGCCCCCCCCCCCCCCAAAAAAAAGCCAAAAAGTGTGAGCTATTGCTAAGTTTCAGTTCTTGGGGGTTAGATGTTCAGTTGTGGAGTGTTGTCTCCTGTGCTTTCCCCTTTTTTTCCTCATTTTTCAATGAGAATGTAACAGTATCTCAGATCAAATAAAGAAAAGGTCTGAAATGAATGAAAGTGACAACAAATATGATTGTAAACTCACTTGATATACATTGAAAAGGGATGCATAAAAAGAGTGCATTTTAAAAAACTGAATTCCTTGTGCCGCTGAAATTCTATGTGTGTGTTCTGCATCCTGTGAACAGCTAAATGAAATAGGATTATTTGACTCCAGCAATCCATATACGATGACTAAGGAGATCCTTTGTTAAATCTTATTTGTGCTGCTAGTAACCTAAACAAAGCACCTAACATTGGCATTCAGGCCTCTGAAGCCCTTAATGCTGCAGAGCTGAAGGCTGACCTTCTTGAGGAGCCATTCATTATATGTCTCCTATAATGTAATGTAAAGGGGCACCTACAGTCTCTCTTAATGGGATGTAATGCAGCTTGAATGAATATGTAAGTCTAGGAAGAACAACAGCTGACCCTTACCAGGTTACATTTTATTTTACTATTAGTCTTTCCTGTCTTTTCTTGAAAAAAACTGAACAAACCTGACCTGGGTTTGTGGTTTTAAGCTCTAGTATAATTCATTTTCCAGAACTCTTTTTAAAAAATCTCTTCTTTGTGTCCTGAACGGAAATTGACATGGTTCAAAGTTGTAGTAGATGATTGATGTGAGAATACAACTTCTTTAAATTTCTTCCTCTTCTCAAGGAAGTTTAATAGTTGGGGTGAGATGAGAAAATTTGCATTGTCCTACCACTGGTTCATTCCATTGCATTGTTAGCCACTCAGTGCATGTTATTTGCATATTGTAACTTCTATATGACCTGACAAAAGGTGGAACTATTTGATCCTGCAAACAAAAAAGAGTTTGGTAGCTTTCCCCCCCCCCAAAAAAAATCTGTTTTGTGATGTTTTTCTGCTTATTTTATCATATTCAGAAGTATTACTTATTGAAATGTGGAGACAGGAAGTTTGGGAGAGGGAATTGTAATAAACAATTATTAAAATCCTGTCTCTACAAAAGTGTTGATGGGAAGGTTGTGAATTGCTTACCCACATGCCACAGTATAATATGAAGGACTACATATACAAAAGCATATATGTGCATATTTTTATCTTACTGCTCCTATTTGTGTACTTCTTTGTCTTCTGGTCTTGGCTTTGCAACCAATATGAATGCTAACATGCAGGCATAATGGTGATTTCCAAAACAGCAAACTGTAAGGTAGGATTGACTCTATTCCTGAGCATTTTCACTGATCTGGGGAACTGGGATTTTGGGTGCAATACAGGTGCCAGGAATATTTCAGGCAGATACATTATTTTTGTCCCATATGCTTTCTACCCAGTTACATACAGTAATTGAAAACATATCTTTTAACTTTCAGTATTCTGGCCATGAGCAAAAATTAGGTGAGCACTTGCCATTTCCCACCTGTTTAGTGTTTAGCAAATTTATAGCACACCATTTTATTTTCCTTCATATAATATGTCTGTGCTATTAGAATATTTCTGGCTAAGATTTATTATAAGTTCAATTTAAATTGCCCAGGGATTAAGAGAAATAGATTTGATTTTTTTGAGATAGAATAGAAATAAATACCCAGGTCAGTACAGGGGAATACTGCAACCAGCGCATAAAAATATCATTATTTTCATCACAATAGATGAAAATATAACTTTGTTAATATGGTTTTCAGCTTGTATTTTTTCTGTATCTATTTTCAACCTTGGAGTTCCAATATACCGAATTGGTATTCACTCTATTACTTATTTTTAGATTACTCTAGAGTATGCCAAAAGTTATACCACCATTCCTTGTAACAGTGCAACTAATATTTCATGGTGTTAACATTGCTAGAATAAACTCAAAGTGTCTATAAAATTTTTACAGAGCAGATTCTCTTTATTGGTCAAAATTTTCCCTTACCTGCTGTCATTTCAATTTATTTTAAAGGAGTTATGGATAGTTTTTATATAAGCTTGCTTGTCATGAATCATTGATGTATAATGCTGTGAGTTGTATGAAATCTTAACATGCTTGTTTTTTTCAAAAATGATAAAAGACAAGATTTAATATTGATGTATCACAAGGGGAGTTATATTGCATCTTTATATTTGTCTAGATTCAGCATGCGCTTCATGGGCAGAGAGAAAGTAATGATTAATTGATTGGTTCATATTTTACTATTGAGTAAGATAAATGTAATAGATTTCACAATTACTTGAATTTTAACATAGGAGTTGTTATGGGAAGCATGATAAGTTGTACTGTATAGTCTGTAAGAAAAAGAAAGCTGTTGAAGTTCTTGCTTGCAGGATCAAAATGCCTGAAAAGAAGAAGAGTCTGATGTCTCTCCCCCCCCCAATGAGAAATATTGGGGATTAAAAGGCATCACTCTTTCAGCAGCAGCCTTTCCTTTGGAATACAGGTAGTCCTCTACTTACAACCATTTGTTTAGTGACTATTTGGAGTACAACAGCACTGAAAAAAGTGACTTCTGACCAGTTTTCACTTACAACCGTTGCAGCATCCCGATGGTCACATGATCAAAATTCAAGCACTTGGCAACTGGCAGGTATTTATGATGGTTACAGTGTCTTAGGGTCACTTGATCACCCTTTGCCATCTTCCCAGTCTCCTGTTCTCCCAGTTGGAAAAACAGATTCGCTTAACAACCACATGATTCACTAAACTACAGTGATTCATTTAACAGCTGTGGCAAAAAGGGTCATAAAATGCACTAGTCACTTAACTGTCTTGCTTAGCAACAGAAATTTAAGGCTCATTTGTGGTCGTAAATTGAGGACAACCATAGAGAGAAAATAGGCTGGTGGTGGATTGCTAGCTTGATTGCATGACATCTTTCATTCTTTCCTGTGAAAGTTTTTGAGTGTTTCATTCTGTATTCCAAAAACAATTAAATATGAATGTTCCCAAGAGTGAGTTCCTCAAATTGGCTTAAATGTACATTCTGCAAGAATTACAAACATTTTTAAAAAATATAAAACAGTAACATCACAAAGTATGAAATATATATTAAGCCATTATCCAATGCTGGAAATAACAGTAACTTGCCATGCAGAGTCTAATAACTTGATTGATTCATAAGGAGTGAAGCGGTCCTATAGATAGTTGGGATTTAAGTTTTAAAGTTTAAAACCAACATCTTAAATTAAATTGGGAAATAAAAATGAACAATTGATACCCAGGTTTTAAATTTAGAGTTCCTTTTGCTCCAACTGAATTTTCTAGCATTCTTCAAAGTAGGCTTTTTCAACAATGGTTTCAGAAGAAGAAAGCCTGTCTACATTGCAATATTTTAGATGCTATTTTAAATTGTATCTATTTGTACAGACATTTGAATTGATTTTATCCCCTGTCTAGATGTTATTAGACTGCCAAATATTTTATTGAATTGTGTTAGTTTTTAGTAATTTATTATGTATATCCTGCACTACATTGGAATCCAAATGGAGAAAGGTGATGCAAAAAGGATCGTTGTTATTGTAAAACTAAAAAAATGGACTGAACTAGAAACTGCTTTTTTTGGAGGGGGGGAGTTTTTAAATGGGAAAAGCAATAAATTAAAGTTTTAATCTGTGTTAGTGAATGACAACAGCAGCCACTGATGAGAATGTTCATAGGCACTCAAGCAACATGACTGAGATTTAACTCTGTATTATGAAAATGTAGCTTTGAAATAGCTGAAGTTACTTGAGAAAGTGTTCCTCGACTTATTGTTCATTGAGAGAGGAACTTTAGCATTACCTACATGCTCCTGTCACAAAGACATCTCTAGCACAGGTACTGGCAGATGTTTGGTGTCATGCAGAACATTATTTGTTCTTTATTTTTTATTTATTTGTTTATTTTAGAATAAGATGCTAATAAAATAGCTTAACTGTTATTGATTCTGGGGCAATAAAATGTTTTGGGTCTGCCTTGATCATAAACTGCAATCTTTCTTCTTCTTTTGTTTAGTTTGAATCAGTGGCAAAAAAAAAAAAAAAAAAAAGTAAGTAGATTGCCTTCTCCCAAGGAGAAAAGGAAGAGGAACTCTGGTCTGAGGAAATCATTGGCAAAATATACCAATTATTTCCTCAGATCAGTATCCCTCTTCCTTTTCTCCTTGGGAGGAGTAAATCTACTTACTTTATTTGGAGCTGAACTTGAGATGAAAGAAAGGATAGCCAGGCAAGCCTAACACTTTGCTTGCAATCACTGCAAAGTGAACGAACCTACCATACATTTGTCCCTTTGTTAAGAAGCATTCAGCCATTCTGTTTCAGATATTGACTCTGAAATGCCAAAGAGAAGACTTTGGAAGAGAATTACTCTCATTTTACAGTTGTGTATGTGATATTGATGCTGAGCAAGCTTGAAATGAACCGCAAGAGATGCAGAATCCTTACCTTGGCTAAACCTTGCTGCTTCCCATTCCTTGATTCCTTAAAAAAATGAATGAGATCTGACTTCTTTCCTGCAATTCTTTCCTGCAATTACTTCAATGTGATGAATCTTCCATTTGAACAATAGCTATTTTTTCATCTTTATTTTAGACAAGACTGGCATCATATCTGCCTGGGCACGAGTGCTGGTGATAGTAGTGCCATTCCCTTAATGCAGGAGTGTCAAGCTGCCGGCCTGCAGGCCTGATGCATCACACCAAAACTGCACCTACCCCATTGCTGGCAATGGGGAAAAAGTTGTGATATGTCGTGACACGTCATGTGACGTCACAAGTTTGACACCCATGCCTTTATGCATGTTAGCTGCTAAGTGATTATTAAATTTATAGATACTGTGTAGACAGAAATGGGAATTTGCCATCAGTGGAAGGTGTTTTTAAGACAGTACTGTCATCACACATACAAACACATCCTATGATGATGATTCAGGGCCTCTGTGAGGCAAAGAGGTTATTATAAAGTCTCACTTGAACCATGTTTGACTCCTGCTGACTACTTGGACTATTATTTCATTGGCAAGAGTATAGGCACAATTGTGACTTCTTAGTCCAGTCCACAGCCCATGGATTTCCTGATGGCTTCCTATCCAAGTACTAACAAAATCTCATCCTGCTTAGCTTTTATGGGATCAGCCAAGGTCACTAACAGTTTACTAACTATCTGTATTTCTTTATGCTTTCTGCTATCTCTCCTTTTTTGAATATTCCCTCTGGTGGTATAGGATTTAATGGAAGAGCTGGGTTTTATTTAATTTCAATCAAAACGCAGAAATGACTTGACTCACTCACATGCTGTCATTTGCTAGGGGCTGGTTGGGTCTAGTGTTGGCTAGATTGGATTAGTTCTTTTGACAGTTGTAACACACAATGATTTATGCTTAATCTGTTGTTCATTCTCACAAGCAAGACTGCTGAGCAATAGACTACTTATCTTGTAGCTGTGTACTGATTTTTCCTAAGTGCAAAACCCTGACTACTGAATTGTATTTTGCTAAATAAACCCCATTGTTCAAACCTATCAAAATCATTTTGAACCTTGAGCTTTTCTTCAGAGAGGGGAGCAATCCCCCCTCCAGCTATTTTCAATAAATCAACATGGAATAACTAAAGAGCAAGCCTAATCTGTACATGTTAAGACATGTGTTCCATATCTTAGTTGGAAAGTGACAACTTCTGTCTCTGCATTGCCATACCATTTGCCTTCTTGCATGCCATAAATAGAGAGCAACTTGCATTCCCCCAATGCCACAAGCCTTCTCTTTTGCTTGCAGGACAAAGCATCTTCTTCAACCATGACTATTGAAAAACAATGACATCATTCCCTACCATTTGAAAGATCACTCATGTCGGTCACAAAATCGAGTAAATAGTTTTTTTAAAAAACTCTTCCAAACCATGAATAAAAGCTAAACAATCTCTGTCTTGTCCACATTTATGATATGGTCAGTTTGGTAGGATTGTCACAGTCACTGTGGTAGTATCCTTCCTGCAAATGTTAAGTGCCCCCCTATAACCTGTTGCTTAGGATCCCATCATTTTATTTCTCTATGGGAAAAATCCATTGATTGTTTTTTTTGGACTTGAAAGGATGGGAGTGATGGGCAGGGCAAAATCAAGTCAACACATTTTAATAATACAGTTTAACTAAATGTTAATAAATAATAAAATAAACACCAACATTTTATAGGTTTGGGACTGTAAATTCAGTTCAGCACCAAAGGTACTCTCAGTTTCCACCAGAGTTAAAAATGAGTCCATTGTCCCACTGCCTCCATGGCTCTTAATTCCTCTCCTCATCCATTACTGGTCTCACAACTGAAAGCTTTAATTTATTCAGCATACAATCTCTTTACTCCATTGCTTTCTGTAATTTATACTTTATATTGCCTGCTGTCTCAAAGTATTTAACTTGGTAAGGCATTCAATTTGAGACTGGATACAAAATTGCAGTGAAGAATAAGGCTTGGTTAGATGGTCTGCCTTTTACATTATTAGTCAGAGTTTAAAATATGAGTCTAATCAGATACTCCCAAAGGAATAGACGACAAGGAGAATTACACACCAATACCCAGTTCTCCCAGTTATTTGCCTCTCCATGTGAATATCTTGTTCCTAGTCACGTGTGAGCAATCATATGGACAAAAAGAAGAATGAACCATGCTGATCACAAATTTAGGTCAATACCATGATTATGGCAGTCACGAAGAATGCTGCTGGACCCCCAGGATTTGTTGCAGAAAATCATACAAAAACCAAGTTCAAGGGTTTGTTTCTCCTTTTAATTATGAGCACATATGTCTGAGTGTGTGTCATGTTGAGTTGTCTGCTCATGTAGATTAAGAAGTTAAATGAAACAGCTGGCCTGGGAATAATGGAGTTCTCAGCAGTTTCCAGTTGGTTGCCATTTGCAAGCCAAGCATAGAAGAAGCATTCAAGGGTAGCCTTGTCATGAGGCAAGGTGATTTGGCCTTCTGAAGTGGTAGGCTTCAAAAGTATTAATAACAGCAGAATGGGAAGCCCTGACAAGCCTCATTGAAATGAAGAGGAGTTTTGGATAGAATATGATGGAACTTCAGTGAGTCTATGGCAACATGACATTTTGCTAATTAGCAGCCACAGGACTGATGGAAAATGTGTAAAGTATTATTGGTACAATGAATGACCATACTGATGATCATTTTAGGATTGGGGCATATCTGAGAAGCCATTTCCTTCTGGGTGCATTTGATTGGAATTACTTTAGTTTTTATTGAGATTCAGTGAATCTTAATAATGTATTTAAAAACAAGGGAGAAAGATGCTAGAATCCATTCTGTTTTTCTGAATGGGATGATTTCCTAGCAAATATCTGTGGCCTCTTTTTTCTATTGGATGGGGTGCTCTATACCAGTGGTTCTTAACCTTTTTGAACAAATTGCCCCCTTGAGCCAATGAGGAAGTTGTCATCGCCCCCCTCCCCCAACATAATCTCTCAATCACAACATAGGAAATAATTCTTCAATTTATGCAAACACTTTTTTTGTTTTCTTTAAAATTCTCATCAGGACATATCGATGCAAATAATTTATTTCCAGTCTTTTTCCCATATCTCCCATATTCTGGCCAATGGCGCGCCACTGTATGGGTAGAGGCTGCTGCGCAATGCGCATGAAGATAAGCGATGTGTATTCACATATGTACAGCATTCTGTACTGAAGCTAACTGAACATTTGAAAACAGTTCAATCCACTAATAGCGGGCGATCTGATGTTTTTGTATGATAGATATACAGTGATTCACTGTACGAAAAAGTCTCAAAACTG
The DNA here is from genome assembly GCF_016545835.1 of Crotalus tigris. Classification (NCBI taxonomy): domain Eukaryota; kingdom Metazoa; phylum Chordata; class Lepidosauria; order Squamata; family Viperidae; genus Crotalus; species Crotalus tigris. The sequence continues at coordinate 2,513,240 of NW_024100464.1, read as the reverse complement.
TCCCCAAAACTTCTTGCTCCATCGCCCCCATATTGCCCCTTTTCGTTCTTTCACCCCTGCGTCACCCCTTTTTGTTCCATCGCCCCCCTGAAAAATGAAATAGTCCCCTGGGGGGCAATATCACCCAGGTTAAGAACCACTGCTCTATACCACTGTGAATTGATATTTGGCTCCACTAATTTCCAGCCCATTCTTTTTGCATGTGTATGTGCTTTGCATTCTTGAGCAAATATCCCTCTTGAGGTATTCTGGAAGGATTAAGGGTGGGTATATCTGCCAAAGCTTTCCCCCCCTACTTTCCACAGGCTCATGCTATTTGCAGAGCCTGCATTTATATGTTGCTCAATATTTCCCGAGGTGGCTGGAATTTGCTTTCTGCCTATTTGGTCCATTCTTTAACATTTGCACATCTGGAGTACCTTAATCTTTGCACACAAGGCAATGAAGTGCCCTCCCCCCCAATTTCTTCCTCTTCTTAGTTTGGAGGTCATGATGGGAAGAACTGACTTTTATAAGTATGGACAACTGGACACTATAAGCTCTCCTTTGCGGTTTTAAAGCTTTCAAGAAAGCTTTGAACAAACAAATCACAGGAAGAATATTTAGTCTGTGGACAGATTTACTTGCTTGCTCTTTTTCTTCTTGAATTCTGTAGTGCTCATCACAAATAGAGGTGCTTGTTTCTGTTTTGTAGGTTTATTTCTTGGAATTAAGTTGCAAACAGGGTGTTCAGTACATTCAGTACATTTTTTTTTCTAAATGTACAATATGCTGTTTTACATATATGTGAATTGTGAATCTGTTTGTGAATCATTCTCTTGCTTTAGCAAAAAATATATACAGGGATAATAAGATTCTTGTTTGCTCCATAACTAAGGCACATAACTTAGGCACATAATTAAGACCGATTATCAGTAGACAGTGAGAACATGCAAAGATGAAGTCAGGAAATAAAGGCTCAGAACAAATGAAGACTTGCAACAGAAATCATGGATAATAAAAAAGTTTCTTTCAACATATTAACAACAAGAAAAAAATCAAGGAAATTGGATGTCCACTAAAGAGAGAAGATGGCAAGGAAATAACAGGCAACAGGGAGAAAGCAGAGCTGCTTAACTCATACTTTGCATCAGTCTTCACACAAAAAGAAACTGTAGCCCAACACCCCCCCCCCCAAAAAAAAAACCACTGCAAAAGACAAATTAGAAACAAAAATTAAAATAAGCAAGAAAAATGTAGGAGAACATCTATCCGACCTTGACGAATATACTGTAAATCACCGGGGCCTGACAGATTACATTCCAGAGTTCTGAAGGAGCTGTCAGATGTTATCTCAGAACCATTGCACCACATCTTTCAAAAATCCTGGAGCACCAGAGATGTACCTGAGGATTGGAAAAGGGCTGATGTGGTTCCCATCTTCAGGAAAGGGGGAAAGAAACGGACCCAGGAAACTACAGACCAATCAGTTTAACATCAGTACCTGGGAAGATCGTTCATTTCTTTCTGGTGTTGTTGTTCCTTGTTTTCCTCCTCCTGTTTCTTGGACAAATTTAACTTTGCTGGTAAACCCTGTTCCTCATTTTTATATGTGTGTGAGAATAACTAGAAGCAAACAAAGTTATAACTAGTAGCCAGCACGGTTTTGTTAAAAACAAATCATGCCAAACCAATCTTATTTCATTATTAGACAAAGTGACTAAACTAATAGACCAGCGAAATACTGTGGACGTAGTATATGTAGACTTCAATAAGGCATTTGATAAAGTAGACCACAACCTACTCCTTGGTAAGCTAAAAAAAGGTGGAATAGAGAACATCACCACCAGATGGATCTGTAGCTGGCTGGCAAACCGTAATCAAGGAGTAGTCCTCAATGGCACTACATCCACATGGAGAGAAGTAAGCAGTGGGGTACCACAAGATTCCGTCTTAGGCCCAATATTCTTCAATATCTTCATAAATGACTTAGATGAGGGAATTGAAGGGGAACTCATCAAATTTGCAGATGACACCAAACTGGCAGGAGTAGCCAAATCCCGAGAAGACAAATTCAGAATTCAAAAAGATCTTGATAAACTTGAACAATGGGCTCTATCCAACAAAATGTGTTTCAATGTGGAGAAAAGCAAAGTTTAGGTAGGAAAAATCAAAAGTACAAGTACAGATTGGGTGAGACCTAGCTTAAAAACAGTAACTGTGAGAGGGACCTTGGAGTCCTAGTGGACAATCACTTAACCATGAGCCAGCAGTGTGTAGCAGCAGCCAAAAAAGCTAATACAATCCTGGATTGTATAAACAGAGGCATAGAATCAAGATTACGCGAGGTATTAGTACTGCTTTATAAAACCCTATTAAGACTACACCTGGAATACTTCAATTTTGGTCAATATATCACAAAAAAGATGTTGAGAGTTTGGAAAAAAATCAGAGACGAGCAAAGACCTGGAGTCTAAAACATATGAAGGACATGGGTTTGGCTAGTCTAAAGAAGTCTAAAGAAAAGAAGAAATAGGGGAGACATGATAGCAGTATTCCAGTATTTGAAAGGCTGCCACAAAGAAGAGGGGGTCACATTATTCACCAAAGCACCAAAGGGCAGAACAAGAATCAATGGTTGGAAACTGATCAAAGAGAGAAGCAACCTGGAATTAAGGAGAAACTTCCTGACAGTGAGGACAATTAACCAGTGGAATAGCTTGCCCCAGAAATCATGGGCACTCCATCACTGGAGATTTTTAAGAAGAGGCTAGACAGTCACATGTGTGAGATGTATAGGTTCTCCTGCTTGAGCAAGGGGGTGGACTAGAAGGCCTCCAAGGTCCCTTCCAGCTCTATTCTATTCTAATCTGCTCCAGATTTCTGTAAGGAGTTCTTTGCTTCTATAAACTTACAATGTATGGAAATAGTCAAGATAAGAGTATTCCACAAGAATGAGGGTAAATCCAAGGTACAATCAGATTTCAGTTCTGAATTTGGAGCATTAATAAACAACTTGGAAATGTTTTCAGCATTGTTGTTGAAATTCTCTGGGTAGAGCAAGTATTTGTAAAAGAACTAGCTCTGGAATTCTTTGAAGGTTTTCTTCTTCTTCTAGAAGTCGTTCTCTGAATGATATGATCAGATCCTGCTGCCAGTTCCCAAAACAGTCTTGCAATACTTGTTCAGGAGTCAGTTTTTCCTCCCTGAAAGAAAAGTCAGCTCACCAATTTAGAATAAAAGCAGAGGGATTACAAGTGAGGGAGAGATCCTTTTATATTGAATCCTATAATGCAGGTTTTGCCAAATTCTTCTGGAAATGGGAAATTCCAGAGAATTAAGAATTATACTGCCTTTGCTTGCTGCCCCCCATGTGCCCCTCCTTCTTTGAGCTTTTCTTTCTCCTGTTTTTTTTTTCCCCAGTTTTTTTTCAAAACACATCCAGGAACTGCAAGTGTAAGGACCCACCCCACTTTGCATCTTAAGAAGACAGAACTCTTGGAATAATTCTTCCAACAGGAATCCTTTATTAAGAGAAAATGGTTGCAGGTGTTCTAGATAGGACTTGGGGTTCAAGCTCTCCCATTCAAGGTTTTAAGGGGTTTCCCAGTAGCCCCACCCAATCCCCCCCTACTTCCAGCAACAGTCTCAGGCATTACATTTCCCACCCCTTTTCCTTACTGCCGGCTGGATGGAGACTTCAGAGAAAACTACATGAAAGGTAATAGTCCCCTTTGTTATGATTGGGCCTCTTTGGTGCTATCCACATTCAATCCCTTTGAAGTTGTACCGAAGGAAGTGAGGGCCATAAAGCTCCTTTGTTCACCCCCTTCCCTTCCTTGTATGACAGAATCCAGAGAAGGCAGAAATGGGGTTTTCTATAATTGATAACTAGAGATGAAGTATAATTAGATTCTGACATCCAGCCCCCTCAAAAATAAGAGAGATCCACCTGAAAGAAAACAAAACAGGTATAAAAGTTAGTCAGGCTTGTTAGGATACTCTGTGTGAAACTTCTTTAATAGCTTCGGGGCTCTGACATGACGTTTATGGACCCACTCATTTTGTGAGGCAGGGAGGTGTTTCCAGGCAACTAGGTACTGAGTCGCTCCATGATATCACCTAGAGTCTAGGATTTCCTTTATTTCAAAGTGTTGTTTGACCTCTACCATGATTGGAGGTGGTGGTGGGGGGATTTTTGGTCGTAAATCTGACTGATGCTCTCTTTTCAGCAAGCTGCAATGAAAAATTGGGTGTATTTGCCTGAGATTTTTTGGTAATTTTAATTCTACTGTTACTGGGTTTATTATCCTTTTAATTGGAAAAAGCCCTATATATTTTGGTCCAAGTTTTTTACAAGGTTGTAGGGACTTTAGGTATTTTGTAGATAAGTACACCATTTCACCTGCAATGAATGGTGTAGGCTCAATCCTTTTTTTATCTGCTTGTGCTTTGTATGCCTGCCTAGCTTCATCTAGTGCTTTTCTAACTATTGGCCAGGTGTTTTGTAGTTTTTCCATCCATTCTTTCAGTGATGGGATCGTTGGTTCGTTTGGGGTTAATTCTGGCATGGGGTTGAAACTTTGACCGGTGGCTATTTGAAAAGGAGTGTAACCTGTGCTGGAGTGGACTGCATTATTGTAGGCAACTTCTGCAAAAGGGAGTAAGTCCACTCACTCGGTCTGCTGGAAACTAAGAAAACGTCTTAAATATTACTTAAGTACGGAGTTCATTTTTTCAGCCCACTCATTTGATTGTGGATGATGGCTAGATGTCAGTCCCTGAGTGGTTCCTAAGAGGGATAAAAATTCCTTCCAAAATGCAGACGTAAATTGCACCCCCCTGTCAGAGATGATGTGTTGGGGTGCCCCATGCAATCTGTAAATGTGCTGGATGAAAAGTTTTGCTAAGGCTTTTGCAGTGGGAATCTTTTGGCAAGGGATAAAATGCACCTGTTTGGAAAACAAGTCTGTGACTGTCCAGACAACAGTATTCCCATTGCTTTCTGGCAATTCCACTATAAAATCCATGGCTATTTCTCTCCAGGGGGCTGAGGGACTTGCCACTCTTTGTAATAGTCTTGGCGATTTCCCTTGCAACCTCTTTGCAGTGGCACATTTTGGACAACTGGCTATATAACTTTCAATGTCCTTTTTCATGGATGGCCATCAAAATTGCCATTTAATTAAGTGTAAAGTTTTTACAAATCCAAAATGCCCTGCTGATTTTGTGTCATGGCAAAGCTGCATGAAAGTGACTCTTTGGGTTGTTGGTATATATAACTTTTCCCCTACCCAAGGCAACCCGTCTCTCATTGTGCACACATTTTTGTTTTTCTGGAACCATTGATCTGTTTCCAAACTTTTTCTGAATTCAATTCCAGTTTGGCTGTCCAGTTGTGGTTTTAATTTGGCTTGGGTTCTTGTGGTTACTGGTGCTGCCAGTTGTGACTCTGCCATTATAGGGTTTATCGTCTGTGGTTCGTGCACTGTTATATTGAGGCATGCGAGATAATGCATCTGCCAGGAAGTTATTTCTCCCTAGTAAATGTTTGAGCTTAAATTGGAACTGGTGAAAATGCTGGGACCAGCGGGCTTGTTTGGGATTGAGTTTCCTGGGCGTTTTCAGGGCTTCCAAATTTTTGTGATCAGTCCACACCTGGAAGGGGATTTTGTTGCCTTCCAGGAACTGTCGCCATGTGAGTAATGCCCAGCGTATCCCATATGCCTCCTTCTCCCATACGAACCAGCGCTGTTCTGTTTCCGTGAGTTTCTTGGATGTATATGCACAGGGTTGCAATACTCCATCATCATTTTCTTGTAATAGAACAGCCCCCACTGCCACCTCACTTGCATCTGCCTGTATTACGAAGGGCTTATCCATGTCTGGGTGTCTTAGTACTGGTTCGGCAGAAAAAAATCTCTTTAGTCCCTCAAATGCTGCTTGGCACTCCATTGCCCATGTTAGTGGCTGGCTAGATTTTACTGAGGATGCTCCCTTCGTTTTTAGTAAGTTAGTGAGGGGCAAGGCTATCTGGGCAAATGAGGGAATGAATTGGCGGTAAAAGTTTGCAAAGCCCAGGAAACTTTGTAGTTGCTTTCTTGTGCGGGGTGGTGCCCAATCTGATACTGCTCTGACCTTCTCTGGGTCCATTTCAATGCCCTGGGGGGATATGCGATAACCTAGATAGTCTATCCTTTCCTGGTGGGATTCGCATTTTGAGGGTTTGGCATCTAGGTGGGCAGCTCGCAGCTTCTTTAAAACTGCTTTGACAAGGTTGACATGTTCCTCTTTTGTTTCGGTGAAGATAAGAATGTCGTCTAAGTAAACAAGGACCCCCTTAAACAGATGCTCCCTTAGAACGTCATTGATTAATTGCATAAAGACTGCAGGGCCCCCTTGTAATCCAAATGGCAAGACTTTGAATTGATAGCACCCCATGGGGCAGTTAAATGCGGTCTTCCATTCGTCCCCTTCCTTAATTCTCATGCGATAGTAAGCTTCCCTTAGGTCTAGTTTAGAAAAATTTTTCCCTTTCGATAGGTGTGACAGCATGTCTTTCATGAGGGGCAGAGGGTATAGGTTGCTTTCACTGATTGTATTCAGGGCCCTATAATCCACGCATAAACGTAAAGAGCCATCCTTCTTCTCTCTAAAAAGGACTGGGGCAGCCACTTTAGGCTTGGCTGGCTCAATGAAACCTCTCTCTAGGTTGTTTTTTTTTATGAATCTTTCCATTTCCTCCTTCTCCTTTGGGCTCATGGAGTATAATCTGGGCTTCAGGAGTTTTGCCCCAGGCTTGAATTCAATGGTACAGTCTGTGGGTCAGTGGGGGGGGGGAGCTCATTCACCCTCTCCTCACTGAAAACTTCAGCAAGGTCTCTGTATTCCTCTGGTATTTCTGTCAGTCTCTTTTCCTCTCCTATGGATGCTTTTTCTATTCTTGATTCTGGTAGCCTCCCTTGGGGTTTTAAGTCCATAGGGTCCCCCTTTGGGAATTTGATTTCTGTCGTCCTCCAATTTACCCAGGGGTTCCATTTTTTAACCATTCCATCCCTAGAATCATTGGGCATTCCATGCCTGGGGTCACCACAAACGTTATGTCCTCCTCATGTTTGCCCAGGGAGAGGTGTATTGGTAGAGTGGTTAGGGTAGCTGGCACCCCCCCGCTATGGATCCATCTAACTGGCCAAATGAGATTGGTTGTTCCAGTCTCCTTGATGGGATGCCCAGATTCCCCACTAGTGTTGGGCTAATGAGGCAGCGGGTGCAGTCAGAGTCTATTAAGGCTTTCACCTTCACAGCTTCGGGCATGGGGGGAATTAATATAGTCACTGTCTTGAGGATGGGTGTGATGTGTCCACTTACCAGAGGTTCGCCCTCCGAGTTGTCATCTGAGGCATCCACTGGCCCTGTGGTGTAGGCTGGAGTTCTTTCCCCTTGGTGAGCAGAAGTGGGGGGTTTCGCAATTTCCATCATTCTCATGGCAGTTTCTTTTGGCTTAGTTGAAGACTGTCCGGATTTGCTGATTGGGGATTTGTCTGGGTTGTGCTGGGGGGCTTTGGAGCGGCATTCTACAGCTCGATGCCCTTCTCTTCCACACTTGAAACACCCCATTTGCTTCTTGGCTGTAGCCGGTGGTTTCACTGGTTCGTGTGTCAACTCAGGCGGGGAGCGGCTCCATTGTTTTCCTCGGTGGTGTCTTTTCAATATGTCGATCTCTGCTTCCTCTGCCAAGATGTACCATTCCTCAAGTTGGTGTGGGTCCCCTCGGGTCAGGCAAACATCATATAGATCATAATTTAGTCCATCTTTGAAATGGCTAAGGAGGATGTCTTCTGGCCAGTTCTCAGTTTGCTGGCAATGGGCCGGAATTCTTGTGTATATTCAGCCACCGGGCGTTTGCCTTGCCTCATCATTTTTATCCTTTCACGGGCTTTGTGATCAGCCAGGGGGGTCTTCAAATCGTCTTTTCAGAGAGGACATGAAACGGTTGAAGTTGCTGAGTTCTGGGGCATTGGAGTCATGCAAGTTCACCACCCAATCTGCAGCCGGTCCATCCAGGGCAGACTGCACGATCCGGATGCAGGCTTTGTCACTGGGAATGTCCTGCCCATATTCCTCCATGTAGCTGAGGACTTGGGTTAGGAAAAACCCCAAGCGTGTTGGCTCCCCTTTGAATTTCACCTCCAACGGTGGATGTCTTGCAATGGATCGATGCCTCTGTTGTTGGTGGTAGTGTCTTCTGTCCAGATCGCTATCTGTGGTCCGGTAGGGGGTGGGGACTACTGGATCAGCAGATGTCCCCAGGGTTGCAGGTTCCACCTCCCCCTTGGTGTGTCTCCTTTTGTGGCTCCAGGAGCTGGGGCGGCCGTAGGGCTCAGGATTCTCCTCTCCTAGGGAGCTGAGAGTTCTCTTCATCAGGTCAATAGCTTTCTCTAGGATCCAGTCTGAGTACGGTGCCCAGCTTTCTCCCTCTTCACTTGCGTGCAGGGATTTCTCCATCTCCTGCTTCCATTCTGGTTGCTTGGTCCCCCGTCTCAGGGTCACCTTTGTTGTTTCCTTTCTCCACTCACTTTTCTTTCCAACGCCCATTGACCAGCGAGGCTTGCGGTCCCGTGTCTCCACCACTTCTTCCCTTGAAGAATCTGACCTCTCGGATCCCAACATCTGGCAAGGTTCCAATTGGGTCAGCGGCTCTCTTTCCATGGAGTTTCCTCCCTTTCTTGCTCCATTGTCTGACATGGTAATTTTTTGCAACCCCCCCTGGCAAGGGTCTCCCTTCCAGGTGGATTAATTTTGCAAGTCCTGTCTAATGTAAGGACCCACCCCACTTTGCATCTTAAGAAGACAGAACTCTTGGAATAATTCTTCCAACAGGAATCCTTTATTAAGAGAAAATGGTTGCAGGCGTTCTAGACAGGACTTGGGGTCCAAGCTCTCCCATTCAAGGTTTTAAGGGGTCTCCCAGTAGCCCCACCCAATCCCCCCCTACTTCCAACATCAATCTCAGGCATTACATTTGCCACCCCTTTTCCTTACTGCCGGCTGGATGGAGACTTCAGAGAAAACTACATGAAAGGTAATAGTCCCCGTTGTTATGATTAGGCCTCTTTGGTGCTATCCACATTCAATCCCTTTGAAGTTGTACCGAAAGAAGTGAGGGCCATAAAGCCCCTTTGTTCACCCCATTCCCTTCCTTGTATGACAGAATCCAGAGAAGGCAGAAATGGGGTTTTCTATAATTGATAACTAGAGATGAAGTATAATTGGATTCTGACAGCAAGCTTTTTTCCAGGTCTGGGTATTTCTGTCTTTACAACTTGTTTTTTTCTGACTTTGTTTCTTTCTGGTTTGGTTGTTCCTTGTTTTCTTCCTCCTATTTCTTGGACAAATTTAACTTTGCTGTTCCCCATTTTTATATGTGTGTGAGAAAGAAGAAAGTGAACATCTTAAATGTGGTATTTTACTTTTCAGACTTCCTTTGAAAGCCTCAAACTGTAAAGATGGAAATCAGTCTGAGATAGAAAAGGGAAATGGGATTCTTCTTTGAGACTTGTTTTGGAGAAATTGCAAAGGAGTTATCTTGTTGGCCAAAGAGTTTTACTGTGAAGGCACCTTCACAGCAGTCCAAGCTTGAATTCATGGATGAGAATTCTTAAATGGAATAATGATGAATGCTGCTGAAGACACTGAAAGTGTTCTGTCCTTCAACAGAGAATTGCAATATCCTTCGCTCAAACAGTTTTGATTAAGTTGTTATATTTAAAACATACTTGCATATTTCCCATACTTTTATCAGCTAACCAGAGCCAGAGAGCATTTTGTTTTTCTCAAAATTGTTTTTTTTCTCCTCCTTTCTATCTTCACAAATGTTTTTTTTTTTGCACATTCCCCAAGCTCTTTCCTTTTCAAAAGCAATGTTTTGTGTGCCTTCAAGTTATTGTTGACTCCTGACCATTGTCTGGACAACTCCCTGTAGCTTTTTTGCAAAAGTTTTGGAAGTGGTTTGCCTTCCTAGGGCTGAGGGAGAGACTGACCCAAAGTCACCCAGCTGCTTCATGCCTAAAGTGGGATTAGAACTCACAGCCTCCTGATTTCTAGCCTGGTACCTTCACTACTATACCAATCTTTCATAAGCAAAGCCTCTTCTTCATTTCTCTCCGCGCTCTCTGGTGCTTGTGCTAGGAGCTCAAGACACTCATCCATTAGGTTTGAGAAAGGGATACACTTGGAGGTAATATGGTTGGCTTTTCCACCTTTTTGAAAAGCTTTAAAACTGAACCTTAGGCTTGGGGGCTGGAGTGATGTCTTGCAATTTAGCCCTCATCGTTGTTGCTTACAGTTCTACTGTGAAATGTTAGAATGCAATGATAGTTTAGCACATGTGTTTCCCTCATCACTAAAGAACCAAAATCTCCCTTCTTTTTACCTTTTCCTTCCTCTCAAAATATAACTCAGTCATTTTAATGGGTGAGAAATGGCACTTGGGATTGGAAATTGTGGCAACTCTGATTAAATCCAAGTTGTCAGATGGTACCTTTAATTATCTGTTTTTTTTTTCTGGCCATATTTTCCATATTCAAACAAAGCTGTAAAAATGTTTTAGAAATGGTGATTAAGGGATTTTGGAGGAAGGCACTGGAAATTCTAAGTGTGATGCTTAAAGAAAATAGTATATTTTCATCATGAAACTTCAGAGCAGAATTTGCTCTCAACCTGTGGGTCGGGACCCCATTTGGGGTCGAACGATCATTTCACGGGGGTCCCCAAACAGGGCTGTCCGCCATTTTTTTCCCTTTTTCTTTGGCCACGCCCCTGGCACCTGGTGATGTATAAGTGGTTGGGGGTCACCACAACATGGAGAAATGTATTATGGGATCGCGGCATTAGAAAGGTTGAGAACCGCTGCTGTAGGTCATTTCATCTAAGCTGTGGTCTGGTTTTCACAAGATATGCTAAGCTGTGGAATGGTTACAGTATTCACTTTTATGTTTAGTGTGCTAATGGGAAGCCAGCAATTTTGGTTTGAGAATTCTGACTTAGTCATTAAATTGTGATTAAACAAACATTGACTCAGTGCAGTTTATGAAAACAGTCATCTCCAGAAGAAGGACTGCTACTCAGTTCTTGCTTCTCTGGTTACAAAAGAGAGGATTGGAAGTAAAGCTTTACCTTAATTTTCTTGAATTTTGAGAATCAATAACCCAATAGTATAATTAGCGGACCTTATAAAATATCAGATACAATAATCTGATAGTTCAAAGTATGAACTTAAATCTGGACACATTGTGTAGAGGTAGGCATGTTGGTGAGTTTATGATAGTCTGGGTGTGTGTGTGTGTGTGTGTGTGTGTGTGTGTATGTGTGTGTGTGTGTGTATCAGATGGAAAGAGGAAGAGATATCCATGAAAAAATGAGAGAATGTCTAGTTCTTAAACAAATACCTTTAGTCTTTGTCCATTAGAAGCTTTATAAAAATCTTCTTTGAGTTGCTTTAAAAATGAAATTCATTATTTTTCTGAGCATTTGTAAGAATTACCAAATCATTCCAAAAGTGCCTCCCCCCCCCCTCAGGAGTACAGAGCCTTGTATGACTATGGTGTTGCCAGAAAGAGATTCAATCCTTCAGGATACTGTATAGCACCCACTGATTTAAAGATGTATTTCTGGGGCCAAGGGTACTTCTTAGGAACTAATGTGGACAGCTTTTTGGGGTTAAGTAAGGGTCAGGTCCATGTTGTAAATCTGTAGGAGGCTTTCCAGGAAAAGAGGTGCAGTTTTAGATTTGTGGACTTTGTCCTTTTTAATGTCATTAAGCTGTTATATACTATTTCTCTGCAATTCTGAAATTTGAGATTTTGCTTTGCAAATAGAATACATCTATATGTCCATTGACTATAAGGATGTATTTGGGGGTTATTGGGTTTTGAGCCAAGAGACAAAGAAATAGAGTGGCCACTGCAGGGATGATAAGGCAGTGGAGTGTTAGAGTCCCCAATTCAAATAAAAGTCAGATGAAGAAACATTTATGTACTATTTCCTTTTCAGCATAATGTGCAGCCACAATAATTCTAATTATTTTATTGCAGTCTCTACAAGCTTAGATAACACTGATAGATAAAGTGATGACTTGCCATGATTCTGCAAAGGAAAAGCATGCTGATCTGGGTGATACAGTGGAAACAAGGTTAATGTCCATGACATATGTCTACCAGATTACCACAATCCTATCTTGAGAATAGTTAACTATATTCTAAAAAGGTTTCATTTTCTTTTTCTGTTACCCAGCTGAATAGTACACATGGTTTGTGTTATGTCCTGGGCCTGCTGAATGACTCAGCAGGCTCAGGAGGCTGCAGAAGGCCCAGGCAGACCATGTGGTTGCCTGGGACCAGACAGGCTGTCTCCAGCCTTGTGAGCATGTGCAAGGTGGGGGACTAGCCTTGCATTGATAGGCTGATACTGTCCCTGCAAAGGGAGTATAAAAGGGCTAGCACCATTTTGTTTGCTGTTCTGTTCTGTTTGTGATCTCAATAAAGAAGTTGTGTTTTGTTACTCCTGCCTCGCTTCGATGTCTCTGATTCTAAAACAGAACATTGACGACGAAGGTGGGATTGACTGCAAGAAGGACAACAGGAGAAGCTAGGCTGACTTACCAGAGGAGGCCTGAAGTGCTGGGAAGTTCGGCGTCCAGAGAAGCGATTGCCTGCCAGTACGAGAACGCTGGAGGTGAGCTCGGTTTCATGGGATCCCTTCTCATACCTTGCAGCAAGAGGCATCAAAGAGGCTTCAGGCTGTAACGATGTCAAAGCCAGGCCATCTATTGGAATTTGATACTTCTCACCCTGAGCACTGGAGCTCCTACATGGCTCGAGTAGAGAATTACTTTTGAGTAAACAAGATCCAAGAAGAGGGCCTTAAAGCTGCTACATTGTTGTGTGTCTGTGGGCAAGAGACTTTCGATATTGCAGAGAATCTTGTAGCCCTAGCACCACTGGAATCAATTGTGTATGCTGACTTAAAGAGGATGCTGAGAGAGCACTTCGAACCCAAGTTCTCAGTAATTGCATGGAGGCACACCTTTGAGCAGAGGGATCAGAGGCCTGGTGAGTCTGGTGCAGATTTTGTTGCTGCCTTAAGACAAGCAGCTAGGCCTTGTGCATTCAAGGATCTAGAAGAGAGGCTCCGGGATCGTTTAGTTTGTGGGCTTTGGAGTCGTGAGCTGCAACACAAACTTTTTGCAAAAGAAGATGTGTCATTCCAAGATGCGTTAAGAGAGATTGCAGCTGAAGAAGCAGTGGGCGGAGCGGTGAAGGCCTTGAGGCTTGCCAGGAACCCCCCAATGCCTAGTACCATCCATCAAGAGGTCGCTTGGGAGGATTCCGAAGAGGAGCCAGATATGGAGGTAGACAGGCTTCAGCAGCAAGCAGGAAGAAGGCCTCAGGAAGGTAGACAGCAGACAACCTCAGTCCCTCGGTGTTTTGGGTGTGGAGGTCACCACAAGCGCTCTGACTGCTGGTTCCACTCCACTATCTGTCAGAAATGTGGAAGGCAAGGCCACATTGCCTCTGTCTTTTGGGTCGCCAGAAGGAACGGTCTCCAGAAGAATTGCCTCTGAAAGGTACCAAGGTCCCCAGCCAAAACAGGTGGGCTTCTGCGCGTCCCATAGGGCCGTTTTCAAAACCGGGGTTCACAGGCCACTTAAAAGGAAGCTTCACATTGATGTGAAGTTGCAAGGGGTTCCCTTGTCGATGGAGTTGGACACAGGGTCTGCTCTATTAATCATTTCCTTAGACACATTTAATAAGGTTTGCAGCAGAAGTGGCCTACGAGTTAAACTCAGTCCTTCAAATTTAATCCTTACTGACTTCCAGAATTCCAGAGTCAGCGTGAAGGGGGAGGCCATGCTCAAGGTGCAGTGTAGGAGTTTTGAAGGGGTGCTAGACATGGTGGTAGTTAGGGATGATCATACGAGTCTTATTGGACTCAGTTGGTTCGAGGCCCTTGGGATTCAAGTGACTGGACTTCACAATCTGCAAACGTCAGGCCTTGCAGAAGTTTGCAAGGAGTTTGCTGATGTGTTCAGTTCAGAGCTTGGCTCGTACAAGGGGCCTCCCATTGCTTTACGTTTAGATCCAGCCATCACACCCATCAGGATCAAGCCCCGAAGGATGCCTTTTGCCCTAAAGAACAAAATAGATGCAGAGCTGGACAAGCTGCTCCAGCAGTGCATCTTAGAACTTGTGGACTCTAGTCCATGGGAAACCCCAATGGAGAAGTCTGAATTTCTGCGGACTATAAATGTACACTTAATAAGGCATTGCAGCAGCATGCCTAACCGGTGCCTGTGGTGAGCCACATTCTGGCCTCACTCAAGGGAGGGGGGGAAATCTTTGCAAAGCTTGATTTGGCTCAGGCCTATCAACAGCTACCTGTTGATGGGGCAACGGCGGAGGCCCAAACAATTATGATGCATTGGGGAGCCTTTAAGGTAAAAAGGCTGCAGTTTGGAGTTAATGTGGCCCCTGGAATATTCCAGAGTGTGATGGAGCGAACGCTCCATGGTATTCCTGGGGTTTGTCCCTACTTTGATGACATCCTCATTGCTGGGAAGTCATCTGTGAACTTAGCTGAAAGGCTGAGGGCTGTCTTACTGCATTTCCGCCAAGTAGGGCTGAAGCTGAAGCAAGACAAATGTAAGATTGGAGTTAGCTCCACTGAATTTCTGGGGTTTTGTATTGATGCTGAAGGCATCCATCTTGCTGAATCCAAGCTCAAAGCAATTCAGCAGGCCCCAAGTCCCAAGTCCAAAAGCGAACTTCAGGCTTTTCTGGGACTGTTAAATTTTTACCATGCATTTCTACCTCACAAGGCCACAGTGGCTGAGCCATTACATCGGCTCTTGGATAAACAGGCTCCTTGGCAGTGGACAGAAGTCCACGAAAAGAGCTTTTCGGAGGTCAAGGCCTTGCTTTCCTCAAATACTGTGTTAGCTCATTTCAATGAGAAATTGTCTGTATGCATAGCCTGTGATGCATCCCCTTATGGGGTTGGGGCTGTGCTGAGCCACCTCAAGGCTGATGGGACGCAAGTCCCTGTGGCCTACTACTCCAGAACTCTCTCATCTGCAGAGCATAATTACGCACAGACAGAGAAGCCTTGGCAATAGTGGCTGGCATAAAGAAATTCCATGATATCTTATATGGCCACCATTTCACGGTATACACAGACCATAAGCCTCTGCTGGGTTTGTTTACAACAAACAAACAAACCCCTCATATAATATCCCCTAGAATGCTGAGATGGTCAATTTTCCTGTCAGCATATGACTATACTCTGGTCCACAAACCAGGTAAAGAAATGGGCCATACAGATGGCCTCAGCAAATTACCTGTACAGCAGGTAGAGGCAGATCCTGCTCCTGCTCTGCACACTCTCTCCATTCAGGAATTGCCTGAATCTCCCCTCAATGCTAGGGGCGTGGCTGCAGAAACTGCCACTGATCACACACTTACACACATGCTGACACGGGTGTTGTCAGGATGGCCTGACACATGTCCTGGTGCAGAATTCCAGAATTTCTGGCAAAGAAACTGGCAAAGAAAGCACGAGCTTTCCACCTTCAAGGGGTGTATTCTATGGGGTAGCATGGTAGTCATCCCAGCCTCATTGAGGACTAGAGTCTTGCTCTCTCTGCATTAGGAACATCCGGGAATAATCCAGATGAAGGCACTTGCGCGTAGCGATCTCTGATGGCCTGGGCTCGATAAAGAGATCGAGACCCAGGTTCATGGGTGCCACATGTGCTAACAGTCAAGGCCTGAAATGCTCCAGGCCCCTGTACATAGGTGGGAGGAGACATATTCTCCATGGTCGAGGGTACACATTGGCTACGTTGGGCCCTTTCAGGGGCAATTCTTCCTTCTCGTGGACAACCATTCCAAGTGGCTAGAAGTTGTTCCTGTCTCTCTCACTACTACTGCTAGGACCATCCAGGTGCTGAGAGGAATCTTCGCCTCACATGGTCTTCCAGACGTCCTTGTCTCTGACAACGGACCCCAATTCACATCTGAGTTTCAGGCTTTTCTTCAAGCCAACATGATCCAGCATGTCATATCTGCTCCGTTCTATCCAGCTTCCAATGCCCAGACTGAGTGTATGGTACGTACTACCAAAGGTGCTTTAAAGAGAATCACTCACGGCAACTGGCATCACAGTTAGTTGACTTTCTTCTTTACCACTGCACCACACCTTGTACTGCCACTGGGAAGAGCCCAGCTGAACTCTGCTGGGGTCGCAGTCTCATTACCAAACTGGACAGGTTGCACCCAGACCGGGTGGCTTCACAGGTGTCACAGCCGTGGGCACCTAGGAGACTACAGTTGGGTGATCCGGTCTGGGCTAGAAACTACGCTCCTGGTCATCTCTGGGTGACCACAGTGGTATGCAAGGTCTCTGGGCCACTGTCATATGAAGCCTTGGATGATGGTCGTGTGTTAAGGCGGCACATCGATCAACTACGCTGGAGGCTTCCCAGCAACATTTCCACTCCTGGCTCTGCTCTCAAGGGGGGGGGAGGAAGACCACGATTATGATCGTGGACCACAGTGTCTCCATGAAAGTGGGGATACACTGGCTCCAGAAGGGGGTTCTGCTTATGAGGCGGCTCCTGACTTGGGCACTGGGTCTATGGATTTGGCCAGTCAACCGGCACTACAGGCTTCTCCATCTGCTGGTCTTGGGCTCATGGGACAGTGCTCCCAAGAGGTGTCCATTGTGGACTCAGGGAATTCCACCCCACCAAGGAACTCTGGTCTGGGGTTACAGGCTCGGGCCCTTCAGTACGATGGAGGGTCGCCGGATTCAAGAAGATTTTAAGATTTTAAGATTTTAAGAAGATCAGAACGAGCAAGGGGTCCCCCCAAGCATTTACAAGACTATGTAAGGTTCTTGTCAATTCCAGGACAGGCCTAATAGTCTTGTGAAATAATAGAATGTATGTAAAGGAGGCTTAATAGTTCTCTTGAACTAAGGGCACACTCAGAATTGGGGTGTTTTGTTTGATAGTATTAAACAATATGTGGTATTTTTGTAAATATGAGAAATGTCATGACTGGGTCTGCCTGCGTGCAGGCATCACTGTGTTAGAAATAACAACATGCTTAATTGAACACATGTATATGTTTGCTGCTATAAAAACAGTAAGTATTCACTTATTGTTTTATCCAAGGGAGGAGGGGTGCTATATCCTGGGCCTACTGAATGACTCAGCAGGCTCAGGAGGCTGCAGTAGGCCTGGGCAGACCATGTGGTTGCCTGGGACCAGACAGGCTGTCTTCAGCCTTGTGAGCATGTGCAAAGTGGGAGACTAGCCTTGCATTGATAGGCTGATGCTGTCCCTGCAAAGGGAGTATAAAAGGGCCAGCACCATTTTGTTTGCTGTTCTGTTCTGTTTGTGATCTCAATAAAGGAAGTTGTATTTTGTTACTCCTGCCTCGCTTCGATGTCTCTGATTCTAAAACAGAACAGTTCGATTGTCCAGTTTTTGTAACAAAAATCCTGGATGTAGATTTGAGGATTTTAAAATTTTCATGATATGAAGGGAATCAACAGGCATGCTTAGCTGCCTTGTGATGTGTGCCTGAAATTTCATGACTGCATAATGATTGTGGACCTGTCTAGTCTAACACATGTGACAAGACAGGTTTTTGATTGGGATTTCTGGATGGGTTGCAGATATTGATCTCTGTAAAGTTTGCTGTGGAACTGAATATAAAAATAGATAATCCTTGTTGTAGAAAATTCAAATTTTCCTTTTGAAAGCCAAGAAGATCAAGATTGGTATGTCCATTTGATGATGATGGAGAATCTGGGTATCTGTGCATAAGCTTTCAAAATTCTGCAGTCATCATGTTTATCAGTAATTCTGGAAGGTGAAGTCATTATATTTTGAGGGTGCTTATGGTAGGCAAGGTTGACTAAAAATAAATTTAAAAATTCTTATTACTCCTCCTAATTACTCCAAATTAGATAACTTCTGCTGCTTCCATAGGGACAATTAATGAAAAGCTCTAATCTTCCTTTCTGCAGATTGGATGCATGAGTTTGGAGAAGTGTGATGCTGCAAAGCATTTCCTTCTCTTTTTAAAAAAAAGCTTTATAGGACTTCTTTGGTATTCTTTGTTGTATGAATTTCTGGGGAATGGTTCACAATTGTGCTCTCCTCAAAGTTCTTTTTTTCTTTACAGACTCCATGGTGACTTTCAAAATAAAAGGATAATGAATATTTGGTTCCTACAGATTACAAATCCATCAGCTGGCCTCTAGTTCTGCTGCTGAATGATTTGTTTGAGAAAAGAGCTGTGTTGGCATCCTCTGTTACTGAATGTGCCCCCTGGGAAGGCCGTTTACATATCCCTCTGATGTCTTGCTGCTTCTAAAGGCAGTTGTGCTGAATGGGATGCAGGAGGCCCCCTCCCCTCTGCTTCTCCCCTTCTCCTCTCTGCCCCCTCCCTTCCTTTGAAAAACTGTGCCTGGTGAGTTTCACTCTCTTTCTCCTTCCCAACCGAGTTCACTGAAAGTTCGAAATTCATCTCTAACCAGCGCATGGAGTGGTTCAGCTTTTTTTCTGACTTTTTGTGCTTTGTCCACATCCCACCTTGCAAGGCAGGAATCCAGCGCCACCAGAGGTTGGCAGATTTGGCACAGCTGACTGGTGGGTAAAAATACTCTTGCTGAAGAGGGGAGGGAGAAGGGCATTGGAAAACATGACAAAATATTGATAGTTTCCATTTCCATTTTGAAGATTTAAGATTTTTTTTTTTACTCACAAAATGGAAAGGACTTGTTAACTTTGAAAGAAAAACTGAAGCCTACATAGAAGCCCTTTTAATTACCAAGCTTATTGATTTATAAGGAATCACCCAGACTAGAAACAGAGGGCATGATATAAATAAACTAATGAATAAAATAAATAACAAATATTTACTTTTGAGGGACATAAACTTCAATTTGCTTCTACATTTGCTTCTACAATTTGCATCTATTTGAAGTTAAAGAAAGGTTTTGTGAACTGAGGAAAAGAATCCCTGGATAATTAGAGATTCACAATCCTCCTTTTTATGTTAAGTGATTTAAGAGAAACATGATTTATTTAGGAGGCAATTGTAGAGTTGGCAGTTTTTTGCAGGTTCACACTCATTACCTTGCAATATACATATATGTATTTTCTATCCTTCTGTATGCTAAGCTTTGGCACTTGAAAAACCATGCAGCATCCAGATAAAAGCCAGGGTTTGTAATTACCTTTTGGATGTGATGATCACAATCAATAAACAATTTTTTATTGAAATTCATTTGTTTATTGGCTTTAGTTTTTACTTTTTTATGGATTTTAGTTTCTGCTGGAAAGTTAAAAAGTCCTTTCTATTCTGATACCTTAAAAAGCCAAAAGACACTTTTCTTCTTATTTATAATGAAAGTATGGTGTTATTGGTACCTCCCCTCTCTTTCTGTTCAATGTGTTTGTTCTGTTCAAGATATAGGTTTTTTTTTTGTGTTTCGGGATTCAAGGCATTGAAGTAGTAGAACCAAACTTTTTTTATTGCTCAGTAACTCCACTCCACTCACTCTGCAAACAGGCACACAGGCCTTTTATAGTTTTCCAACCCCCAGGCAGTCCAGCCAATAGGAATCCTTCTTTCTTTGCGCCTTGCGCATGCGCAGAAGTCCGGCACCAGCCAATCTGGTCCCGGGCAGCTTTTAGGTTGCCTGGGACCATTTGCAACATTTCTGGGCCTGCTGAGTTGCCTCATCAGGTCCAGGACACAACACCCCTCCCCCCTAGATGGAACACACAATTCCAATTGTGCACAATAATAAAAAAAGAAAATAATATTCCTGCTCACATGCAGGCAAAACATTCTTATAAAAAATAGGGTTAGCTAAACAACCCACCCCTTAATGTAGACTTAAGGTATCTATCTTCTACCCAGCGTAGGTCCCATCTCCTTGTCCTAGACCAGCAAGGTCCCTTTGTGATGACAGGAACCTCACATATTCACCTAGATACTTAGGAGGGGCCTTAGCCCGTTGTGACCTACGCAAGGTCAGGGAGGGTGCCTGGCCTGTCAGCTCACCTGCCCAGCTAGGCAGACCAGGACTTGTACTTAAGGGTGCCTGGCCTACCGGCCCGTCTGGTGGACTTGCTAGACTCATAATACTCATAATTTGCAGGTGACCCCTGTTGAGGCGTGCTAGCTGAGTTGTCTGGGCCCTCTCCAGGTCTCCTTGGAGGAGAGGAATTCCCCCACCCTGCTGGTGGAGCTGATGACTTCCCAACTACCCTGGATTGCTCTTGGGAACTTAGTCCCTCGAGCCCGCGACCAGTCTCGGATGTGACCTGCGTTGCAGGTATGCCCCAATAATTCCAGTCTGCTGTGTAAGTGGCTGAGGTGCCAGAGTCAGGAGCTGCCTCTATGGCAAACCCCTTCTCAGGAGAATTCCTGTCTGGAGCTCTTGCGAATGTGCCGGCCACCCCTTGGGATGACTTCCTATTTGGAGCAATTGCTGATGTGCCTGACTCCCTGTTTGGCATAATAGCTGAATCGTGAGGAAGCCTTTGCTCCTCCCCTGGGGAATCCCTCACGACCTGCTGCAATTCCCAGGAACAGTGAGGCAATGTCTCAGGATGTTGACCTGAAGTGTGACCAAATTCCTGGGCCCCCTCTCCCCCGAGAGCAGAGGCAGGGGCGGACGTGATGGGGGACAACCGCCAGCATAGTTGGTCGATGTGACGCCGAAGAACGCAGCCGTCTCCCAAGGTCACTTCATATGATAGCGGTCCTGAGATCTTACAGATGACAGCAGTGGCCCAGAGATGTCCAGGACCATAGTTCCTAACCCAGACTGGATCGCCCAGCTGAAGTCTCCGAGGAGCCCGTGGCTGTGACACCTGTGACGCCACCCGGTCTGGGTGCAGTCTGTCTAACTTCGTTATGAGGCGGCGACCCCAGCATAGTTCAGCTGGGCTCTTCCTGGTGGCAGTGCATGGAGTGGTGTGGTGTGCAAGAAGAAAATCTGCTAACCTGTGATGCCAGCTGCCGTACATTAGTCTTTTGAGCACATCTTTGGTGGTGCGCACCATTCATTCAGCTTGCCTGTTGGTGGAAGGGTGGAAGGGAGCTGACGTGGCGTGCTGTATCAAGTTGGCCTGCAGGAAAGCCTGGAACTCACAAGAAGTAAATTGAGGACCGTTGTCAGAATCGAGGACATCAGGAAGTCCATGGGTCACGAAGATTCCTCTTAACACCTGGATGGTCCTAGCAGTAGTAGTGGAGGAGACTGGTACAACCTCTAGCCACTTAGAATGGCTATCCACAAGGATAAGGAAGAATTGCCCCTGAAAGGGCCCAGCATAATCTAAATGTACCCTTGACCAAGGGGGTTGTGTCTCCTCCCACCTGTGTACCGGGGCCTGAGGCATTTCAGGCCATGATTGTTGGCACACCTGGCACCCATGCACCTGGGCCTCAATAGCTTTATCAAGCCCAGGCCACCAAAGATGGCTGTGTGCAAGCGCTTTCATGTGCACAATGCTCGGATGTCCCTCATGCAGAGAGAACAAGACTCTAGACCTCAGGGAGGCTGGAATAACTACTCTAGTCCCCCATAAGAGGCACCCATTAAAGGTAGACAGTTCATGCCTCCTTTGCCAGAAGCTTTGAAATGTAGCATCTGGACATGTTTCAGGCCATCCTGACAACATCCATGTCAGCACACATGTAAGCGTGTGATCAGTGGCAGTTTCTGCAGCCACGTCCCTAGCATTGAGGGGAGATTCAGGTAGTTCCTGAACAGAGAGAATATTAATGGTAGGGGCAGGATCTGCCTCTATTTGAGTGAGAGGTAGCCTACTGAGGCCATCTGCATGGCCCATTTCTTTGCCAGGTTTGTGAATGAGCGTGTAGTGTATATGCTGATAGAAAAATGGACCACCTCAACATACATGGGGAAATAATGTGAGGGGTTTGTTTGGTTGTTGTAAACAACCCCAGCAAAGGCTTGTGGTCTGTATAGACCATGAAGTGACAGCCATATAAGAAATCATGGAATTTCTTTATGCCAGCCACT
Source organism: Crotalus tigris (assembly GCF_016545835.1). NCBI lineage: Eukaryota > Metazoa > Chordata > Lepidosauria > Squamata > Viperidae > Crotalus > Crotalus tigris. Next base: position 2,491,127 of record NW_024100464.1, on the reverse strand, counting down.
ATGGCCAAGGCTTCTCTGTCAATCTGAGCGTAATTCTGCTCCGCAGATGACAGAGTCCTTGAGTAGTAAGCCACAGGGACTTTAGTCCCATCAGCCTTTAGGTGACTGAGTACTGCACCCACCCCATAAGGGGATGCATCACAAGCGATGCATATAGGCAGTTGCTCATTAAAATGGGCTAATACCGCATTTGATGAGAGCAAGGCCTTGAACTCCTTAAAACTCCTGTCATGGACATTAGTCCACTGCCATGGAGCTTGCTTGTCTAAGAGCCAGTGTAATGGCTCAGCCACTGCAGCCTTATGGGGAAGAAAAGCATGATAGAAGTTAAGAAGTTCCAAGAAAGCCTGAAGCTCCCTTTTGGACTTGGGACTTGGGGCCTCCTGAATGGCCTTCAATTTAGATTGCAGGGTGGATGCCTTGAGCATCTATTTTAAAGCCTAAAAATTCTGTGGAAGTAACACCAATTTTGCATTTGTCTTTTTTTAATTTGAGGCCCACTTGACGGAACCTCAGCAACACAGCCCTTAATCTTTCAGCCAAATTCTGTGATGACTCCCCTGCGATGAGGACGTCATCGAAGTACGGGCAAACCCCCAGAATACCCCTGAGCATGTGCTCCATGATGCTCTGGAATATGCCAGGAGCAACATTCACCCCAAATTGTAACCTTTTTACCTTAAAAGCGCCCCTATGGGTCACTATTGTTTGGGCCTCAGCAGTTGCCTCATCAACAGGTAGCTGTTGATAGGCCTATGCTAAATCAAGCTTTGTAAACAGTTTTCCCCCTTTGAGGGAGGCCAGAATATGACTCACTACTGGTACAGGATTTGCATGCTGTTGCAAAGCTGTGTTCAAAGTACACTTATAGTCCGCGCAAATTCGGATTTCCCTGTTAGCCTTTAAAGGCATCACAATTCCCATGGACTTGAGTCCACAGGTTCCAAGATGCCCTGCTGGAGCAACTTGTCCAGTTCAGCATCAATCTTGCCTTTGAGGGCGAATGGCACCCTCCTAGGCTTAATCCTAACTGGTGTGATGTTTGGGTTTAATCGCAGTGCGATGGGAGGCCCCTTGTATGAACCAAGCTCTGAACTAAACACATCCACAAACTCTCTGCAGACTTCTGCAATTCCTTGAGTTTGCAGACTATTCAGGCCACTCACCTGGATTTCCAGGGCCTCACACCAATCAAGTCCAATTAGACTTGTACGATCACCCTCAACAACCACCACACCTAAGAAGCCTTGGAAAGCCTTACGCTGCACTTTGAGTGTGGCTTCTCCAAGTACATTAACCTTTGAATTTTGAAAGTCAGTAAGAATTAAGTTCGATGGCCACTACTGCAGCAAATCCTTTTAAAGGTATTGTGTGAAATGATCAATAGAGCAGACCTGGTGTCCAGCTCCATCGATAAGGGAACCCCTTGTAACTGTACATCAATGTGAAGCTTCTTTTTAAGGAGCTTGTGCATCTCTGTTCACAAGATGCTTCTACACGACATGCAGAAACCCACTCTGTGCTGGCTGGGGACCCTGGTACCTTTCTGAAGGAATTCTTCCCGAGGTTGAACCTGCTGGCGACCCAAACAAACGGTGGCAATGTGGCCTTGCTTACCACATGCCCGGCAAATGGCGGAGTGGAACCGGCAGTCTGTGCATTTGTGGCATCCTCTGCAACCGAGACACTGAAGGACTGCTGGGGCCTTGTCTGGTTTTTCTCCCGGTCTTCTTACCGCTGGCTGGTGAAGTCTGTCCACCTCCTCTTCAGGATCCGAGTCTTGAACTTCCTGAGCGACCTCTTGATGGACAGTTGCAACGGCTGGAGCATTTCTGGCAAGCCGCAAGGCCTTCACAGCGCCGCCTGCTGTTTCTTCAGCTGCAACTTCACGTAAGACATCTTGGAAGGTGACTTCAGCTTTAGCAAAGATTTTTTGTTGCAGCTCCTGCTTCTCAGGCTGCAGATGAAATGGTCTCGTAAGCGTTCTTCCAGGTCCTTGAATTCACAAGGCCTAGCAGCTTGTCTCAAGGCAGCGATGAACTCAACAGCAGACTCGCCTGGTTTCTGGTCCCTCTGCTCAAACTCATGCCTCCACGCAATCACAGGATGGAAGTGATCCTTCAGCATGTTTTTAAAGTCTGTGTAGGTGACAGACTCCAGCGGTGCAGAGGTACCAGGTTCTCGGCTACATCAAAAGTGTCCTGACTGCAGATGCACAGCAGGGTTGCCGCTTTCAAGCCATCTTCCCTAACCTGGTTCACTCTTAGGTAATTTTCCACCCGGGCCACATAGGAGTTCCAGTGCTACGGGTGAGAGACATCGAACTCTGACAGACGTCCTATCTTTGACATCTTCTGCTCCGAATGCCTCACTGCAAGCCTTAGTTGAAGGGAAGGGCCCGTTTGCCAAGCTCACCTCCAGCGATGCTGTACTGGCCGGTGAGTGCAGAGCTGGACGCCGATTCCCAGGCTTCAGGCTCTTCAGATGAGGCTTATCCTCTTCTTACTGCCTTTTTCCTTGCAACGATCCCACCTTTGTCACCACTTTTGTGTTTCGGGCTTCGAGGCATTGAAGCCCGACACATAGTAGAACCAAACTTCTTTAATTGCTCAGTAACTCCACTCCACTCACTCTGCAAACAGGCATGCAGGCCTTTTATAGTTTTCCAACCCCCAGGTAGTCCAGCCAATAGGAATCCTTGTTTCTTTGCGCCTTGCACATGTGCAGAAGTCCAGCGCCAGCCAGTCTGGTCCCAGGCAGCTTTTAGGTTGCCCAGGACCATTTGCAACATTTCTGGGTCTGCTGAGTTGCCTCATCAGGCCCAGGACACAACAGTTTTAATTATATTTTGGTTGTCTGGTTTACACTTCATAATCAGGTGCAAGACATATATTTCATTTTAAAATGTTGGAATGTTATAGGAATGGCAGCTAGGTAAGGTTGTGCCATCCATGAAATGGCCTTCTAGAATGCTAGTTGGTTGCTTCAACCCCTGGTACAGAAGGAAACAATCTGTTTCCTTTTGTTCTTGGGGGGTGGGGGGAGGCAGGAGGACATACTTCCAAAGCATTTGGCTTGTAGCTTCCCATCATTCTTATTTTTAAAGAAAATTTAAAGAATCAGAGATAATATTGGAAATAGAGATAATAAGACACTGGCATTTTGTTTGCAGCATGTCAGCTTCCTATGTTTAAAAACATTACATGTATTAATGTAAAATGTCAGGTGGGCCAATGGTTCTGGCAGACAACAAGGAATCCCAGCTCTGAAACATGACTATCAATTTCCAGCTGTGGTAAAAAGCAGATAATGATCAAGCTGCCTTTCAAAAAAAGGTACCAGATTATTGATAGGGTTGTAATTTGTAATTAAATGGCTTGGCATATATATCCAGTTTGTAATGTGGACGATCACTTGACTATGAGCCAGCAGTATGCAGCAGCAGCCAAAAAACCTAATACAATCCTGGGTTGTATAAACAGAGGCATAGAATCAAGATCACGTGAGGAATACTGCAGCCAATTTTGGTCACCATATTACAAAAAAGATATTGAGAGTTTGGAAAAAAATCAGAGAAGAACAACTAAGATGATCAAAGGCCTGGAGACTAAAGCGTACGAAGAACAGCTGCGGGACTTGGGTTTGGCTAGTCTAAAGAAATGAAGAAATAGGGGAGACATGATAGCAGTATTCCAGTATTTGAGGGACTGCCACAAAGAAGAGAGGGTCACATTATTCCCAAAGCACCAGAGGGCAGGACTAGAAACAATGGTTTGGAAACTAATCAAAGAGAGAAGGAACCTGGAATTAAGGAGAAACTTCCTGACAGTGAGGACAATTAACCAGTGGAACAGCTTACCACCAATAACCGCTCAGTCATTAGAGATTTGTAAGAAGAGATTAGACAGTCATTTATCTGAGATGGTATAAGTTCTCCTGCTTGAGCGGGGGGCTGGACTAGAAGATCTCCAAGATCCCTTCCAGTTCTATTCTATTCTATTCTATTCTATTCTATTCTATTCTATTCTATTCTATTCTATGCTATTCTATTCTATTCTATTCTATTCCATTCCATTCTAAAATTTGAAGTATCGATTGCTTATAGGCTGTTTGAAGGAACTTTTTCCATGTTCCTAAAGCAGTTTTTTTTCACTAGACATTAGGTAAACAAAAAATGAATAAACAAGCTAACAGTTAATTTAATGAATATTAACATTTAATGCAAAATTTAGCAAAATAAAATAAATAGAGACCAAAGCAAGGAGTAAATGTCTTCGTTGAATTAAAATTCAATATGGTTATATGCTTGCCAATCATTTCGGTTGTGAAGCTGGAAAGAAGCTGGGCTTACTTTGTAGCAGAGGGATTTGGTAGGAGCTCTCATTTTACGTTACGCCTGTCTTCACTCTTCATGAAGTGTTCGGCTGACATAGTGGTAAGGTTATGCTGATAAGCAAGTTGGTGATTCTTGTGTATCTTTGTTTTTATGTTTTACATGGTATAGTTTTCAATTGTAGCAGAGGATGGCTTGTTCTGAAAATATGTTGTTCTTGAAATGCATACACTACCAGCTTAGCAACATAATGGCGGACTATAGTTTGGCTTATGTATATGGCTAGCCATATATCTTGAATGTTCATGTTTATTCCTTCACTCCTTATTTTCATTGAGTGCAAAAAAGGATATTATAGGATTCACTTTTATTATGTTTGAATAATATAAACTAATAATCAAGCCTAGATCATCTATCTGTTGTGAATCAGAAGTCTGATCTCAATATTTTGTGTTTATATGGAGTAGACTTATTTGGGAGGCGGTTCTTTCTGAGTCAGTACTTAGTGGACATCTTTTGCCTACCCTGTAGGAGAACCTTTATCTTAATCTAATATAATGTTTTGCAATTTCCCTGTTAGAAGGAAGAGTTGCCAAAATTTGTCTGCAAGGATGATTTTGTCCATACCTGTTACAGGAAGTAGAATCAGTTTCACATCTCTTGTTGTGATGTTCTTAACACCCAGCCATACAGGATCAGAAAGGGAGATTATTTGATTTGTGTTATCTGATAGATCCCCAGTATCTCTAGTAGGGCTGCTAAATTTGATGCAGTTGACATTGCTTTTAGATGCTTAATTATCTACCATTCTTGATAATTTGTTTTCCCTTAGGCTGATTTACATTTTATGTCTATTTTACTTATCATTCTTTGACTGCTTTAAAATGCATGTTTCTTTTAGTTTGTAATTGTTGGTGTTTAACTGTAAAATCTATTATTATTAGGTTACTATTAATAATTGTAACTATTATTAATTCTTTGGGCTTGGGAGAAATAGGAAAAAAAAAGGGGAAAAGAAAATGCATAATCTTCAAGCTTGCATACTTAGCAACAAACAGTTAAATATGGATGGACCCAATATATAAAAATGTTTAGACTTTAGGAAAAAACAGTATTTTCTTATTAATATTGGGGATGAAATAACTACAGGTAGTCCTCGACTTACAATCATTCGTTTAGTGACTATACAAAGTCATAAGAGCACTGAAAAAAGTGACTTATGGCTAGTCCTTGTATTTCTGAGTGTCCCAACATCCCCACAGTCATGTGATCAAAATTCAGATGTTTGGCAACCAATGTGTATTTATGATGGTTGCAGAGTCCCAGGGTCATGTGATCATTATTTGCGACCTTCCCAGGTGGCTTCTGACAAGCCAAGTCAGTGGGGGAAGCTGGATTCACTTAACAACCACAGTGATTAAGAATGGAAATTCTGATCCTAATTGAGGTTGTATGTCAAGGAGTACCTGTACAGATATCAATTGTTGACTGTAAAAACTAGAAAAAATATTTTTGTTCTAAGTGTATAAAGACATTTCTGGGCTTGTTTTATGAAAATTGTGAATATGTCAACACTGCTAACATTGGATGTTCTTGTTTTGACAGCAGAGGGAAATGCAGCTATTTTTCCTCTGTCGCTTTTAGAGTTAGTTGATGCTGGGAGTGGGGATGTGGATGAGAGTCCAGCTAGTTATAACAATAATAATTCAGCCGTGAGAACCCAAGGTTATTAGGTCCAGAGCTGATAGAGATTTGGTGGGCTGGAGAGCTGGGGAAAAAGCCTGCGCTTCAAATTAATTGGGGAATGTGATTTATGACTGTTAATTGGAGGAGGAATTGTGCTTTGCTACTTTGTGCCAAGGGAGGAGAATTCAGTTTTTGGCTTCTACTATATACTGCCGATACTTTGTTTCTCGAATAAAAGATTCTTTAAGGAAAATAATGCCTCGAAGTTCTTTTGAAGGGATTCATTGGTCGGAACCATGACAGAATATGCGTAATTATGAAAAATCTTTTACCAGCCATATATATATATATATATATATATATATATATATATATATATATATATATATATATATATAGGATCTCCAAAATCCAAACGTTTTGCATGTTTTTAGTAGCTATACACATCACTGATTGATTGGCAGGTGCCACATTTTGAAAGTGCCCCCTTCTCCAGAGCAATTTTTCAAATCTGAACAAAAATAAGAAACCTTTAAAAGTATAATAGTGTAAAGCCATTGAAGAAAAATAAATGGATCTAAAGCATTACAGTGGCAGCTTTTCTCAGCTACAATATTTTTGTCACTATAGTAGTGTTTGGGAAGTATTGTTTTAAAATGTTAAGGGAAGAAATGGAATAAGGAATTCTGGGGGATTGTCCTATGATTTGAAAATGAAATTTTAGCTGCCCTAATGCTGTTGATACATCTAGGAGGAATCAAACATGGGGTTCTACAATAAGAATTTTATGCCATCCAAACATGGAAGTGATGGTGTCATGCTTTGGAGATGATAAGCTACTTGGGATGACTTGCTGTCATCAAAAGGACAATGGATTCTGTTGTGTAGCTAAGCATTCTACATGGGAAAATTAGGCTAACTGTCTATTCACTAAAGAACAGGTATAGTACAGCAAAACAGTGATGCCAACTGTTCACGTAAGTCTACCTAACAAGGGAACAGATAAAGGAGAATACATTCAGTGCTTTGGAATGGCCAAGTTCCATTAAAAAGATGTGACAGGACCTGAAACAAATAGCTCACAGCAGAAAATGTTACTGAATTAATGATATTATTTTTCACACTGGCATACTACTTATTTGATTACTTTGCTTAGGAAGTAAATGAAAAACAAGTATAACATCTTATTATTTGTTATGCCACAAATAATATTGTGGCAAAGAGCAAAAATTCAGAAAATACAAAAGGTGATGAATACTTTTTTATAGAACTGTATATGCAATACTAAGCAGCAAAATAATAACAACACTTAATTTACTTGGCAGTCTCTCCCCATATCTCTCTGTGTATCTGTCTTTTCCTTCTTTAAAAGATCTTGAGGGAATATCTTCACTGATATATTTTCATTAGTGGCTTTGTTTCACTTTTTTAAAAACGTTAATTAGATGCAGAATGAATCACCAAATATCATTTTTTTTTAAAAAAAAAATCTCCTTAAGAGCGATACTTGAGTGCAATGCCCAGTTTTTGGACTCAGTGGTACTTTTTAACCATGCTGCTTGCCTGGAATTAATTAGTGCTCACCAAATATATTTCTGCATATAATATCAATTCATAACCACCTCTTCCATGGGCATCAAATCCACATTTCCAAACCTCTTAAAGAAATGTTTCAATAGATAAGGTGCCATTGTGGGTTCTTAGGTGAGGGCTGTGCTCTCACCCTTCTCCTGTAAATGGTTCCTCTTTTGCTCAGTGCACAAGTAATTGTCGCCTCTTGTCTACTAATGATTATAAATGAGTAGCTGAGCGTATAAAAAGTAATGAAGTTCTGTGAGTGGAACCATTATGAGTTCCCAGGATGGCATGTATAGGTTGGCTGCTCTGGTAAAAGAAGCCAGTTGGAGTTTGCCTTTGAAGGTGTTAAGTTTCTACTTGCTTGTTCTGGACCCAGAACTAAGCCTACAGTACTGTCATGTTTAGAGGAAGCAATATGAAATTTGCTTTTGTGGCTAGAAGAGATGCCTGAAATCAGGACTATTTCTCCTTTTGCTACTGGTGAATCCAATATTGATGCAAAATAGATGGTCACTAATGTACTAAATAAACACATTCCATGACCATGTAAAGTCATATACTTTGTTCAAAATATTCCAAACACCTCGTAAAAATTATTATTAGTAATTCAATTACTGTAATTAATGGATAGTTTTTCATTTTCCTGGACTTGCAATGGACATTTGTGTTTTTTTCTTTCTGACATTATTATTAGTCTATTATTTACTGATTAGAGTAAATCTTCAAATGGTTTAGTGGTGGGGCAGTAGTTGAAGAAGTTGATATACATAGCTCATAGAGGACTTTATAGTAAATGAAACAGGAATAATAGACATGCATATTAATGTCCCTGAATTCCTAAAGCAGATAAAAAAATTCTAAAGATATAACAAAAACAAAAGTGACAATCTCAGTTCACTTAATTTTAACTTTAGTCTAATTGTATACTTTCCAGCGTTTTGGCTAGATTTTTCTTTTCGCCTTGAAGAACTCTACCTTCCTTTTCATGCTTTATTTTTCGTACAAACATGACAATATGTCCCACCTCCTAAAGTAAATTTAGCGTATGCACTGCCCTTCCTTTAGAATTAAGACATAGTATTCACTGTTGTCTTACTGTGAATTATGGGGTGGGGGATGTGCCTTATCAGTAGCACTAAAAAAGCTACCTTTACTGCATTTTGTTGTGATTGTGAAATGTGCTGAAGAGAAGTAATGAACAATGAGCCAGGCTGTTCTTGTTTAGAATAGCATTTACGACCTTGATTAGTAGGAATGCTATATTTTTGTTTTATGACCAATACTGGTTTATACACTAGGAATGCCAGGTCCTTGCCCCAAGATAATAAAGGTGTTCCCATCTTACAATGAACTAGAATTAGTCTAAACTCTAGCTCAGACATGTCAAACACAAGGCCCTGGGGCTGGATGCGGCTTGTGAAGTGGTTTCATGTGGCCCGCGAAGCCATCCTGGGAACAGTGAGGGAACGGTCCCCACTGCCTTGGCCCTGGCCCACGAGGCCATCTGGAAACAGCAAGGAACCAGCCCCTGCCACCTTGGCCCCACCCCCTGGGTGCATGCTGGGGAGGTGTCATCCTTTATGAAGAATGAAGAAATGCATCATCGCCTGGAAGTGACCAGCAAATGGCCCTCGCCTATTTCACATATCCGGGTTGATGGGCTCTGCCCTGGTCCCACCCCTTTCTGCCAGAGACCCTCAGATCTGTCCCACTCCTGCCCAGGCCCGCATAGGCGCCCTTGATGCGAATGATGTAGAGTTGGCCACACCCAGTAGGCCACACCTACTCCATCCACGCCCACCCAATAGGCCGCACTCCCCCCCCCGAGGGCAACTGCAATGCTGATGCGGCCCTCAATGAAATTGAGTTTGACACCCCTGCTCTAGCTGATAAAACTCAAGCAAGCATGATATTGCATGTGTCTTTATCACTTCAGTTTGGCTCATCCTGCAAGTGGGAAGGGTTTCACAAATTAAGAAACTCCCATTTCCTAGAAAGCAAAACTTAAGCTGGGGATGAATTATGCCTAAAGCATAATACATCACCGAGTGCCAGGGGCGTGGCCAAAGAAAGGGGAAAAAATGGCGGACAGCCTTGTTTGGCGACCCCTGTGAAATGGTCGTTCGACCCCAAATGGGGTCCCGACCCACAGGTTGAGAACCACTGGCCTAAAGGATGTTCCATTGTTTGTATCCTTAAACAAGCTACTGAAAGTTTGTTTAAAAGCTTTAAAGCTACTGAACTTCTTCAGTTCACTTCAGCTTCTTGGATGAGGAGCGAAACATCTTCAAGCAAAAACAAGAAGGTCCAGTTGCCTTTTGAAAAAGCACTTTTGGGACATTGATTTTCTCTTACCCTGCATAGTTAAGGATTTATTCTGTTATTAACCGGTTCCATTTCATTTTTAGTAGCAAAATAAACAATATAATGAAATACAAGGAGTCATAATAATTTCATATTTTTTTAATGCAGAATATGTGCTGGCATGGCAGTCATTTATGTAGCATGTTTCTGAAATCCTAAAAGACTATAATTATTTCTAAATAAGAGAAAATGTAATTGCAGTAATGGGGCCCACACAAACAGTCATGAGCTAAGCTGGGAGTTGTAGTTTATCAATATTTGAAGAGTGTCAGGTTTCTTTCTCTGGGTTACTGGGAAACCTTTATCTTCCTTTGCTACCTGCATTCTACAGAAAATACTTCAGAGTCAGGTCAAGGAAAAAGAGCTAAAAAATTAGAGAACTTTGCATCAGGGATTATGATTGATGCAAAATAAGATGAATACTTCTAATAAAACCTTCCTTCCAATCAACACCGAGTTTAAAAGCAAGCACATGGTTTTACTCCTAGCAACACAAACAAAAGCAGGCTGTCTCATTTTTTAAGATGCAGTGTTTGGCTACCTCACTTGTATTCAGCTCTCGTTTTACTAACTCCCTTTTGTATATGCACAGCACAAACAGGAATTATTAGTGACTAGTCTTTCAAATAGAATAGCTTTACTGCAGCACTAAGTAACCCAATTCCATGCTTCAGACAGCCTCCAAAATCATTTTTGAGGAAAGAAACACATGAAAGCGTTATTGTAATCCCTAAAGTTGAATTGATTAATGTACAGTTTAAAAAATCCCAAGCCCTTATCCTACCATAGAAGGACGATCAAAGCATGTTGTCCTATCCATTTTAGAGGGGGGATGCAGGTCATTTGGACTGTTGCTCCAGTTGCACCATTATAAGACACTCTTGGTTGGATTGACTAATCAGGCCTATACCATTGGCTGCATCTTATTCAGGCTGGTACCAACTCTGTCAACTAACAATGCCAAACTTGGAGCATACCATTATTGTTGGGGAGAATAAGGTGAGACAATCTCAGATGTTACCCTCAGTGATGGCACTTCTGCAAGAATGTGGCTGAGATCTTAGCTAATTTCAGTCTCCCTATTTTGGTCTAGTAAATTCCCACTGAAGTTTTCAGGTGGCCCCTTTGGTAATTTTTACAGTATTGTACATAGTTAACAGCTGTCCTGATTCTTCCCAAAGGTGGCTGCAGTTGAACCCAGTTACATGCCTGAACAGATGGCTACATTTTTCTACCACGTGGACTTAATAATAAAATGGGTTCAGCTCCACAATTACCAAGGAGATTTGAAATATATTTGATCTTTCTTGTTTTAGAAAATATAGTACAAGGAATATATGGAGGTCTTGCTGTCTGTTTCTTCATGGGAATCTTTTCCATGGAAACAGCTTGCCTCAGCATGGCATCCTTCAGACTCGGAATTGTGGGAGTTATGCACCCAAAACAATTTGAAGAGATCCAATTAGGAAGGGCTATCATACAAACAAGTTCAGATAGTGTTACAAAGAAAAACACAAGATCTACAGATCCAATATGCAGTGCTGTTACCTGGTGGCTGTAAATCTCATCGAATCACAGGCCTAGAACAGATCTTGGAGGACTTCTAATCCAAACACACACACACGCACTGCCCAAGGCAAGAGATCTTATTTCATCCTGGACAAATAGCTATTCAATCTTTTCTTCAAGACATCCAGTGATGGAGCACCCACAACTCCAGGAGACAAGCTGTTCCATTGATTAATTTTTCTCACTGTCAGGAAATTTCTCCTTAGTTCCAGATTCTCTCTTTTACACAAGCTTCTACCCATTGCTTTTTGTCCTACCCTCAGGGGCTTTGGAAAATAAATTGACTGTCTCCTCCCTATAACTGGCCCTAAAGTACTACTAGAGAGCTGTCAGGTTACCCTTAATCTTTCTCTTTGTTAGGCTAGATATTCCTTGTTCCTTTAACTATTCATTGTACAGTTAAGCCTTCAGACCTCCTATTATCTTAGCTGCTCTTCTCTGCACTCATTCTAGGGCCTCAGTATCTTTTTTTGTATCATAATGACCTCACTAGTGCAGTATAGAGCAGTACTATCACTTGTGATCTTGATGCCATCCCTCTGTTGATGCACCTCAGCTAATCACCCAAGAAAGCAGAACTCTTGAAAAAGTTTCTCAAAAGGAAACTTTTATTAGGAGTCAATGACATTAGAGAAGTCAAGGCAAGATCTGGGGAAAATCCGCTCAAATGGTATAGTTAAACCAGCAATATTCCTCCTCCCACCAAAGTCATAATATCCATTTGAAATCCAGCCAATCCATAGGTGGAATGATGTGCGGGTAACTGGCAGAGTTGGTGCACATCTCAAGGTCTTCACCAGCTTTTGTTTCTCTTTAACCATCTCCCTGATAAGGGAGAAACATTTCTTTCTCAAGTGGATAGAGGTGGGAAAAGAAAAGCAGAAAGTGAAAGTTATCCCAACTGAAAGCAAATATCCCCCTGGAAACGTCTTAGAAGTTTAGGGGCTCTAACATGTTTCTTGTACACTCACTCATTCTGGGCAGAAGGGAGATTCTTCCAATCTATTAAGTATTGTGTCATCCCATGGTGAATTTGAGAGTCCAAAATGTCCTTAATCTCAAAATGTTGTTCACCCTCAACCATGATAGGTGTGGGTGCCTGAGGCACAGGAGGTCTAAGGTTAGATGTAACTTCTGGTTTGAGTAAACTGCAATGGGAAACAGGGTGGATTTTCCATAGGTTCTTTGGCAAGTCCAGTTCAACTGTCACAGGATTGATGATGTGTTTGATAGGGAAAGATTCTACAAATTTAGGGCCTAATTTCTTAGATGGTTGTAAAGACTGCAAATACTGCGTGGAGAGGTATACTCAGTCTCCAACTTTATAAGGTTTTTGCTCCACCCTCCATTTATCAGCCTGAGTCTTATAGGCTTGTCTGGCTTCATCCAGAGCTTTCCTGATTACTGGCCAGGTATTTTGTAACTGTTTAATCCATTCCTGCAAGAAGGGGATTTCTGGCTCCTTGATGGGAAGTTCAGGCATGGCCACAAATGTTTGACCATTAGCTACTTGAAATGGAGTAAAACCTGTGCTGGAGTGCACTGTGTTATTATAAGCCACCTCAGCAAATGGTAACAGGTCAGACCAATTGTCTTGCTGATAAATGATGAAAGACCTCAGGTATTGTTCTAGAATTGAGTTCAGTCTGTCTGCCCCCCCCATTCGTTTGAGAATGATGCAAAGATGATAACCCTTGACTAGAACCCATCGAGTCCAGAAAAGCTTTCCAGAACTTAGAGGTGAATTGGACCCCTCTGTCTGAAATTATATGTTTTGGGGCCCCATGAAAACAGTATACATTTTGCACAAAGAGTTTAGCTAAAGTTTTTGCAGTGGGGATCTTGGGGCATGATTTATTCTAGAGAATAAATCAGTAATGACCAAAATTACAGTGTTCCCAACACTTTCAGGCAACTCCACAATAAAATCCAGAGAAATTTGCATTTTAATGAGATGTAGGATTTTTACAAACCCAAAATGTCCAGCAGTTTTTGAATCATGCCCTGCTTGCATTACTTTAAGTCTTAAAGCTGCTGGGTCATAAAGTTTTTCTTCAATCCACACTAATCCATCTTTTAACACACATAGGTTATTGTGGTTTCAAAACCACTCATCGGTGTAAGAATGTCCTAGCTATGCTTTTAAGAAATCAAGACACCAGGAACGTTATTGTAAGAACGTCCTAGCTGTACTTTTAGGAAAGCAAGACACCAGGAACATTGCAGTATCCAACAAGGTTTAATGTGCTATGTAGGAAACAAGGTTAGCCCTGGGAGGAGCCCCGTCCCAGCGCTCTAAATACAGCGCAGCACCGCGCCCACAGTACACACCCTAATTACTCCATATAACGAAACTCCACCCATGCTACACCCAACCACCCCACCCTGTGACAAAACTCCACCCACACCCAGTCCCTCCGTGGTCCGTCCATTAGCACCGTTCTTACTGGCGTTCTAAAACCTATCAGACCCAGACTTGTCTCCCTGCTCTCCCGACGTCCAAACCCTGTCAGACCCAGCGTCTCAGTCAAACTGTGTCCCATTGCGCCCGCCTGATACGGCCCCTCCCACTCCAGGCACGGCTCTCCACGTTAGGTGGTCACATGACCCATCAGCTCGTCACTGTAGAGGCGCCGGCAACAAGCAGGAACAGCGCCGACGGTGCAGCTCGCCATTTCAACGGGACTAACTGGAAGTTCTGGGATCGCCCGTCGTCGCAATCGATGCCGGATACAGGGATACAGACAGGTAGGTATCACGCTGGGTCTGACAATCGGTTTCTAACACAATTTTAAAGTCCTGCAACAAAGTCTTTCCAACAGGAGCCACAGGCTTCGACTGGGCTCTGGTGGTTATTGCTGTTAATTGACAAGGATGCAAAAATGGTTTAGTCACTTCTGCCTTCTTATTGTTATATTGTGGTAACCTGGATAATGCATCAGCTAAAAAATTCTTTTCCCCAGGGAAGTAGTGGATAGCAAAATCAAAATGATGGAAATGTTGGGACCATCTTGCCTGTTTAGGGGAGAGCTTCCTGGGGTTTTTCATGGCTTCAAGATTCTTTTTTTTTTTAATTGAAAATTTTTAGAGGTTTTTACAAACAACAACAACAAAACAAAACAACCCTCACCCAACTCCTCCCAAACCACCCCCTCCATCCCCCCCGAGCTTCCCAGAGCTGAATATAGGCTTAATTAAAATTTTAAAAATCCTAAAAAAATGAAACAACTTATAAAATAATTAACAATAAGATATATATAACAAAAAAAACATAGGCATTAAAAAGAAAAAGTGCTTAAAAAAGAAGAAAAAAGAAAGAAGAAAAGAGATAAAAAAAGAAAAAAGAAAAAATACAATCTATAAAATATCAAAGTTTATATACAAATTATAAAAAGGCTAAATGGTATTTTTTTATATCCAATTTGTATTGTGTGAAATTTATCCATTTTTCCCATATGGCAAAAAATTTCTCTTGCGATTGCTCCTTTAAGAAAGCCGAAATCTTTGCCATTTCCACCAGATAGGAAACTTTAAAAAGCCACTCTTGCAAGGTAGGCAAAGATTCCTTCTTCCAATATTGCCCTACTAACAGCCTTGCGGCTGTAATCAAGTTCAACATCAATATAATCTCCTTAGCATCACAATCAGTAACAATACCTAACAAGAACAATTGTGGAATAAATTTTACCCTCTTTCTAAAAATTCTTTGAATATTCCACCATATCTTAATCCAAAAAGCTTTTATATTTTTACACGACCACCAAATATGATAATAAGTGGCATCCAGGCAACCACATCTCCAACATTTAGGCTGTAAGTCAGGATACATAAGAGACATTTTTTGTGGATCAAGGTGCCATCTATAAAACATTTTATAAAAATTCTCCCTTAAGTTCTGGGCTTGTGTAAATTTGACATTCCTCACCCAGATAGTTTCCCAGGTATCCAGTAGAACTGGTTCACCAAAATTTTGTGCCCATTTAATCATACAGTCTTTAATTAGTTCTGATTCTGAATCCAGTTCCACTAGAACCCCGTAAATCCTCTTAATGTGAGTTCGTCTTTGATCCTTTACTTGTTTAAAAAGATTTTCATCTTCTCTAAGCAAGCCCGTATCACGATCCATCTTCCATCTGTCCACTATTTGTCTATATTGAAACCATGAGTAGGTAATATTTTCATGTAATAAATCCTCCAAAGATTTTAACTGCCAATTTTGGCCATCCCATCTAAGTAATTGTGCATAAGAAACCCTATCCATTTTAACTCCTCTCCTTATCCCCTCTATCGCATGCCAAGGTATAGCCCATAATGGTATTTTAAAATCACTTTTATAATATTTCCTCCAAACCCGAAGTAGAGAAATCCTTATAATATGAGATTTAAAAACCCGATCCACTTTTTTATTAAAAATTAAATAGGCATGCCATCCAAAAAGTAAATCCCAACCCTCCAGATGGAGCATTTCTACATTTGTTAAATTTACCCAATCACTAATTAATGTTAAAACCACAGCATCATAATATAATTTCAAATTCGGTACCTTGAGTCCACCTCTCTCACAGAAATCTTGCATAATTTTAAGCTTTACCCTTGGTTTTTTCCCTGCCCAAATAAATTTATTAATGCCTTTCTGCCATTCATTTAAATTAACCTCATTCTTTAAAATAGGTAGCATTTGAAACAGAAAGAGAAATTTTGGTAAGACATTCATTTTAATCACTGCAATTCTTCCCATAAGAGAAAACTGTAACTTCTCCCAATTCTTCAAGTCTTTCTGTACCCTGACCCACAGCCTTTCATAATTATTCTTATACAATTTTACATTAGAAACAGATAGATTAACCCCCAAATATTTTATCTTATCAACAACTTCAAAATCAGTCAAATTAACCAAAATCTGCTTATCCCGATTAGTCATATTTTTAGATAATATTTTAGTCTTATTATTATTAATTTTAAAACCCGAGACCCGTCCATATTGATAAATCAGTTGTAGTAACTTTACTACAGAATAGGTAGGTTGAGACAAAGTAACCACCAAGTCATCTGCAAAAGCTCTTAACTTATATTCTTTTTTGTTAACTTCTATTCCTTTTATTTCCTGTGACTCTCGAATTTTAATCAACAAAATTTCCAATGTTAAAACTAATAGTAACGGTGACAATGGACATCCCTGTCTTGTACCTTTTTCTATTGTAAAAACCTCTGACAAACCCCCATTAACAATAAGTTGTGCCGTTTGTTTTTGATATATAGCACCAAAAGCTTGTAATATTTTTTCTCCAAAATTCATCTCCTCAACTACTCTTAACATAAACTGCCAATTCAATTGATCAAAAGCTTTTTCAGCATCTAAAAATATCAGCCCTGCAGAGATTTGGTTATTCTTATCTAAATATTCTAATAAATTAATAATTTGTCTAGCATTATTTTTCATATACCTACCAGTTATAAAACCCGATTGATCCTTATGTATAAGCTGATGCATAACCCTCATAAGCCTATTAGCTAAAATTTTTGCAAAGATCTTATAATCTACATTTAAGAGAGATATAGGCCTATAATTCTTTGGTAAAGTAAGATCTTGATCCTCTTTTGGAATCAAGGATATAAAAGCACTGCGCCATGACGGAGGAATCTCTGAGCCCTACTAAGGTTTTATAATAAATGGATGTCAAACCATCCGTACCCGGCGCTTTACCTAATTTTAATTGCTTAATAACTGTCACAATTTCCTCATTGGTAATTAAACCATTAATTTAATCAACTCCTTCTGATAAACTAATTTACCATTATAATTTATTTTATCTATAATTCTCTGTCTCTGTTTCTTTCTTAATTGATAGGCCAACCATCTCCCTGGTTTATTAGCATTTTGTTTCATAAACAATAAGTTAGTTGCGGTTTGATCAGCCATCAACATATTAAATTGTGTTTTTAGCAACTTTATAGATTCTTTAACCTTTTCATCTGAAGGATTTAGAATCAAAGACCTTTCTTTTAATTTAATCTCATCTTCCAGTTCCTTACGTTTCTGGATCTGCTTTTGTCTATGGACATTATTCATTTTTATCAAAATCCCACGCATGAAAGCTTTACCTGCATCCCAGACCATTGATATTGATGTTCCCTTATGCATATTTAAAGCAAAATAATCCTTTAAGTACTCCTTTAATTTTTGAACATTCCTTTCTTGTCTAAATAAGTTCTCATTCACCCTCCAGGATCTCCTCTCCTCTTTTTCATCAGCCATTTCCATCCAAACTGGACTATGATCCGTCAATGACCTAGGAAAAATTTTTACATTCTTTACCCTATTATATAAGTCAATTGTAATCAAGAAAAAGTCAATTCTTGAAAAAGATTGATGTCTATCTGAGAAAAAGGTAAAGTCTCTCTCCTCTTGATTACGTTCACGCCAATAATCTCTCAGCTCCCAGTCCTCTTTCAGATCAAAAAAGGCTTTAGGTAATTACCATATAAACCAAGTTCAATCATAACATATCTTCCTTGAGGATCTGATTCTACCAGACAAACTGGTAGACTTTGCTTAACATAAATAACCACACCCCCTTTTTTCCCAGGAGCAGGAGATACAAAATGAGATCCCAGACTAGCATTAGCTAAATATTTTTGATCTTTAAGTAGAATATGAGTTTCCTGCAAGCAAATAATATCATTATTATGTTGCTTTAGGTAATAAAAAATTTTCTTTCTTTTCTGAGGGGAGTTAAGGCCGTTAACATTCCAGGTCAGGAACTTTGCCATCTCCCTTGACCAGGAGCCTGGAGAAGACTGCCTGAAGATCTGCCATTGAAGAATGTGTTGCAGAGCTCTTGGGTCTTGCTCCTCCCACCGGCAACGAGACACTTTCATGAGAAGATTCTTTAACTTCTTTCTTCTGTTGTTCCTTTTCCTTACGTCTATGTGCTGCACGAGTCATTGTCTGCTCTTTGACCTCTGCTTGGCGCTACCATTCCACCTGTAATTTTCCAGCAGCCATCAGACCTAATCCTTCAGACTGCTGTTCCACCTCTTTGCCGCCCAGAGCTTTCTGATTCATAGCCTGCTCTCAGGACCGTATTATAAAACTCTTTAGCTTTAACAACCGTGTTAAGTCTGTAACGTGTCCCCGCATGGCTCAAAACAATACCCATCAGAATCTCCCATCTGAATGGCATCAGTCATGTTTTAAGTTCATTAGCAAGAAAGGCAAAGTCTTTTCTATTTCTTAAGATTTTGGATGGGATTTCCTTTAAAATAATGACATCTTGGGCAGCAATCTGGAATCTCTTATTATAAAAAGCTTGTATGATTTCGTTACGCAGAGATCTCTTTGCAAAGTAGATCACCACATCTCTTGGCAAATTCTTTTGTTTCGCAATCCAGGAATTAACTCTGTAAATTTTTTCCACTTCTCTTCGTAGTCCATCTTTGTCCCTGTTCAGAACAACAGCTAGATCATTAAGCACCATCTCTGTCAAATCTTGATTCATATCTTCTTTCAGATCCCTAATTCTCAAAGCATACTCCATTTCCCTATACTGAGACATAACAATATCCTCTTGTGAGGTTTCCATCTTTTTTTCCATATCTTGGAATTTATCTTCAAGGAGGTCTACTTTATCTGCAACCTCTTCCATTCTGGAATCCAGCTTCTCGACCACAGAAGCCAGACCTGATAAAGCTGTTACTATGTCTTGCCTCAAGATAGTATTATTCTCCTCTAAAAGCTCCTTCATTTCCTCTTTATTTTCAGATTTATTCTGTTTAAGAAGGTCTTTCATTTCCTCTTTACTTTCAGACTTGTTCTGTTCAAGAAGTTGCTTCATTTCCTCTCTGATTTGAGATACAGCATTACCCATTATATCTTTAATGTCTTGTGCAGATAAGCCTGGCAGAGGAGGAGAAGGTGGAGGTGTAACTTTAGGTTGCAGTACTGGTGGTGTAGCTTTGAGTTGTTGTTGTACTGTTAGAATTGCAGGAGAGGAGACCACCTTAGAAACTATAGAAGCTGGTTGCCTCTTTGAAACCATTTTTTAAAATCTTATTCTCTCCTTCTTTCTTCTTAAAAAAAGAAGAAAAATACTAAAATCCTTAAGGTTTAAAAGAAAAAAACGGAGAGTGCAAGAAAAGAAATTCAAAACCTCCAAAACGCTTTCAAAAGAAAAGAAAAGCTTAAAAGCAGTCCATACGTTTCATTTAAGTCCGTTCTTTCTTTCCGGGAAAAAAAAAAGCAAAGCACTTTCAAAACGCCATCTTACTTTCACTCTCCAAACCAGTAAGAAACAAAAAAGAAAGAAATCAACATGAACTAAAAGAGAAATAAAACACTACACTCCAAATAAAATCCTTTAGACAGCTCTGTCCGCTTTAGAAGTCACTCACCAGAACACTTTAAGCGCGGAGATGGTAGCAGCGTTTCACTTTGTTTCCGAAGAAACAAAAACAGCTGGGAGGCGGAGAAAGCACGAACTCCGAGGGAGCACTCTTTCTACCCCCAAAAAAATCCAGGGGGGGTTGAGGTTCTACCTCTATTCGTGTAGTCTCTACCCCTTCCCTTCGCCCGGGAAGGGGATTTCGAGCCGCGGGCCAGCTGATGTCCGCTGTGCTCCGCAGATCTAACGCCGTCCCAGGAGGACGGCTACGAAGTAGCCGCCATCATCGTCGCTGATCACCGGAAGCTCATGGCTTCAAGATTCTTATGATCAGTCCATACTTGGAACGGTATTTTATTCCCTTCCAGGAAATGCATCTAAGTAAGGAGAGTCCATTGTACAACATAGACCTCCTGCTCCCAAGCTGTCCACCTTTACAATTACAAGGTTGTAATTGTCTGTCCTTATTTCTCTGCAATAAAACTGCTCCCACAGCCACATCACTAGCATCCACTTGAATTATGAATGGCTGTTCTGGCTCCGGATGTTTCAGAACTGGCTCCATAAAGAAAAGTCTCTTAAGTTTCTCCAAAGCCGCTTGACACTCTCCTGTCCATTTTAACGGTTGACTAGGCTTTGGTTTATCCCCCACCTCTGGTGTTTAACAAGTTTGTGATTGGGAGGGCAATCTGTGCAAATGATGGGATGAATTGTCTGTAAAAGTTTGCAAATCCTAGGAAACTTTGGAGCTGTTTCCTGTTTCTAGGAGGAGCCCAGTCCAGGACTGCTCTCACTTTCTCTGGGTCTATCTCTATCCCCTCATTGGATATATGATAACCCAAGTAATCAAAACGATCTTTGTGGAATTCATATTTTGACAGTTGACATACAGCTTAGCAGAGTGCGGCTTCTTTAGTACCGCTCTGACCAGTTTGATGTGTTCATTTTTGGTTTCGATGTAAATAAGGATATCATCCAGGTAAACCAAAACCCCTTTATACAGGTGATCGTGTAGGGCTTCATTAATAAACTTCATAAATACTGCAGGAGCCCTTTGCAGCCCAAATGGAAGAACTTTTTTAAAAAAAAACACATTTTATTGGTTTTTTAATTCTTAAGAAAAAGTATTCAGGACACACCATGGTATTTGGGTAATCAAACATTCAAAATTGAAAACATACATAAACAACTCAATACATCCACTGTCCCCTCTCTAATTCCCTCAAATAGTATAATACGTTTAAAATATTCTATTTCTAATTTAAATTTCTGTTACTGCTAAACCTGTTTTAAAACTTTATCAGTTTACAAATACCATAATCAAATTTAACTTTAAATCAACAAGTTATCAATTCAGGTATCCCTTCCGGATATATTCTAATTCTTAATCTCTCACATCCCTCATTTTATCACCAATCTCGTTTTTTTCTTCTTCCGCAATAAATATCCTAATTAAAATAACATATTAATCTACCCTATACATATATAATCCCACACTTGATCAATCTGTTTGAGATAACAAAATAATGTGAAACCTTAAATCATTTCAATTCATTAAACAAAATTCAAATTTCCTCCAATTGATTATCATGCCTTATCACATCTATGTTATCATACAAAAAGGTCATTTTACTAATTTCAAACACTCAGTTAATTATTGAAACCATCCAAATCTTAAAAAATCAACATTTTTTCAATTCCAATACATAATAATTTTCATCAAAATAAATCTATTATTCCAAAAGGTACATTCTTAATCTATTTAAAATATCTATTCTAATAATCACCCATATATATATATATTCTTACTTCTAACTCTAAGTCTTAATCCTTAAAACAGTCCATAAACCCAAGATTGCCTTTTAATCCATTACACAATTTTAAATTTCTCTTTTCAGTCTGATTCTGGCTTTTTTTCTGTGCCAGACAGGTTTCCATAACCAAGCTTCCCTTTCAGCCAGTAGATCTATTTTTATTGCTTGCAGTGGCGCTTGAAAGGATAGGAATCCCATCCTCTGCATTAGGCATCTATTTCTGTCATCTTTAAAGCATCGTTGCTTTGTAGTTTCAAATCTCAGTCTTTGCTTCTTCTGTTCCTCAAAGTTACAAATGAAAAGTTTATAAGATAGAATAAGTTCCTCTTTTATCTCTATTGATTCCTCTTCTAGTATGTTTTGATTTATAGAATAGTCAGATGTAGTCTGGACATCAGTTTGAATGTTTGAAGTGAGATTTCTGGATCTTAATTCTGTAGTAAACTCTTTCATTGTAGCACATATTTCTGCAGTAGCCTCATAAATCTTTTCCAATATAAGTTTACAGTTTAGTTGTAACTGAGGTTTCTCCATTTTGATAATAATTAAAAAGAGTCTCTTTTTTCTTTTTTTGTGGAGGCTATATTTAATAAAAGTTAGGCAGTATCCAACCCCACCTTTTCCACAGCTGCACAGCTTATCTTTTCTCTTCAAAAATAATTTGAAAGTCAGATCTATTCCATCTTCAAACAATAGCCAGAAGTTGCAGTATTATGTTTTCACCACTAGATGTCCTCAGTAGGTTAAAGAAATATCTTTTCCAGATACCATTTCCTTTTTTCTATCTTTTAAAGTATAATGTGAAAAAAGAAATAATCTTCCAGCATAAGATGATAGTACAGTTCTTAGAAAGAGAGAGAATTTTTTTTCTGTACTCCAAAAAAATATGGAAATAAAATATAGTCTTTAAAATTTTGTTCTATTTTTATACAATGCCTTTCTTCCCAAACATGTAGAAGCTGCTTTTTCAAGCCAGGGAAATAATTCCAACAAGGCTCTTACAGGCACAAAAAACAAAATAGAGTAGAGAGAGTAGCAAGGAAAAGTCTTACCCGGATTCACCATGGGGGTTCTTACAGGTTAGATGTTCTTTGACTTGCGGTTTGAAGCGGCAGGGTGATTGGCTATTTTACTGGCTGATCTTCTTCTCCATCGGCCCTCAGAGATAGCTCGGACAGCTGGAGGAGCCGCCGCTCCTCTGCAGTCGAGCAAAGCCTCCTCAACAGAAGTCGCACCCTCCAGGGCGACTTTTGACCCACATAAGGGTCTACTGGCGGAGGGAAAACTAGCCGACGAGGAGACGAGTTTCCTCGTGCGACTAGGGATGCCGCAAACCGGAACTGGAAGTCCAAATGGAAGAACTTTGAATTGGAAGCAACCAAGTGTGCAGTTGAAAGCAGTTCTCCATTCATCCCCTTTCTTTATTTGTATGCAGTAATAAGCTTCTCTCAAATTTAGTTTGGAAAAAAAATCCCTTTTGATAGGTGCGCTAACATGTCTTTCATTAAAGGTAGTGGATAAATATT
The DNA here is from genome assembly GCF_016545835.1 of Crotalus tigris. Lineage (NCBI taxonomy): Eukaryota > Metazoa > Chordata > Lepidosauria > Squamata > Viperidae > Crotalus > Crotalus tigris. The sequence continues at coordinate 2,467,876 of NW_024100464.1, read as the reverse complement.
CTCCACGCACACAGCATTGAGATTTCTATAATCCATGCACTGATGAAGAGAGCCATCTTTCTTTTCTCTGAATAATACAGGGGTGGCTACCCAGGGTCTAGCTGGCTCTATAAAATTCTGCTCTAGTTTCTTTTTGATGAACTTTCCCAGTTCGTTTAATTCCCTGGGAGTCATAGAGTACATTTTTGGATTTGGCAGTTTTGCCCCTGGGATGATCTCAATAGCACAGTCTGTGGGTTCGTGAGGGGGGAGTTCATCCGCCCTCTACTCGCTGAAGGCTTCAGACAAATCTCGGTATTCCATTGGGAGGGTTTTCAAGTCTGACTCACTGAGGGCAGAAGCAAAATCACGATGTAATCCACATCTCCTGCTGTTTTTTCTTGTGGGAATTTTAACTTCCTTCCCTCCAGTTGATCTTGGGGTTCTACTTCTTTAATCAAGCCAGACCCAAACTAATGGCCACTTCATCCCTGGTGCCACAATAAAAGCTAGAGTGGTCCCCCAGGTCAATGCATAACAGTCTGGTGGTAAAGCTGGTGGGTACCCCCCCTGCAACTGAGCCATCCAATTGGCAGAAAGTGATTGGGGTTTTTAGCCTCCTGAGGGCTATTCCCATTTTCCCCACTAATTCTGGGCTAATCATTCATCAGGTACACCCCGAGTCCAGCAAGGTGGCTAATTTTACTGTCTTCTCAGTGCCAGATATAGAAAGTTCTAGGGGCACTGTTATTGGGTCAATTGGCCCACTCACCAATGGATTATCCTCGTAGTTCTCTTCTGCCCCTTCTGGGCCATCATAGCGTGGAGTCCGAACTTAACCCTCTCAGTTGTGATCCCAGGGGAGCTCTATGACTTTCTTGGACCTCATCACAGTCTCCCTGGGGTGCAGTGAAGCTCTCGGAGGTCTCTCAGCCAGTAGACAATCCCCTCTCTTGGCAGGTATCTTGCTACAGCAGTCCACAGCTCGATGTCCCTCTTTACCACATTTGAAGCAGGCAGTGCTGCGAGCTGGGGTAGGTGAACCTTGTGTGGTTTCCCCTCACTTCTTGGACTGTAGTTTGAAGCTTGGTCTCACCTGGCAGTGTACGTGCTTGTGTTGATTGATTTCCACTTCCTTGGCTAGCAGGCACCAGTTGTACAGCCATCCCAGGGCTCCACGGGCTATGCAGCATTGTACAGCTCTTCATTGAGCCCATCCTAGAAACAGCTACCAGGTGACTGGCCAGCTCAGGCAACTGGCCAGCTCTCTGAATTTTTCAGTTTATTCAGCCACTGGTCTCCTTCCCTGCTTCACTGTTTTTATGCTTTCCCAGGCTTTCTTGTCTGGCAATCAGTCTTCAAAATGCCTGCGGAGGGCAGCCATAAATCGGTTGAAATTCCGCAATTCAGGTGTGTTGCAATTGTACAGGGTCACCGTTCTGTCAGCTGCTCCATCTTCCAGGGCTAAGGTGACCACTCAGACCTTCTCAATATCAGTAGGCAGTGTTCTCCATAGATTTGTATGTAGGTGAACACTTGTGCCAGGAAATACCCCAGTCACTTTGGGTCTCCATCAAATCTCACTCCAATCGGAATTGGTTTCATCTCGGTGGTTTGGGGTGATCTGCCTCTGGTTCCTTGAGATGGACGGCCTCACCACAGTGCTGCCTCCTGGGCTCCAGCTGCTGCTGTCTCTCGGACCTCTGATTCCTCCCTCTCTGGTTCACTTTCTGACTCTTCCTCCAATTCAGGGCTTTCTTTCAGTTGCACCTTAAATTCATTGAAGGATTTTTTCACATATTCCATCACAGTTTCCATTGTCCCCAATTTCAATTCCTCTTTTTCTTCTCCTTTATTGGGAGGGGCAAGTTCTGGATTTTTCTTCTTTACTTTTTTCTTTCCTCTGCCTCGGGTAACAGTGACTTTGGGGGCTTTTTCCTCCAATCCTTGCACTACCCCACTACATGCTTCCTTCCATGTAGATGTAGTTCCATTGAGGACTATACACAGTGTGTGGTTGATCAACCAACTGTGAATCCACCTGATGATGGTACAGTCTATCCCACATTGTTCTATCTTACCAAGAAGTAGACTGTGGTTCTCCAAGAATCTCCAAGAGTACTATTTTTATTTATTATCTAGATGAGAAGAAGATGCTAGCTGAATATTTTTTCTGCATACATGTATTATCCTGCATATATACAGTGTATAGACATCCACATAAATACTTTTGAAATGTTTTTCCCTCAGCATTCAGTTTAGAGTCAGGTTAAAACATCCATTTTGGTAGAAAAAGCTTTGGGAAAGGGAAAGGTCAATTTAGCGTATACCCTCTCCAACACTGTAATTTAAATCCTCCTCCTGTCTGTTAGGATAGCAATCTATTAGATTGTGTCAGAGCGTGCACAGTCTTATTGCGCTGAGATAATCCAGAAGTAAACACAGTAAACAGTGGTTTGTATTAAATGGTGGTTTATCTTACACTATGTACAATATTATACACCAGGAAATATATATACACACACACACACACACACACACATGCTAATACAGCAGGCTCCAACAAACCACAATTACAGCAGGAAATGGAAGAGAAAGAATACATCAGCAGAGCCTTCCCTTTATACAAATGCTGTTAAAGAGACACAAACCCTGCTGAGTCATTCTCATCATTACATTACATCTTACGTCTTACCTTACATAAGCTGGTTAGCTGGTTAGCTGTTAGCTGGTTAGCTGATACTACTCCCATTTAAAGCTAAACACTGTTAACACAAATGCTTTTATATACTCTTGATGCTTGCCTGCATTTAAAGGCTTAGTCAACATATCGACTATATTGTTCCACTGAACAATGCTGTAACTTTATCAGATTATCCTTTACAGCTGCCCTGATGGTACAATATTTTATGTTTACATGTTTGCTTCTGTTTCCAATACGTTCTCCCATTGCCATCTTTATACATGCAACATTGTCTTGAAATATTGGCACAGCTTCATTTTATATACCCATTTACATCCCATAGCCTTTTGTCCTTCTGGTAATCTCATAAGGGTAAACACCTGATGCACATTCATAAACTCCATTTCTCTATCCATTGCCTCCTTCCATTTATCCTGTTCCATCTCTTGGTAATTATGGGGTTCATACCTTACACTATACACTCTAAGCTCACTTGCTATTCCTACTATTTCTGACCTGCTATCCTGTTTTTTCTTCATTGGGCTTTATGTAGCCTCTTCTTCCTGAGAACTAGCACTACGTGTTGGCATGAACACCTCAGTGTTAGCATGCACCCTGTCCCCATTGTTTTGTTCTGCAAAACTAGCAGACCTTGAAATCACAACTTTCTTTATTCCATCTATATCCTTTGGAACCTGGCTCATATCCAACAAACCTAAGTTTCCTGGCCTTTTTCTGTTCTTTCCTTCTGGTACTTTTGGGAATATGCATCCAGGCATAATTGCCAAATGTCCCTAGGTGAGCCAATGAAGGTTTCCTTCCATTTAACAGGTAATATGGGCGTTTCATTTATAGCAACACTCCATACCCTGTTTACTAAATAATTAGCTATTTTCATGGCTTCCCCTCAGTACATTTTACTCATTCCTACATCTGCCAGCAGTGTGTCTTCCATGGTTTGCAATATGCCATTCCTCCATTCAGCAACTCTATTTTCTGTTGGCAAGTATGGATTCATACGTCTATTCCTTATGCCTAAGTTCCTCAGCCACTTTTGGAAATTGTCAGACATGAACTCTGTTCCCCTGTCTGTTTGCAGCTGGCATACTTTATGGCCATATCTTCACTCTACAAAGTTCACCCATTGCCTCAACTGTTGTAGCATTTCTGTTTTGCTCTTTAATAAATAGCAAAATCCATATCTGCTGTAGTCATCTACTAAGACTAATATGTACCTAACTACTCCTAGAGAGGGTGCCATAAGACCAATTAAATCAGCGTGCACTAACTGCAAAACTCTGTTTGCCTTGAGCTTTTCTTACATACAGGATACACTCTGGACTTTGACGCCTTACAAATAGCGCAATCTAAATATGTGTTGCATTGCTTAATGTTAAGTCCCTCAGCTAGGTCTGGAATCCTCTGCAGCATTCTAAAACTTGCATGACCTAACCTCCTGTGTAATAGATGTATGCAATTATGTGTGAGAGTATGTGTGTTTGTGCACAAACATCCTGTTGCTTCCCTAACATGTATAAATTATCCAGCTTAACACCTTGTGCACAAATCTTCCCACCTTTCCTGATGGTGTACTGACCCTCTGCAAACAATACTTCATACCCCATATTATCCAAGTTCGAAATACTGAATAAATTATGGTCTAACTCTGGTACATATAATACATTATCCAATGTTTCTCCAATACCAGTTACATAAACTTTACTTTTCCCTTTAACAGCAGACTGTTGTCCATTAGCCAAGTTAACAAATGTTTGCTTAGCTGGTCTTAAGTTTGAAAACATTTGTGGGTCATTTGCAATATGCTGACTCACCCTATTGTCTAACAACCAAGCGTTTTTCTCCATTAAAGTTGCTGCCAGGGAAAATGTTGGTTGTGTAGCTCTACGACCTTGTCTCACTACTCCTCCGTTTCTCCTCTCAGGGCAGCATCTCTGGAGATGCTCTGTAGAACCACACTTGAAGCAGTGTTTCACCATGCAAATATTCTTGGCTGCCCTGCTGGCATCTTTGGATGTTATGGTATAACTCATGGTTAAGTCTTTCTCCTTCATGGACTCTAGCTGGCCACTAGGACATCCCATGAAGTATCCAATGAACTGAGCACCACATACACCTTATGTGACTCAGTAAAAGTCATTCCTCTTTCCTCCAATTTTAGGAATGTCTTTCTCAGGGACTGCAAATATGTAGACATGCTGTCTCCCGGTTTTAGTTGGGCCTTATATAGCTTTCTTATCAGCATTACTTTGCTGCTCACAGTCTCTCTCACGTAAACACTGTGCAAGGCTTCCCAGCACTCTGGGAGACCCCACACATGTATCAGCTGGCTATCCTCCAAACTCAGGATTATGCTGGGCAATGATTTCTCATTCTTTCTCCAGTTCCCATCATGCAGGGCTGCAGGTGGATCAGTAACTATCATCCACAACTCCTCCCTTTGCATGTACATCTCCATTTTCAGACACCAGGAGAGGTAGTTTATCTCATTCAGACGAGATACTATGAAACCTCCTCACATTACGCTGACTGAGTCCATGTTGCCTGCTACCACCACAAACCACTACAAACCACAAGCCTTAACTTCTCTGGCTCTGGGTCAAGCTCTCACTGGGTTTCTCCTTTCTCTGGGCCCATAACCTGTCAGAGCATGCACAGTCTTATTGCGCTGAAATAATCCAGGAGTAAACAGTGGTTTGTATTAAATGGTGGTTTATCTTACACTATCTACAATATCATACACCAGGAACAATATACATACAAATGCTTGTTTAGTTACAAATATTAGTCAGAGCTGATTGCCTAAACATTTCCTACTTTCTTGTCCTTTGTGTTAACATGGTAGTTGTAATAAGATGCACTCCAAATGTTGCACTTTTCCCACCATGTTATAATCTTATGGGCTGGGTAACAGCTTAGTATTCTCCAGCTTTTGCAGAACAAGCATAAAGAAGGAATTGTCTAGTTCATGAAATCTTTCTCTTGCTACAGATTTCAAGGCTATGTGGAGGAGGAGACCTGATTTTTACCATGAGATATAGTACATTCAATATTTTCCAATATAATAGGATTCACATGTTGTGATAGGATATGTCAGTGGTGGCGAACCTATGGCACGGGTGCCAGAGATGGCACTCAGAGCCCGCTCCGTGGGCATGCACGTTGTCGCCCCAGTCCTAGGCCTTTAGCTGGGTTTTATAAAATCTTTTCGCTTCAGGCCTCCGCCGCCATGTGCAAAAGAAAAAAAAAAGTTCAATCAGTCAATTTCAACTTCTTGCAGGAAAAAAAAGTTCTTGCAAAGTTGGAATTGATTGATTGAACTTTTTAGTCCCACCTAGTCTGCTGTTACCACTGCAGCTATGCCCATCCAATTGGCTATACCCATCCAATTGGCCACACCCAAACAATGGGGCACACCCACCCAGCACTTGACGATGCATAAAGTGGGTTTTGGGTTGCAGTTTGGGCAGTCAGTTTCTAAAAGGTTTGCTATCACTGGGATATGTTGTATTGTTTTTTTATGGATTTGGGTTTATCATATTGTATGAAGTGATCTACCCATGTAAATATTGACCAGTGGCAGTTTTTTTCCAGGCTTAGTGCTCTCAGTATGTAGACTTCAACTTCCATCATTCTGAACAATGTGCTGGCCGAGGAATTCTGGAAGTTAAAATCTAAAGGGCACTCAAACTGCTGAATAGGCATTTCTCCAGCATGATGACTGTAGCATCCACCGGTGGGTAATCTCAGCCTTCCTGCTCAGTTGAGACTAAGGCAGAACTTTAACCGCACCTCCCCTGGGTGGTGCCTTTCCCAGTTTTTGTTTTAGTCTCAGCTCAGTAGGACACAAAATTTGTAGCTCCTCAGTTAGACTGATTCAAATAGTTGCATTTAGGACAGTTAGAAGAGCTGGATTCTTTAATCCAGTCTCTGGCTTTTAGTTAGATTCAGCTGTTGTTAGTTGGAGTTTAGAAGAATTTCAGAACAGCTTAGGGTTGTCGTTTCCCAGGGGCCCAGCAGGCCTCCGTGGGGCTGATCAAAGCCGCGCTGGGGAGCTAATGAATTTAGCTCCCATCAGCTGTTCAGCGTGAAAGGGAGGCTTTCCTGAGCGCTAAAGAGCGGCTCGATCATCGTGGACTAGAGGCACGATTTCACCGGACAACCTTGCTGCCTCGTTCCTACCTCATGGCCACGAGGTTGCTGAAACGATCGTATCGCAGCGTGGGCTGTGCAGCACAACCGAAAGTTTATTCCTTAGAGATAAGGGGGGAAAGAGAGGTCTAAATTGATCTAAGTTCCCTTGTGGCTACCTTAGCAGAACTGTTTATTTTTGGCATTTTCCCTGGGGTGTCGCCATTTTAGTGGTAAGGAGACTCGCAGCCGCCATTTTGGGGTAGTACTGGGTGTGGCCACCATTTTGAAGGACCTTTGGATTTTAGTCTGCTATCAGGCCGTTTCTTTCAACTATAGCCTGCTGTGTTAGGCTCTCACGGGGGGGTTGTACTACATGCCTTGCAGATTCTTACCCTGTAAGGATCTAAAGGAAGGAGGTGTGATCCTCATTGAAAGATCATTATTTGATCACCCATACACAATCTGAATTTCTGCATTAACTTGAGGGAGAATTTGAACTACCTGTTCCTATGAGCTCGTGGCACTGTGTCAGCAGGGCCTAAACAGGCAGTTCTAGTGGACTGTCTGGCTGTTTACCATTGTGGTTGTTTAGGGCATGGGAAACATCCCTCCCTGACAACAAGATCAGCGTGCTTTTTTCCCCCATTCCTGGACATCTCCTATCTGGAATATCCAGTGCGCAATGGCAGATAGTGAAACTCCTCAGACATCGCAGGGTTCTGATGTTCCCCCCGCACAATCAAAACGCAGATCTTCTGAATTGGACACGGGGGGGGGAGGCCAAAACTAAGCATTTAACCACCAAAGAACCCTCCAAAGCTGCTGAGAGAGAGGCCTCGAGGAGACAACAGGAACTGGAGACAGAATTCTCCAGAGTTCAAAGGCTGAGGTCCAGCAAAGCTGAAGTGGTTCCCCCTGTTTTGCTGGATAGCTCACCATTTGAGCCCCCATTAGTGCTGTCTTATCAAGCCCCCAGAGCTTGGTTTCCTCAAGGGGGAACTGAACAGGTTGGTTCCCCTCTTCCTTTTCCTCCACCTCCTTCTCCTACTCCCTCTGTTTCTTTTGCTTCCATCACTCCACAAGCTCCTGAAGTCACGTATACTCCCACTGCAACTGGTATTAGTTCTGCAGAACAAAACCTATGGTCACACCAGTTCCAGGCATTCATGCACCAGGCATTTGACCAATTTATGGCCTCTTCCATGGGTCAGAAGTCTTCACAGATTCCACCCCCTCCACCCTTGGCCACAGGTCAAATGGGACACGTCCAGTTAGCGGGCTCAGGTATTTTTGAGACTTCGTCTCATTTAGATGAAGGGGAGTCTGTGGACTTGGAGACAACAGACATCCCTATGTCAGAGGATGAGTAGGTGGCTCCAGATTCAACTCCGACATTGAGTCTATTTGATCCTTCCTTGTTCAGGTTGTTACTCATGAAGACCGGCACTACGGCCAAGTTGGTTACAGATCAGGAGCCTAAACCATCTACCTCCATTGCACAGGAGTCTAATCCATTGTTTGCAGAACAAGTAGTGGAGGAAAAGCAGGTTCCTTATCCTGCTGTCTTCCACACTACTGTGGAGAAGCAGTGGTCTTCACTGGCCACTCTGCCTCCACCCAATAGCACGGAAAAGAAACTTTTCAATGTTTCATCTTCATTTGTTTCCCTCCTAGAGGTACCTCGTGGATCTGTCACTCTCCCCACTGTGGAAGATTCCACGAGACCGCATCTCTCTCAGTCAGGGGAGACTTCAGCACCCAGAACCCCAGTGGCTTCAATTAGCCACTTGGCATTTGAGCGGGAGAGTCTAACTAGGCAGTCCTATTCATCTGGAGTGATCTCCGTAATTCAAACCTCTAGATCAGTGGTTCTCAACCTTTCTAATGCCGTGACCCCATAATACAGTTCCCCATGTTGTGGTGACCCCAGAGGCGTGGCCAAGTGGGTGTGGCCACTGAGTGGGCGTGGCAACCATGTTGTGGTGACCCCCAACCATCAAATTATTTTAGTTTCTATTTCATAACTGTAATTTTGCTACTGTTCTGAATCGCAATGTAAATATCTGATATGCAGGATGTATTTGCATTGAACATAATTAAAGCATAGTGATTAATCACAAAAACAATATGTAATTATATATTGTTAAATATTTATTTTTAATTACAAAACAATGAAATTTTGTGTGGAAGCATGGTGTAGCATGGGTAACAGTCTTAATATAACAAACAACAGTAAACTACATTGCTACATTTTTCAACAGTATGCATAAAAAGCCAACATCAGTGTGAAGGTTGAGGTTGCTTACTTTTCACCAGATCAGAAATTCTAGGGGCAGTCTTTGCAAGAGCACACCAAAGATCATCTTCCACAACAAGTCTATTTCTGTATTTAGACTTGATAACCAACAAGCTGGAAAACCCTGTTTCACAAAGATATGTTGTTGGAAATGGAACAAGAAGGTGCAACACAGTCTCAGACAGAACAGGATATGACTGCAAACATTTGATCCAGAACTTTGTAACTGGCATTGTGGAGAAATCAGTTTTCGCTGCATCACTGTTAATAAGCTCAATGAACTCCTCTTGTGCTGTCTCAGGAACATTTTCAACGTTGACTGTGAATGGGCTTCTGGCAAGTGCAAATGGGATGTCAGGTAGATTTGGAAAGTACGATGAGGTTTCATCTGCAAGCATGCACAAGTGTTCTTTAACAGATTTTATCAATGTAATCCTGTTGTCTGGTTCAATGTCATGTTCCTCAAAGAAAGCAGATAAGGTAGGCAACATGAAAATTTTATTTTCATCCATTTTTTTTTGCCAAAGCTGCAGTTTCATTTGGAATGATTGGATCTTTTCAGTCAAATCAAGGCACGTTGCATTTGGTCCTTGCAGTGATATATTTAACTCATTCAAGATGGCAAAGATGTCAACTAAGTAAGCTATTTTCTGCAATTCGCTGTTATCGCTGAAAATAGCTTCAAACTGCGGTCTTTCTTTCTGAATAAAAAATGTTTTGACTTCATCACAAAGCTCAAAAACACGTTTTAAAACTTTTCCTTTCGACAACCATCTCACTTCAGTGTGAAATAGCAGAGCATTGTTTGGCGCATCCAGCTCGTTGCACAGTTGTGAAAACAATCTTGTGTTTAAGCTGCTTGCTTTTACAAAGTTGACACAATTTATGATGCTTTTCATTACTTCTCGTAATTCTTGTGGCAGCATCTTTGTTGCTAATATTTGCCGATGAATCATACAGTGAGTTCCGATGACTTTTAGTGACTCATTCCGTACCAAACGTTGAAATCCAGATCTACATTCTAGCATAGCTGGAGCACCATCTGTGCAAACACCACAAACCTTTTCCCAAGATATGTTATGCTCATTCAGAAATGAACCAACTTTGTCAAATACATCACGTGCAGTAGTAGTTGTTTCAAGAGGTTTGCAAAACAGAAACTCGTCTTTAAAGTCGCCATCATTAATATACCTCACCAGTAAACCAGTAACTGGGAACAGTTTGCAACGTCTGTAGATTCATCAAGCTGAATACTAAATATTGGAAGTGGAGCAGATTTAATTTCTTGGATTACCTGATCAAGAATATCAGCAGACATGTCATCTATTCTTTTGCAGACAGTGTCATTGGACAAGGAAACTGCATTCAATTTTGTCACAAATTCTTCTCCAATCATAACTCAAACAAGGTCTTTGGCCGCTGGCAACAGTAACTCCTCTGCAATAGTGTGAGGCTTCATGGCTCTGGCGATTCTGAGTGCCACCAAATATGACCCTTCAAGGGCTGCTATATTTTGCTTCTGGTACTTGCCACCAGTGTCAAGTCTGCCTTTCTTCAGTGCATCAGCTTTGGATCTGAAATAGTTTATGTCCTTGCCAGCATAGCTTGGATGCCTGGTCTCAAAATGCCGTTTAAGTTTGTTAGGCTTCATTGATTCTGTTGACAAAACTTCAGAGCAAAGTACACACTGCAGTTTCTCGATTCCCGCTGTACAAATAGACGTGAAGCCATATTGTAGGAAATCCTCACTATATTTCCTTCTCCTGATGTTCTTCGGATCCATTGTCTTGAATGGTTTGCTAGTGAAAATATGTAACAATAGCTTCAATAATACAAAACATGACACATGGCATAGTTCAGTCAAAACAGTTCATTAAAGTTTCCTATGATTTACCATTCTCTGTGTTGTTCTATTTTCAAACCCAGTGTTTCTCAACCTTGACAATTTTATGGCATGTGGACTTCAACTCCCAGAACTTCACAGCCAGCAATCACCAACTGCATGGGAGGAGTCTTACCCCTTTAGTGGAAAATCAACTCAACTATCCTGGGAAAGAAACCGGGCTCATGCAATTCAGATTTTTAGCCAGAGATCTGAGACCATGAGAAAACACAAGTCCATATTTAGGTGGCCACATAACTAAGTATTCATCATGATTTGGGAGCCCAAGATGCACCACCCAATCTCAGGGAGTGTAGGCAGAATCTGCCCAATATATAGACAGATATATGTACTTGAATTGAAAAAATGTTGAGTTTTTAGACTGGAACTTTGAAGTGCTTAAATTAATTAGGTAATTTTTGTGTATAATAATATTATCTGGTAAGGTATGATAATTATTTGGATGTGATTTGAAGTTTGTGTAATGAATTGAAATGAAGTAAGGTTTAACATTGTTTCTTTTTTTAACTAAGTTAGTTTTTATTGGAAGAAGATATAAATGAGACTGGTGATTAAAAGAGGGATGAGAGAGATTAAGAACTTGAACATATCTGGAAGAGATAATTGAAGTGATAATCTGTTGAAGTAAAACAATATTTGATTATGGAAATTGTAAATTGATAAAAGTCTTAAAACAGGTTTAGTAGTAACAGAAACTTAAACTAGAAATGGAATACCGTATTTTCTGGCGTATAAGATGACCCCCAACTTTTGAGAAGATTTTCAGGGTTTAGGATTCTAAACCCTGAAAATCTTCTCAAAAGTTGGGGGTCGTCTTATACGCCGGAAAATACGGTATTTCCTAGTTTGATGTTACCCAGTTTGGTAACGAAACATCTGCAAGAAAACACAGAGATCACCAAACCACAAACCAGAAGTCATAGGCAGCACATTGCAAAAGTTACCAATTCTGTATCAAAGATCTGTATCTCCAGATCACCAGTTGATAGCATCAGTTGAGGCAAATTCTAATCCACACATCAAGAGGGCATCCAGGTGAAGAAGATTCATTCAGGAGGAAAGGAAAGCAGACTGACACCATTTGACTGCACAATCAGCTCAGCTAGTTGACTGGCTCCCTCCCAACCCCTTACTGATCTCAGACACTGATTCTGGGCCAAACACAAGGCAAGCAAAATGCCATCAACATACTGATGCCACCTCCTTCCAAAGTCCAAGCTGAATTCTTTGAGCATTTGTTTGTACTTGGAAAAAAGCAGAGTACAGGAATATTTTTTAAGTGGATCTGAGTCAGTGGGAGACAATGGAAGGTTGCAGGACCAATTCTGGGTATCTGCAGCTCTGCATCTGGTGGACATGGCCACCCCCAAATGACACAGGTTGTAATTAGAAAAAAAAACCCATTTCTCTGGTAGTTTCTAGGAAACCTACAAAGGTGACTGGAATTACTTTTAAAATAGTCAAAAGAGTCTCACCTTAAGCCAAGATTTACTGATGAAAAAGTTGCCAAGTCTAAACCATGCACCACAAGCTTCTTTTGGAAGAGAACAAAGTCAACAAAAAGAAAGCCCTTTAAAACAAGCCTTCAGATCAGAAAGGATTTTATTACTATGTTTAAAAAATAAAAATCCATTAGTAATACTATATCAGCAGAGACATCACCCTGCCAACAAAAGTGCGTATAGTCCAGGCCATGGTTTTCCCAGTTGCAATGTATGGCTGTGAAAGTTGGACCATAAGAAAGGCTGAGCGCCAAAGAATTGAGGCCTTTGAACTATGGTGCTGGAGAAGACTCCTGCGAGTCCCTTGGACTGCAAGGCGTTCAAACCGGTCAGTCCTAGAAGAGATCAACCCCGACTGCTCTTTAGAAGGCCAGATCCTGAAGTTGAAACTCAAATACTTTGGCCACCTAATGAGAAGGAAGGACTCACTGGAGAAGGGCCTAATGCTGGGAAAGATTGAGGGCAATAGAAGAAGGGGATGACAGAGAATGAGATGGCTGGATGGAGTCACTGAAGCAGTAGGTGTGAACTTAAATGGACTCCAGAAGATGGTAGAGGACAGGAAGACCTGGAGAAATGCTGTTCATGCGGTCGCGATGGGTCGGACATGACTTCGCAATTAACAACAACAACAATACTATATCACTGTCGTTTGCAAACCAGGCACCTGATGAATTCTGGCAGGACCAATCAACTGTGTGTAAACATCTTGAAGGCTTCGGGATGTTGAAAGGGGTGATTTAAAAACCACACCAAGCCTCTGTATCAAGGGCCAGTTTTCCCACGAGGCAAACACTTCTTACCACCAACCTAGAAGAAGCCCACCAGTAGCAATTTCTAAAATGCCCCCTCCACGTTCACCGCCGTGGGTCCCATCGCCGCAGCAGATGCACAGCTGCCCTTCCTCTTCCTCGATGCAACCTTTCGCCCGCCCCAGTGACTCCCTCCCCTTTCCGGGGTCCAGGCATACCCTCCGGAGCCCCGGCATTTACCGACTGCAGGAAGCGCAGGGTGCCCACGTAATCATGCTCGGTTGAGGACACGGAGACAAAGACGCAGCTGGCAGTCCGTATCCTTTGCCGGTTCCAAAGGGAGAGCACTGGTGCCAGGGGCCACTGCCCCCGCCGCTGCTGCCATCGACGGCTCAGATACCGACTGCACTTCCATGGCTCCTGCCTGCTTCAGCTTCCAGAAGATCATCCCGACCCCGCTTTCCTCACTCCGTGGCCGGCTTTAGGCGCCCTCCATCCCCGAGGCGCACACCAAACACACCACAAGCAGGAGCGCTGTGCTGGGACATGGCCAGCGCGGCGCTCCTGTAGGTCGAGCTCCAGAGACTCAATCCTTGTGGTGCGTTTGGCGTGCGCCTCGGGGATGGAGGGCGCCTAAAGCCGAGCGGGGAGCAGAGCGTGCGCCAGCAGGAGCGCCGTGCTGGGACATGGCGAGGAGGCAGCGTCGGTGGCTATGAGGAGCAGAGCACAAACAGCGCTGAATGGAGAGAAGCGAGTGGTGAGTGGAGCGCGCGAAGGGACTTGACCAGGGCAGCAGGTGGAGGGGAGGGTCGGCTCCGGAGGCGGAGGTGGCGCTCAGAAGTGAGGGAGGGGGCGGTGGTGAGACGAGCCCAAAACAGTAGTCTGGAGAGCGCAGCAGGCGGCGAGGGGAGAGGCCAGAACAAAGAGAGAAGCGGCTGGGAAGCCGGAGAAGCAGGGAAGATGCGGGGATTTCTACGATAGGATGCAAAAAAAAACAAACCTTGTCTTGGCACGTTGGCGTGCCTTTGCCCTTCCGACCTTAGGAGAAGTGGGCTTGCAAACCTGTTTGCGGTCGGTTTCTCAGTTTGGGAGATTGCGTGCATGTAGAATGCCATGCAGTAGAAAAACGCTAAGCGTTTTGTCCGCTTTATTGGATAAGAGGGGGAAGCCATTCTCTTGCAGGATGTTTCTTGCACGATTGGTTGCTGTATTTTGCTGCACGGAACTCTTGTTCCGCAAAGGCTTGCATGGAGAAGCAGTGGCTGCTTCCTTTGCATCCAGCCAGGTTAAAAAATCTGGAAGTCTCACCATTTTTCTGCAAGCAACAGACAAAATCCTTCTCACCTGGAACCTACAAATTCGGGACATGTTTAGCACAATGGGAAATAGTGAGAAATTGATGCACAAAAGTAATTTGGGGCTCATGTTGCTTTGCGATCCTTGACGCTTAGAGAGATAAGTAAGCAAGGATTTTTGATTCATTTGTTTAACTTTAACAAAACGAACTACAAACTTAAACTCCACTGAAATAATTAGAGAGTACCCGTATACGCTGGAAAATACGGTACATATATTCCTCTGCCAAGCAGAGGCAGCTCAGCGGCAGGCCAGAGAGGAAACTTACTGTTTTTAGTTGTTTTCTCTCTTGCTTTCCGCTGCTTGCTCTCTCTCGCTTGTCCTCTGTATTGCTTTCCTCCACGTGCTCCGAAACCGAAACTTCCTAACTTTAAATAGAAAAAAGCTGCGCATGCGCAAAGAGGAGGGAGGCAGGAACGGCACTTTCTATATAGCCAAATAAGAGGAAGTAGAACAGTTAGAAAAGGGAAAAAAATGGCGGACAGTGTGGTTTGGCGACCCCCGTGAAATGGTCGATCAACCCCAAATGGGGTCGCGACCCATAGGTTGAGAACCGCTGCTCTAGATGACCTTCAACCAATAGGATCTATGATGCCACATGGAAGCATTTCTGTACGTGGTGTACCAATCAGAACATTGATCCGTTGATGGTCACCATCCCTGTCATATTAGAATACTTTTTGGAGGGCCTGAACAAGGGCCTATCTCATAATACCATTTGCAGACAGGTTGCGGCCTTATCTACTGTACTCACATGTGACAATCAGGTCCAGTTATCACAACACCCAGCAGTTACTGCCTTCCTTAAGGGGGTGGTTAACACTAGACCACCTGCGGTTTATTGATATCCTTCATGGGACTTACCAAAGGTGTTGCAAGCCCTCACAAAGTCACCGTTCGAGCCCATCAGGTCTTGCTCACTTTACTTTCTTTCTCTGAAGGTTGCCTTTTTGGTAGCCACCACATCGGCAAGACATATTTCAGAGCTGGCCTCGCTCTCGGTCAGAAGTGACCTGTGTAGGTTTTTGGATGGCAGAGTGGTCCTTAGACTGGATCCTTCTTTCATTCCGAAGGTCAATACCTGGTTCCATAGATCCCAAGATTTGGTTCTTCCAGACTTTTGTCCCAACCCATCACATCGTCTGGAGAGGCTGTGGCATACAGTAGACATGCGCAGGGCCTTTGCACTATTATGTTAAGCGAACTTCGACTTTTCGCAGGACTGAGGCCCTGTTTGTGTCCTTCCAACCTTCTTCCATGGGACAGAAGGTATCATCTTCAACCATTGGAAGATGGATCAGGGCATGTATCGCTCACGCCTATAAAGCTCAGTCTCTCCCAGTGCCTACCAACATCACCACTCATTCAACACGTAGCGTGGCCACATCAGCGGCCTCGTCTACCCAGGCTTCTGTTGAGGAGATCTGTAGGGCAGCCACCTGGTCTTCCCCCTGTTCATTTATAAGGCATTACAAACTTGACACGTTTGCTGCGGCAGATGCCTCATTTGGCAGAAGGGTCTTGCAGCAGGTAGTTTCTTCATGAGGAACACATGCCTAGACTTTCCCTCCCGGTAGGGACATGGGTAGCTTTGGTATGTCACACCGGTGGATGCTACATTCATCTAAATGCCTTTTCTCAGAATGATGATATAGCATCCACATCCACCCTTAGCTGGCAGTCTAGGCAGAGGTGTTACAGGAGGAGCTGTTGTGTCAGACTTCGTCATGGATACTTCGCTTTGTCAAAAACTGGGAAAGGCACCGCCCAGGGGAGGCGTGGTTAAAGTTCTGTCTTAGTCTCAACTGAGCAGGAAGGCTGAAATTACCCACCAGTGGATGCTACATCATCATGCTGAGAAAAGGCGTTCAGGTAAGACAACACCCATTTACAGTTTACTTTATTGTGGGAAACCAGGCCAGTTTATTTTAGTGCAATGGACAAATCAGAGCTTTGAGTATTGTGTGATTCCTTGATTTTTAGGTGGAAAGCTTTACATTCAAGCTGTTGCATCTCTATTTAGAAGGATTCTTGTCAGCAGATCTACTATTAAGACTTGGCTACTTTCATTTAGGATTGCAGATGCTATAGTAGTCTAAATAGAATGAGAATTCAACTTAGGTTCATAAATTACCCCATGGCATACTATTGGTGATGCTGAATTTTTTCTGATTACAGTCTTCATGATAGAACTGTTCCTTCTCCAGCACAGGAGATGGAGAATCCACCAATGGGTTAGCTCTTGGTCTAATGAGCTCCCTTCCTGCTCATTAGACCAAGTCAGCCAAATTTGCTATGCCCGTCCTGGGCTAGGACACACCCAGTCTTGACTTGGTCTCCAGCTCAAACAGACGTGGCAATCTTGGCTCCCAGCAGGCAGGTAATATTAAACTTACCTTGTTGGATTCTCCCTTGATCCAGGATCACTTCAGCAGCACTGGGATCAGCGCTGCTCAAGGTGACTATTGGAAGATAGGCTTCTCCAGGGATTCTAGGAAGAGCGGAGGCTTTCTTCTTCCTTTTGTTGAGCCCCTCACCTCATGTAGTGCTAGGATCAGTGCTACAGCTTGGGCCCTCCCCCTCCTTCCCACTCTCCCACGAGGCCACAAGGCCGCATTGGGCCTCACTTTTAAATCGCAGCCAGGGCTACTACTTGGGATCGCAGAGACCTCAGACAGCTCCCTTTCCCCTCCAGAACTCATCGCGCTGCCATTTGGGATCGCGGAGGCCTAAGAAGGCTCCCTTTTCCCTTCAGAATCTCACAGCCTTGCTGCCGGGGATCACGGAGGCTCCAGAAGGTCTTTCCTTCTCTTTTTAATTTCTCTGCATTGTTGTTGGCATCGCAGAGACCCCAGACGATTCCCTTCTCTTCGATCTCTCTCTCTTTTCTTGCCGGATTGTGCGGCTGCCATTTTGGCAGCCACTAGAGGATTGTGCAGGTCTCAATAGGCCCTCCAATTGGCTCTGCTTCAGGGACTAGCCTCCCGTTTTCGCTGCAGGTGCTTGCCTGCTGATCCCAGCCTCCTCCCTTTTCTCATCCGACGGTGCAGGCTCCACTGTCGTCGGACGGGTGTGGCCACCATTGTAATGGGCTGCTATTACCAATGGGCCCAGAAAAAGGCCCATTCCACCTTCATAAGGGGCGGAGGGGTCACAGGGCGGCCTCATCCTTGGGGGGGGTCCAGGGTAATCATCCCCCCCTCCAGATAAATTAATTCTAAAATTAAATTTAAATTAAATCTAAAATTAAACAAATTTCAGATAAAATTAATTAGACGCTCCAGTGCGGATGGCATAGGTGCCTCATCACATACCTAACACACCTTGTGGACTTCGCGTGGGCAGGCTCTCACCACACTGGGGTCTCTGCCACCTAGGCAAACCCATCTGCTGCGCAAACCCACTATAGACTTCACACCCTTGACATCATCACCACCAGCGCCATACAAGCAAGCTGGCTGTCATCACACCATGATTTTGCCGTGGCTGTAGATGCAACTGGACCATTAATGGGTCAGATGGCCAGGGGAGCAGGGTGAACCAAGCCTGTCATTGCCTGCACTAATCTAGACCACCAATTGATCCACTGCCAGAGTTCCCTCTCAGCACTACCTGAGATAGCTCACCTCAGGATGGTATCCCGAGCCACGGATACCGTTTCCCCATCCACTAGCCATAAAAGGCATAAATCTTCCAAGTAGGCAGGATCAAAGCCAAGGTATGACCATTTCTGGAAGGAAGCCTTCCAAATTGACAGAAAAACAGGATAACAGGAGGCATCAGGCTTTGGAGAAGGAATTTTCCAAAGCGCAGAGGCAGGCCAAGGCAGAGGAGGAGTGGATAGAGGCTTTGGCCTTTGACCTCCCTCTGGGGCCCTCAACCTCTGCTCAAGGGGTCTGGTTCCCAGAAGGAATTCCCACACACACCCCTCCTTCTGGGGTGGATCAAGATCCAACCATCCACCAACTTCCCTTGGCACCAGGGGCCACACATTTGGGCCCAGAGGCCACCTTTACCCCAACAGCTGCTGGGCTCAGAGCGACTGAACCCAAGGGTGCCCCTTCTGATGTTCGCCTTCAGGATCTGATCTCTCAGGCCGTGGACCGGGCGCTTGCCGCCAGGTCTTACCACATGCCTAGAAACGAGTCAGGGGGATCTATCCCTCCACCTTACGTTCTCCAGTCTTCCCTCTCCATCCCGATCCTCTTATAGCAGGGCCTCATCTCCTGCAGAATACAACCAACTGGACATACCAGGAGGACTACCACGCAGAACCTCCATCATTTGGAGGTCTCTTTAACCTGGCCTTTTTCTTGCCCCTGCTTCGCAAGGCTAGCACTACTGCCAACATAGGTCCTGATCAGGTTCCTCAGTCAGACCCTGCGCCCAGCTCAGATCTGAACCCGGTCTTCTTTGAGCCTGTTGTGACTCAACACCATGTCCCTTGTCCATCTCTCTTCTTGAACATGGTTCGGAAGCAATGGGCCGCACCTGGCACCTTTTTTTCTCTGGGAGGAACGGACAGGAAACTGTTCAGTGCAGCACCAGATTTGGCTGACACACTGGAGGTGCCAAAGGTGGATGAACCCTTAGCCCCTCTCTTGTCCTCGCCTACAGTATCGGGGGATATGGCTGAGGCATTGAAGACTGAGGACAGGAGATGGGAATTGACCTTCCGCCGAACTCACCAGGTGATGGCGTGGGCGATAAGGGTAGCTACCTGCGCATCTTTCTTTTCTAGGACTTCCCTCCTCTGGCTACATCAACTACAGGCCAGGCTCCCTCCGGAGGAGGTACGCACTTAGCAAGAACTGAAAAAGCTAGTTGCTAGTTGCATATCTGATGCAACACTGCATGCGGCCCGGTTTTCCGCCAGGACCATGGCCTCCAATATCACAGCTCAACAATTACTGTGGCTCAAGAATTGGCAAGCTGACCCCAAATCACCCAGAACCCCAGTGGCTGCAGTTAGCCACCTGGCACTTGAACACTGGATTCTGACCTGGGAATCATATTCTACAGGTGTAATTTCTATGATTCAGGCCACCCGATGGCCGGCGATAAATCTCATCTACGACTCCACATGGAGGAATTTTTGCCTTTGGTGTGAGAGGCGGCAACTAGATCTATTGGAACTGACAATTCCACAGATATTGGAGTACTTACTCAAAGGTCTTGATAGGGGCTTAGCACCCAATACCATTCGCAGAAGGTCATGACCCTATTAACCTTACTTACCTGTGACAATGCTGCCCCTTTTGGCCCAATACCCCAGGATACGTTCCTTCTTCAAGGGTGCTGCCAACACGAAACCGCCCGTGGTTCACAGGTATCCTTCTTGGGACTTGTCGCGGGTCCTACAGGCCCTTACCAAAGCACGTTTGAGCCTATTAGAACTGTGCTCTGTGGTCTGTATCGCTCAAGGTTGTCTTCCTGGTCGCTATCATGTCAGCCAGGCGGATCTCTGAGCTTGCAGCATTGTCAATTAGGGATGATCTCTGTACCTTTCACCAGAACTGGGTGGTCCTTCGCTTGGACCCTACTTTCATTCCCAAGGTTAACACCCTTTTCCATAGAAACCAGGAGGTCATTTTGCTGGATTTTTGTCCTAATCTGTTTCATGATCTGGAATGACAGTGACACACACTGGATGTCCGCAGGAGCTTACACTGTTATATCAAGCGAATGGCGTCTTTCCACAAATCTGAAGCCCTCTTCGTTTCCTTTAATCACTCCACTATGGGGCAGAGGATGTCTGCCTCAACAATCGGCAGATGGATCAGGGCCTGCATTGCAAGGCGTACCAGGTGCATTCTCTGCCAGTCCCAAGTCATGTCACAGTACTGCGACACCCGCGGCATGGGCTGCGCAGGCATCCATAGAGAAGGTCTGCAGGGCTGCGACATGGTCTTCGCTTTCTCCTTTCATATGACATTACAAACTGGACAGGTTCACCTCCGCGGATGCCTCCTTCGGATGGCGGGTCCTCTAGCAAGTTGTATCTAGAGACAAGGCTCCGGCCCTCACAGCTTCTCCCCCATTGGGACAGTAGGGCTTTGGTATGTCCCATTGATGGATTCTCCATCTCCTGCGCTGGAGAAGGGGCATTGTCTTACCTGAACGCCTTTTCTCAGCATGGAATTGGAGAATCCACTCCCACCCCTTGAGGTCCGTTTGGGCCAGTGTTAGGGATCTGGGAGCCAACACGTCAAACTATAGTCAGTGGCTTTCGCCCTCATCAAGACTGGGTGTGTCCTAGCCCAGGACAGGCGTGGCAAGTTTGGCTGACTTGGTCTAATGAGCAGGAAGACAGAGCTAACCCATTGGTGGATTCTCATCTCCGTGCTGAGAAAAGGCGTTCAGGTAAGACAACGCCCTTCTGAGGTTACTTGACAACCTGGATGTTCCTGGATTCATCAGAATAGTATCTAAAGACTTGGTCCCTGAATTGTTTTAGTGCAAGCACTGGTCTGGTTTTTATTTGAATAGGAACAAGATCATTTGAATGAAAAAACGAAGTATGCTGTTAGCTTCAGAGCTACAGTCTGCCTCTTGCTGCTGGAATTGTGTCTCTTTGTTTTTAATTTGAAACTTCTCTAGCAATAAATTTGGAAATTTTCCCTTCTTTCTCTTGTATTGCTAAAACTCAGTGTCTGTGCTTTATTTTATTTTGCTGCAGTCTTTCCAAAATATAGGTATTTCCATTCTCCTACCTTCAGTCTTTACAAAACTTGAAAATATGATTTTGTTATTTTTGTGCCTTTTTTTGTTAACTATGTTGTTAGTAGTTACTGGCGTGCACCTTCCTATTAGTTGCAGAAAAATACTGAAAACACTCATATACCAGCTATTTTGGAAATTCAAATTATTTATCATACATACCATACATTGTTCATATTCTCCTTCCCAGGTTTTTGGAAATTCAGAACTGATTAAAAGAAAAAGTGTTAGTACAAGTTATTTCTGTAAAACCTATATAACATTAAAATGACTGCTCATAAACAAGAAAAATCTGGCTTCTAAAAACAGAAATGATGCTTCCCCAGAACTTAACCCTACCAGTTGCATTTTTTTTAACTGTGTTATCTTCAGTCAACATTGAACTTGCTGAAATTTTGCAGGAAAATTATTTTTGTGTTATGAAGACTCCAAAGTTGAGACCATTTATTTCAGGAAAGAACAAGATATGAATTAATTGGGGAAGGGCTTCTAGAGCCAGCACTGGGGATTAGGCTGAATAGTTTTATAGCAAGATTCTCTCTTCAGTCTTACTTTTCCCTCCTGCTCTGAAATCTCTCTGCAAGAAACAGAACAGAGCTGACAACCCACAACAATGGTTCCCTTTCTTCTCTGTTCCTGGTGTTTTGATGGTTTTATGTTACACTCCCCCTCCTGCTGTTGTGCTTTCATGTCATGGAGGGTACAGTCACTGGTCACTGTGGTTTGTATGTTTTGAACACTGAAATGAAGTCATTCTTCACAGAGGTAGGCAAGCCCCAGACACCTTGTGGGATGGCGGGGAATGGGGAACAAACTTTTGGAATGGCAGGTATCTTGATTATAGCCTAACCTAACCTAATCTGGCTGCTGGTACTCCACAACATTTGGTTTTGGGAATTTCACACCATAGCCTGAACTAGAAATATTGTCTCTGCAGTGTACAATTGGAGAAAGGCATTTTATATCCTATGCTTGTTAATCAGCCATCACATCTGTTTCCTACTGAAAGCCTATTTGGACGAGACAGAGAATGAATGAGAGCTTTTTATAGTTCAGTAATCTCGGATGCAATACACTGTTCCCTTGCTGATTGTCCGTTAATTTCTCCCTCCCTTGCTCCTTGTGACTTTTATTTTAGCTTCCATAAAATAAGCCAACCTCAGGTTAGAATCCCACTAAAATCATCCGTATTACCTTGCCCAAATTCTTTCTTGGGACTTGGTAATATATCCTATGTCTTTAGGCCAACCCTTCCTGTTATACTTTCTGTCTGAAAGTGTGCTTATTTGCTACTTCATGGAAAAGGCATTTATAATAAATTATGAGTTATGCCTCATTTTAATCTGCTTAACGTAGAAAAGATTCAGTTTTAAAAAAGATTACATCAACATAGAACAACACTAAAAATCCATCTGATTGACTCTTCAGTCTTGTTTTTCATCTTTTTCTTAAATGTGTGCTTCTTCTTTCCAAATCTCTTCCTGGGCAACATTAGTTATACAGATTAGAGCAGTGGTTCTCAATCTTTTTATAGCCGTGACCCTAGTCATAAGTTGAGGACTACCGGCCCAGGAGCGCCGCACATGCCTGGTGCTGCCCCCTGTGCCGGCTGAGGCATAGCCGGCAAGGGGCGGTGGCAGGCAGGCCCGGGCGCTCCCAGGCAGCCGCAGGAGGCAGGGTGACCACCGGCTGGGCCACCAGCTGGCCCAGCCCAAGGCAGGTAAGGCACCCGCCGGGCCCCATGTGTGCCAGCAACCCTCCCTGCACCTGCCGCTGCCCCGCTAGGCTTACCTTGGCCGCCGTCCGTTCGGGGTGGCGGCAGGCAGGCCCAGGCACTCCTGGACGGCCGCGGCAGCGGTGGTGCAGGGCGACCACCGGCTGGGCCACCAGCTGGCCCAGCCCAAGGCAGGTAAGGCACCTGCTGGGCCCCACGCACGCCAGCAACCCTCCCTGCACCCACCGGCCTCCCACCTCCCACTCCCGGCCCTCTTTTACTTACTTTTTAGTTGCTCAGCAGGGAGGGAAGCTCTGCAGACTGTTCCCCTTGCAGCACCATTTGCAGACTGGGGTTTTTGGCGGGCTCAGCAGGGTAGAGACAGCCGTGGACAATTCCTATTGGCTTTTGAAAGCCAATAGAATTAGACTCTGTTCAAGAGAGTATATTCTATTGGCTTTTGAAAGCCAATAGAATAAGAGGGAGTAGCAGAGCTAAGGAAAATGGGAAAAATGGCAGAAAAAAAGGTGGATCGCGTTGTTTGGCGACCCCCGTGAAATGGTCATTTGACCCTAAATGGGGTCATGACCCACAGGTTGAGAACCGCTGGATTCGAGGTTCCCTTTGTTTTTGTTGTTGTTGTTAGTTGTGAAGTCGTGTCCGACCCATTGTGACCCCATGGATAGCGTTCCTCCAGGCCTTAGAGGTTCCCTACCATAATTTAAATAAACATTTGCATGATAGGCAAATTAGCTATATTGACTGCTAGAAAACATTCAAAGGCCAAATTAGAACAATGTTTTTATTAGAGTTATTCAAGGTAAGAAAAATAGTGTGGAAGCCTTCAAATTCTTTAATGATCTTGGGCAAGAATATTTAAAACATATTAGAAGAAGCATGAAGATTCTGGTTTCTGGAATTCATATGACTGGAAAAAAGAAGAAAGACTAGAATGCAGGAGTCCTTTCTTAACTACGTCCTCCATAGAGGAGGTCCAGAAGGAATTGTTTTGTTGTTGTTGTTGTTTCATAGTATAGAACATAGAATCATACAGCTGGAAAGGACCTTGGAGATCTTCTAGTCCAGTGATGGTGAACCTTTTAGAGACCGAGTGCCCAAATTGCAACCCAAAATCCACTTTGCAAGATCTTTTTTTCTCCACAAGAAGTTGAAATTGACTGATTGAACCTTTTTTTTTTTTTTGCACACAGCGGTGGAGGCCTAAAGCGAAAAGGTTTTATAAAACCCAGCTGAAGGCCTAGGACTGGGGCAATGGCAGGCATGCCCACAGAAAGGGCTCTGAGTGCCGCCTCTAGCACTCGTGCCATAGGTTCTCCACCACTGTTCTAGTCCAACCTCTTGCTTAAAGCAGAGCTTTATACCATCCCAATCAAATTGTTGTTCAGTCTATCTTTGAAAACCTCCAGTGATGGAGTGCCCACAACTCTGAGAGGTATGCTATTTTATTGATTAATTGTTATGTCAGGAAATCTTTCCTTAGTTCCAAATTGGATTTCTCTTTAACAAACTTCCACCCATTACTTTTTGTCCTGTCTTCCGGTGCTTTGGAAAATAAGCCGATCCCTCTTCTCTGTGACAGACTCTCAAGTACTGGAAGACAGTTATCCTATCATCCCTAGTCTTCTCTTAGATGGACTCGACATACTTAGGTCCTTCCACTGTTCTTCATACAGTTTAGCTTCCAGACCATGTATCATCTATCATCCTTGTTGCTCTTCTCTGCATACTTTCCTCTCAATGTCTTTTTTGTACTTATGGCCTGAAGATGTGATCAGAAGTGATGACCACTAGCCTTCAGATGGATTTGACCAATTTTTTATCTCTGTGTTTGAACCCGTGTTCTTCTTTCCTCTGCCATATGCAGAACCCGAGTCCCCAAGCCCCTTTTCATAATTGCTTTCCAACATTCTTTGCGGTTGGGAAGAAGGAAAAAGAAATTAATGTTCATATGACCAAATCTACATTTAGTTACATCTCAGTATGGCAGATAGAAGGCAACTCTTCCTGAAGTTTGTGGTTGATTCTGTGGCTTACAACTTTTATTAATAAATGGAGATTAAATAAATGAATGAACTAATTTATATAGATTCAAAAATAAAGGTAAACTGTTATTTCTCCCTGTAGCCTTTGAGAGTATCCTAGGTGAAATATGAAACCACCTTGCACCTGATATGCCTCTTTTGATTAACTGCTGCCTTTACAGTATCCCATCTGACAGCTAATTAAATGAAAACACTATGGCTTAAACTGTGTCCCTGTGTGAAATCCTCCATACCCTTTGCCACAGGTTTCTTTTCCTTTGTCTGTTTTGCAGAGGGAAAATAATTCATTTAAAAATTCTTGGGAAGTGAGAGAGGAGTGTTTGTGATTCCTTGTTATGTACAAGTCTGGCCCTTTGGCTTGGTTTTCCCTTTTTTTTTTAAAAAAAAATGTCCCATGCATGTTCATTTAACTCTTCTCATTTCTATAATAGCTACAGTTACTCCTCTTCAGTACCGTTTATACTATATTGAGCAGAAGACTTAAACTACACTCTGTGTGTGTGGCTGCCATGGGGAGGGGCTTGACTTGATAGACTGGTCAATGATAAACCAAAAGGGGAGGGGAGGGAGGGAGGCTTCTGGGCAACAAAAGAGGTTCTGTTGACACCCCAATAGGGACTCTAGGGGCTCTTCAAATCTCTATGATTTTATGATTTCCTGAAGGTTGAGGTAAAACAATAGTTTTTCCCCCTTTTCTATTACTTTCCACCTACATCTAGAAATATTTTGTTTGTTGATTATAGGTTTTGTTGTCCTGCTCTGCCCCCCACTTAGGAACTATGCAGGAAATGTATAGTTTCCTTCATTTCAATGGTTCTTGTTCTGTAAGAGCTGATTAATTGAGCTCTATAAAACCACAACTGTGCTCCGGTGCACATACCAATGCATTTCCCCTTAACTTCTGCTTCTTCAAACTGGAACACAGCCCTAATTCAAAGATGCTGAATTCTATTTTTCATTATGAAGACTTCACACGCGCACACACACACACACACACACACACATTTTTGTTTAGCTTCATTGCTTTTGATAGTCCCTGCCTCCTATCAGCTCAGTTCCCATAATGCCAGCCCTGTGCCTTTTCATTATCACGTTAACAAACTTGAGTCGTGCCTAACGAGGATGCCTCATACATTATGCTAATGATCAAGAGACATGTTAATGATATTTTAGAAGCCTAATTAGTGGAATATATAACTATATGCAATTTGGTAATGGACTGTGACAACAAGTTGTTAGGAGGGGGCTTAACAAATCTGGTTGGATATGGCCTCAGATAAACATTGTTGAAAATGGATTAACAGAAACTGTTTGGACAGGGATGGTGGGAGAGAGAGATCTGTGGTGTGTGTACATGCATGCATTCTGAACACATTTGACTGTAACTAGAACATTTTATTTGTGTAGAATTCCCTTTCACATAAATGATAATATGCATTTTCCCTTTTCCACATCCATACCTAATAGTTTTAGGTATAATCCAGACTGCTATTATGGTATGCATGGGCCACAAGGAGGCTCCAGCCATTCTTGACACCTCCTACAGAGATTCCTGGTGATACCCAGATAGCCAGTTATTCAGGTTAGGTCTTAACTCTTAACTATTGGGATAGAAGGGAGCAAGACTTCAAGCCAATGTCAGCAGAGAAGCATGTTTGGGAATAGGAGAGTTGAATTAATTTTTTCACATCCTCATCTTGTGTCCTTTTTTGTGATTAATTCCTACATTTTGGACACCCACTCATATTTATAGGCGGGTCAAGGAACAGGATTTTCACATGATGCTAAGACTGAATTTCCTCCCCTTCAAGATGGGATACTTCTTTGATTGCTTTGATCTTTGATGAAGATCCATTTAGCTCCAATATATGATCTTTAAAAAATTTTAATAGCTACTGGAATAGTTTGTTTATGAATATTTTTATAACTGCAATTTCTACTAAGGTTTCCTACATCTGGATTATCTGACTAGAGCTACCATTTTTGCTATCGCTATTAACTGGTGAAAGCAGTGAAAGAAACCCTGAATTCAGGAAATCAAGAACATTAACATGTGCATTCAGGATTTAAGTGGGATTTTGAAATTTAAAAAATGGTATTACATTTATATACAATATTGATCAGTGTAGGTTTTAGCATTGCTAAAAGTTTTTAGGACTGCAAGTTTTCTAAGAAATATGTTTAGTTTCATTTGTTCTTTCCTTTTTTTCTTTGCAATCTGTATTTGTCTTCCTCTCTTTCCTCATACTTTATTTTTGCTATTATAAAACTGAGTGTTTGTGTTGAAACAAAGAATATTTTCCTGATGTTTGAAAAAAAAATAGGGTTTGGTTGCTGTAAATTATGTATGTGTTCAAACAGAAAAAATAACCAGTGCTGTAGATGTATTGCTTGCAACTGTGTTTTCTGACATCATGCCAGCATGACACTGAAGTGTCAAATATGTCCAATATGAATCAATATGAAGTGTCAAATATGTCCAATATGACATGGACTTCTCATATATATAATGTGAGGAAAACCTGAAGAAAAATATGCTGGAGCTGGTGCTTATCTGGTAAATTAACAAATTAAAGAATTTCTTGAAAAAGAGCCAACTGTGTTCTGAAAAGACATCAGAAGAATACCAGAAGTATCACAACTGGTGGCTATTGTTGTACCTTCTTGAAGTGACATTCCACAAAATCTGGACAGTACCTCACTTTAATATCAAAATATTTCCACATCCCTACCCCAGTATTAAACAAGTACAGTAAAGCAGAAGAACCTTTACACTGTGTAATTTTATTCCATGGATCAAAGATCAAAGCAGAGCATGATGACCATAAAAATAACTGGGTTTTCAATTTTACAATGCTTTCAGTAGTAAAGTATCAGATAAATTTAATATTAATTAAACCACTTAGATTTTAATCTTCTGCATCCATATTTGGCTGCCTATTGGAGAAAAAAATTAATTGGATATCTTAAATCTTGTGATTTAATATCTGTTTATAGCATTCTTATTCCAGATCTGTGAATGGGTATGGGAAATAGAAAATTTACTTAAATTTACTTAGTTGCTCAATGTAGTTTCTCAATACTTATAATTACCATAATATTTCTTTTGTATCTGTATATTATAGATCTTATCCAATTTCTAATGTCACTTTTAAATCTTGATTTGAAAATGCAGCTGTTTGAAAATAATAGACCCCCTACCTGCATGGTAGCAGCAATACATAACAGAACAAAACAAAAAAAGAAATAGAATTGCACAACAGAAATGTGGTTGATATAATTTAATACAGAATAGAATAGAATAGAATAGAATAGATAGAATAGAATAGAATAGAATAGAATAGAAGCTGGAAGGGACCTCAGAGGTCTTCTAGTCCAGCCCCCTGCTCAAGCAGGAGAACCTGTACTGTTGAGTCCTCAGCTTAATGGCGAATAAGCACAGAACATCTTGTAGTGTCAAGAAGCCTTTATTGTAGTCTCTTCTCCTCCGTTACAGCTCTGAGGCACGCAGGCCTCTCTGCTTCTCTTAAGAACGCTTCCCCGGGCCGAATGGCAACATTTGGCGCGCTCCGCACCTCGCGCATGCGCATGAAGCCGGCGTGAGCCAGTCTGGTCCCGGGCAGCTTGCAACTGCCCGGGACTGTTGCAACGTCCCGAGCCTGCCTTTGCAGGCTCAGGACACAACACCCCTTCCCCCCCGGCTAAGACTAATAAACTATATGAATAGTTACACGCAATCTCAACACAAGCATGGTGTGCCAACCCATGCTCCAAATGGTACCGGGCTATTGTTCTGGGCATTAATACCCAATGCCCGTATTTCCATTGTTCCCAACAGCAGACACCCTCTCACTGTTTCTGCTTTGCCAGCAGAGTTACAAAGTCCTCAAGGTACTTAGGAGATCTCTTGATTCTCTGTGACCTCCTTAGACCCTGAGAATCCCCAATTCCATTTTGCCCAGAGGATGACATGAAGTTGCCCCCTCTTTCAGACCCTGGTGGTCCCCATGGACCGTGCCCAGTTGCCTGGTCTGCTTGCTTGCCCACCAGGCTCGTCAGACCAGGACTTTGTTCTCCCAATAACCTGGTTGCCTGCCTAGTTGCAGGCTCTCTGGCCCCTCTAATAAACTGCCACTGTTAGGCAACTCTGTAGAGCCTTCCAGGCCCACACTGGACCTATCAAGGGGCTGCATTCCTTCGCTCCCCAGTCCCGTAACGGGACTGTCTGGGGTTTCAGTATTTCCCAAAAACTCAGTTTCCCTCCCCCATCTATGCTAGAGGTGTCAGAATTGGGATTTGCCCCTTTGACCACCTCCCTGTGTGAATGCCTCCTTCTGGAAACAGTAGCAGTACTGAGCCAACTAGACTGTTTGTGTGCCAGCCCTCTTGCAATGTTTGAGTTATTAGGATGCTCCCGGTTATTCTCCCTGACTGGAGTGCTGAATGGTATTTGTGAATGATGAGTATGCCCCCTGGGTGACTCCCTGGCTGGAGTAGGCACTGGTGCCTGTGTGCTTTCTAGTTCCCATGGATTCCTGCTTGGAACACTTGTGGAATCTTGGAATAGGCCGTCTGTGGCCTCTCTGTTTGGGCCCGGCTGCTGCCAACACCCATCCCTTTGCCCATAGTGGTCCCCCCCCCTGGAAAAGGCCCAGGAGTTTCTGAGGGTAAGTCCAGTCTTGTACACAGCTGGTCGATATGCCACCGAAGGACACGACCATCATCCAACAAGACCTCGTATGACAAAGGACCAGTAACCTTGCATACTACAGCAGGAACCCACAAGTGACCTGGCCCGTAATTACAGGTCCATATTGGGGCACCCACTTGCAGATACCTCGGTGCTCTGGGTTGTGTAGCCTTAGGAGGCAGTCTGTCTGGGTGCAACCGGTCAAGTTTAGTAGTCAGTTTGCGCCCCCAGCGAAGTTCAGCTGGGCTTTTTGCAGTAGAAGTTGAAGGTGTGGTGCGGTACGCAAGAAGAAAGTCTGCCAACCTGTGGTGCCAGTCTCCATGCAATAACAGACAACTTGAGCTGAAAATGTTCTTTTAATAATTTTTTTAAATCTGTTTAGGTAACAGATTCAAGAGGCCAGGGGCTGCTAGGTTTTCTGCAATTTCAAATGCATCTTGACCACAAACACACAGCAAGGTAGCGGCCTTTAAGCCATCTTCTCTTACTTGGTTTACTCTAAAATAAGTTTTCTACTCTGGCCACATAAGACTCCCATCTTTCTGGGTGCATGACATCAAATTCAGAGAGTCTCCCTATCTTCGCCATTTTCTCCTTTGTAAGGAAGGGGTCTATCAGCCAGCTTACCTCCAGCGATGCTGTACTGGCAGGCAGGTGCTGAATTTAACACCGTCTTCCTAGCTGCTCTCAGGACTCCTGGGTAAGCTTACAATTCTTCTTCATCAATTGTAAGGCATCCCACCTTCGTCGCCAGTGTTGAGTCCTCAGCTTAATGGTGAATAAGCACAGAACAAAGAAGCCTTTATTGTAGTCTCTTCTACTCCATTACAGCTCTGAGGCACGCAGACCTCTCTGCTTCTCTTAAGAACGCTTCCCCGGGCCGAATGGCAACATTTGGCGCGCTCCGCGCCTTGCGCATGTGTGCAAAGCCGGCGCCAGCCAATCTGGTCTGCCTGGGACCATTGCAACATCCCGAGCCTGCCTTTGCAGGCTCAGAACACAACATGTACCATCTCAGACAAGTGACTGTCTAGACTCTTCTTGAAAATTGCCAGTGATGGAGCGCCCACGATTTCTGGAGACAAGCTGTTCCACTGGTTAATTGTCCTCATTGTCAGGAAGTTTCTCCTTAATTCCAGGTTGCTTCTCTCTTTGATCAGTTTCCAACCATTGTTTCTTATCCTGCCCTCTGGTGGTTTGGTGAATAACATGACCCCCTCTTCTTTGTGGCAGCCCCTCAAATACTGGAATACTGCTATCATGTCTCCCCTATTTCTTCTTTTCTTTAGATTAGCCAAACCCAAGTCCTGCAGCAGGATCATCTTAGTTGCTCTTCTCTGAAGTTTTTCCAAGATTTCAACATCTTTTTTTGTAGTATGGTGACCAAAATTGATTGCACTACTCCAGGTGTGGTCTCACTAGGGTTTTATAAAGCAGTACTAATACTTTGCATGATCTTGATTCTATGCCTCTGTTTGTACAGCCCAGGATTGTATTAGCTCTTTTGGCTGCTGCTGCACATTGCTGGCTCATAGTCAAGTGATTGTCCACTGGGACTCCAAGGTCCCTCTCACAGTTACTGTTTTTAAGCCAGGTCTCGCCTAATCTGTACTTGTACCTTTGATTTTTGCTGCCTAAATGTAAGACTTTGCTTTTCTCCACATTGAAACTCATTTTGTTGGATAGAGCCCATTGTTCAAGTTTGTCAAGATCTTTTTGGATCCTGAGTTTGTCTTCTGGGGTGTTGGCTACTCCTGCCAGATTGGTTTCATCTGCAAATTTGATGAGTTACCCTTCAATTTTCTCATCTAAGTCATTGATGAAGATATTGAAGAATACTGGGCCTAAGATGGAATTTTGTGGTACCCCACTGCTTACTTCTCTCCATGTGGATGTAGTGCTGTTGAGGACTGCTCGTTGATTATGGTTTGCCAGCCATCTACAGATCCATCTGGTGGTGATGTTGTCTATTCCACCTTTTTTTTAGCTTACCAAGCAGTAGGTTGTGATCTACTTTATCAAATGCCTTACTGAAGTCTAAGTATACTATGTCCACAGCATTTTACTGGTCTACTAGTTTAGGCGCTAGTTTAGTCAACTAAACTACTAACTATTAGTTTAGTCAAAGTAAGAGAAGATTCACAAACATTTAAAGATGTGAAATTAATTCCTTTTAATAATTTATATTAAAGATGTGGATATCAGCTAGAATATTTTTACAAAACATTAGTATTGGGGGCAAGACTTCCGAGCGCTGCAGAACAGGGTGAGCTTCCATTAGTTGCCCCAGCTTATGCCCACCTAGCAGTTTGAAAGCATGCAAATGTGAGGTACCACTTTGATGGGAAGGTAGAGCATTCCATGCACCTTGGTTTATAGTCATGTTGGCCATATGACATGGAAATGTCTTCAGATAATGCTGGCTCCTTTGGCTAAGAAACAGAGGTTTGCACCAGCCCCTAGAGTCAGATACACCTCGATAGAGGAATTCTTTACCTTTACCTAGAAATAAACAGTTTTTTAAAAAACCTGGAAAAGTGCTTGTCAACATCTGGATTTTGGGAAGTCAGTATTCCATTTGTTGGTTCTGAAAGTGAATATGATCTGGAAGTCTTCCTCTTTCTTCACTACTTTTAAAACAAAATTAGACAACCACTGAACCAAGCAGAGTAGCTTCAGCTTCAAGTTGGACTGGTAAGCTTTTCCGTGATTTGCAAATTGCTGGGTGGTCAAAGAGAGTATTTCTGAAGTCAAAGTGATATTTCTCTAATCAATGCAAGAAATTAAGCAGAACTGTTGTTCCAAGTTAGAGGCAAGTTCCTGACTTTACTTCTCTGCTTCTGACAACTGAACGTAAAAGAGCAGAACATTGTGGTGGAGAGGCTGCTGGACTGGGGAGAGGGGGATTCAAATCCTGCTCAGTCATAAAGCTTACAACATGGTTTTGAATTAGCCATTGTCTTTCAGCATCACCTATTCACCTAATGTTACCATAAGTGAAGATAAAATGTTGTTTTGGCAGCATGTATATTAAAATTGGAAGGATACAGAGAAGATTATCATGGGCCCTGCACAGGCATGTCACAAAAATTTGTGTGGCATTCCCTATTTCTGAAAGCAGCAGCAACAAATGTGACACAATTTCTGAAAAGAAAAACTATGCTAACAAGCATCAGACCAGGAGACCCAAAATAGAGAATATACTGCAATAGCAAAACTGACAGTGTATCTCCATAATAGAAGTGTAATCATGTTCAAGTAGGAGTGACTCCCTGATGTACAACATATCACATGGCAAGGCAGATTTACACATTTGGAATATGATTTGTTGGTCATAGAGAGAAACCAACAATCATTAATGTTCAGTGTAGAGCATAAAATTTTTTTTTGTTGTTAATTGCGAAGTCGTGTCCCACCCATCGCAACCCCATGGACAACGTTCCTCCAGGTCTTCCTGTCCTCTACCATCTTCTGGAGTCCATTTAAGTTCACACCTACTGCTTCAGTGACTCCATCCAGCCATCTCATTCTCTGTCGTCCCCTTTTTCTATTACCCTCAATCTTTCCCAGCATTAGGCCCTTCTCCAGTGAGTCTTTCCTTCTCATTAGGTGGCCAAAGTATTTGAGTTTCAACTTCAGGATCTGGCCTTCTAAAGAGCAGTCAGGGTTGATCTCTTCTAGGACTGACCGGTTTGAACGCCTTGCAGTCCAAAGGACTCGCAGGAGTCTTCTCCAGCACCATAGTTCAAAGGCCTCAATTCTTTGGTGCTCAGCCTTTCTTATGGTCCAACTTTCACAGCCATACATTGCAACTGGGAAAGCCATGGCCTGGACTATATGCACTTTTGTTGGCAGGGTGATGTCTCTGCTTTTTAGTATGCTGTCTAGATTTGCCATAGCTTTCCTCCCCAGGAGCAAGCGTCTTTTAATTTCTTGGCTGCAGTTCCCATCTGAGGTGATCTTGGAGCCCAGAAAAATAAAATCTGTCACTACCTCCATTTCGTCCCCATCTATTTGCCAGAAATTGAGAGGGCCGGATGCCATGATTTTGGTTTTCTTAATGTTGAGTTTCAAGCCAACTTTTGCACTCTCCTTCTTCACCCGCATCAAGAGGCTATTTAGTTCCTCTTCACTTTCTGCCATTAGAGTGGTATCATCTGCATATCTTAGGTTGTTGATATTTCTCCCGGCAATCTTAATTCCAAATTTTGATTGATCTAGCCCTGCCTTTCTCATGATGTGCTCTGCATATAAGTTAAATAGGCAGGGCGACAGTATACAGCCTTGCCGGACAGTATACAGCCTTGCTGGACAGTATACAGCCTTTCCAATTTTGAACCAATCAGTGGTTCCGTGTCCAGGCTAATCATCAGGGGCATACATAGAAGGATGGAAAGGATGTTACTAGAAAGATTTCTCTCTATACTTTAAAAAAATCTGTATTAGTTATTCTTTTGTTCCATATTATTTTTATCCTAAATTCTGTATTTTATTATTTTAGCAGTAAAATAATTTTAAAAAGAAAATAAAATGAAATACCGTAATCCCTTATACTTCTCATTTTTTTATATGAGTGTTTTTTTAAAGAAAATGTAGATTACAATTTAGAATACTAGCTAGGTAAAAGACAGATCAATTGACAATTTTAAAATTCAGGCTGCTGAAAAGATTGTATAATTTTTGCTATTGATTTTCCTTTGCATTGCATTAAAGTTCCCAGAAACTTTTTGATCTTTTCTTACTAAAATTATTTACTAAATATTGGCTTTATACTATTTTATTAGTATTATTAACTAATTTAGTAATCTCATTAGTTGTAGGATATTGAAATATTATTAATAGGTAGTTTTAATGCTATGCTGTACTGAGATATATATGTGATTCCCAGTAAGAAACTTACAATTTTAAAGGGGTACATTCTAGTTTGAGCATACTAGGTTCTATTTATTGTTTCTTAGAATTTGAAATAATAAGTCAATGGATATAAAGTTATCTTTCTGCCATTAAGGAACATTGGCTAGCTCTAATTAAAGAATAACTGTAAAGTTGAGGTAAATCGTTGAATGATTGCCAATCCCCACTTTCTTCCTGGTTGCTTTCCTCTGCTTCTGTACCTCCTCCATCATTTGAGCCTCTATCACCATTTGTATTTTATGTTCTTAATTCCTTTCTCATTTCTTTACATTTCTTTTAGTACTTCCCTTCTGTTCTATTCAGCTGCAATCCATTTCTATAGTCATATTATTGAGATGCCATTAAGTAATGGAAATTATTTGTGCAGAAATGCACCTTGATAGATAATCAACATTTGCTTAAGCTGCTTGTGTTTTTGTAAATATTATATTACTACTTATTTGTGTCACAATAAAGGTATTTTTTTATTATTCACTTCTGATGTCCACATTCATTCTTGACTCTTCAGTCTTGGATATTTGAGCATATCAAACAAAACAGTCTTTGTTTTGCTTTAGCACAGTGGTTCTCAACCTTTCTAATGCCGTGACCCCATAATACAGTTCCCCATGTTGTGGTGACCCCCAAGTGGGTGTGGCCACCAATAAGAGGGAGTAGGACAGCTAGGGAAAAGGAAAAAAAATGGCAGACAGCGTGGTTTGGCGACTCCCGTGAAATGGTCGTTTGACCCCAAATGGGGTCTCAACCCACAGGTTGAGAACCACTGCTCTAGCAAGATGCATATAAATAAGGGTTGTTGAAGTTATAATGTCACCAGTGTTTCCTATAATAGAGAAAGGCCCCAATTTTTCAAGGAGAAAAAAGCATCTGGAGAGTGAGGAAGGTGCTTGGAAAAGGGGGGCAGACAAATCAGTACAGAATGTTTACTTTATCATATCTTACACTCTGAAGGGGCTTGGCATGTGCCTTCATAATTGCTAAGCCTTTATTACTAGTGCTACCAACTTTATAGCATTTGAATCCTCAGTGCAGTGTTTGCGCACTCAAATGTATCTCCTGACATTGGCTTTGGTAATGGCCAATCTTTGTCCAAAATCTATTTTTTAAAAGGAATTTTTTAAAAATAAATTAAATTAAATGGGAAGAGGGCATGATAGAAAATGGTAGTTTCTAGCACAATTTTTATTTCCAAGAATGCCTCTTGGCCTCACTACACCTTATGGATATTGGCAGAAGATAAAAATGGCAGTTGGAACTATGAAAATCAAGGAAAAAATATGAAAAAGCAGAAAAATGTTTGATGAACTATTTCTAATGTTTTCATTTAAAATTCCACATGCTAAGATATGGAAGAAATACACTGAATAAGAAAATAAATAAGAATGTGCAAAAATGAATAAGGCAAGTTTTTGAAGTTCATAAATATGATAAAGGATAAAAATAGAAACTGCTAGTAAAGTATTTTGAATAATTCAGATTCTGAAAGTGAGATTGATTAGGCTCTATTCCCATGTGGCAAAATATGTATTTAGATGTTGTTCCCATTTTCCCCCATTTTTTCTAATTATTGCATTCTGCAATAATTCTGTTAAACATTGTACAGCCCAAAACACATTGTTCTTTGTTTACTACAACTATGACAGGTTCTCCATTTTTCAGCTGTAATATTTTACCTGTTTCTCCTTCATAGACAAAAATGAAGAGCTACTACATTAATTATACTTCAACAATTGATGTTTCTGTTTTTGTTTCAAACTGAATCATTTGAAAGCAAAGTGAATCAATACATTTGTATTATTGGAATAAATATACTTTTTAATTTTATATACCAGAATAACAGACTTGGAAGTGACCTTGGAGGTCTTCTAATACAACCCCCTGTTCAAGCTGGAGACCTTATACCCTTCAGGACAAGTGGCTTTCCAGTTTCTTCGTAAAAGCCTCCAGTGATGGAGCACCCACAACTTCTGAAGGCAAGCAATTCCGCTGGTTAGTTATTCTCACTGTTAGGAAATTTCTCCTTAGTTCTAGGTTTGTGCACTCTCTCTCTCTCTCTCTCTCTCTCTCTCTCTCTCTCTCTCTCTCTCTCTCTCTCTCTCTCTCTCTCTCTCTCTCTCTCTCTCTCTCTCTCTCTCACACACACACACACACACACACACACAGAGTGTAAGGCAGGGGTGTCAAACTAGCGATCAGCAGGCCGGGTGTATCACGCACAGACCACGCCCATCCCAGCTCCACAAAGGCAAAAAACAGCGCAATGCATCATGATACGTCACATGACACAATTGAGTTTGACACCCGTGGTGTAAGGAATCTTTATTAAGGCTTCCGAGTCTGAACTGGTATTCCCCAACAATTCCCTGTGCCGGCATTAGCTCAACCCCAAGGAGTTCAACAGGTTACTCAAATGAAACCAACACTAGTCCTCGAAGCAAAGGCAAGTCCAGTCCACTAGGCAAAAGCAAGTTCCCAAGGGAAAGGCAAGTTCCAAGACAAAGGCCAGTTCATAGGCAAAGGCAAGACAAGGCAAAGGCAATAGCTGAAGAAACACAAACCGAAGTTCAAGGCAAGAGCACATAGCAAGAAAACAAACACATTGTTCCCAACATCATCTCCATCTGTCTGCTGTCCTAAATAGCCAGCTTCTAGTGCAGCCCATCAAGAGGGGCAAAGCTGCCTTCTCATGAGTAATCTGACTGACTTTTGCTACTTCTGCCTTTTTTCTGACCTACCTGTTCTTGGATCAGGGGCAGAAGGCAGTTTCTCATCGTTGACTGGCTGCAGCTGCATGCTTTCCCCATCTGAAGCCTCAGGGCTGTCCTGTTACATCTGTGCTTCAGCCAAGTCACTCTCAGACAGCTGCTTGGAGCCATTGACCAACTCCCCTCCTGATGTGCCCAGAACTGGTTCATCCTCCTTCAAGCTGACATGTCAGAGCATGCACAGTCTTATTTTGCTGGGATAACTCAGGAGTAAATACAGTAAACAGTAGTCTGTATTAAATGGTGTTTATATTACACTATCTACAAATATCACCAGGAACAAGATACATACATGTGGTGATTCTGCAAACTCTAACACACAGCAGTTATAGCAGGAAATGGACGAGAGAGAACACAGCAACAAAAGTCTTCCCTTTTATACTCAGGCTCTTAAAGGAATACTGACACCTGCTGAGTCATTCCTATTGCATCATCTACCTTATATTACATTACATTATTACATAAGCTGTTTAGCCTTTAAATCATTATCCTGACATGACCTCTGGAGAAGTATCTGGGGAAGTGTCCGGGGAAGTCATTACAATGTTGGATCTCTTCTTGCTTAATTTCCATCAATTGCTTCTTGTCCTGCCTTCTGGTACTTTGGAAAATAGGTTGGTCCCCTCTTCTTTGTAGCAGCCTCTCAAATATTGTCATACAGGTAGTCCTCAACTTACAACAGTTCCTTTAGTGACCATTCAAAGTTACAACAGCACTGAAAAATATGACTTATGACCATTTTTCACAGTTATGACCTTTGCAGCAACCCCATGATCATGTGATCAAAATTCAAATGCTTGGCAGCTGTTTCATATTTATGATCTTTGCTGTGTCCCACCTAGAGCCATGGTGGTGCAATGGTTAGAATGCAGTATTGCAGGCTAACTCTGCCAACTGCCAGCAGTTCGATCCTGACTGGCTTAAGCTTGACACAGCCTTTCATCCTTCTGAGGTTGGTAAAATGATGTCCCAGATTGTTGGGGGCAATATGCTGACTCTGTTAACTGCTTAGTAAAGCACTATGAAGCGGAATATAAGTCTAAGTGCTATTGCTATTGCTATCCCCTTTTGCAACCTTCTCATAAGCAAAGTCAATAGGGAAGCCAAATTTACTTAGCAACTGGTTATTAAATGCAGTGATTCAGTTAACAACTGTGACAAGAAAAGTCATAAAATGAGGTAAAGCTCACTTAATAAATGCTTTACTTAACAACATAAATTTTGGACTCAATTGTGGTTGTAAGTCGCCGACTATCTGTACTGCTACCCCTCCCAAATGCTGCTGTCTCCTCCCTTCCAGGCTGGGGTTGGTCAGATTCCCCCCGTGGGCAGCACTGTGCCGGTCCCCAGCCATCCCTCCTCCTCCATTCTCCTCCTGCAGGCAGACCGTGGCTTACTGAGCCGGGCAGTGCCTCTCCCCGCACCTGTCCTCAGGCAGTTGAGCCAGGGAGCTGCAGCTCTCGCTCCCCTCTGGCCTCCATCTGCCCGAGGCCTGAGCTCAACGTGCCCGGCTGGCCGGCGATGGGCTGGAGAGTGCAGGACGGTGGCAGCTGCCCTAGGATGAGGGGTGGGTTCTCCCAATGTCTGCAGGGGAAGAAGTGGCATGGAGACTTTGCACCCAGTCCAGCCCAACCCCTGCACGGCACAGCAAGCAAGACAGCAGCCCCACATGCATCCAACCCAACTCTCGCAGAGCGCTGTTCTCCTGCCACTTCCCACCCATCCACTGCATGGATTGCGCTGCTGCTGCTGCTTGGAAAAGGCTTCTGCTGCCCAGAATGGGCTTCTGGGATGCTGCAAAAAGGCCTCTGTTTCCCAGAACGGCTGTAGGGTGTGTGAAATTGCTCTGCAGGCATAGATCCAGGCAGCAGAGGCCTTCTCCAAGCTTCTGGAGCCCGTTTCGGGCCACTCGGGTGTCGCAAAATCGCTCTGGAGGCTTACCTGGAGTCATGCTGGAGGCTGCCTCTACCATCCAGCCCTGATCCATCCAGCTCTTGCAGTTACTCCCTGGCTCTCAGTGCAGAGAGAAAGAGAGTGAGAGTGCAGGCGCACATGGAGAGGCGGAGGGGAGCAGCTTGGCCCCATCTCCCTCTGGGGCAATGGCGTACGTGCCCACAGGGATGGCTCTGTGTGTCACCTGTGGCACACGTGCCATAGGTTTGCTACCACTGCACTAGACTGCAACTGATCTTCATATGTTTTAGCCTCCAGCCCCTTAATCGTCTTTGTTGCTGTTCTCTGCACTCTTTCCAGAGTCTTAGGATCTGTTTTATATTCTAGTGACCAAGCATACTTTTAAAAGAGTAGGGATCCTACAACATCTATATTTTGGCATTGATTTTGCTTCTTGATCCATTGGAGAATTACCAAGGAATTCAACCTTCTGTGATCAGTAGAGTCCAGATGCATAGGAGCTATAATTGGCTGGAAATCCTGGGACTTGTAAACCCAACCACATCTGGTGAGCACATGGCTGGAGTCGGCTGATGTAGAAAAAATGGAATTAAGTATTAATTCAGTCTTTCATTATTTAAAAGACAAATGACATATGAAATGTAAAGTACCTTGCAAGAGATACACAAAGTGAGAAAAATTCTCAGAATGTTAATTTCTATCAATATTACAATAGGTACTGACAAATCTTGATGTTTCATGAAACTCATAACAATCAAGATCTCTAATAGGATGTCACCAGCATTTGCATGAAGCAAAGTAAATTGATTATTTAAATAATGTAAAAATATTAAATGTTAATATTAAATATTAAATGTTCTAAATGGCTCAAGGTTTTCTGTAGATGAAATCCATGTCTAAAATTTCTGCCATCCAATTTTCATTCATGCTTCTATAGGTTATCCCTTTCCCAGATTAGGCTCTTCCTTATTGGAGGGCTTCACATTTCTGTCTCTGACATGACATAATGAAAGGTCAGTACAGTATATTAGTCCAATATTGCTTTTTAAATC
The DNA here is from genome assembly GCF_016545835.1 of Crotalus tigris. Classification (NCBI taxonomy): domain Eukaryota; kingdom Metazoa; phylum Chordata; class Lepidosauria; order Squamata; family Viperidae; genus Crotalus; species Crotalus tigris. The sequence goes on along the minus strand of NW_024100464.1, from coordinate 2,427,421 downwards.
TCAAATTCTCTTTAGGTTTACTGAGGCTTGCTGAGTAGTTTAGGGAAGGCTGCGAATCCCATTGGTTCCTGGGGGAAACTTTGCACTTCTCTAGAACATATTGATGATTTCATAAGATTATTCTGGTTTTTGTTCAGGTTATGGTAATGAGTCTACTTTGGTCTTGTTTGGTTATGGTCTACATTTGGAAACGGACTTGTGGGAAGCAGTGGTCTGAATGTGACAGTTTCTAATACTTTTGAATATGGCATTCTCAATAACATAGAACAACCCCCAAGAATACTGTTTTGTAGTGATTGCTCTGTTTCATGAGAAGGTATAAAAAAGGAGAATATTTCTCTGCTGGTCTATGTTAACCAATAAGTCTCCATCTTCCCCCCTCTCCTTTTCAATATTTGCATAAAACTGCTGTAATAAGTATTCTGGGCTTTGTAAAGAAGTGCTGCCAATATTCTGGAAGCATTACTTCTCCTTACCATCTATGTCCCAGGAAGTATTTGATTCCCTTCAGTACTGCCTACATTTATAATGGGCTGGATGAAGGAAAAAGAAATTGAAGTTAAACCCAAGTAAGAGGAGATAATATTGGTTGATAGGAAATGAAATGAGCCCAGAGTTCAGATTGTCTAGGTCAGGGGTAGGCAACCCAAAACACTCAAAGAGCCACTTGGACCCGTTTCCCACCGAAAACAAAACACTGGGAGTCGCAAAACCCTTTTGATATCTAAAATGAAGATAACACTGCATATATCCTTTTTTACCTTTAGTGTGTGTGTGTGTGTGTGTGTGTGTGTGTGTGTGTGTGTGTGTGTATAAAATAAAGGTAAAAAAGGATATATGCAGTGTTATCTTCATTTTAGATGTCAAAAGGGTCTCTCTCTCTTTCTGTCTCTCTTTCCTCTCTCTCTTTCTTTTCTTTCTCTTTCCTCTCTTTCTTTCTCTTTCTTCTCTTTCTCTTCTCTTCCTCTTTCCTCTTTCTCTCTTTCCTCTCTCTTTCTCTATCTCTCTCTCTCCTCTTTCTCTTTCCTCTTTCTCTCTTTCCTCTTTCTCTCTTTCCTCTCTTTTTCTTCTTTCTCTTCTTTCTTTCCTCTTTCTTTCTTCTCTCTCTTTTCTCAATCTTTTTTCTTTCCTCTTTTTCTCTCTTTCCTCTCCCCCTCTCTCATTCTTTCTCTCTTTCCTCTTTCTCTCTTTCCTCTCCCTCTTTCTCTTTCTCTCTCTTCCTCTTTCCTCTCTCTCTTTCTCTCCTCTTCTCTCTTTCCTCTCTTTTTCCTCTTTCTCTTTCCTCTCTCTTTCTCTTTCCTTTCTTTCCTCTAACTTTCTCTCTCTCTTTCCTATCTCTTTCTCTGTCTCTCTCTTTTTCTCTTTCCTCTTTTTCTCTTTCCTCTCTTTTTCTCTCTTTCTCTTCCTCTTTCCTCTTTCTTTTTTTAACTTTCTCTCTCATTCCTCTCTTTCCTCTTTCCTCTCTTTCTCTTCTTTCTCTTTCCTCATTCTCTCTTTCTTCTCTCTTTCTCTTTCCTTTCCTCTAACTTTCTCTCTTTCCTATCTCTGTCTCTCTCTTTTTCTCTTTTCTCGTTCTCTCTTTCCTCTCTTCTTCTCTTCCTCTTTCCTCTTTCTCTCTTTTATTTAACTTTCTCTCTTTCCTCTCTTTCTCTTTCCTTTTTCTCTCTTTCCTCTCTTTCTCTTTCCCTCTTTCCTCTCTTTCTCTTTCTCTCTTTCTCTTTCCCTCTTTCCTCTTTTTCTCTTCTCTTTCTTTCCTCTCTCTTTCTTTCTCTCTTTCCTCTCTTTCTCTTTCCTCTCTTTCTCTTTCCTCTCTCTTTCTCTCTCTCTCTCTCTCCCTCTCCCTCCATTTGAGGAGAGAGAGAGAAAAAACGAAAGGCAGACGGTGCCGAACAGGTGGGGAAGGGGAGCAGGACGGGAGGCAGCAGCTCCGGTGGCAGCGGCGGTGGCACAGCAGCAGCCACTGCAGCATCGTGGGGGTCCCCGCAGCCCCCAGCCCAGCTGCCCCATCCTCAGCTGAACGGGTGGGGAGGGGGAGCAGGAGGCAGTGGCATGGCAGCAGCCACTGCAGCATCATCGGGGTCCCCACCACCCCTGGCCCAGCCGCCGCCCACCACCCCTGGACCAGCCACCAGCCCCGCTGTATCCTCAGCCACTTCACCATCACAAGAGGAGGGTGCCAAGGCCAGGTGCACCATGGGTGGCCATGCCAGCAATGGGGAGTGCCACCGCGGGGGTGAGGGGGGTCCTGATCGCCGCCAGCCCCGCCGCCCTCACAGCCCAAGGTGTCCTTCTGCAGCACTGAGGGCGACACTGCCGCCGAAAGTGGCCGAGGAAGGCACAACCAATGGGACTGAGGTGGGGCTGGGTGGCGAAGAGCCCTGCGGCAGCCAGGCGAGCTTAATGCCTGATTGCTGCCTGGCCCAGCCTGGGGAGACATGTGCCTGGCTCAGCTACCCGGGGAGCAATGCCCCCGCCGGCTGCTGCCCTAGCCATGACTGCTGCCCAGCCCGGCCTGGGGAGACATGTGGCCAGCTTGGCTTCCGGGGGTGCGATGCCCCCGCTGGCTGCCGCACCAGCCATGACTGCCGCCCAGTTCGGGGAGACGTGGCTAGCTCAGGGGTGAGGGGGGTCCTGATCGCCACCAGCCCCACCGCCCTCACAGCCCAAGGTGTCCTTCTGCAGCACTGAGGGCAATGGTGGCAGTGGTGGCTTGCCGAAAGTGGCCGAGGAAGGCGCAACTGATGGGACTGAGGTGGGGCCAGGTGGCAGAGAGCCCTGCGCAGCCAGGCAAGTTTCATGCCTGACTGCTGCCCAGCCCAGCTTGGGGAGACATGTGCCTGGCTATGTTACCCAGGGAGTGATGCCCCGGCTGGCCGCCGCCCCAGCCATGACTGCTGCCCAGGCCAGCCTGGGGAGACATGTGGCTGGCTCGGCTTCCTGGGGTGCAATGCCCCCGCTGGCCGCCGCCCCAGCCATGACTGCCGCCCAGCCCAGGGAGACATGTGGTTGGCTCAGCTGCCCAGGGAGTGGCCTGGGGACGGCCCAGGAAGCGATGCCCCAGCTGAGACTGCCGCTTGGAACAAGTAAGCCGGGGGTGCACCACCTGCCCTGCGGCCACTTCGTGGCAGTGCTCCATGGACTCAGAGCCCCCTCCCTCCCCCCACTACTGACTCTCTGTCTCCAGCTCTGCTGCTGCTTGGCCAACGGTCATGCTGGCTGGGCATCAGAGGGACTGCTCTTCCTTGAGGCCGCGGTTTGTGGGAGGGCTGGCCCACTCAGCAGAGGCTCAGGCGGGCTGCTCCCAGTGGGGACCTTGGGGCTTCCCCGCACATGCACCAGCCCGGGAAAGGGACTTCCTGGCCGCCCTTCTCCCAGGGGGTGAGGTACCCAGGCGCAGGGCCAATCAGGAACCCTGTGGGGGGGCAAGTCCACATGAGAGATAGAGGGGGGGGAAGTGCAAGTGCCTCTCTCTTTCCTTGTCTCTCTCTGAAAATGGCGGAGGAGGCTCCGGAGCTGCAGGGGATGGCTCAAAGAGTCGCATGCGGCTTGCCAACCCATGGTCTAGGTGAGTTGTATTCATTCTGAAAAAACATTTCTTCAATCTGCAAAATGATCATTGACCAATAGCTGTCTCTGGATCTCTAGGTCAGAGCTTTTCAACTGGTGGTACACATACGACCAGTGGTACTTTGGCATGTGGCAGGTGGTACGCGACCGTCTTGGAGAAGTGTAGTGGAGGAGGGAGAGGCAGCTGGAACTGCAGGACTGTTGGGGCTTGGCAGAAGCCCCAGGAGTGCCAGCAGGGCTCCAGCTGATTGGCACTTCCAGAAGCAGCATGGAGCTGGAGGTGAACTGGGGGAAAAGGGGGGGAGGAGAGGAGAGGATATAAAAGGAGGTGGTTTTGGTGGGAAAAGGAAAAAAAGACAACAGCGAAAGGGAAGGGGATGGAGAAGAAGCTGTGGAAAGAGAACTCAGGAGGCAGGGAGGAAAAGAGACAGGAAAGAAGCAGCAGCTGTTGCTGGAAGAAAAGGTCCCCTGGTTCGTTTTCTCCAGCCAGGAGAATGCAATCAGCGCTGATGAAATGAAAAGCTGGGAGATGAGCATGTCGGAAAGGAGGTGGGTTTATTTCAGAAGCCTTTGGGTTCCTGGTCAACTGGCAGTTTGAATGGATTACTATAAGGATTTTTATACATTTTTTACAGCATTTTGTAATTCAGAGACTTGGTTTGTGTGCTTTGATTATTAGAATATTTTAGTCTGTTTTACAAAGGCTAGCAATGAGTCTAAAGTTTAAATCCCTTTAAACAAATGTAATTAATTTTACCCTCTTGAGTCTGTCTATGGATTTTAGCAAGTTTTCTTTGTAGGTAAACAGCCTTAATTTAAGGTTATCACTTTTTGCAAATGCCGGAGCCTGTTTGCTACATTGTTTAAACTGAGACACGCCTGAGGCAGCTTAAAGAAAAAAAATGTAGTCAGTGTTTTTTTATTCTTGGAGGCTTTTGTGAGCCTTTCTTGCTTTGGGCTTGATTCCTGTCTCTTTAAGGATAAAATGAAGGGACTGGAGAGGGAGTGCATTCTGACTACACTGTGGAAGGAATGCTCAGAAGGCAGGTAGGAAGAAAAGGAGATGAAGAGAGGAAGAACGGCCGACTAGCTAGCAGCGTCTACAAACTTAGCAACTTTAAGACCTGTGGACTTCAACTCCCAGAATTCTTCAACCAGCCATGATGACTGAGGAATTCTGGGAGTTGAAGTCCACAAGTCTTAAGTGCCAAGTTTGAGGATCCCTGAGCTAGCTGGTAGTGGTGCTTATTAATAATCATGGATAAATTCATCAGTGCAAAGGGAAAGTGATTCAGCAAAGGAACAGCCACCGAAGAAATTAAAACCGGTACTTTTTTTACTTTTTTCTACAGTTTGTAACATTATATTAGATTATAGAATAAAATACAAAAATGCAAAAATGTAAAAACATTTTTTCCTCCCCATACAGTGGGGAGGAAAAAGGTGAAAAAAGTGAGGAGGAGAAGGGAAAAAGAACAGACTTCTTCTGCTGCAGTAGAAGAAAGCATTAACATTGAACCTCAACTTTTTACTTTTCCATAATATTATAAATTAGCCATTTCTATAATAGCAAATGAATCTAATCAGTAACCCCCCCTTTTTTTTAAGTCATCAAGTTTTTGACATCTTGCTAAGCACTGGTGGTACTCAAATATTGTCATGTCCTAAAAGTGGTACAATCTGTGAAAAGGTTGAAAAGCCCTGCTCTAGGTGGCAGTAGCGTCGAGAAGCACTTTTGAAAAATGTTTTAGTTCATTAGTTGGGACTGTTTTACAATCAATCAAATTTGGCTACAATCATTCATACTTTGGTTGCTCATAGTTGGATTATTATAGGAAACTTTATATGGAGGCATTCTTGAAGATCTGAAAGGTTGTGGACTGCTGTGAGTATGTTTGGATAGTTAAGGCAGTCTTCAAGAAAAAAGGAAATTCAGATTTCCTTTCCCTCTTGAAACATCTCTGATGAATATGGCTGTGCAAATCCCTCAATGTGAAAAAAGGTTCATGTATTGCTGCTACATATTGTATAGTGCAGAAATGGTGTTTTAAATCTCATGGAACACATTTCCCAAATCCTATATAAATTAAGCTATGAAAGGCTAACTTTGGGGTTTTCACCTGTCCACTCTAGTCATCATTTTTTCTTCCCTCTCCAACTAATATTTATGAATTCATAGCTATGCCTCTTGCTTTGTTAGGGTACAAGATTTCTTTCTTTATAATTATAGTCATTGTTTTATTTATTTCCAAACAAGGATTAAATTATTTATAAATTTACACTTTTCTGCATTTTAGAGAATTCCTGGTAATATCTACTTTGGTAGTGTTTTCCAAAAGTAAAAAAGAGCACTCTGTTATGTTCTTTATTTTATAACACTATCTGTTTTGGGTTTTTTTTTTAAAAGAAGCTGCTTAAATAAGGATACAGTTAAGATTTACAAGGCCAAAAAGTTCAGAGACTATTTTTTTACTTGCACTAACTACTAAGTTAACAAATATGAGGCTGTGATCTAGACTACACGCTACATGTTACATATATTATCATACTCAAAATAGGACTTAGAAATAACTGGCAATTCTCCTGGGTTCCTACCCCTAGCACCATCATATTTTACATTTATCCTAGATTTGGCTGACGGCAGACGTATTGTGCCATTAGTTTTTAGAATACTTTAGTGGGAGGGAGCCTTTGATTCCTGCTGCACGCAATCTTGGTAACCAACAGTATGCACCAGTTAAAATTCAACAAAAGAGTTGCAGAGTGGAATTTTGCTAGATATGCTTTTCAGCAGTGTCAAACTGAAGCCCTACCAGGTAGGCTAACATCACCCATTTTTCTAACTTCCCCTTCTTCCCTGCCCTGTTGTGAACAAATGCTTTCCATGATTCCATGGAGAGGAGGAAGAAGAAGAAAAAAAACAGAATAAAAATGTTAATTTATTAATCATTGCCTATATAACAGTTCATCTGAAATGCTGTTGCTATGCCAACACCCTGGGAGTTTATTTTCTTAATCCAAGTGAGGAGCTCTAGGTCTCTTGATCGCCTGCTGTGTCATTTGAATATGGTGTTACTGCTTCTGCCTTCAATTCAGGATCTGTTTTGGGGAGAGAGAAAAGGAAGGGTGAAGTGGGGAGAGAGAAAGGAAACTAAACCACCAAAGCAGTCAAATGCAAAGCAGTAAGAGCCTTTCTCAGTACGACTTAGTAAAAATGACACAAATTAATATACTCTACTTAAACCAGACCAAGATTAATGGTTCTCTATCAGAGCTGCTTAGTCTAACTGTCACTCGGCAAGCACGTGTCGGACAAAATCAACACTAATCAACATTTATTCCTCTCTTGCCCTTGGGTCTGGGGAGCGAGAACAGGCTGCAGCATTCTCCCGCTTGTCTCGCCACGCTTTTCACCCTCTATCCAGCCTTGCCATATATCACCCTTTCTTGCTATGCCTCTCCTTTAACGGATCCAAACTCTCAGCTATCAGACAACATTAGAGGCATGATAGATTTTCTGTTTTAATTTACATATATTATATTACAACATAGCAGTTCTTGATTCAGGGGAGACTAGTGTCTCCAATAGCCTCAATGGGAAGATTTCTGCATTAACTTATTACGTTTGGTTAGAATGTGCTTTCAGATAGACTCGCTGTCTCCCGCTCTCTCCCTCTTTCATCCCCTGCTTGCAGGGTGAGATCTTTATATAGATAGATATATAGATCCATAGATCCATAGATATATAGATAGATAGATAGATAGATAGATAGATAGATAGATAGATAGATAGATAGATAGATAGATAGATCCTTATATATTGAAGAGAAGGGCTCTTATATAGGAGGGTTTGGACTGCACCTAGTCTCCTCTTGAAAAGTTGGCTTTTGTGCTAAGGGTCCTGATGGAAGAAGCAGGAGGCACCATGCCTTGGATTCTTCCTTGGGCTGCAGAACCTAATGCTATAACTGGGAGATGCTCAACAGCCTCTGTTTACAGCCAAATTAATTTCAAAGGCTCTTGTACAAGAGAAGCTTAGGGTGAAAGTTTAAGGTAAACGTTTTCACCATATTTATTGATTTACAGTAGACTGATAGTCCATTCAATACAATGTAGGGTTTTTTTTTTAACTGGCTTGATTGATTCATCCTACTGTACTTGCCATAATTTATAATTGGAAAAAATTGTGAGCCAACTGTTCAATCTTTTTTAGTTCCTTATTCTCCTGCTCAGTACAGCCTTCCTCCATACTCAGTCAATCAGAATAGAGCTGGAAGGGACCTTGGAACTCTTCTAGTCCAGTCCCCTGCTCAAGCAGAAGACCCTATATCATTTCAGACAAGTGACTGTCCAGTCTCTTCTTAAAAACCTCCAGCGATGAAGCACCCACAATGTCTGAAGGCAAGCTGTTCTACTAGTTAATTGTCCTCACTGTTAAGAAGTTTCTCCTTAATTCCAGGTTCTCTTTTTGGGTGACTGACTGTTTCTCTGCCTTTTTTGTTTTGTTATTTATAAGTTGAAAGAAACTTCTTTTATTATCTTTGACTTTTGTTGCAAGTCTTTGTTCATTCTGAGCCTTTGATTTTCTGACTTTAACTTTGCAGATTCGGGCTATCTGTTGATATTCTGTCTTAGTTATGTGTCCCTCTTTCCATTTTTTGTACTTATTCTTTTTGTCTTTCAGTTTATCAGAGAGATCTTTCTGCAACCATGCTGGTTTCTTCTTGGATGTCTTGTTTTTTTTAGTGGTATTGTGTTTGATTGGGCTTTATGATTATATTTTTCAGTGTTTCCCATGCTACCTAAGTTATTTTCCCCTTTAGGATCTTTATCCATGAAATTTTGCTTAGGCTCTCTCAAAATCAGCTCTTTTAAAGTTTAAGTCACTGGTTGAATTATATTGTATTGCTTGTGTTTGCATTGTATTGAATTCCAGTATGATGTGGTCACTCTCGCCCAAGATTCCAACAGTTTCAACTCTTTCTATCACTTCTTCTCTATTAGTAAGAATTAGGTCTGGTATAGCTTTTCTTCTAGTTCCCTCCTCTACCTTTTGGATGACAAAGTTGTCAGTTAAGTTGTTTAGGAATCTGTTCGATCTTCCACTTGCTGCAGAGTTTGTCTCCCAGTTGATATCAGGGTAGTTAAAGTCTCCCATTACTACTGTGGTATGTTTCCCACATGCTTTTGTTAATTGATTAGCAAAGAGCTCATCTCTTTCTTCTGCTTGGTTGGGTGGCCTGTAGTATATGCCTATGGCAATGTCATTCTTTTTTACTTTTATATTGACCCATATGGATTGTAGGAGGTTTTCATCCTTGGTTTTGTGTATTTCTGTAGAGATGTACTGATTGTTTATAGTATAATTCCACATCCTCTTTTGTTAGATTTATTTCTTTTTAATATTTTGTATCTTTCCATCAGTATATTCCAGTCATGAGTTTCATCCCACCAGGTTTCAGTAATAGGAACTTTATCATATCTGCCTTCATGTACTAATACTTCAAGTTCACCCTGTTTGTTCCCTCAACTTTGAGCATTAGTATATAGGCATTTGAGTTCTTTATTGGTCTTGGATATGTTTCTTGTATCTTCTTCTTTGTAACTGGGATTTCTATTCTTTCCATCACTCTCTATGTCATTATGTTTTTTTAATTTCTTTTTTCTCTTTACTCCCTCCTTATATTATTGGTTATCTAGTGGTTTTTACTTGGAATTAGGTTCTATAGGTCATGAAGTTTGGCCCCCTTCCCCCCTCATTTTTTGTTTAAAGCCATTTTGATAAGATGAGCCAGTTGTTTTCTGAATATATTTTTTCTAGTTCTTGTGAGGTGCAGTCCACCTCTTGCCAGTAGCCCTTCTTCTAGGTAATGCAGACCTAGGTCTAGGAAGCTGAAGTTCTGTTGACGACACCAGTTTTTAAGCCAGTGGTTCATTTCTAAAATCCTTTGCTCCCTCATTGGATGTTGACCTTTGTGATAAAAATACCACTTCTAAGCCTAATTCTTTAACTTTCTTCCCTAGCTATTCATAAACTCTTATTATTGACTATATACCTCCCTAGACTGACTGACTGGTCTGCAGACTATAGTTTCTCCCTAAGAACTGAATCTCCTATCACCTAGGGAAGTCTGGAATACTTTTTGTCCTGTCACAGGAAGAAATGGGTTGTACCTCTTTTTTAGAAACTGTTGATGTTGACTCTTTTGTGTTGACTCTTTTGTGAGGCTATGAAAGTGATTGTTCAGTTCCAGAAGGGCTTCATTGGAGTGGGCTAGGGAAGATAGTAGGGACTTTGCTCTTGATTGTTTTATCCTAAGAATGTTTCCATCGGTCTTGCTCTTTAGGTATATATGTAGGCTTGTTTTTAAAATTAGAATTAGAATATTTAAAATATATTTTAAAAATATAGAAAGTAATATAAGTGTAATAAATAAATGAAATTAATTTGGATTGCTGCTGAATGGATAGTTCCCGACGATCTAAACAGGTCCTGATCTGCACAGATCTGATGCATGAATGGATAAACAAAATAAAAAAGGAACTCATAGACATTTTTAAAATGTACACCAGAGCGTAAGACTTAGATCATTCTGGCAGTTTCTAATAACTTTATTACTTTATTGTAGGTGCCCTTACATTTTTTTAAATTTACTCATGAATAGCAATAGTTTGTGATTAAATTACTGATGTCAGTTGACCAACTGGTTCTTACTACATAAATTGCAGCATATTTCAAGAAGTGCATCCTTCCCTTACAAGGCCCGGCTTTAGCTGTCCCTGTCTGAATTACAATGAAGGGGAAAGCATTGTGATAGATATTTTTCACCCAAGACTTATACCAACTTTGTTAGAGAGATCAGGTTAGACCCACCATTTCTTAGCTCTGCACAAAAAAAAAAAAAAAAAAAAAATCCAGCAGACCTATACACCATTTTTAATTATGCTTTTGCTGCCATTTAGTCTCTTATCTGTAATTTCTTTAGACTTTTTCTATGGTTTTACTGCATTGTACTTTTGTTCTTTTTATTGTCATATATTTGATTGAAATTGAAAGCTGATTTAAGCATATTTTCTAGAAAACGGTTGTATAATTTTTAACAAAGATATCAAAGTACTTTTCAAAACATTTCCTTGTTGAAGTTAAGGTTTGGTAGAAGCTGATTATTCTTCACCAGATTGTGAAGTTGTTTCTAAATTGTCATGGAATGCCTTGTTAGGATTTGCTCAAGATAGTATATAAAACCAAAACCAGCATTTTGTAAAACAATAACAAGGATTTTATCTTAACAGCAAAAAAGGAATCACTAGTAAATGATTTTGAGAAAACATTTTATTTCCTGTAAATGCTGTTAAAGGCTGGGCTAAAATGAGGCTCCTTTTGTCCCCTCCCCATTCATCTATCAAGAATTTTAAACGGGAAAATAGTGGCTACTTTGGGAAGGTATTTGGGGAAGCTGATTCAGGAAGGCAGCAGCTTACTAAGCACATCTCCTTTCTCCCACTGATAAAGGTAATGTTATAGGTCTGGGTGCTAAAGGGTACTTTTTGCAACTTAGAAAACATTATGGACAATCTCCTAAAATGGATGTTTAAATGGGCTTTCCTATTCATAGTATAGGAATTATGGGAGAGTCAATTAATGATAGAGTGCTGATTGTCAGGAGTGAACCACCAGACTCACACATGCAGAGTTCAAGCTAACTATATGTTATATTAGTTAAGGCTCCAAGGAACTTTGGTGGGGAGGGTGCAGAGACTCCAGGAAGGACTGCACTGGGTCTTTCCTCCCTGCCAAGCTGGGTGCTTTGCAATACTGATTTTGCAATGTGTGGTCTGCCCCCTGTTCTATCCCCTTCAGAAATGTTCTCCTTGTTTACTTCTCTCTCTCTCTCTCTCTCTCTCTCTCTCTCTCTCTCTCTCTCTCTCTCTCTCTCTCTCTCTCTCCCTCTCCCTCTCTCTGTGTTCGTGTGATCCATCCCCATCAGCTTAACATATAAAAATAATAAAACTGGGATAGAACCCCAAAAGACAGGGTCTTCTGGAAAGACCTATAGCTAGCTCCCTCTGCCATCCATGGAGATGTTTTCTCAGTCACTCTAATGTAAAGGTTTGGGAAAGAACCATGTTTTAATGCATTGTTTTTAAAAGCTAGTAAGGTGGGAGCCATTGAAATTGGGGGCAGGTGCTGTGATAGAGAAGGCCTGTCTCCCAGATCCTCTTAAATAGCATTGCTAAATGGCAGGACAAGCCAAGAGCCAACCCTGCCAGATTTTATTGGGTAGGCAATAACCAGGAGAGGCAAGCAGTCCTTCAAATAATTAGGTATTATGCTACATAGCCCTTTCAAGGTGACAACTGGCATCTTAAATTGTACTTGAAAGCCCATTTTTATCCAGAGCTGCTCATGGAGCAGGGGTGTTGCATAGGCATATATGGTGGCCCATACACCACTACTTGTGCAATTGCATTCTGTACCAGCTGTACCTCCAAAATGCTTTAAGGGCATCTTGTGCAGAGCTCATTACAGTAGTCTATCTGTGAGGTGAACAAGGTGATGTAGCAATAAGAAGGGCTTCTCAATCCAGGAAGGTTTCTGGGGAGCTAGACACAGTTTGAAATCCCTGAGCTGCAAATTTCTAAGAAGTTTTATGGTGGAGTTATAGCATTTTTGGAAATAAAGGTGATGCAGGAAACTGCCTTTGCTTTGTAAGCATGCCACCTTCCCATTTTAACTATATAGTACAAACAGATATTTAATGGGGGAAAAAACACTTGATGGCGGCAGATGTCAAGGGAAGTATCTGTGGGTATGTTAACATCCCTGTGTGCCAAATTGAGTTCCTCGAGAAATGCACTACCTATTCTGCAAGATTAAGGGAAAGATTTATTGAATTCTCTCCCTCTAAGAACTAGTTCTTTATTATTATTATCGATCATCGCACAGTCAGCCAGATGTTCAGACTGGATTTGGCATTTTGTCTACCTATCGAGTCCTTACCCAGGACCTGGGATAGGCAGATGTTTGATGGTATTACAGATATCGTCGCAGGATGGAAGCAGTTCCTAATAAGGCTGCTTTTTGCAATTGACTAATAGCGAATTTGTCAATGCCAATGGTGTTCAAGTGGTGCTCCAGTTGTTTTGGGATTGCACCCAAGGAGCCTATGACTATTGGTACTACCCTTGCTTGCTTTTGCCACAGTCTTTCTATTTCTATTTGTAGGTCTTTGTATTTTGTTATCTTCTCCAGTTCTTTCTCTTCTATTCTGCTGTCTCCAGGCACTGCCACGTCCACTATCCAGACTTTTTTGTCTTTCTTATCGACAATTGTTAAGTCTGGGGTGTTATGTTGCAGGTGCTTGTCTGTTTGAATTCTGAAGTCCCAGAGCAGTTTAATTTTATCATTTTCTATGACTTTCTCTATTTTATGATCCCACCAGTTTTTGCTTACAGGCAAATGATATTTTTTGCAGATCTTCCAATGCACCATTGTTGCTACTTTGTCATGCCGCTGCTTGTAATCAGTCTGTGCAATCTTCTTGCAACAGCTTACCAAGTGGTCCACTGTTTCTTCAGCTTCTTTGCATAGGCGGCACTTACTGTCTGTTGCTGTCTTCTCAATTTTGACTTTATATGCATTTGTCCTTAAGGCTTGGTCTTGTGCAGCCAGAATTAGTCCCTCGGTCTCTTTCTTCAATTTTCCTGCTCTTAGCCATTGCCAGGTTTTATTATTATCTGCTTTCCCAGCTATTTTTTTCATGTATTGGCCATGTAGTGCTTTGTCTTCCCATGCCTCTATTCTGTTCTTCATTTGGTCTTTCTTGTAGGCCAGTTTGGTCTCTCCAGTAGTTAGTAAGCCTTCCTGATATACTAATTTCAGTGCATCTTCATCATTGTTCTTCAGATATTCTTCCAAAGCCATTTTTTCTTCTTCAACCATCTGATGTACTTGTAGCATTCCACGCCCACCTATTTGCCTTGGTAGATAAAGTCTATCAATGTCACTGCGTGGATGAAGGGCATGATTCATTGTCATTATTTTTCTGGTCTGCCTATCCATTGCTTTTAGTTCTGCTTGCGTCCAGTCCACTATTCCAGCTGTGTACCTAATGACTGGGATTGCCCATGTGTTGATTGCCTTTATGGTATTTCCTCCATTGAGTTTGGATTTTAAGATCTTCTTCACTCTCTTGATGTATTCACCTCTAATCTTTTTCTTGACTTCAGTGTGCTTGATGTTGTCAGCTTGAAGGATACCCAAGTATTTGTAGTACTCTTCCTCATCCAGACTCTTAATGTTATTTTCGTGGGGCATCTTGATTCCTTCAGTTTTCATTATTTTTCCTTGTTTGATAGTAAGTATGGCACATTTGTCCAAGCCAAACTCCATTACAATATCTTGGCTATATATACGGACAGTGTTGAGCAGCGATTCTATTTCAGATGATGTTTTTCCATACAGCTTCAGATCATCCATATAAAGGAGGTGGGATAGTCTGGCAGATGTTTTTGATGTTTGATAGCCATGTCCTGAGTTATTCAGTATTGTTGACAGAGGAAACAGTGCAATAACAAATAGTAATGGTGATAATGAATCTCCTTGAAATATTCCTCTCTTGATATTAACCTCTCCCAGCCTCTCACCATTGATCTGCAACTGTGTCTTCCATTGTGCCATCGATCTTTGCACAAATTTTCTGATGTTTCTACTGACTCCTGTTATTTCTAGGCACTTTATTATCCAATCATGTGGCAGAGAGTCAAATGCCTTTTTGTAGTCAATCCATGCCACATTCAGGTTGGTCTTCCTTCTCTTGCAGTTTTCCAAGATCATTTTGTCTATTAGGAGTTGATCTTTTGTTCCTCTGCTATTGGGGCGGTTTCCTTTCTGCTCAGGTGGAAAGAGATTGTTTTCAACTAGATGCTGTTGCACTGCATCAGCTACTACACCAGTTAGTAATTTGAAAGTTGTTGGTAAGCAGGTAATTGGCCTGTAGTTACCTGGTGTTGCCCCTTTTGCTGGATTTTTCATTATTAGGTAGGTTTTCCCAGTTGTTAGCCACTTTTCAATTTCTCCTCCTTGTAGTATATTGTTGAACTGCTTGGCAATGAGTGGGTGTATAACAGTTAGATGTTTCAACCAAAACCCATGCAGTTCATCTTCACCTGGTGCTGACCAATTTTTGATTTTCTTTGCTCTTTTTTCTACCATTTTTGTTGTTATTACTAGTTCTTTCATTTCAACTTCTGTTTTATTTGCATCCACCTCTTTTAACCAAGCCGCATCCTTGTTGTATTTCTTTGGGTTATCCCATATCTGCTTCCAGAACTGCACTGTTTCTTCCTTGTCAGGTACTGACTGATTCCTTGCAGTTTCTCCATTGATGGATTGGTAGAAACGTTTCTGATTGGATTGAAATTGGAGGTTCTGCCTATAGTTTGCAATTCGAGCTTCATATCTACTGATTTTCCTGGCTATAGCTGTTATTTGTTGCTTTATTATTTCCAGTGCTTCCTTGATCTTCCTTGTTTCTAAGTGGTATTTCTTGATTAGGTATTCTTTGGTCTTCTTGTTCTTCAGCTTCTTTTCTTTCATCTGTTCTAGCTTGCTTGCATGTGATCTTAACTTGCTGATCTTATTTTCTAGTCTAACCTTCCATTTTTCTGGTGCACTGTTTGTTTGTTTTTCTTCTTTGTTGATTTTGTATCCCAGGTATGCTGTTATAACTGCAGCTGTGCTGTACATTAGTTGGTTTGTTTTTTGCAATGAATTGGTGCTTATACTTGATATTGCAGTATTTGCATCTTTTAATGCTTGTGCTAGCTGTTTCTTTGGAACAAGCTTCAATGCAGGTAGCCTTATTCTGTTGTTTTTGTGCTGTTCTAGATGCTCAGTTATTCTTTGTTTCAATTCTTTTATTTCTTTAGTTAGAGGGTTTTGTTCTTCCTGAGGAAGAGGTGCCTGGTTTCCAAATGAGAACAGTTGTATATCTCTGCTAGATTCCTTCACTGCCAACTCCCCCTGGTTTGCCTCTACATTCTGAATTACTTCTGGTAAGGGTTTGATTTCTTTGCCCTGGGTAAACCTTTGCAGTTCGTCCAATTCTGTTTCTGTGAATACTTTATTTCGTGTTATAAATCGGCGTTGATCTGCTAGTCTCTGTTCTGTTATTTCTGATTCTGGATGTTGTTCTTTCCAGAACTGGTGCATTCGTTTTAGATATCCTCTTCTTGTTGGACTTGATCTGTAGTAACAGATCATTATTTCTTTGTTTTCCATCACTGTGTATCTGCGACGGGTAAACACCTTTTCTTCCAGTAGTTCTGCAGCTGCTGGCCCTGGTTGCTCAGCCAACAGTCCTGAGTCCTGTAACCCATTTTTCACCAGATATCCAGGAACTCCAATATCTAGTGCGGACCTTGTTAACCCGGGCGACGTCCGAGCCGGTATGGCATTCTGAAATTTACGTCTCACCATATTTTTTATGGGAGAGACACTCTTTGTCTGACTCCTCTGATGAGACCTGTCCAGTATGGTTGAACCTCTGGCATAGCTCTCATCTTCCTCAGAGTACACAAGCCCCACAACCACGTCAAGGTAGTGCCTCACTGGGGGTTGTTATTATTATTATTATTATTATTATTATTATTATTATTATCATTATCATTATCATTATCGATCATCGCACAGTCAGCCAGATGTTCAGACTGGATTTGGCATTTTGTCTACCTATCGAGTCCGTACCAAGGACCTGGGATAGGCAGATGTGGATGTTTGATGTTATTACAGATATCGTTACAGGATGGAGGCGGTTCCTAGTAAGGCCACATTTTGCAATTGACTAATGGCGAATCTGTCAATGCCAATAGTGTTCAAGTAGTTTTGGGTTTGCACCCAAGGCACTATTACTATTGGTACTACCCTTGCTTGCTTTTGCCACAGTCTTTCTATTTCTATTTGTAGGTCTTTATGTTTTGTTATCTTTCCAGTTCTTTCTCTATTCTGCTGTCTCCAGGCACTGCCAGGTCCACTATCCAGACTTTTTTGTCTTTCTTATCAACAATTGTTAAGTCCGGGGTGTTATGTTGCAGGTGCTTGTCTATTTGAATTCTGAAGTCCCAGAGCAGTTTAATTTTATCATTTTCTATGACTTTCTCTATTTTATGATCCTACCAGTTCTTGCTTACAGGCAAATGATATTTCTTGCAGATCTTCTAATGCACCATTTTTGCTACTTTGTCATGCCACTGCTTGTAGTCAGTCTTCTTGCAGCAGCTTACCAGGTGGTCCACTGTTTCTTCAGCTTCTTTGCATAGGCGGCACTTACTATTTGTTGCTGTCTTCTCAATTTTGACTTTATATGCATTTGTCCTTAAGGCTTGGTCTTGTGCAGCCAGAATTAGTCCCTCAGTCTCTTTCTTCAATTTTCCTGCTCTTAGCCATTGCCAGGTCTTGTTATTATCTGCTTTCCCAGCTATTTTTTTAACGTATTGGCCATATAGTGCTTTGTCTTCCCATGCCTCTATTCTGTTCTTCATTTGGTCTTTCTTGTAGGCCAGTTTGGTCTCTTCAGTAGTCAGTAAGCCTTCCTGATATACTAATTTCAGTGCATCCTCATTATTGTTCTTCAGATATTCTTCCAAAGCCATTTTTTCTTCTTCAACCATCTGATGTACTTGTAGCATTTGACGCCCACCTATTTGCCTTGGTAGATAAAGTCTGTCAATGTCACTGTATTATTATTATTATTATTATTATTATTATTATTATTATTCTCAATCATCGCACAGTCAGCCAGATGTTCAGACTGGATTTGGCATTTTGTCTACCTATCGAGTCCTTACCCAGGACCTGGGATAGGCAGATGTAGATGTTTGATGGTATTACAGGTATCGTCGCAGGATGGAAGCAGTTCCTAGTAAGGCCACCTTTTGCAATTGACTAATAGCGAATTTGTCAATGCCAATGGTGTTCAAGTGGTGCTCCATTGTTTTGGGATTGCACCCAAGGAGCCTATGACTATTGGTACTACCCTTGCTTGCTTTTGCCACAGTCTTTCTATTTCTATTTGTAGGTCTTTGTATTTTGTTATCTTCTCCAGTTCTTTCTGGATATAATAATATAATAATAATAATATAATAATAATAATAATAATAATAATTATTATTATTATTATTATTATTATTATTATTATTACTATTATACTGTTTAGGGCCAAATTGGCTCAATCAGATCACTTTAATCCAGATCTAGTCATTACAAAGGCATCCTTAGTACAAGTTGGATTCCATGACACAGAATGTATGCTTTGTGTATTAACTGATCTTACCAGATGAATTCATAGTAGGGAGACGAGTTTTGTTTTAAGCATAGATATTAGAAAATGTAAGAGTGGGAAAATCTGATTTAGTAGAGATTGTGGTCCCTCTGATAAATTAACTGTCTTAATTTTTTGTTAGTGGCTGAAAGAAGATGGCAGTGACTAAAAGAGTTGTAAGTGCTTCTTTTGAAATACAAATAAAATGAAAAATATTAACCACTTAATCAATTTTAGAATATTAGAATCTGGTAGCCACACCAGAAATATTCTCAGTCCCCTGAGAACATTTACTTTATCATGATATGTTTCAAGTTCTCATAACTGAAAATGAATTTCTATAGACCAGAAACTAGAACTGGAGTTGTAAAATACAGTAAAAGAATTACTTGTCTGATCTTATCGAAGGAAGCCAGTAAGGGCAGTTACACAAACAAAAAAGGGTGCAGCTGAATGAATAGGAGCTGAATCTGCTCAGCCATCTGCTTAGGTCACAATGGTATGTATATATGACATCTACTTCTGAATGTGCTTAGAGACTAAACATTGTATTTTGTGTTGCTAATGGAAGACTCTGGCTTTTAAAGGAAACATTTTCAGCTTTTTGAAAATTGTCTAAAAGGACAGACTTTCTTTGAGAATATTGTGGGTTTGCCATATGCTTTTAAGTAGATCCTATATGGAAGAATGGTGAGCACATTTGTTTGTCTTGTGAATTTATTCATACTTCAAGAACTTATACAATAACCCCTCAGCATACATAAGTTGGCTATATACAAAACTGGGCATCCATAGGACATTTTCTTATATTAGTTTGCCTTGTGCAGTCCCCAAATCCAAGTATCCTCAAGGTTGTTTTTTCTTTTCAGAATTGTGTGGCCTGATACCCTTTGAAATCAAGATGGCCCTCAAGTATTTGTTAGAAAGGAAGAGATCTGTGAAAAGTATTGATTATTATGATGATCTAGGAAGAAAAAAACCCTCAAAGAGCTGGACAAGTTGTTCTATTTCTTGCTTGTTAGGTGGAAACAAATCTGCAATTCATACAATTATTATTAAAAAAAATGGGGAAGCTGTAAGAATGAACGTAAAAGTAGAACAGCAGTGTTGTGTCCTGGGCCTGATGAGGAAACTCAGCAGGCCCAGAATTGTTGCAAATGGTCCCAGGCATTCTAAAAGTTGCCTGGGACCAGACAGAGCAGCGCCAGCCTTGTGTGCATGAGCAAAGTGCAAAGAAAGAAGAACTCTTATTGGTTCACTCTGTCTGGGTTTCAAGCCCTATAAAAAGGTCTGCGTTCCTTTTGCTTTTTGCTTGGCGTTGGAGAAGGAGAATAAAGCATTGTTAGTTGTCACCATGTGTCTTCATCATTCGCACGCGAATGAAGGATCTAACACTGGTGATGAAGGTGGGATCCTTTGCAAGCTGAAACAAAAGATTTAAGGACTTACCCTGGAAGTCCTGAAGAGGTGAAGACGGCGTCTGAAACAGCATCCCAGCCTGCCAGTATAGCATCGCCGTAGGGTGAGCTCAGCTAAAGGACCCTTTCCCCAAACAACAGCTTGCAGAGGAAGCGAGTGGTGAAGATCGTAAACTTACAATGTCAAAGACTGGCCGCTTGACTGATTTCGATGTCTCTCACCCAGAGAGATGGAATTCCTACATAGCACAGGTGGAGAACTACTTCAGAGTAAATCAGATTAGAGAAGACGGCCTGAAGGCACAACTCTTTTGTGTGCCTGTGGACGAGAAGCTTTTGACATCGCAGAAAATCTGGTGGCCCCTGCACCTCTAGAGTCAGTAACATATGCTGACTTGAAGAAAATGTTGAAGGAACACTTCCAGCCAAAGTTATCCATCATTGCTTGGAGGCACGCGTTCGAGCAGAGAGACCAGAGGCTGGGTGAATCTGCTGCGGACTTTATTGCAGCCTTAAGGCAAGCAGCCAGACCTTGTGAGTTCAAGGATCTGGAAGAGAGGCTGCGAGGTTGCTTTGTCTGCGGCTTAAGGAGAAGAGGCTTACAACAAAAGATTTTTGCAAAAGAAGATGTTTCCTTCCATGACGTGTTTTGTGAGAGGTGGCAGCTGAGGAAGCAGCAAGCGGGGCTGTGAAGGCCTTGCGCCTCACCAGGAATCCTCCAGACTCAGCTACCGTCCATCAAGAGGACACTCAAGAAGGATCAGAAGTGGATCCTGAAGAGGAGGTCGATAGACTTCACCAGCCAGCTGAGAGGAGGCAGAAGGGACGTCTGATCAAGGCCCTAGCATCTCTTCAATGCTTCAGGTGCGGAGGACGCCACAAGTGAGCTGATTGCCGGTTCCGCTCTGCCATTTGCCGGGTGTGTGGCAGGCAAGGCCACATTGCATCCATCTGTTTGGGTCGCCAGAAGGTTCAACCTCAGGAAGAACTGCTTCAGAAAGGTACCAGGGTCCCCAGTCAACATAGGGTGGGTTTCTGCGCATCGCGCAGCAGCATTCTGAGAACAGGGACACACAAAACCCTTAAGAAGAAACTTTTCATTAACGTACTGTAAGGTTGCAAGGGGTTCCCTTACTGATGGAGTTGGACACTGGGTCCGGTCTTTCCATTATTTCAGTTAATACCTTCAAAAGGATTTGTAGCAGTAGTGGCCTTCGAGTTAAACTCAGGCCATCAAATCTAATACTCACTGATTTTCAAGATTCTATGGTATGTGTTAAGGGGGAGGCCACCCTTAAGATACAGTATAAGGATTTTGAAGGTTCCCTAGATGTGGTGGTTGTTGGGGGTGAACGTACAAGTCTTATTGGACTCGATTGGTTCAAGGCTCTGGGAATCCAGGTAACTGGGCTGTACAGCTTGCAAACGCTGGGCCTTGCAGAGGTTTGCAAGGAGTTTGCAGATGTGTTTAGTTCAGAACTGGGATCCTACAAGGGGCCTCCCATTTTGCTACAGTTAGATCCAACCATCACGCCCATCAGTGTTAAGCCTAGGAGAGTACCTTTTGCCCTCAAGGATAAGATAGATGCTGAGCTGGACAAATTGCTCCAGCAGGGCATTTTAGAATCTGGATTCTAGTCCATGGGAAACCCCCATAGTAACACTTCTAAAGGCTAATGGGGAAATACGTATATGTGCAGACAACAAGTGTACACTGAATAAGGCGTTGCAACAGCACGCCAGTCCCTATTGTAAGCCACACCCTGGCCTCCCTCAAGGGGGGGCGTATTTTTGCGAAACTTGACCTGGCACAGGCCTATCAACAGCTACCTGTTGATGAGGCAGCTGCAGAGGCCCAGACTATTGTAACTCACAGGGGGGCCTTCAAGGTCAAGAGACTGCAATTTGGGGTCAATGTAGCCCCTGGCATATTCCCATGGAGAGCACACTTCGAGGTATTCCTGGGGTCTGTCCCTACTTCGATGACATCCTCATTGCTGGGGAGTCATCTCAAAAATTAGCAGAAAGATTAAGGGCTGTCTTGCTTTGTTTTAGAAAAGCAGGCCTTAAGCTAAAGCAGGATAAATGCAAGATAGGAGTCACTTCCACTGACTTCTTAAGGTTTCAGGATTGATGCCCAAGGCATTCACGCTGCTGAAGCTAAACTACAAGCCCCAAGTCCAAGAATGAACTGCAAGCCTTCTTGGGGCTCTTAAACTTTTATCATGCATTTCTCCCACATAAAGCTGCAGTGGCAGAGCCGTTACATAGGGTCTTAGACAAGCAGGCTCCTTGGTAGTGGACTAAAGTCCATGACAGGAGCTTCAATGAGGTTAAGGCCTTGCTCACGTCTAATGCTGTTTTAGCGCATTTCAATGAGCGACTACCTGTTTGCATCGCATGCGATGCATCTCCTTATGGGGTGGGAGCAGTACTTAGCCATCTGAAGGCTGATGGGACACAAGTCCCTGTGGCCTATTATTCAAGGACTCTGTCATCTGCAGAGCGGAATTACGCTCAGATTGACAGAGAAGCCTTGGCCATAGTGGCTGGCATAAAGAAATTTCATGATTTCTTATATGGCCGCCACTTCACAGTCTATACAGAATATAAGCCTCTGTTGGGTTTGTTTACTACTAACAAACAGACACCACACATCATTTCTCCTCGTATGCTGAGATGGTCCATTTTCCTGTCAGCATATGACTACACTCTAATTCACAAACCTGGAAAAGAAATGGGCCATGCAGATGGCCTAAGCAGATTGCCTTTAACTCAGGTAGAAGCAGACCCTGTTCCTGCCATAAATTTTCTTTCCATTCAGGAGTTGCCTGAATCTCCCCTCAATTCTAGGGATGTGGCTGCTGAAACTGCCATTGATCACACGCTTACACGCGTGCTGACATGGGTGTTGTCAGGATGGCCTGACATGTATCCAGATGCGACATTTCAAAGTTTTTGGCAAAGGATACATGCACTGTCTATCTTTAATGGGTGCCTTTTATGGGGTAGCAGGGTAGTCATCCCAGCCTCATTGAGGTCTAGAGTCTTGATCTCTACATGAGGGACATCCTGGGATAGTCAGGATGAAAGCGCTTGCGTGCAGCCATCTTTGGTGGCCTGGGCTTGATAAAGCTATCGAGGTTCAGGTGCACAGGTGCCAAGTGTGCCAACAATCACGGCCTGAAATGCCTCAGGCCCCTGTACACAAGTGGGAGGAGACATACACCCCTTGGTCAAGGGTACATTTAAATTATGCTGGGCCCTTCCAGGGGCAATTCTTCCTTATCCTTGTTGATAGCCATTCCAAGTGACTAGAGGTTGTTCCTGTTTCCTCCATTACTACTGCCAGGACTATCCAGGTGTTGAGAGGAATTTTTGCATCACACGGACTTCCAGATGTCCTGGTTTCAGATAATGGCCCTCAATTTACCTCTTCTGAGTTCCAGGCTTTTCTTCAGGCCAACCTGATCCGGCATGCAACGTCAGTTCCCTTCCACCAATGGGCAAGCTGAAAGGATGGTGCGCACCACCAAGGACGCACTCAAAAGACTAACGTTCAGTAGCTGGCATCACAGGTTAGCTGACTTTCTTCTTGCACACTGCACCACACCTTGCACTACCACTGGGAAGAGCCCACCTGAACTCTGCTGGGGTTGCAGACTCATTACTAATTTGGACAGGTTGCACCCAGACCGGGTGGCTTCACAGGTGTCGCAGCCGCGGGCACCAAGGAGACTACAGTTGGGTGATCCGGTCTGGGCTAGAAACTACGCTCCTGGTCATCTGTGGTTTCCTGCTGTCATCTGTAAGGTCTCTGGACCTCTATCATATGAAGTGATCTTGGGAGATGGCCACGTCCTGCAGCATCACATCGATCAACTGCGCTGGTAATTGTCCCCTGTGGATTTTGCCCCTGCCTCCGCTCTCGGGGGAGGGGGCCCAGGGACCATGTCACACTTCAGGTCAACCTTCTGAGACACAATCTCACTGTTCCTGGGAAGTACCACAGGTCGCCAGGGATTTCCCAGGGGAGATGCAAGGACATCCTCAGAGTTCAGCTATTGCACCGAACAGGGAGTCATGCATATCTGCAAGAGCTCCAAACAGGAATTCACCTGAAGCAGGGTTTGCCATAGAGGTGGCTCATGACTCTGGCACCTTGGCTACAAGGGACTGGGAGTATTGGGGCACACCTGCAACACAGGTCACGTACGAGACTGGTCACGGGCTCGAGGGACTAAGTTCCCTGGAGTCATCCAGGGTAGTTGGGGAATCCTCAGCCAATTCAGAGGGTTGGGGAATTTCAGCTGCTTTCACAGAGCCTGGGGAGAACTCTGGCAATTCTGCCGGCATGCCTCACCAGGGGTCACCTGCAAAATTTGTGCATAAAAGTCCTGGTCTGCTGAGCTCAACAGACAGGACGGTAGGCCAGGTGCCCTTAAGAACAAGACCTGGTCTGCCTAGCTGGGCAGGTGAGCTGACAGGCCAGGCACCCTCCCTAACCTTGCGTAGGTCACAACAGGCTAAGGCCCCTCCTAAGCATCTAGGCAAATATGTGAGGTTCTTGTCAGTACAAGGGAATTTACAGATCTAGGTTGAGGAGATGGGACCTATGTTGGGTAGAAGAGAGACACAGGAAGTCCACATTAGAGATTGTGTTGGTTAGGTAACTCTGTTAGTTATAAGAAGGGTGTCTGCATGTGAGCAGACTATTATTTTCTTTTAATTTATTTTATTATTGTTGTAAAGAAATTTGGAATTATGTGTGTTCTATCCAGGGGGGAGTGGTGTTGTGTCCTGGACCTGATGAGGAAACTCAGCAGGCCCAGAATTGTTGCAAACGGTCCCGGGCATTCTAAAAGCTGCCCGGGACCAGACAGAGTGGTGCAGCCTTGACGCATGCGCAAGGCGCGAAGAAAGAAGAACTCTTATTGGTTCACTCTGTCTGGGTTTCAAGCCCTATAAAAAGGCCTGTGTGCCTTTTGCTTTTTGCTTGGCGTTGGAGAAGGAGAATAAAGCATTGTTAGTTGTCACCATGTGTCTTCATCATTCGCATGCGAACAAAGGATCTGACAAGCAGCATCACTTAAAGTCTCATATGTGATATAAGATCTGGAGCCTGATGTTTAGAAGAGAATCAGACAGAAGAAAGTGCCAAATGAATGCAAATATGAATATAGCTAATAAAATGTATGAATGCTTTGTGCCCATTGCAGAAAAAGGCAAACCTAGTGGGTTTATGGCCACCAAAAGATCATTTAAACTTTTTTAAAGTGGTACAATTTGCATAATTTGAAGTTGCTGGAGAAATGGAATCAGCAGACCATAAGGTACCATGAAAGTTTTCTACTGAATTAAAGAAGTTATTAGAATTGCTGTATACCAGAATAGGTTTCTAATGCCAGTTATTCATAATATAGTAGATTCTTTACTGTTCTTTATTATTTAATAGGTTGAATCAAGACTTAATCTGTTCTCTTAATCTCATTTTTAAATAAAGTTTAAAGTTACCTGATAATGCAGTTATCAATTATATTTTTCAATTTGGAATTCTTGATTTAAGATTGATTTATTGGGGAATGCAATGTAAAAAACAAGGACATAGTAGGGGGAAAGCATGCATGAATTTTAATGTATTTAAAAAGTGGATTTACGCTTGGTCTCGATGGAATGGAGTGAAATTCAACCACAGAAACACCTCAGCACACCTCAGCTTTGTATACTGCATTAATCCTAGCATCTTAAATCCAGCTTGGTAGCATACTAGCAGCCAGAGCATACCTTGTAACATAGTTTAACATGTTTGCAGAAGGGCACCTCATTCAGTGACCTAGGTGCTATATTCTGCACTAGCTGTAACTTCCAAATCCATCAAAAGGACAGTTTGTCTAATAGTAATACTAATGATGATGTGAAGGATAATGTGCTCAAACTTTCTTTCTTGATGAATAAAATACCTTAGCTGGTAGAATGTGCTTCTAACCACAGAGGTTACTCAAGCATTCAACAATATTGTTAACAAAAGAATTGTGGTTAAACTAAAAAATATATTTTTTGTTTTTCACATGCTTCTTCCAAAATGTGACAGTCTAGTTTCTGATTTTGTGTATGTATTAGACCAGAGGTCTCCAATCTTTTGGGCACCAGGGACCGGTTCTGTGGAGAAAAGTTTTGCCGCAGACCAGAGAGTGCATGGGTTTGTGTGTGCCTGCATCCTATGGATGGGACTTTGCTTATTTGTATGGACTGGTTGCTGACATGCCGTGGCCCGGTACTGGCCCACAGATCGGGGGTTGGGGACACCTGTATTAGACTTTCCAATTGATGCTTTCCATATATTTTGCTACTACCAAGCTAGGAATGCATGTGGACATGGATGTAGGAATTCTTCATGTTAAAGTTTCAATATATATGACAAAAATGCTATTGTAAAGAATATAGAAAAAGTGCAGGGACCATGCTAATCTTCTCTTTTCCCGGTTTGCGTCACAGCGGGACAGGACACAGGAAGGCAGGGCTCTGCCTTCTGTGCCTGATTTCACCCTGTGGGGGCCCTAAAAAGGGCCTAAAATTGCCCCAAAGAGGATGAAGAGGAGGGATGCCTGGTCGATCATGGAAAGACAGTCGATTGTGGAAAGACAGTGGTCTTTCCATTCAATACAAGGAAAACCCTCCAAACCAGCAGGGGAAAGACTGCTACATTACTGTGGCCGGCCATTAGCTGCTGACAACCGAACAGGAAAAAAGCACTACTTAATACATCGTAAACAGCATGTCTGGAACTGGGTGAGCATATTGATTCTTTCTGTACTATTTTACAACTTAAACATAAAACTACAGTTTTGATAAATTTGAGAACTGAATTAATTGTTAAGATTTTCTCTTTGAAAAAAGAAAAAAACACTGAGGCAAAATATAAAAAAAATCAATCCTTTGTTTTAAGAGTGGGAAATGGACTTTTTATGACATCTAGTGGTGGATTTATGTATAGCACTATAATTTGCTTTGCTTGGTGATTCCTACCCTGGGAGAACAGCTGGCAAGAAAGGAAAATATTTTGGCATATTTATCATCCTGACCTTCTTGGATTACAAATACCTACTGAGCTTGGACTGTTAAATTCAAGAGCTAGTGGGAGAGAAAGAAAAATTTGACCTTGGACTATGCCTGGCTGGGAGAGACCTTTGAGCTGTTTTCAGAGAGGTTGAACATTTTGAACACTTTAAATATTGTGGATTACAACCTTGCCTGATTGACAATTTTTGGGATACTTGAGACAAGGCATTATTATAAAATATTGCCATCAGAACTGAATCTATACTTTGGAATATATTGGATTATAAAGGATACATATAAAGACCAGAAAACCAATCTCCAGGAATGATGTCTCAAGAAAAACAAATACCTTCCAGAAAGAAATATATTCTATGCTACAACTAATCCACCAAACAATTGTTGAATGCAAAGAGGATATAAAAAGAAATCATAATGAGACTAAAAACAATTTAGACAATATAAACGAGCAAATCTCCATATTAAATCTACAACTAGAAAGCTCTCAGATAATGACCACAAAGTATGAACAAATAATCCAGAAATCAGAAGACGAAATAGAGGAAAAGGATTTAGAGATGGAAGAAATAAAAAAACTGCAAGACCTAGCTATAACAATGAAAATGCAAAAGATCTTTTACCCCTTAGGTCTGCAAAATATATCTGATGGCAAAGAAAAAGATCTTTAAAAAGGGAATATAGATCTGTTAAGGGAAATGTCACAACTTGAGAGACAGGAAATGAAAAGAGAAATGGGAAAAGAAAAGAACTGGGAATTGTTTAAGGAATATAAATGGGCAGAATTCCCTCCCCCCAATACCCTACCCAAATTGTTTTCCTCATGCCAAGCAATTTTCACAAAAATAGAAAGAAAATTCCTGGGTGATCTAATTGCCCTAACTTGGACAGCGTGTAAGGACCCACCCCACTTTGCATCTTAAGAAGACAGAACTCTTGGAATAATTCTTCCAACAGGCATCCTTTATTAAGAGAAAATGGTTGCAGGCGTTCTAGACAGGACTTGGGGTCCAAGCTCTCCCATTCAAGGTTTTAAGGGGTTTCCCAATAGACCCACCCAACCCCTACTTCCAGTGACAGTCTCAGGCATTACATTCCCACCCTCTTTTTCTTACTGCCGGCTGGATGGAGACTTCAGAGAAAACTACATGAAAGGTAATAGCCCCCTTTGTTATGATTAGGCCTTTTTGGTGCTATCCACATTCAGTCTCTTTGAAGTATACTGAAGGAAGTGAGAGCCATAAAGCCCCTTTGTTCACCCCCTTCCCTTCATCGTATGACAGAATCCAGGGAAGGCAGAAGTGGGATTTTCTTTAGTTGATAACTAGAGATGAAATATAATTGGATTCTGACATCTTGCCCCTCAAAAATAAGACAGATCCACCTGAAAGAAAACAAAACAGGTATAAAAGTTAGTCAGGCTTGTTAGGATATTCTGTGTGAAACTTCTTTAAAAGCTTCAAGGCTCTGACATGACATTTATGGACCCACTCGTTTTGTGAGCCAGGGAGGTGTTTCCAGGTAACTAGGTACTGAGTCACTCCATGATATCTCCTAGAGTCAAGGATTTCCTTTATTTCGAAGTGTTGTTCGCCCTCTACCATGATTGGAGGTGGTGGGGGGGGGATTTTTGGCCGTAAAGCTGACTGATGCTCTCTTTTCAGCAAGCTGCAATGAAAAATTGGGTGTATTTGCCTGAGATTTTTTGGTAATTCTAATTCTACTGTTACTGGGTTTATAATTCTTTTAATTGGAAAAGCCCTATATATTTTGGTCCAAGTTTTTTACAGAGTTGTAGGGACTTTAGGTATTTTGTAGATAGGTACACCATTTCACCTATAATGAATGGTGTAGGCTCAACCCTTTTTTTATCGGTTTGTGCTTTGTATGCCTGCCTAGCTTCATCTAGTGCTTTTCTAACTATTGGCCAGGTGTTTTGTAGTTTTTCCATCCATTCTTTCAGTGATGGGATCGTTGGTTCGTTTGGGGTTAATTCTGGCATGGGGTTGAAACTTTGACCGGTGGCTATTTGAAAAGGAGTGTAACCTGTGCTGGAGTGGACTGCATTATTTTAGGCAACTTCTGCAAAAGGGAGTAAGTCCACTCACTCGGTCTGCTGGAAACTAAGAAAACGTCTTAAATATTACTTAAGTACGGAGTTCATTTTTTCAGCCCACTCATTTGATTGTGGATGATGGCTAGATGTCAGTCCCTGAGTGGTTCCTAAGAGGGATAAAAATTCCTTCCAAAATGCAGACATAAATTGCACCCCCCTGTCAGAGATGATGCGTTGGGGTGCCCCATGCAATCTGTAAATGTGCTGGATGAAAAGTTTTGCTAAGGCTTTTGCGGTGGGAATCTTTTGGCAAGGGATAAAATGCACCTGTTTGGAAAACAAGTCTGTGACCGTCCAGACAACAGTATTCCCATTGCTTTCTGGCAATTCCACTATAAAATCCATGGCTATTTCTCTCCAGGGGGCTGAGGGATTTGCCACTGGTTGTAATAGTCCTGGCGATTTCCCTTGCAGCCTCTTTGCAGACACACATTTTGGGCAGCTGGCCACATAACTTTCTATGTCCTTTTTTATTGATGGCCACCAAAATTGCCGTTTAATTAAGTGTAAAGTTTTTACAAATCCAAAATGCCCTGCTGATTTTGTGTCACGGCAAAGCTGCCTGAAAGTGACTCTTTGGGTTGTTGGTATATATAACTTTTCCCCTACCCAAGGCAACCCCTCTCTCATTGTGCACATATTTTTGTTTTTCTGGAACCATTCGTCTGTTTCCAAACTTTTTCTGAATTCAATTCCAGTTTGGCTGTCCAGTTGTGGTTTTAATTTAGCTTGGGTTCTTGTGGTTACTGGTGCTGCCAGTTGTGATTCTGCCATCATTGGTTTAGAGTCTGTGGCTCGTGCGCTGTTATATTGGGGCATGCGAGAAGTTCTTTCTCCCTGGTAAATGTTTGAGCTTAAATTGGAACTGGTGAAAACACTGGGACCACCGGGCTTGTTTGGGATTGAGTTTCCTGGGCGCTTTCAGGGCTTCCAAATTTTTGTGATCAGTCCACACTTGGAAGGGGATTTTGTTGCCTTCCAGGAACTGTCGCCACATGAATAATGCCCAACGTATCCCGTATGCCTCCTTCTCCCATACGAACCAGCGCTGCTCTGTTTCCATGAGTTTCTTGGATGTATATGGACAGGGTTGCAATACTCCATCATCGTTTTCTTGTAATAGAACAGCCCCCACTGCCACATCACTTGCATCTGCCTGTATTATGAGGGGCTTGTCCATGTCTGGGTGCCTTAGTACTGGTTCGGCAGAAAAAAGTCTCTTTAGTCTCTCAAACGCTGCTTGGCACTCCATTGTCCATGTTAGTGGCTGGCTAGGTTTTACTGAGGATGCTCCCTTCATTTTTAGTAAGTTAGTGAGGGGCAAGGCTATCTGGGCAAATGAGGTGATGAATTGGCGGTAAAAGTTTGCAAAGCCCAGGAAATTTTGTAGTTGCTTTCTTGTGCGGGGTGGTGCCCAATCTAATACTGCTCTGACCTTCTCTGGGTCCATTTCAATGCCCTGGGGGGATATGCGATAACCTAAGTAGTCTATCCTCTCCTGGTGGAATTCGCATTTTGAGAGTTTGGCATATAGGTGGGCGGCTTGCAGTTTCTTTAAAACCGCTCTGACAAGGTTGACATGTTCCTCTTTTGTTTCGCTGAAAATAAGAATGTCGTCCAAGTAAAGAAGGACCCCCTAGAACATATGCTCCCTTAGAATGTCATTGATTAATTGCATAAAGACTGCAGGGCCCCCTTGTAATCCAAATGGGAAGACTTTGAATTGATAGCACCCCATGGGGCAGTTAAATGCAGTCTTCCATTCATCCCCTTCCTTAATTCTCACATGATAGTAAGCTTCCCTTAGGTCTAGTTTAGACAATTTTTTCCCTTTTGAGAGGTGTGACAGCATGTCTTTCATGAGGGGCAGAGGGTATAGGTTGCTTTCACTGATTGTATTCAGGGCCCTATAATCCACGCATAAGCGTAAAGAGCCATCCTTCTTCTCTCTAAAGAGGACTGGGGCAGCCACTTTAGGCTTGGCTGGCTCAATGAACCCTCTCTCTAGGTTTTTTTTTATGAATCTTTCCATTTCCTCCTTCTCCTTTGGGCTCATGGAGTATAATCTGGGCTTCGGGAGTTTTGCCCCAGGCTTGAATTCAATGGCACAGTCTGTGGGTCGGTGGGGGGGGGAGCTCATTCGCCCTCTCCTCAATGAAAACTTCAGCCAGGTCTCTGTATTCCTCTGGTATTTCTGTTAGTCCCTTTTCCTCTCCCATGGATGCCTTTTCTATTCTTGATTCTGGTAGCCCCCCTTGGGATTTTAAGTCCATAGGGTCCCCCTTCGGGAATTTGATTTCTGTCATCCTCCAATTTACCCAGGGGTTCCATTTTTTTAACCATTCCATCCCTAGGATCATTGGGCATTCCATGCCTGGGGTCACCACAAATGTTATGTCCTCAGGGAGAGGTGTATTGGTAGACTGGCTAGGGTAGCTGGCACCCCCCCCCCCGCTATGGATCCATCTAACTGGCCAAATGAGATTGGTTGTTCCAGTCTCTTTGATGGAATGCCCAGATTCCCCACTAGTGTCAGGCTAATGAGGCAGCGGGTGCAGCCAGAGTCTATTAAGGCTTTCACCTTCACGGCTTCGGCCATGGGGGGAATTAATATAGTCACTGTCTTAAAGATGGGTGTGATGCATCCACTTACCAGGGGTTCGCCCTCCGAGCTGTCATCTGAGGCGTCCACACGTCCTGCGGTGTAGGCTGGAGTTCTTTCTCCCTGATGAGCAGAGGTGGGGGGTTCTGCAATTTCCATCATTCTCATGGCAGTTTCTTTTGGCTTAGCTGAAGACTTTCCGGATTTGCTGATTGGGGATCTGTCTGGGTTGTGCTGGGGGGCTTTGGAGTGGCATTCTACAGCTCGATGCCCTTCTCTTCCGCACTTGAAACACCCCATTTGCTTCTTGGTAGCCAATGTTTTCACTGGTTCGTGTGTCAACTCAGGCGGGGGGGGCTCCATTGTTTTCCTTGGCGGTGTCTCTTCAATATGTTGATCTCTGCTTCCTCTGCCAAGATGTACCATTCCTCAAGTTGGTGTGGGTCCCCTCGGGGCAGGCAAGCATCATATAGGTCATAATTTAGTCCGTCTTTGAAATGACTAAGGAGGATGTCTTCTGGCCAGTTCAGTTTGCTGGCAATGGCCCAGAATTCTTGTGTATATTCAGCTACCGGGCGTTTGCCTTGCCTCATCGTTTTTATCCTTTTGTGGGCTTTGCAATCAGCCAGGGGTCTTCAAATCGTCTTCTCAGAGAGGACATGAAATGGTTGAAGTCGTTGAGTTCTGGGGCATTGGAGTCGTGCAAGTTCACCACCCAATTGCAGCTGGTCCGTCCAGGGCAGATTGCATGATCCGGATGCGGGCTTTGTCGCTGGGGATGTCCCGCCCGTATTCCTCCATGTAGCTAAGGACTTGGGTTAGGAAAAACCCCAAGCGTGTTGGCTCCCCTTTGAATTTCACCTCCAACGGCGGATGTCTTGGAATTAAGATAGTATTTTTTCCTTTTTTGATGTGGGAAATATGAAGATAAGAGAAGGATTGATTTGAATAAAGCTTTCAGCTATATAAATGTAATTAATATTGAGGAAATCATAATTGATAAAGATATTTCAAGTACTGATAGGAAATCAAACTTTAATAAGAGTACAAAAAACAGAATATTGATTAATGAATTGGCATTATTGACATGAATTGATATTATTATTTGTATGATATTAGTAAATTATGATGAAGATGCTTATATCTAACTTTGCATACAATAAGAGTACCAAAAATTGTAATGATGTAATGAAGGGAAAATGGAAAAAAAATATGGAGAAGAAAGAAAGATCAGGGAAAAAATACTGGATTGTGTAGTATTGAACAGATTTATATTGAAAAAGTTAATGTTAAATATTTAAACTCAGACAACATGTTGTTTACTAAGTATTAAAGACTGTAATTTTGTTAAAAATAAAAGTTTTATTAAAAAAAGAATATAGAAGAAGCATTTTGTTTATCATTAGGTTTTTATTATGTTTTTAGAGAGGGCATGTAGGAACAAGGGAAGATTCTGCAAATGTAGTAGAAATTGGAGAAAAAGGAAGTAGAAATAAAATCATGCCCTGGAAGAAAATGTCTGTATCTCTTGGACTGCAGGGTTTTTTCTGTCTTCTCTGGATGCAGTTTATCAGAGCTAGGATACTGAATGGGTTTTGTCCTTTGCTCTGAAGTGACTATGGTCTGACATACTGCTGTTGGAAATACAAATCCAGAAATTATTAAAAGCCCCAGTGGAGAACAATAGGTATAGAAAACTGTTCCTAATAAATATTTTTTCTTGCCACAGAGATGCAAGTTTCTCTGTCTCCCTCTCTCCTTCTTTTCTGATTTGGTTTTCTCAGTATTGAGGACTGAATGACATCATTGGTAGTACACGTCCCAACAGAATTCAATAAGCAACCTTTTCCTTGGGTCAGTAGTTGCCAGGGTCAGTTGGCTGTTAAGCTGCATATCAGTGGTGTTTTATCCCTGATGATTAAATATAAAAAAGAAGAACCTGAAAGAAAAAAGTAACGGAGGAGCAGGAGGGAGGAGCAGATTGTGAGCAATTGTTTCCTAATTCTTGTGCAGCATAGACAATTATAAATAAAATAAAATTAGATATATTAGATTTATTCTCTGTTCTGTGCCTAATACAAACCTTCTTCACTCTGAAGCTATTATGTCTGTGGATGGTGGAGTATGTGAGCAAGAGACAAAAATCAGCATTTTTGATAACCTCTCAATGCTCTCTTCTTTTGAAATGGACTATTAGCTGAATAATCAGCAATCCTCACCTAGAACAAGGAAAATAAATCAGAAGAAAACAGTAGACACAGTATTCTGAGATCTCATCTATGTAATATTTAAGCATGCTTTAGCCCTGAAATATTTTCTGGATCATAATCCAGCTGGAAAAGATGTGGAGAAACATTAATGAAAAACAGACTGTGCAGGGAGTTTTCTCCTGACTTGACAGTCCAAGCCATTCTACAACAGACTCTGAATGCTACTGGGGTCAACAAGGGCTGGACAATGAGATAGCTGGTACCAGAACTGTGTTTCAACTGTAGCCATGTTAATGGAAACCCCATATATTTCCCAGTAGCGCAGCTGACAAAAAACCAATAAATATCTTTTTTATATTATGTATGCCTCTTCATTGCCTGCATGCCAAAAAGGTGCCAAGTAATGTGCAGGAAATAGTTAACAGTCAAAGATCTTGTTCCTTTTGATATGAACTCTTTAGCCTGTCAAGTTGCACATATGTACTGTTTATTAGCAAATGTGAGGAAGTTGTATCTGCAGTGATGATTTAACTTTGATGAAATAGTGTTTTCCTCAAGGATGACCACCCACCAACTTCATCATGCTATAGTTGACATATGATGATGAGACCCAGAGATAGGACAATAGCTTTGTTATATGAGCTATTACAACCATTCTCTGTATCCTATAATAGGATGCTGCTAAGTGTTATCCCAATTTTGCATGGAAATCTTAGAGTGTGTTCCAATGTTTGTTTTCAGATCTGAACCAGACTAACAAGAATCTAGGACAGGAGATAATCAGAGAAAAATGTTTTTTTCCTGAATTGGGATCCTCAGATCTAACAATAAATTCAATGCATCTTAATATTTACAAAATAAACTACTGTGTGAAAAATAACCATTGGAAAATGTTATTAAAGTCACCCATAAATCAACCCTCTTTTTCTGAGTCTAAACTGGGCAGATTAAACTCTATAATCAAATTCCTTTTAGTGGATTTGAATAAGTACTTAATTAATTGTTTCAAATGGTTACTGCATTTTTTACACATTTCATTTGATTCTTTCACATATATCTATCCATGTTTCATATAATATGAAAAATAAGGTGAAAAACTGGAGGTATGTGTAGATTTTAAAAAACCAAATGGGATTGAGCAAACATAACTTGAGAGTTTTATATAGCTTGCATTTAAGTTTTCAACTCTTTCTTGCTGAACTTAATGAATAGGATGCTGTTGTGGATCTCCCAGATTGCTTAGTGTCCAGCAAGAAATAGTGTTTATAAATTGGTAGTCAGCATTCACTAATCTCTGCTACTTTTATTCTGTATGTGTGCTTGCATATTTCAATATCATACTGAAATTTGGAACTTACAAAGATAATTTTTAATTTACCTTCACATACATAAAGAAGTTGCTTTGGCACCTTTTGTTGAAATCCTAAAACCTCAATCAAAGCTATGTGAAAATATCAATAGCAATAGACCACTTCACAGTGCTTTATAGCCCTCTCTAAGTGGTTTACAGAGTCAGCATATGGCCCCCAACAATCTGGGACCTCATTTTACTGACCTCTGAAGGTTGGAAGGCTGAGTCAATCTTGAGCCGGTGAGAATTGAACTGCTGGCAGTCAGCAGAGTAAGCCTGAAATACTGCATTCTAACTACTGTGCCTTCACAGACAAACTCACAGATTTTTCTCAGATAAGAATGGCTTGGAGCTCCAGTCTCTATTGGGGTTATGAAACTCTTCCCCTGCTTCATGGCCAAACTGAGCATTTTGCTAATGAGACCTGCATTTATTTTTGCAACATAAAACAGGACCTAGTTCTAACCAGGTTACCACACCGTCAGGTTTCATAATCTTTGCTCGGTAGCTTTTCACACTACATAGCAAAAAAGAATTCCTCTCATTTTAGTGGAACCTCTTTTTTTAACTATGCATATTATCACTGCATTTGAAAATATCTGCCCAGCTATCTTTCTCCTTTCCTCTCTAGCACCAATTCATACCCCAGAATCATTCTGTAATTCAGGCAGGACAGTTTCTGCTTCTCAAAACTCACTCTTTTCTGTCCTTAGTCCATAGTTACATATTCTCATCTGGAAAAAGAAAAAAATTGTGGTTCCTCTTGGTCAGGCAAATAGTATTGTCTTTCAGATTGACTAGGTCTGCTCTTAGTAGTTGATATATTTCTGTCTGCTCTGTTCTAGACCATGGTTTAGCAATCCTATTTGGAGCAATCCTGATGGGAAGATAGTATCAGCACAGCTTCTCCTCCTTCCTTTCAATCTGTAACAATGTTTTCTGAGGAAAAAACACTTGGAAAGTCTCTGAAGGATCATCAGACAGTATGTCTGACGTTAAAAATGCCCTTGCTGTTTTTTAGGTACCATGCTTCTAGTAATGATTAGGCTGGCTTATGGCAGATTGCTTAAAAACACTTTCATCTGATAGGATTGCTTAAGCAGCCTGATGTTTACATTCTCAAAACTTAGGTTGCTTATCTAAGAAAAGCCCCTGATTAAAACTGCTCCCTGGCAGGCATAATGCATTTCCTGCTTTTCTTGAATCAGGAATAGTTTTAAACATGGAGGAGTTGTGGATAAAGAATTCTGCTCAAATTATATAATGGCTTCACTTAAGATTGCAGTCTTCCTATCAAAATCTGGATTCCCAAATGGGTTACTTTTAGAGAGAGAGAAGAGGAATCCCACTTTCTCCAGCATGACGAGTAGAGAATCCACCAATGGGTTTTGCTTGTCTTCTGCCCATAGACTAAGTCAGCCAATTTTGCTCTGCCTCTTCCTGGGTCCTCCCATTTCCCTGTCTCGACTTAGTCTCAGCCCATTCAGACAGATTTATCTGGGTCCAGAATCAATTTATTTGAATCAGGTCGTATTTTTTTTCTTATTTTAAATTTGTTCAAAGGGAGGGGGAACAAAGGACAAATGGCTGTTCATTTTCCTTTCCCTTATCTGGTTGATTGCAGTGCTGCCGCAAGGTCTCTTAGAGCCCAATCAACAGAACAAAGAGCCGGGGCGCCATTTTTTTTTGATCACCGAGTGAGCTCCAGGGCGAGGGGAAGGCTTTTTCCTCACACACACCCAGCTCCCCTTCCTCTCTAGAGATCATTTAGTTCCCTCCTCAGAGAAGCAGCTGAATTTTTTTGCAGTTTTCAGCCACTAAGATTTTCCCCAAGCCAGCTGATCTGCGGGTGCTATTAGATCTCCTGCGGCTTTTTCAAAGGCTTTTGAGCTGCGGAGAGCTAATAGAACCTCTGTGGTCTTTCCTTGAAGCCAGCTGAGCCGCAGAGAGTCATAGGGTTCATAGGGCTTCCCCGGGAGATCAGCTGAGCCGCAGAGAGTTAAGGGGCTCTGCGGCTTTTTCCCGAAACTCCACTGGCCGGCGGACTGTTTAAAT
Source organism: Crotalus tigris (assembly GCF_016545835.1). Classification (NCBI taxonomy): domain Eukaryota; kingdom Metazoa; phylum Chordata; class Lepidosauria; order Squamata; family Viperidae; genus Crotalus; species Crotalus tigris. Next base: position 2,390,707 of record NW_024100464.1, on the reverse strand, counting down.
TCACCCCGCAATAGGTGGGTGCAATCTGAGCTCTACCAGCCTTCCTGATAACCAGCTGAACCGCGGAGGACGATCTGAGGAATTTTGGTCGCCATCTTACTTCTACGTGTTTGCAGGGAAGTGAGGGTAGCATCCTCAGGACAATTCGGATTCAGTATCTTTCCTAGTCATGTCATTTTAAAAAAATTAATAAAAAAATTAAAAAATCAAATCAATCAATCTAATACCTCTTCATAGAAGAAAAGGAGAGGCAGTGACAGGAACCTGTTAGAATACAATTTGTCCACTGAACTAAACACTGCACAAGGCGTGTTATTTTAGATTTCTTCCAGTCTTGAGCTTTGATATCTCTTCTGCCAATGGCAGACACAAACATCGCCCAATCACCGCAGGAATCCTCCATCAGCCCTCCTGGGTGCAAGAGGCCAAGATCATCTAACCAGGAGTCGGCAGGCAGGATCAAAGCCAAAGCAATTTCTGGCAAAAGGTCTTCTAAGGCAGCGGATAAGGAGGCCAAGTGCAGACACCAGGCCCTCGAAAAACAGTTTTCTAGGGCCGAAAAGAGGCAAGTCACAGCAGAGGACGGTCTAGTTCCACCTACTTACAAAGAGGAGGAAATATTTGGTCCAATGAAGCCTAGTCAGGAACCTCTGGAAACAGGCTGACGCAGTACAGGCAATTGAATCCCCTCTAAGTGAAAAGCCTGAAGGCCAGGGGACAGTGACAGGTCCTCATATCTCAGATAACCAAGGGGCATTGTCATCGGAACAATTGCAATCTCTGATATCTCAGGCCGTAGCTCAGGCCATGGCCTCTTCAAGACACCATTGCTCCAGGGCCAGGTCTGTGACTTCAAGAGGTCGTTCCCATCTCTCTCAAGAGGAAGCCTCTGTGTACCAGGAATCAATCTCCCCTTCTCGATCTTCCAGAGGCAGGAGGTCTCCTGCCGAGGACTATGAGCAGACAGATCAGGGACTGTCAGAGGACGATGACATATCCCAGATCCTCCACCGTTTGTGGGTCTATTTAACCCTACCCTATTCAAGTCCCTGCTTCACAAGGCCAGCAGCACTGCCAAGATTGAGAGACCCTTGATTCCTCAAGAGGGACCTTCAACTAGTCAGGTCACAAACAACAAGGTGTTCACCCAACCTACTTACACACAACAATTTATTCCCTGCCCCCCTCTCTTTTTTGATTCAATTCAGAATAATATGGGGGCACCGGGATCTTTCCTCCCAATGGGGGGAACAGACAAGAAGCTGTTCAACACAGATCCTGTCTTATCGGAAGTAATAGAGGTCCCGGCAGTTGATGAGCCTCTAGCTGCGCTTTTGTTTCTCCAGCCACGGTAACCAGAGATGCAGTGGAGGCCCTGAAGTCAGAGGATAAGAAGGCGGACCTCATCTTCCGCAGGACACAGCAAGCCTCGGCATGGGCAATCAAGGCAGCTATTTCTACCTCCTTTTTTGCTAGGACTGTTTTACATTGTGACTGTGTTTGAGAGCATTAAGACAGAGGGCTTCTGGCAAATATAGCTTCCCCCCTTTGTAAGCCAAGCCATCCCTGCACGTTAGGGAGGTTTGATTATCTTTGAACCATTGGTCGGTGAAGAGCTCTTGTTTTATTTTCTTTACTCCAAGGTCATCAGGATTGGAGACCCTGTGAGGTGTAAGTTGAGCAGCAGTTTGTGGATTGGGGATAATTGCCTCGTTAACCTCCTCCCGTTCGCTTTTGTATTGGGGTAACCGGGATAGTGCATCAGCTAGGAAGTTCTTTCCTCCTGGTATGTACTTTAGAGTGAAGTTGAAGTGATTAAAGTACTGCGCCCACCGTATTTGCTTTGGGGATAATTTGTGGGGAGTTTTCAGTGCTTCTAGATTTTTGTGATCTGTCTATACCTCAAATGGCACCTTGCTCTCTTCTAGATAGTGTCGCCAGTTTAATAGCACCCATCTAATCGTGAAGGCCTCTTTCTCCCAGATTGCCTATCTCTGCTCGCTCTCAGTAAATTTCTTAGAGGTGTAGGAGCAGGGTTGCAGGATCCCACTTTTGTTCTTTTGCAGTAACACAGCTCCAACTGCCACATCACTGGCGTCAGCTTGAATCACAAAGGGTTCCCCTGGGCAGGGGTGCTTTAGGACCGGTTCAGCAGCAAATAGCCTCTTTAAATTCTCAAAAGCTGTTTGACAGCCCATTGTCCATGCTAGTGGTTGGCCCGGTCGTGGCTTCCCTCCTCCTTTGCCTGTGGAAAGGAAGGGAAATTCAGATCTTAGCATGATGTCATGTGTCTGATTAACGAAACAGTTCAAAGAATTTTCAGGCATTTTTTTTAACCTAAAAAGCCTTTATTAGTATTACAGAGATGTCAGCACAGCATGGTGTATGCTAAGATCTGAATTTCCCTTCCTTTGCACATAACATTCCAGGCATTTCCCCTCCCCTATTTTGAGGTCATGATTCCTACCTTTCAATTAACATGGAGGTCAAAGATTTACTTCCGTTTCTTTTTCCCAGGCTTTCCTTATATTCTCCTCCCCTTTCACTGTCACCTGATTTAACTCTAAAAATACCAGACAGTTCTGCATATATTGTCAAAGCAAGAATATTCAATATTAGCAGCGTTGACACAGAGGTGATACTCATTGCGCCATACTGGCCAAGACGGCTGTCAATGCTGCAAATACTGTATATTCTTGCTTTGACAATATGCAAAACTGTCTGGCATTTATTGGGTTAATACTTAGCTTAGACTGGGCGGGGGAAAAAAGCCCGGGAAAGAAAGAGGAAGTAAACGTTTGACCTTCTCACTAATTGGATAATGTGACCTGTGACTGCATGAGAAGGGAGGGGTTGAGCAAGGAAAGCTTGATGCCAGCGACCGGAAGTTCAGATTCTGGCATTAATTAGTCCAATGGTGACCGGCATAATTTGTAGCTCTGCAAATAAAGACTTTAGGAAACATGCCTGAAAGTTCTTTGAAGTGCTTCATTAGTCGGAACTTGTGACAACGGCCATGGTTTGCCACCTCGTAAGTCTTTCTGCATCCCCACCATGGAGGATTCCGCACGATCAAATTTCCCTCAGTCAGGAGGCTCTATTACATCCAGAGCCACAGTGGCTACAATTAGCCGCCTGGCACTTGAACAGAGCTTCCTAGAAGGGAAGACCTTTTCACAATGGGTCATTGAGACAATCCAGGCTTCAAGAAGGCCTTCAACTAACAGAATATATGTGGGAAAAGTATTGCAGCTGGTGCACAAGACAGCAGCTAGACCCTTTCAGTATCTCGATCCCAAGGGTCTTAGACTACCTAGCAGAAGGTCTCGATAGGGGCTTAGCACCCAACACAATTCGTAGACAAGTGACTGCCCTATCCACCATTCTGACATATGGCAACTCTGAACCACTAGCCAGGCATCCAGCGGTACAATCCTTTATTAAGGGCGCAACAAACAATAGACCATCCATAGTCCACAGATATCCCTCCTGGGATCTTTCTAAGGTCCTACAGGCCATTACCTTATCTCCATTTGAACCTGTCCAGACCTGCACATTATAATATCTGACCATTAAGGTTGCATTTCTGGTTGTTGTTACTTCAGCAAGGCGCATTTCAGAGCTGGCAGCACTATCAGTTAGAGAAGATCTCTGTACCTTCCACACGGACAGGATGATCCTACGTTTGGACCCCTCCTTCATTCCCAAGGTTAATTCCCTATTTCACAGAGCACAGGAGGTAGTGCTACCAGATTTTTGTCCTCAGCCCTCCCATGAATTGGAGCGCAAATGGCACACCTTAGACATTTGCAGGGCCTTAAGGCAATACATTTAGCAAATGGCACCTTCCGCAAATTGGAAGCCCTGTTCATTTCCTTCCACTCACATGCAAGAGGTCAAAAGGTCACAGCATCCACAATCGGTAGATGGATCAGGAAGTGCATAGCAGTGGCATACCAGGGACAGTCACTAGCAGTCCCCAGACAAATCACGACACACTCCACTCACAGCGCTGCCATCTCAGCAGCGTGGGCGACTCAGGCACTGATTGAGGAAATATGAAGAGCAGCAACATGAGCGTCGCCTTCTCCCTTTATAAGACACTATAAATGGAGGCCTCATTTGGCAGGAGGGTCCTCCAGTGCATAGTATCAGAGAGTGGGACACAGGCCCAGACTGCTTCCCACCCGCAGGTTCAGTGAGGCTTTGGTATGTCCCATTGGTGGATTCTCCACTCGTCATACTGGAGAAGGGGCATTGTCTTACCTGAATGCCTTTTCTCAGCATGACGATGGAGAATCCACTCCCACCCTTAGAGCCAGTCAGGTCCTGTGCAGGGCAGAGGATTGAGCCAACAAACAGTAACATAGCCAATGGCTTTTGCCTCAGTCGAAACTGGGAAATGGGAGGACCCAGGAAGAGGCGGAGCAAAATTGGCTAACTTAGTCTACGGGCAGAAGACAAGCAAAACCCATTGGTGGATTCTTCATTGTCATGCTGAGAAAAGGCATTCAGGTAAGACCACGCCCCTCCCAGCTGTCATGATTGTGGTTTTGTTTTCTCAGAGATAGATCTATTTAAACAATACCTAAAAGGCTATTTCAGGAACAGAGCTTTGCTGTTGTCCAGAGCCTCCTCCACTGCTTGTTAGTTTCCTTGAGCCATTCAGGTTGTGGGCGGCTTACAATAATACTTTAAGCAAGTAAATAAACATGGCCCTTAAATACTCAGTAGTTGAATGTGTGGACTGTTCTCTCTCTCTCTCTCTCTCTCTCTCTCTCTCTCTCTCTCTCTCTCTCTCTCCCCACTTCCTTTTTTTGTATACATAAAAATATCACAGCTTTAATTCTTGACATCTTCAACTGAAAACAGCAATTTAGCAGGCCTAGGAAAAACTCAAGATTTTGAAGTACCATTGCCAGTCAAAAGAGACAGTGCTACATAAAAAGGAATGGTAATTAGACTCAGACTAAATAAAAAAGGCACACAGAATTAGAAGGTTATCCACCTTGTTCATCTGTATGCTGTAGTTTAGTTCTTTCTGTCTTTGGGATGATTAATATCACTGTGCCTGAGAAGTTGTTAAAATGAGAACAATGGCTTTGAGATACGTACAGTAGATGGAGAGTTTCTTCACCAGCATGCCTTAATCCCCCTCCCCTATCCACAGTTACAAATATTCTCTCTGCAAAAGGCCCGAGTCCAGATTTCTTCCCTTCAAAGAAGAGTCCAGTGGAGCAAGTGGAGCACCCCTTCATCTTTCTTGCTGTAACCTTTTTCTTTTGCAGTTCATTCACTGTGACTGGCCTGGGGAGAAGGAAAAATGTTTCGTTTGCTCTTTCCTATCATGGGATGGATCACAGTTCTGGATTTGTGAAGTTAACTCTGGAAGAAACTTCTCAATGATTTGTAAAAGAATTCTTCCTTCATAGTATTTCCCTAAGGAAGGAGAGTGGTCCTGGTTCCTGCTGACATTTAAACTGATAAATGTAATTTGTATGATAAAATGCTGCTAATTTAATAGCCTTTCCTTTCCTTCATCTCCTCTGCCCATTGCCCCATCCCTTTTCTCCCAAGAAAAGAGAATTGCAGCAAAAGTCCTTTGTAAGGTGTCACTTTGCATTGTGTAGAATGGGAAAGGTCTCTACCTGACTTTTTTTTTGTCCCCTTTGCTTCAGCTGTCACTGCTGACAGCCCTCATGTTTATTTCATCTAGCGCAGTGGCTGTCTCGTTTCCCTATCCTCCGATGTCATTAACGCACAGAGAGTGGGCCTGCAGTGCTGAGCCTAATGAAATCCACTGTGGCTGTTCTGCTCCTCACCTCGTTACTGAGGCTCAAGGTGTCAAATTAAACCCAGCCTGGGAAAGGAAAGAGAGAGTGAAGGAAGCTTGGGGTGGTGATGAGTTGGGAAAGAAAGAGAGAGAAAGAGGGGGCTGTAAGCTCTGGGAAAAAAAGTGCCGATCTGATGCCAGGCTGAGATTGCTACCACAGCTCTTGGGGAATGGAGTTAGCCAGCTTCCCTTGTCCCTCCCTCACTCCATGCCCCCTGCACATTCTTAGTTTGAGGTCAGGATGGTTTGAACCATAAAGGCTGAGAGGGTTGCTTCACTGACCCTGATTCTAGTGGCACCTAACTAACAGCTGTTGATGATGTCTGCTGCTGTAATGGAAGATTGCTAGATCTGTAGGACTGCTTTAGAGAGAGCAAAACAGCATGGAGCACTGAAGAGAGAGCAGTTGGCATCCTAAAATTCAGGTGAAAAAGTCACCCATTCTCAGATAATTCTAATGACAAGCAGTTAAGGATGGATAAACCTCAATACCATTCTTTGAATTAGATCTGAACAATTTGGGGAAAGATTAAGATCAACATTTCCTAGATGTTTGCACACATCATTGCCTTCCCCTTCTCCTTCCCACATTATCTCTTTGGATATATGGTTGGCCTTGACCAGGTTGGTTTTTGAAAAGAATCTGAAAACTTGGTTCCATTTGTTTGTTAATTTTAGGCTGTTCAGAGTTACAATTATTTGAGTTGGGCAGTCATAAACATTTATTAAGCAAAACTTTTTATTTATCTATCTGTTTATCTATGAGAGACTAAACCACAGGTTGGCAACCTGCGGCTCTGGAGCCGCATGCGGCTCTTTGAGCCTTCCCCTGTGGCTCCCAGCCTCCTCTGCCTTTGCAGAGAGAGACAGAGACAGAGAGAGGCAATTGTGCTTCCCTGCTTCTCTCTCTCTCTCTCTCTCTCTCTCTCTCTCTGTGTGTGTGTGTGTGTGTTTGTGTGTCTGTGTGTGTAAAAGAGAGTGCACTCAGTGTTCTCCGAGGAGCTGAAAAGCTTACTGGGCGGAGCTCCTCCCTTTGCTGCATCTCTGCAGGAAGCAGGAAGGGCAGGAGAGAGCTAGCTAGCCCAGCTAGGAATTCTGGGAGTTGAAGTCCATGAGTCATAAAAGAGACGAGGTTGCTTACCCCTGAGCTTGTTGGACAACAGCTTGAAGCTTGCCAGGTGAGCAGCAGATAGGAGGGGGGGGAGAAAGAGAGAGAGAGAAGAGAGAGAGAGGGAGGGTGGAGAGAGAGAGAGAGAGAGAGAGAGAGAGGAAAGAGAGAGAGAAAGAAAGAGTGGGGGAAGAGGAGTGGCAGACCAAGGGCAGATAGAGAGGGAGGGAGGGAGAGAGACAGAGAGAGAGAGACCCTTTTGACATCTAAAATGAAGATAACACTGCATATATCCTTTTTTACCTTTGTGTGTATGTAATTTTATTCTCTTAAAGCATTCTCTTGGTGATCGTTGTTTTAATAGTATGGATATTCCCAAGAGTGATATTTTTACTTTTATTTTTAATGTGTGTGTACATACACACACACACACACACACACACACACACACCTATAATAAAGGTAAAAAAGGATATATGCAGTGTTATCTTCATTTTAGATATCAAAGGGTTTTGCGGCTCCCAGTGTTTTGTTTTTGGTGGGAAACGGGTCCAAGTGGCTCTTTGAGTGTTTTGGGTTGCCTACCCCTGGACTAAACCAACGTATTTTAAAACATTTAAACAATTAATTTTTTTTCTTATCATTTTCCTACAACAGCAGGATCTGTTTTTTTCAGATCAGATGAGCATTGATCCATTTGGTTGTGACATGAATTAACTGACCCACTTATCATACAAGTCTGACATCATGGGAGAGAGTGTGAGTGGTCCAAAATCACCCAGCCAGCTTTAAGGCAGGATTAGAACTCATGATCTCCTAGTTTCAAGCCTGGTGCCTTAACCACTATATTAAACTGGCACTCACATATACACAACAATTAAAATGTTTAATTAAAGTTAACATTAAGGTTTTAATATGCAACTGTTAAAGTGCATGCATAATAATGACATAAAATCAAGTCAGTCAAAACTGTGAAGCTCCAATCAGTTTCTTTAAGCTATTTTTTTTTTCAAGATTATGCATACACCATAAAGGAGAGGTTTTTTTCCCCCTCTGCCCTGAGCTGATATGTTACTTAGCAGGCAGGTTCAATTGTGGGCAAGTTTTTGATTGACTCAGTCCAATCTACCCCATAAGGTGAAATTTGTGGGAAAAATTGGAAGAAGATGCTTGTATATGTCACCTCCACTTCTGGAGAAAAGCCAAGATACAAATCTAGGAAACAAAAAACAGTACATATATTAGTACTGTATAATAATGCGTTCTGATATGTATCTTTGAGAATATACAAAATGCTTTTTATTCCCCATGCAATTATTCTGAATAATTCCTAGCTTCCTACGCACTTCAAATTCAGAAGTCTCATATGCTTATGTTGAATTTTAGTGTGTAAGCACTAAATCAAGGAATCAGCAATGAACAATCCTTATTACACACATACACAAATCTATTTATAACTTCCTCTTATTTCAGCAGGAGGAAAAAATATATCAGAGATTGTTTCCAAGAGTTCTGCTTTCTTAAGATGTGGATTGAAGTGCTATTAATTTGGTGAGAGGTTGAAATATCCCACTGAATTATTAAAATTTATTCTTTAAGAATCACATGTAGAACTGCACTCCCAGATTTATAAAAACAAAGTTATGACAGCCTTAGGGTTGTAGCCCTCTTACTGGATCCACATAATAAATTCTATATATTACATCTTCGATTCAATGTTGACTCCTGGAGACTACCTGGAACAATCCCTGCAGTTTTCTCAAGCAAGATTTTCATTTTTTTAATAGTAATTTTATTAAAAATTACACTTATGACAATAAAAACCTAATACAAATTAAAAATAAAAGAATACAAAAAATAGAAGTTATAGAAAAAAGACAATAGGAAAGAAATAGGAAAGAAAGAAAAAGTAAGAATAAATAAAAAGAAAGGAAATCATCATTTCAGTCATGATCAGCAAAAGTCCATTAAGGCTTAACAAAGATAACATATCTATTTTAGCCCTGATTAAATAAAGCAACTTTATATTCCTTCATTTTATTTCTAAAAATCTTAATCCTTAATCCTTTTAAATAAGGTCCTAGAACTCACATTTCTTTTCATTTCTTCTTTGTCCATTCTCCCCAAATTCTTCAAAGATTTAACAAGCCTCTTTTGTAAATCCAATATAGGAAAATTATCCAGGTCACATTTTAGGTTTGTTTTTTGCATATCCCTATTAATTGTTAAGGTATCAGCTGGCTTCTTTTGCGTGTTCAATGTAATATCCTTTTCCATATCATTCTTGTAGTGTATGATTTTTAAATCCACTTTCAGATCAGTCTCAGTGTTACTCAAAAAAACTTGTTCCTTGTCCATAACATTTTTTTAAAAAGTCTGTCTATCAAGACAGATGCTCTTAAAATTAACTTCTTGGTCCACTGTTCAAAAATATTTTTCAGTAAGTCCAATTCTGAAATATTTTGTTCAATTCTGTATGATCAGATTAAATGGTTCTTCTTCTTTAATTCTTAATTTCTTCTAGTTCCTTCTTGTGTTCATCATTTAGCACTGAATCCAATCATTTAGAAAAAAAATAATTCAAAACAAAAGCATTTTTCCACTGGAAGGATTCTTATAATTAATTCCCAAATGTTATTTCAAATCCAACAGGACCCTTAGTCCATTTGTATTATTATTATCAAATTTATGTCTTATAATCTCAGTTTGTAACATTCAAGAATCAAAATTCTAATCACCCTTTTGCTGTATTAGTTTTTTAATCCTTAAAATTCCTTCACTAAGAATTGAAAGAAACTCACCCAGTGTTTTCAGACTTGTTGATCCAAATATTTCTAATAACTGAAAAGCAGTTAACAAGCAATTTTCAAAATAGGATAGGATAAGATAGGATAGAATAGAATAGAATAGAATAGAATAGAATAGAATAGAATAGAATACGACCTTGGGAGTCTTCTAGTCCAGCCCCCTGCTCAAGCAGGAGAACCTATACCAGTGGTGGTGAATCTATGGCACGGGTGCCAGAGGCGGCACTCAGAGCCCTCTCTGTGGGCACATGCACTGTCACCCCAGTCCTAGGCCTTCAGCTGGGTTTTATAAAACCTTTTCACTTTAGGCCTCCGCCGCCGTGTACAAAAAAAAAAAAGGTTTAATCAATCAGTCAATTTGAACTTCTTATGGGGAAAAAAAAGATCTTGCAAAGTTGGAATTGATTGATTGAACTTTTTAGTCCCACCCAGTCTGCCGTTACCACTGCAGCCATGCCCACCCAATGGGCCACACTCACCCAATGGGTGACACTCACCCAATGGACCACACCACCTGGCACCCAACGATGCATAAGTGGGTTTTGGGTTGCAGTTTGGGCACTTGGTCTCCAAAAGGTTCACCATCACTGACCTATATCATTCTCAGACAAGTGACTGTCCAATCTCTTTTTAAAAATCTCCAGTAATGGAGCACCCATGATTTCTGAAGGCAAGCTGTTCCACTGGTTAATTGTCTTCACTGTTAGGAACTTTCTTCTTAATTCCAGGTTGTTTCTCTCTTTATTCAGTTCCCAACCATTGTTTCTTGTCCTGCCCTCTGGTGCTTTGGAGAATAATTTGACACCCCCCCCTTCTTTGTGGCAGCCTCTCAAATACTGGAATACTGTTATCATATCTCCCCTATTTCTTCTTTTCTTTAGACTAGGCAAACCCAAGTCCTGCAGCCCTTTTTCATATGTTTTAGTATCCAGGCTTTTGATCATCTTAGTTGCTCTTCTCTGAACTTTTTCCAAGGTCTCAACATCTTTTTTGTAGTATGGTGAACAAAATTGGTTGCACTATTCTGGGTGTGGTCTCACTAGGGTTTTATAAAGCGGTACTAATATTTCATGTGATCTTGATTCTATGCCTCTGTTTATACAGCCCAGGATTGTATTGGCTGCCTAAATGTAAAACTTTGCTTTTCTCCACATTAAAACTCATTTTGTTGGATAGGGCCCATTTTTCAAGTTTGTCAAGATCTTTTTGAATCCTGAGCTTGTCTTCTGGGGCGTTGGTATTCCTGCCAGCTTAGTGTCATCTGCAAATCTGATGAGTTCCCCTTCTATTCCCTTATCTAAGTAATTAATGAAGATATTGAAGAGGACTGGGCCTAAGACAGAGCCTGGTGGTACCCCACTGCTTACTTCTCTCCATGTGGATGTAGTACCATTGAGGACTACTTGTTGGGTATTGTTTGTCAGCCAGCTACAAATCCATCTTGTGGTGATGTTGTCTATTCCACCTTTTTTTTTTTTTAGTATACCAAGCAGTAGATTGTGGTCTACTGTGTCAAATGCCTTACTGAAATCTATGTATAGTTATATCCATATTTAAATTTATCATATAATATTTTAGTTCTGCATTGTAAAGTGAGGATAAATTATGTTTACTGATAATTCCATTGTAATAGCCCTTATTGTGTGAGTTGGAAATGTTGCGTATAAATACTTTTTTTTATCAGGGTATCAGGATCAGATGCTCCATTTTTCTAGTCATGTTTTTAATGCATCATATGGCCTTTTTTTCTTCCGTTCAATCATGTCTGAATCTCAGGGGCTACCTGCAGTTTTCTTCTGGCAAGGTTTCTCAGAAATGGTTTTCCATTGCCTCTTTCCTATGGCTGAGAAAGTGTGACTGGCCCAAGGTCACTCAGCTAGCTTTGGGCCTAAGGCAGGATAAAATTAATAGTCTCTGGCTTTCTAGCCTGATGCCTTATAACCACTACACCAAACTGGCTCTCAATAATACAATACATTCCTCCAAAAATGATTGAATATAAAAGCTAAGGCAAAGCTGGAAATACATTAAATCCAATCTATATTTTAATTGTACCAATCTAAATTAGTAAAAATTTCAAAGTCACACTTGTATCAGTTTGAATCCGATTGATTACATTCATTTTGGGTTTCCAAATATCAGCTACTACAAGATTCTATAGATATAAGATATTACATTTTGACTGTCAAATTACTATTAAATACTTAACAGCTTGACAACTGGCAAGTAATATCAAATATTATTTGTCAGCCATTTTTGAAACTGTCTTCCTCAGAACTCTGTGATTTCAGCTATTAGGTCATTGATTGGAATTGGTTTCTCCATAATATTTACTGCATAATGTGTTATCACAAGGAAATATTAATTATATTTATATACATATATAGGATGTATGATCATTTTGTGTTACTCATATGAGCTGGATAATGTTCCAAGTAAACGTAACACAACCATAAGTGTCCCAGGAAAGTCCTCAGACAATAGTACAAAATTTGAAAATTATGATGACATACAACCTTATATGTCACTGTCACTAAATGCTGCTTACTCCACAAATTGCAATACTGTTCCTAACACTTTAAAGATCCTGTTTAGGGAAAACAAGGATTTACAAAAACTACAGTGATTCAGAATGAGCAGGAGTATGAATGCAGCACTGGACTGTAGCACTTTAAAGCAGCTGCAGCATGATATTAAGAAAACATGAGACTGCTTCAAGCTGTTATATTCTGGCAATACATTTGTGTTACTTCACGCTTCAAAACATGCTTTACAGGTTGAATTCAAATGCACTACAGAGCCATAGCATTTTCATTCTTACTGAAGTGTTTTCAAGTGATTTTTTTTAAAATGTAGATTTTATGGTAAAAAAAGAAAAGAACTATGGAAATGGAATAAAGACTGGAAATGGACAGATTTTTTTTCCTCTGCTGTGCCCACCTAGTAACAGAAGGGACGCTGCTTCGCACTCAGTTTCCTAAAAGAAGAATTAGGCCACCATGCTCTACTTTTTAAATCAGTGTCACAATAGACAGAACTGTATATTCTAATTAAACAAATAAACAAAACTGTAGTTTAAAAAAAGCTTTTCTCTGCATAAATTGCTGCTTCTGTCTTACTCACTGGCTACACTGGCTGACCACTGCTCCAGACCACATAACTAAAAATCTATTTTCCTTCCTGTTTGTGACAAGTTTCTTTCAGGTTAGAAGTGCCTTTTCTTTCAATATTATGACACACACACACACACATACACACACACACACACACGGGGGGGGGGCAACTGAAGCTGACAGTGCTCAAATGAAATCAGCGTCATACATCTTTTAGATCTGGATTTTACACAACACTGATGGATCTTTTACTAGATTCTTTTTTGAAGCCATTTAAAATTCTGCTGTGTTAACTTCTAATAGGAACTGAAAGTAAAATGCCCACTTCTTTCAGGATCCCCAAGACTTGCATGTAAATATCTGCATTGTTAAATTAATAATTCAATGGTAGTAATTAGCTTAACTCTTTTTAATGGTTAAAAGCTAGGCGGTTAATTACAGTTAGACCCACAGAGGTATTTTTTTTTTTAAAAGATGGGTGGAAAACAGAAAGGGCTGTAGTTGTGATAAATTATGAAGGGAGACCATATTGGATGCTCACCACAGAAGGCCAATTGGTAATGGGATTCTATAGAGCAGTGGTTCTCAACCTGTGGGTCGGGACCCCATTTGGGGTCGAATGACCATTTCACGGGGGTCGCCAAACAAGGCTGTCCGCCATTTTTTCCCCCTTTTTTTGGCCACACCCCTGGCACCTGGTGATGTATAAGTGGTTGGGGGTCACCACAACATGGGGAACTGTATTATGGGGTCGCGGCATTAGAAAGATTGAGAACCACTGCTATAGAGCAAAGCAGAGCCAGGGTATGGGAGTTCCTGAGTGGAGAACTCTATTTTCTATTTCCATGAAGGGAGATGTAACGTATTGGCCACAATGGTTTTAAATCACTTGCTTAATGTCTGACCTACATTGCTGTATTGTTTAACAGTTGCTGCTACTGAAAGCCAGACTGGCTGTCTCCAAGCTGATAATGAGGTTTGGGGCAGGAAACTTACTTTAAACCTATTGGTTGCCTCCTACAGGCTAACTGTATAAATAGCTGTGCAGCCCTTAGGGCTACTTCTGTTCTGAGTTAATAAACTTGTTTACTGTTTCAACATGCTGCCTTGTTCAATGCCTAAATAACCGAAGATATAACAGGAGAGGTTTCAGGCTATAAAATTATGAAAAATATGAAACTGTCCTAATAATTCATACCCCCGTGGAAGAATTCTGTATTCAGGGCCTTTTTTAAAAAAATATTACCGTAGGTGCAACCCAAACCTAGGTGGGGGAGGGGAGGAAAATTGTTCCCCAAGGTGGGGCTCTCCCCACATTCCCCTCACTCTCTGGGTCCCTGAATCATGGGGTCAGCTTAGTCCAGTGATGGCGAACCTTTTAGAGACCGAGTGCCCAAAAACTGGCCCTGCCCCCGCTCCCCCCCTGCCTCACCCCCACCCCACCTGCCTGCAGGGCCACTCACCACCTCCAAGGCCCACTGCAAATTGCCTAGGCAGCCTAGCAGCGCCATGGTGGCCACGCCTTCTGCCCGCGTCCCGCAGCATCAACTGTGCATGATGGGGCGTGAGGCCAGATTCTTGTCTACACTGCCTGGCTGCCATGTTCTTGGCTGCACTGTTCTGCATGGGCCACACTCAGGGGTGACTCTCCTCCAGGGAGGCTGCTGGTGAGGAGGGGGTCATGGGGGGAGGCAAGGCTGGGGTAATGGCACATGTGCCCACAGAGAAGGCTCCAAGTGCCACCTCTGGCACCCATGCCATAGGTTCGCCACCACTGGCTTAGTCATTCACCTAATGCCTGTGTGCCATTTTTGTGCCTGCAGTTATTTGCATCATTAATATGATCTTCCCTTTCTTTTGAGATTGCTGCAGCTTTTCTTGTCCTAAAACAGTGGTTCTCAACCTTTTTAATGCTGCGACGCCCAACCGGTCGTAAGTCGAGGACTACTCAACCGGTCGTAAGTCGAGGACTACTCAACTGGTGCAGCACCATTTGCAGAATGGGACTTTTGGTGGGCTCAGCAGGGCAGAGACAGCCTGGACAATTTCTATTGGCTTTTGAAAGCCAATAGAATTAGACTCTATTCAAGAGAGTCTATTCTATTGGCTTTCAAAAGCCAATAGAATAAAAGGGAGTAGCACAGCTAAGGAAAAGGGGGAAAAAATGACGGACTGCGTTGTTTGGCGACCCCTGTGAAATGGTCGTTCGACCCCAAATGGGGTCCCGACCCACAGGTTGAGAACCACTGTCCTAAAAGAATTTCAGATTTGATTGCCACCTTGTTTCTAGATTATAAGCTTGCTTCATTCCTTCTTTTGGAGCTTTTGCATCATTAAAAAAAATGCCTCTAGTCTCTTATGTCAAGACTGTCAGGCTTCCTGCTTCCTGACATAGCATGATTAAAACAATCACTTCTGACAACATTTACTCCCATCATAGGATGTTCTGGCTGCTGTTCTATTCTTTTATGATCAAGGTCTATGCGAGGTGTTCTGCATGATCACTTAGGTGGCTACTTTCTGTGATTCAGCACTAGCGTGTGCATTAAAGTCTGGGCAGTACAGAAACTGACATTGGAGGAAACATGGAGGCACTCAGTGATATAAATTTAAATCTAACCTTCCTTTTCTTATAGCATTCTATGTGGGATATATTGGGGTTCATTTCCTCCTGATTTCTGGTCCAGACATTGTCAAGACTTGATTGCTACCGTAATTCCTGCATCATCTCCAAGACCATGCAATTATAGTGTCTTTCAAAATTTTGCTGTCATAGGTTTTTACTATATCTTGCTTATTGCTCTCCTGCCTGAAAATAAATTCCTTAAGATAATAGTGGGATATTTTGGTGGTACAAAAATCAGCATAGAACAACGATTTTAGTTAGAATTATCATATTTGGAACTACTTGTAGAGACCCGCTCAGCTTCTCCTCTCATCCTATTTTTGCAGGTCTTCAATCTGTCATTTTATCTGCCGAAAATAGTTATAAGGCTCATTTTCTTCTATGTTTTGCAGCAACAGTGTCTGGGCAGCCAATATATGGTCTGAAAAATGATCTCCCTGAGGAGAGAGCCTCCCATTAAAATCAAAGAGCCTCCAGCAGTATGTTGGGGCTGCTCTGAACTTGGCAACAAACAACTACAAACTAGTTTTGGTGGAGACCAAATTAACACCCATTCTTTTCCTTGGCAGACCTCCTTAATTGTTATTTCTGAGAAAGTGGATTTAGAATAAGGCTAAGATGTGATCTTGTCCAAAATCACTATAACAGAGCTCGCTTTAAAGCACTGATTAAAAGTCCAGATTTCTACTAATTGAACATGTTATTTGATGCATGTAGATCAGTTTTCCTTTTCTTAAAATAAGCAATAAATCAGCTGTGCGTGTTTTTATATTCTGCTTTGGTGCATTGTCTGATTTGATTCTAATACTTTGAGAATTATATGCCTTCTGCAAATATGCAGATTAATATACATTCTGCGAAAACAGCAAAGTGTTCAGTCTGCATCTAATAGAACATAAATCCCACTGGATTGAATAGTGGTTGATTTTTGGGTAAAATATACAGAATCATCCTAAAGTGCAAAATAAAATGTCTAGATCTTTGCTTCATAAGGAATGTATGCATGCTAAGGCCTTAATGATTGCTATGCAATAAATCCATGAAGGCACCAATAATCTTCATGCTCAGAAAACCTTTCAGTCCTTAAAAAATTACTATAAAGTCCTTCTGACAAGGAAAAAGCAAGTGAGCCAACTAGCTGTATACGCAGACTGATCCAGATGGCTCAAGGTCAGTACTGTATTATGATGCCTTGTTTGCCCAAATGGAGTGGATAATGCAATATCAGGATTAACTCAGTACCATGAGAGCTTGCCCTTTATGGTACTGTTTCAAATAATAAGGATTCAGATATATACCCAACGCTTCTTATCTAACAATTCTATCTGACTGGTCCCAGTTTTCAAAGTCAAAAACATTGATTTTGCCCAGCTAAGAAGTTAGCAGCACCCATAGTAGGGAACCTTTTTTTTCAGAGATGCTAAAATTAAACCCTGAATTTTTGGCCTGTTTTTGGCTACCCTATCTCTCCACAATGATAATGCAGATTCCCAAATAATGGAATAAATCTGTGTAGCTTCAATATATAAAAAAGAGAGGATAGAATACCCATACTAATTCTGCCCAATCAGTCTATATGTATAATTAGTAAATTATATGTGAAACATTTATATTATAAACTAACTGACTGGGGGCATCAAGAAAGAATCTTAGCCAAGATGATAAGGTACAAAGAATTATTAGACAATCAAGGGAAGCTAAGTTCAAGAGATGAATTAAAAGAACAGGGAATGACTTGATTGGTGGCCATATGCACAGATAAAATCAAAATATAATAAGGATATGGAGGAGTATGGGATATGTCAGACATTACAACAATTGGATAAAATATTGACAAATAAGGGAGAAAAATTCTTAACAAAACCTATAAACTCCTATTAGAAATTGAATTGGAAGAAGAAATAGTAAAGGGCCCGATGATAGCATGGGCCCGAAACATAGGTAGAAATATAGGATTAGAGGAATGGGAAAGAACATGGAACATAAATTACAAATTAACGTTGTCAACTGCATACAAGGAAAACCAATACAAAATGTTCTACAGATGGCATTTAGCACCGGTGAGATTGGCTAAAATATACAAAAATATGAATCCGGATTGTTGGAAATGTAAAAACAAAGAAGGAACATTTTATCATATGTGGTGGCAATGCCCCAAAGCACTTAATCCCCATTTTTAGTTTGTAACCCATCTCCATACTATTATACGCTGATAATGTTGCCATCCTTTCTGTATCCCAAGCAAGGCTGTGATGAATCCTCCATGTGCTTTATAACATATTGGCAGACTGAAATGCTAAAAATCAAGTATGCAAAAATCATGTTGGTTGTATTTATTAAGTAGTATACTGACTTCTGTTGTATTTGGACAAACAAAAACATCCAAATTAAGTTGGTAAAACATTTAAATAAATAGGTATCTATTTTCAATTGTCTTCCTCCTGGAAACTTCAAAAGCTTTTAACATAAGGAGATACATGTGCTATATGGAAATCAAATGTGTATTTCCACCAATTAAAATTTTTAGAGTTAGATTCTTTGATGTACAGTGCACAGTCTGTATACAGCTAGGAATACTCAGTCTAAATTTCTGAGAGCCCAGTCATAAATGAATTTCTAAAAGTCAAACTTGGATACATCTCTGTCAAGTCCCATCTGAGACCCTGCTGTTAAAATACTGATTCAAACAAATCTATGGAGGTAAGTCCCTAGTCCAGCTTATATTAATAGACCTCTATAATTCCGTGTAAAATGAATCTGATCTGCTGTGAATTTCCCTCTCAATATCTATCTATGCTTAACACCTCACACTTCTGTTACCAAGAGCTCATGTGTCCACCTTTCACCATCCTTAAATACTTTTATTATATATTTGCATTCTCACACAAGAGGGCACTTACACTGGCATGCTTAGACATTCTGCATTTCATGATATTGACTAGGAGATTCACTAATATCTGCTTATGAATATGTTTAGACATCCCTGGATCTGAACAGGACACAGGCACACTTGGCTTTGTCTGTGAATAGATTTATATTATGGATAGTTTGCATTTTAATGTTGTTTTCTACTTTTCAGTTGAGGACTGCAAATTCTCAAAGGATAAAATAAGAAAGCAAATATTCCTTAGAACTGGACTCAATTCCTCAAGATTGCCTGAATTGATCTATTGATTATATGCCATCAAGTCATTTTTGAGTCCTAGCCCTAACCTCAGCCCTAACCCAACTGCTATAACTTGATCTTCACATGAACAAAAATCAAACATGTTATCCAAATGGTCATAGATATCAGTGGCAGCAATTTTCATAATCGCAACAGATGGAAAAATGGCAATGCAATCTTGGGAATTGTTTCTGGCTATGATTGTATTGGAAGATAGATCTCTTATCAGAAGAAGATGCTGAATATGACTAACCAACAGCTGAATAAATTCCACTGGTAAGGTTAAGCTAAGTGCATCAGGAATTGTTTACTGAATGATGAACGCACTTTGTTGTCTTTGTCTCCTGCATTGTTTGATACTTTACAATTAGTGACCCACTTAAATAGGCATTCAAGATTATGGGGATTGTTTTCATTGAGAGAGAAGTTAGGCCACATACTTACATAATGGGAATGGTGAAACTAGATTGATTTGATAAGATATAGTATAATTTCTTCTAAGCTTATTTGGGAGATAAATATGCTTACTGGTCCCCTATGTTATTAACGTTTAAGGACTCTTCCCTGGTTGTCTTCTGCTAACATATCTATCTGATATCTTTCTTTCCCTATTGTCTTAATGTTATACCTGTTTTCTTACTAAGACAGTGGACAGTTATCTTTTCCTGCATTTTATTAATGAAGCAATCTACTATTTCATCATAATGAAAATCAGAAAACAGATTTTCTTCCAGCCAAATGGGTACCTGTCAGGATGTGCCCCTTCCTTCTAAACTGTTTGCTTAAGTAACTGACCTTACAGTAGTGGCCAAAATGGTGGAAACCTTTTGGGAAAAGTGTACAGTAGAAATGCCACCTTTGGTGAAGTTTCCACCAATTTTTCTTCTAATTTCTTTATAACTGTAGCCTTGTTCACTTAATAATACTATTTTACATTGCTTTCTAGGCAACCAGTCAACTCTTTGTACCATTACTTTAATTGTATTACATTTTACAAGCTCACTAAATGAAAGAACACAAAAAAACCCCAACGAACTTGATAGCGATCACATAACACACTGACAAATGTCCTCCTCTCAACTTCAATACATGACATCAATAACTGAATCCTACTGTGATTTGATTGGCTCATTGCCAAAACAAGATGACACCTGATTGGCTCTCTAAACACTCATGCTCATTGGCTACAATCAGATAAAGGAAAGCTACCTGATATCAACCTAAGCAAGTTGTGCTTCCTTTTTCTGGTTATTTGGCCATAACTTTTCACAGAATACAGTACAGATAATTGAACAAACTTTGTTGCATTACATTCTTGATTAAATTATCTTTCCATTGATATATATAATTTTATGGTACTACTCCAAAAAAAGTGGTGTTATTAGCCATCAAACATCAAAAATACACTTTTTCCAAAAGGTTTCCACAATTTTGGCCACTACTGTATTTGTCAGTCAAAATACAAACCATTCCCTAGCTTGTCAAAAGTATTCCCCCGGTTGTCTTATGCCTGACATGGAACTTAATACACCCACAGGGATGAAGAACCAAATATAGATGATATTTTGTGTTCCGCCCTGCCTATTAATCTATTAAAGGCAAACATTTTATAGACAGGATTGTTCTTTGTACTTTGGGGGTGAATCACAGCTATTGTATGTTCCCATAAAAAAAACAACACCCTAGTTTGAACAAGAGGACTCAAGAACTCTAGCTGAAGATATAGATTATTGACTAAGATAAAGGATGATTTTTCCATGACAGTGCCCTCTGGAACTAAGTTGTGGTTTCTGCGGTGAGCCTCTTCTAAATAGTGATTTAAATGCTGAGGATAGTTCTCAGCAGTACTATCTTGTTTGCTGAAACCCAACAGCCAATTAATGCCTAGGCATTGTGGCTTCCTCTCACCTCTACTGCCAAATGCAAGTGCAGCTTTCTCTGCTGAAGCCTTCTCTCTTCTTAAAATACCAGTTACAAAATAAATAGTCAAAGAATGTCTTCATTTACCAAAACAAAAACAAAAAACCCAAACCCACAAAAAATCTCACTAATGATTTTGGTATTGGTGGTGGGGTATAAACATCTGCCGATCATTGAAGATGAGATGGGGCAAGGGTAGAACCATAGAGAAATGAATCAACAAAAAGCAACACTTTCCTTGGATCTGGAGTGGTGGAATATTATTGTACGAGTAATAGTAAAGATACTGCTATGGCAACTATAATGCTTGGAACATTCCCAAATAATAAAGACATAAGACATTGCAATTATTCTTCAGTCGGGCATTCAAGTATACTATTAATGGATTCTATTCTTCAATGGCAATTTTTAAAAGAATATTAAAGACCTTTGTATGTCAGTCTCCCATCAGGTCCTAATGATCTCTGTAGCAGCTTCCCGCAGTATGATGGGATTACCTCTCATGGTCTTTAGCTAACCTAACGAAAGTATTGCTTAGTATAAATAAGAATAATTTTCTTACGACCACCAAGGCTAAATTTGTTTTTTAGTACATATTAATAAATCTGAGTTTGGATACACACTGAATTGTACATAATCTATTATAAAATGTATAGAATAAGTTAAGCAGGAAACTAAACTATTTAAGAGGCAAAGCACATTAGGTAACTAAGCACCTTTGCAGTTTTGTCCGTCTTTTAGTAATGATGACTTCATTCGTTCTTTTCTGGTGTTTCTTCTTTCATGAATTCCATGCAACCACATTCTACAAGTCTATTTTCATAATGTCTGTTAAAGATTTGCATTCTAATTCCAAATTTGTCTCTAGCACACCTTTTAATTCTCTATGTTTTTGCACTCTTGAAATGTCTCTTAATCTTAAAGCAAAGTTGAAGAAACGCTGTGGTAGATATTGCTATAATTGTTTCATCTGATGTGGAGAGGTCATTTTTAAAATTTCATTGGCAATTCCCCTCCTCCCGTTTTCTTTAGGAATGCTCAAAAATACCTATAATTTGGGGTGTTTTTTAAATTATTTTCCAAAAACTTAAGAGATTAATGGGATTTTGTCCAAATGTTTTCATTAAAAAATGTCAAGCAAGATTGTCTTATATCTCTTCTTTATTGCTTAATTTATGTTTAGAACTTTTAACATGTCCATTTAACCACAGCAGTAAGAATAATCATTTAATATATAGTATACATATAAGAAGTCTTTGTTGTTGTTAATTGTGAAGTCGTGTCTGACCCATCGCGACCCCATGGACAATGTTCCTCCAGGTCTTCCTGTCCTCTACCATCTTCTGGAGTCCATTTAAGTTCACGCCTACTGCTTCAGTGCCTCCATCCAGCCATCTCATTCTCTGTCGTCCCATTCTTCTATTGCCCTCAATCTTTCCCAGCATTAGGCCCTTCTCCAGTGAGTCCTTCCTTCTCATTAGGTGGCCAAAGTATTTGAGTTTCAACTTCAGAATCTGGCCTTCTAAAGAGCAGTCGGGTTGATCTCTTCTAGGACTGACCAGTTTGAACGCCTTGCGGTCTATAGGTGTTCTATAAGTCTATAAGTCTATAGGTGTTCTATTTGCAGGTATTATGGTGACATGTACTGAAAAATCTAAACCAGATTAATAAAATTGTTATTTTGGCATCTTTTTAGGGAAATGTGAATTGATCCAGACTTGACTAATATGTTTAATGATCCGTAAACCTTTTCTCTTTTCTCTCCAGACAACTTCAATGTTTATTAAATTGAATTTAAGTATTTAAATTTAAATATAATATTATTTAAATTAGCTATAGGTTTGTATAGATCAGCTTCTCTTAAACTGTATTTTTCAGGTGAAAAGCTTAAAAAATATTTCCACATAGGGTTGGCTCAACTTATCTACCCAGGTTAGAGAAACAAAATACCCAGATAAAAATTAATGGACAGAGAAAAATGCAAAGGAAGTTACTGAATGGATGTTAGCCCCAGAAACCATAGAATTACATACATCTCTATTAAGGAATAAGTTTGAAGGATCATACTTAGAGGGGTTTGAAACTTTAATTTTAAATTTGAAATCGGTTCTCATTAACAGAATACTAGCTCATCCCAAAAAGCCGGTTTTAAAGAATAAAAGATGATTTGACAGGGATTGCATGCAAGTAAATATATATATATAAAACAAGGAATACAGAAAAAGTAAAAATGCCCCTTCTGAGGATCACACTCACTGCTTAAAGTAGTTGAAGGCACAATATAAGACTCTTCTAAAAGAAAAGAAAAGGGTGGCTCTGAAGGAGTCTTGACATAGACTAATTGCATCAGTCAGGACAAAAAATACATCCCTTTTTTGGCACATCACCAGAGGATTGGGGAAATCCCCCCTACCTCCAACTAATCAGGTACCGATTCATGCCTGGGAAGAATATTTTAGGGAGCTATATGCAGACCCTGAGCATGTAATTAATGAGAGCCAAATTAATTTGGACCAAACCCCTTATTGGCCCCCTGTTACATCAGGTGAGATATCCCGATAGATTGGAGCCCTCAAGGCTAATATGGCACCTGGTGCTGACAATGTCCTGCCAGAAATAATAAAAAATAATCCCAGTTGGTGGGCTCCACTTTTAGCATCTCTGTTTACATTTATAGATAGAACGGGCCATATACCAAGAGATTGGGGATTAGCAATTATCATACCAATCTATAAAAAGGTAGTAGAAATGACCCTGGAAATTATAGACCCATTAGTCTTCTGAGTGTTATTAGTAAAATGTATGCCAAACACTTAAACTATAAACTTAGGAGTGGCTAATTTTGGGGGGGGGGATAATTAAAGATGAACAAGCTGGTTTTAGAGAAGGAAGATCAACAGTGGATCATATCTTGGTACTTCACCATCTAGTAAAAAAATACACATATAAAAAAAAATCCTCTGTTTGTGGCCTTCCTTGATTTTAAGCAGGCCTTCGACTCAATATCTAGGAACACCCTATGGGAGAAATTAGAAGGCACTACTATAGATAAACGCCTCCTTTTCCTCATACAAAAATTGTATGCCAATTCCACCTTGAAAGTGAGGTGTAATCCTCAAGGAACTTTAACCAGCTCAGTAAGGGTACAAAAAGGGGTACGGCAGGGTTGCATCCTGCCTCCCTTCCTTTTTAACTTCTATATCAATACCCTGATCGATCTCTTACAGAATCCTGATCTGCATCCACCCAAGCTAGCACATTGCAAAATCCCAATTCTTCTGTATGCCGATGATGCGGTCATTATTTCGCAAACTCCTGTAGGACTGAAGAGAGCAATTAGGGCAATACTTGGCTATTGCAGACAGAACAAGTTGGTCCTTAACTTTGATAAATCAAATTTTTTAGTTTTTGCTAAAAGACCCAGCTAATACTCCTGGAAAATAGAAGGACATAGTTTGGAACAGGTTAGAACATTTAGATACCTTGGGGTGGTTTTCTACTCGCAAGGGACATGGAAGGCACACCTGAATCATACATTTCAAGCAGCCAATAGATCCGTAAGTGCAATCAAGCATTACTTTTACACAGGCGGAGGTCAATTAGTACCTGCTGCCTTAAAACTTTTTGAGACCAAAACATTGGCACAAATTCTATATGGGGCACAAACAGGAATCCTTGTAAAGAAAAACTTGCTTGAAACCATACAAACCAAATTCCTGCGAGCCATCTTAGCTGCACCCAAAGGAACCCCAAATGCCCAATTAAGAATTGAGACAGGCATGCCCCAAATCCAGGTAAGAGCCTGGAAGATGATGATCATTCACTGGCTTAAAATGCATTTCTTTCCAGAGGGACTGTCCCAGTTAGTGCTGATTGACAATTTCCCTTCCCCCTGGAAGCAGGCAATAGACCATAAATTGGGCTCTTATGGCTCTCTTTGGTATTCTTAATGTCCCTAGGCTTTGGCCAAGCAAAGCAAGTAGTATCCAATAGAATAAAGGACATGAAATTCCAAGAAGAACTAAATAGGTTGCCTTGCCACAGTAAGGATAGAATCAAACAGGGTGTGTGGGAATCGGCAAGATATCTGAATGATCTGACCTTCCCAAAACAAAGAATAGCTTTCTTCAGAGCCAGATTTAACATTCTTCCCTCAGCACTCCTCCAGGACAGGTATAAGAGAACACCAATAGCAGAATGGGTATGTATATGTGGTAAAGGAGAAGTCGAAGACATCTCACATGTTTTATTGTACTGTGAATTATACCGAGTTTATAGGACAGTATATATTCTCCCCTTATTAGAGAGATTGCCAGGGAGGGCAGACAATTTTTATGTAGGCTTTCTCCTCCAGGACTCAAACCTTCTATCACGCATGCAGTGGCAAAATACTGTGTTGCAGCAATGTCCACAAGAAAAAAATTGGTTACAGATTTATAGTCATCAACTTGTGCCAATTTTTTGGAGATATCTCTAATAATGTTTGGAACGTTATATTTACTCACACACTAATCGGCTATCCACTCACGTAAACTAAGGAGTGACTCTAACATTTTGAGAACATATATTTTCTTAATAGGGATGTTATTATTTACTATTAATGTTAGTACTACTTTTATTTTATTTTGTTTTTTTTAATATATTGTAAAAAGTGATGTCTATTGCTAGTCTATGACCGTAATAAAGTTGTTGTTGTTATTATTATTTCCACATATGGTATAATCCTGTATGTATAGTCTATATAGTCCTAAAGCATATTTTCAGTCATTTCATGCACTACTTCGAAAATTAATCTTGGAAAATTCTTCCCCTTGTTTTTTATTCTGTAAGTTTCAGTTAAAACAAGAGATTTCCAGATTTTAGTTTATACCCCAAGTGTATCTTTTTTATGGGTTAATGGATGACTCATTTTGTGGAATTTTTCTTTCACAGAAATTGTATATTTAATATAAATTAGAGAATGTCAGGTTGCAACTACCATGGCAAGTATGAAAATCTCTTCTCTTATTTTATTCAGATGAATATTTTTTTATATTTATTGAATTCACAACATAAGTATTTTTCTCACTATTTCATTTACAACATATTTTTGAGGCTTAGATGTGGATTACCAACCTTAGGTACTTCAGATCTATTCTAATATCAGATGACTTAAAATGGTTTTCATGTACAAAATAACAAATTTATAATTAGCTTTTTATATTTGTTAGAATATGCAAATTAAATGCTCAAGAACACAGAGTCACTGTGTAAATGTCAATTAATTAACTTTTGGACACATATATTACATAGTTATAGATTTAAAATGATAATTGAACAAAAGTTATTATTTCATTATTTCATGTCTGTTGGGCATTATGAATCTTTTCAGAAAGAAACTAATTGTGTTCAACTAATTGTGGGAGATGTAATGTTGAAAATGCAACATCAGTTAATATTGTATGATCTTGCATTATACTGGTTCCTTTAATAATAATAAAGTTATTTCAAGTTGTTTGGAAGACTTGGGTTTGGGGATTGTTTAGAGATATAAAGCAACAGTCTAAAGATTTATTAAAGGACAATGGGAATGGATATTGCATGCTTTTGTGGTTACGAAAATTAATGCTACAAATAGGAATAAGACACATTCTTCATCAAGTTATAAAGTGGACTGATCCTATAAAAATAGGATTTTTACTGTCAGGTCTTCTGACTGTAGAATTAGTTAGAAATATGGATTTCTTGCATTATATGTTTAAATTTCCATTTTCTTTTTTCATATACAATTTTAAAAATATTTCCCAGTGATAATAAGAGAAATACAAGGGAAAAGTTTATAAGAAATTGTTCTAAAATATTTCCATTCTGTCTGTTGTGGTAAGATTTTTTTTTATACAGTGATTTTCAATTATCCTATGTGTAGATGGATTTTTTCTTTTCCTTCTTTTAAATCTGTCTGGGGAATGGATAAAAGCTCCCAAGAGAAACTTCTATAGTATTACCTCTTGATAGCAATAAACCAATGATCAGATTAATTGCATAGTGAAAAGTCATAGTATGAAAATCAAATCTTCCTCAGGTATTTAACTTCTTTCCTAGATGTAAATCAAACAACTTAGAAACTTGTCAGATGTTTGTCAAATAAAACCCTTTATTGCAAGTTATAAGGCTTTCCATAATCATGTGTTTTGTCCCTCTCTTTAAACAATTTACTTTTTACTTTTTCTTTTTACAAATAAGGGGATTAAGATGACTACTGATCGATATTGTTCTTATTCCTGGCCTACACATTAATTTTCATGCAGATTCTATTTCAAGCATTCTAGACCCTCCTGAAATCAGTGTCCCCTTTGAATGGACTGGATCAAATTAATGCTAAGGTTTTACATATAGAAAACTGAGGCAAATTGAATAATTTGCTTAAACACATCTTCCAACTTGGATTATTAAGAAGTGGTAATCATTTTGTTTGGCTTAGTGGGTGCGGCAGATGAGAGTGAATTCCATGTCATGGTTAAGGTGCTGGACTAGGAACCAGGAGCTTGAGTTTCTAGTCCAGACATGTCAAACACAAGGCCCAGGGGCTGGATGTGGCCCGCCACATGGTTTCATGTGGCCCACGAAGCCATCCTGGAAACAGTGAGGGAATGGCCCCTGCTGCCTTGGCCCTGGCCCAGGCCACCAAGGAGCCAATGTACAATTTTGTGATGGCTATCTATGCTGAAACGCATTCAGTCTTAGCTCCCATCTGGGAACAGCAAGGGACCGGCCCCTGCCACATTGGCCCCACCTCCTGGGCGCGCACTGGGGAAGTGTCACCCTTTGTGAGGAATGAAGAAATGCACCATCGCCTGGAAGTGGCCAGCAAATGGCCCTTGCCTACTTCACATATCTGGCTTGATGGGCTCTGGGGGAGGGGTTTCAGCAGGCAGTGGGGTGCTGTCCTGACAGTGCCGAGAGGCTGAGCCAGGTGACGCAAATCCAAAAAGAAGTGCACCGCCGCTCAGCCTCCAGCCTGCCCGATTTCAGCAGGCAGCAAGGTACAAAGCTGGCAAGTGTCACACTGCCCGGTTCACCCTCTCAGCACTGTGAGGAAAGTGCCCCACTGCCTGCTGAAACCAGGCAGGCTGGGGGCTGGGTGGGGTCACGCTTCTTTTCGCATTCGCGCTGCCTGGCTAAGCCTCTCGGCACTGTGAGGAGAGTGCCTCACTGCTTGCCGAAACCAGGCAGGCTGGGGGCTGGACGGCATTGCGCAGGTAACGTTGACTCTCACGTTGCCCATGGCATCCCCTCCCTCAAAGCGCACAAAGTCAGATATGTGAAGTAGGCGAGGGCCATGTGCTGGCCATTTCCAAGTGATGGTGCATTTCTTCATTCCTCACAAAGGGTGACATCTCCCCACCTGTGTTTCTTGCCTGTTTTTCTCCCTCCCTCATCTCAAATATTTTCCCACCACTCTGTTCTTAGGAAGGAAGAAAGGAAGGAAGGAAGGAAGGAAGGAAGGAAGGAAGGAAGGAAGGAAGGAAGGAAGGAGGGAGTGGGAGGGTCTGTGGGAAGTCCTGTCTTAGTCCTGCCCTGCTACCCTTTCACCATCCCCTTGCCCCCTCCTCCTGGCCTATCCTGGGGGTCTCCCATCCTATTGCTAAGGAAGCTTTGGCTACAAAGCCGGGTCTCCTCCCATGGAGAGGGAGTGGGCCTCCCTCTGACTTTGCCCTCATACCCATCATGAGCAACCTGGCTAAGGAGAGCAAGCACAGCAGCAGCAGCCTTGAGGAGGAGGTAAGTGCAGCCGGGCACCCCCTTGGGGTAGTGGGGCTGGGCTTGGTGCCATGGATGCTTGAGGGCCGGGCTAGGCATTTTTTACCTCTGCTGCCCAGGGCTCGGGAAGCCTGCAGCACCATCCAGCCCCCCCCCCTCGCATGGCCTGAGAGGAACAGTGACGCTCTTCCAGTGGACCATGCCTTCTGCCAGAGACCCTCAGATCTGTTGCACTCCTGCCCAGGCCACCACAGGCACCCTTGACACGAACAATGAAGAACTGGCCATGCCCACCCAATAGGCCACACCCACTCCACCCACACCCACCCAGTAGGCTGTGCCCACCCTGGCCACACCTACCTGGCCCCCCAAGGACAACCGCAATGCTGATGTGGCCCTCAATGAAATTGAGTTTGACACCCCTGTTCTAGTCATTCTGTGGGATGGAACCTGACTGGGTGACTTTGGGACAAGCGATCTCTCATAGCACAACCCATTCCACAGGGTTGCTATGGGGAAAATTTGCTCGTTTCAGTTATACAAGATAAAGACAAGGTAAAAGGAGAAGAGGATTGGGAAATTGTATGTGATTTTTATCTAGACAGGTTGAATTTTTATTTTGCCTGGCTTTTGTAGGTATTTGGTTTTGGGTTTTTTAACTGGGTTAAGTCCACTTTAAATTTGGGTAGGTATTTTCCAGTATTTTCTGAATTAAACATAATATTCTCAAATGGTTGGGAAGAATGTTTCTGTGGATTTTAGACTGTTGAAGTAGCTCAGGATTTCATGGAATTTGACAATCATGGTTTTTTCCCTAAATTGTTACCAGCTCAACATATGTGGCAGGACACAATTTGGATCTGTAGTTTTTTTTACCCCAGGAAGGAAGATTGTAGTCTGAAGCTAGGAGGATTTTGTATCTGCTCCCTTATCATGAACAGACTACTTTCTCTTGAGATTTTGATTTATGGCAATTTTTCATTAGGATGATATATCTATAGAAGCTAGTGAATCCCAAGAGATTCTAGATAGCTCTGGGAATTTTCTGGCTAGTATGGTAGAAACCTCTCTCATAGCCTTGATAATTTGATCTTTTAGAGCAGGGGTGTCAAACTCAATTTCATTGAGGGCCGCATCAACATTGTGGTAGCCCTGGGGGGGGCGGGTGTGGCCAGGATGGGCGTGGCCTACTTGACATCACTCGCTTCAGGGGTGGCCATCTTGACATCACTTGCTTCAGGGGTGCCTGGGCAGGATTGGGGTAGATCTGAGGGTCTCTGGCGGAGGAAGATGGGACTGGGGCGAGCACCAGGACATGGTCCCTCCCTCCCTCCCTTCCCCTGTTCCTTCCTTCCTTGCTCCCACCCTACCTTCCTTCCTCCCTCTGTTCCTTCCTTCCTTCCTTCCTTCCTTCCTTCCTTCCTCTGTTCCTTCCTTCCTTCCTCCCACCCTGTTCCTTCCTGTTTTTTCCTTCCTCCCTCCCTTCCTGTTCCTTCCTTCTTCCCTCCCACCCTCCCTCCCTGTTCCTTCCTTCCTCCCTTTTCCCTCCCACTCTCCATTCATTCCTCCCTGATCCTTTCTCCCTCCCCTTTTCCCTCCTCCTCCCTCTCTGTTCCTTCCTTACTCCCACCCTTCCTTCTTCCCTCCCTCCCGCCCTCTGATCCTTCCTCCCATCCTCTGTTGCTCCATTCCTCCCTCCCTCCTTTTCCTCCTTCAATTCCTCATATCTTTCCTTCCCCCATGCTCAGGAAGGGGTGATGGGAGGGGGAGAGATTGCCAGCACTAACATGCTGCCGGCCATTCCTATACCATGTGGCCCTGCGGGGATGATCCCGTTGAAAGGGATGCCTTGTGGCTGCGAGGCTGGAAGTGCTGATGGGGGGGGGGTCGCGCTGATCTACAACCTGGTTGCGTCCATCAAAGCCATAACGCACTCAGCCTAAGATCCACTGGAATCAGCAAGCAGCTGCCCCACCACCTCTGTCCTGCCCCTCCCCCGGAGACGGCCAGCGCTGGCGTCCTGGAAGAAGTCAGCCTGCAGGGCAAGACAGCCAGCAGGGATGCCGGACTCCACTTGCGCGGACACCAGGGGTGAGGGCGGGGCTACCTCGTGGATTTAAGGCTGAGCGCGTTCTGGCTTTGATGGATGCAACCAGGTTGTAGATCAGCGCAGCCCTCCCTCCCACCAGCATCGCTTTCAGTGGGACAGACCCCCCCCCACGCAGGACCCCCCCCACGCAGGATAGCAAGACCGGCAGCAACATGGCAGTGCTGGCAATCTTTCCCCCTCCCATCGCCCCTTCCTGAGCATGGAGGAAAGAGAAGGAAGGAAGTGTAGCGGAGAGGACAGTTGGGGGGGGGGGGTGACGCTGGCTGGGATCGGCTCTGGCTCGGAGGCTTTGCCGGAGCTCTGCAGATTCGGCAGAGAAGTCGGGAGCTTAGGCAGCCTCCGTGGTGGCTGGCGGTGGGGTGGGGCTCTTGGGGAGGGATTTTTAAAGGGGAAGAGGAGATTGACTGGGGGAAGAACATTTTATTTTCTCTTTTCTGGAGAGAAAAGCCAAGAGGAGGGAGAGCGAGGTAGGAAGTTGGCGAAAAGGCTTTTTATTCTCTCTTCAGAGAATACATTTCCTACCTCTCTCTCCCTCCTCTTGACTTGTCTCTCCAGAAAAGAGAAAATAAAATCTTCTTACCCCAGTCAATCTCCTCTTCCCCTTTAAAAATACCTTCCCAAGAGCCCCGCCCCACCGCCAGCCACCGCGGAGGCTGCCAG
This sequence comes from Crotalus tigris, assembly GCF_016545835.1. Lineage (NCBI taxonomy): Eukaryota > Metazoa > Chordata > Lepidosauria > Squamata > Viperidae > Crotalus > Crotalus tigris. Next base: position 2,359,624 of record NW_024100464.1, on the reverse strand, counting down.
AGCTTCCAAACTTTCTGCCGAATCCGCAGAACTCTGGCAAAGCCTCCCAGCCAGCGCCGATTTCCCTCCCCCCCTTCCCCAACTCTCTGCTACACTTTTCTTCCTTCCTTCTCTCCTTCTCACCTCTTTCCTTCCTCCATGCTCAGGGAGGGGTGATGGGAAGGATAGAGATTGCCAGCGCTGCCATATTGTCGCCGGTCTTGCTATCCCGCGTGTGGCGGTCTGTCCCGGTGAAAGGAAAGCCTCGTGGCTGCGAGGCTGGCAGTGCTGGTGGGGGTGGCTCAACCTGGTTGCATCCATTAAAGCCAGAACGCGCTCAGACTAAGATCCACTGGAACCAGCAAGGAGCTGCCTGGCCACCTCTGCCCCGCTCCCCGCAGAGGGAGATGACCAGCGCTGGCATCCTGGGTGAAGTCAGCCTGCAGGACAAGACAGCAGGGACGCCGGACTCTGCTTGCGCGTGCACTCAGACAGCAGGACGAGGCTTCCCCGTAGATTTAAGGCTGAGCGCATTCTGGCTTTGATGGACGCAACCAGGTTGTAGATCAGGGCCCTGGGCCGGGCCGAAGTGCGGCGGGCTGGTCCTCCGTTCTTTCCAGAGCAGGTCCCCGGGCTGGACAGAACCATATATCCAGCCGGATCTGCTTCGCTGGCCTTGTGTTTGACATGTCTGTTTTAGAGGGAGATAGGTGGTCAAGAAATGCAAAATATAAATAAATGTAAAAATAAATCATGCTATAGAATAGGAAGATGACCCAAAAGTTAACACAATACTACTGGAAACCTTTTTCCACTATGCATACTTTTGGTTGTTTACTAAAGCCAGTTAAGAAAATGAAGCAAGTTAGAAAATGATTAAAAGACAACAAAAACCTTTCTTGAATCTGATCAAATGTGAATAAGAGCTCATAATCAAACTTATTCTGTGGCAATAATAGAGTCAACCTTGTATCCCCTCAAGGTCTCAAATAGAGTGTTTTCATGTGGTCGGGGACCTTTGGAGATCTAACTTAGCATGAAATCATACTCAGCTTTTGATAACTTGCTGTGATATGTTCAAGAGTAGATAATTATATTTGTCAACACATAGTCCCTTTAGTTTTGATATTCAGTCAAAGGTCCTTGTTTGAGTCCAACTAACCATCTGTTCACTTGACCCTTGCTCTTCATGGCTTATTATGTCAAGGAAGACAGGGATGTCCAGTAGGGTCAGGTTATATATTCCTGCATCATTAAACAAGGCCATAGTGAAATCAGTTCAAGGGGAAAAATGATCTGTGGCCAGTATTCCATTCCTGGACAACTGGTCAAATAAATGAATTTTCTAGATCTTTTTCAAATAAGCCATAGGCCTGCCTTTTGTTTTTGTTTTTGATACTGAAACTGTCAATACCTAGCCTAAATACTACATGAAATAGCATTAGTTCAACTACACATTGTTTACCTTATAGGGTTCTTTAAGATTCCATTTTATCCTTTATATTTTTAAACCTACATGAAGCTGCTGAATCCAGAGATTTAGAATAATATAGTACACATCAGTGTATGCTAATGATATATGACTCTATCTCTTTACATCAAATCCAATGAGGCAGTCAAAGTTCTGAATCTGTGCTGTCTGGCCATTATAATTGCTTGGATAAGGGCCAAAAGTTAAATTTAATCTGAGCAAGTCTTTCGTTGGATAGTTAATCTGTTCAGGTGAGGAGGAGGAGTATAACTGTTCTGAATGGTATTCTAGTCTCCCAAAGAATCAAATTTGCAGTTTTGTGTTCTAGATCTATCTTAATCATTAAAAGCACATGTGTCCTCTGTGACATAAATACCTTTCATTTGTGCAGGCCAGGGGTGTCAAACTCAATTTCATTGAGGGCCGCATCAACATTGTGGTTGTCCTCTGGCCGGGTAGGTGTGGCTGTGGTGGGTGTGGCTACTGGGTGGGCATAGCTGGAGTGGGTGTGGCCTACTGGGAGGGCATGGCCAGCTCTACATTGTTTGCGTCAAGGGTGCCTGTGGGGGCCTGGACAGGAGTGGGACAGTTCTGAGAGTTTTTGGCAGAAGGGGGTGGGACCAGGGCAAGTGCCAAGGCATGGTCTACTGGAAGAGTCTGCTGAAATCCCTCCCCCAGAGCCCATCAAGCCGGATATGTGAAGTAGGCGAGGGCCATTTGCTGGCCACTTCCAGGCGATGGTGCATTTCTTCCTTCTTCACAAAGGGTAACACCTCCCCAGCACGTGCCCAGGGGGTGGGGCCAATGCGGCAAGGGCTGGTCCCTTGCTGTTTCCAGACAGCCTTGTGGAGCTAACACTGAATGCATTTCAGCATAGATGGCCACCACAAAATTGTACATTGGCTCCTGGGCGGCCTGGGCCGGGGCCAAGGTGGCAGGGGCCATTCCCTCACTGTTTCCAGAATGGCTTTGCAGGCAACATGAAACTATGTCACGGGCTGCATCCGGCCCCTGGGCCTTGTGTTTGACATGTCTGGTTTAAGCATATGCTAAATCCTAACATTTGAGACACGATGTGGTAGAATGTAGTCTGAAGTCCCAGGAGCGAGAGGCTACTTTCCAGAGGGCAAAGAGGTAGCAGAACCTGGAATGTGTGGTTGGCAGGAAGTGGACTGAAATGACACCTCCCTAGGAGTTCACATAATACATCTATAGTCATGCAGATAGTTTCTTTAGTCTGGCAAGATTCCATCTGTAAGTGAACTAAAGAAACTACGCAGAAAGAACTCCAGTGATGGGATTCAAATATGTGGACAACCGGTTCTCTGTGTGGATGCTGGTTCCAGAAGTCCATTCTGGGCCTGGGCAACAAAAAATTAGCTAGCGGTTCTGCCGAACTGGTGCAAACCGGCTGAATCCCACCAGTGAGTAACTTCATATGTCATTCTTGTTTCAGACACATGGTAACATACAATCAGGATCAGGGCCATAAAGATATTAGTTAGCAAAGATTCTAATTGTGTAGAGATGGTCTTTCTGTGGCAACAAATGGCTGGTGGGAGTGACCTTGAAAGCAGTCCAGCTATTATAAAATAGGAAATTAGAGATTTGACCAGATTTGGGCATTAACTGGATTGGGCCAGACTTTACTGGTTTTCACTGATTCCCAGATCATTTCCAGTCCAGATTTAAGATGCTATTCCAACCCCTTAAAGTCTATCATGTGATCAGCCTTCAAAATAGTTGAAGGAATGCTCCTATGTGTTCCTTCCTACGCCCTTAGATCAGTGGTTCTCAACCTTTTTAATGCCGCGACCCCCAACCGGTCGTAAGTTGAGGACTACTCAACCGGTCGTAAGTCGAGGACTACTCAACTGGTGCAGCACCATTTGCAGAATGGGACTTTTGGCGGGCTCAGCAGGGCAGAGACAGCCTGGACAATTCCTATTGGCTTTTGACAGCCAATAGAATTAGACTCTATTCAAGAGAGTCTATTCTATTGGCTTTCAAAAGCCAATAAAATAAAACGGAGTAGCACAGCTAAGGAAAAGGGGAAAAAATGGCGGACTGCGTTGTTTGGCGACCCTGTGAAATGGTCGTTCGACCCCAAATGGGGTCCCGACCCACAGGTTGAGAACCACTGCCTTAGATAATCTTCGAAGACCTTGCTCTGAGTGCCCTGAGAGATGCCCTGAGTAGGAGGAGTAGCACTTTTCACTGATAGTCCTCATTTATTGAATGCCTTTAAAGTGGGAGCATTATGCTTTTTTTGGTTTTCATGTTTACTTTCTTAGGCTTGATTAGCATCTTGATTTTTAAATATATTTATAAATGGGAAGTTTTTGTTTGGACTGCTCCTTTTACAGTTTCAATTTTGTGAATTTTAGTTTCAGCAAAACCTCAATTTAATGGGAAAAAAGATGTCTGTTAAACTGGGGTGTCCATTAAATCTAAATGGGATTTTATGCATGTGCAAAATGGGATTTGAGGAGTAGAATAAGTGGTTCCATTAATTAAATGAGCTTGAGATAAATATAATCCGGAAACTGCTAGTCAACAAATTTTTTTTTTCAAATATTGGATCACATTTCATGATTGGCAAAGTTCTATCATCATTAGTCTGTGATAAGAAGATGCAGGTTTCATGGGAATCCACCATTGATAATCCCCAAGTGGAAGAACACACACACACAAACACACACAAATTTATTTATTCATATAATACAAATCTGGTGAAAAATCATGCTCCATCCTTCGGGTAAACAAATTTCATTTAGAATATTTCAGAAATGTGGAACTTTTGTTAAATATTTTGTGGAAGGAAAATATGATTAAAATATTTGTGACTCAGATCTTGCCAGGTACTTTATTGTCAGCATAGCAGTTTCGTAATAAAATTCATTTTTTGTTTAATTGAGTTGGAATTATAATTGAAGGAATCACAAATTCTTTATTGCCTACAAGATGTAAACAAAGACATTCTTATTTATTTTCTTCAAATTAAGTTGGCAAATTGTTGGAGAAGAATGAGGCCAATAGAGTTAAGTTCTGTAAAAAAAATCACTTTCTATGAGACTGAGGCAGTTGGAAGAATAGAAAACTTTTTTTGGGGGGGGGGAAGGTAGTATAAATGCCAGAATGCAATTGAAAAGACTGAAACAGACATTTGACATTCAAGATAAATGGGAATAATATTTAAGAATTTCAAACACTTTAGTATGGGATCTGTATTAACCATTAACAAGCAAAAAAAATAAACAACAGTACAACTGTCCAGAATTCCAATTTTCTTTCAATTAGCCACATCAACAAAACTCACTAAATATGTAGAACCAGAAGATACTGCTGTATTAAGATCCCAAACTTCCATGGAAACTATTGATAGAAGTAAAGTCTTCATCCTGGTTCATCCAAGCCGGGAATAAATAAGCAAACATGGTGACTGCTTTGGGAAGAAAGTTACAGTTTATTGCAGAAAGATGGTCTTCAGGAAAGTACAGAGGAGAAAAGGGACTGAGCACATGGGGTAGTAGGCTTTTATACCCCCTCTAGCCTTGTTTGGAATAGTTTCCTGTTCCTGTGGCATGAACCTTGAGACTGTTTCTGAGTGTTTGTCTAAGCCTTGATATCTGTGGTTTAATTCTATTATCATATCCTGCTTCCCAGGTGATGGGGCTGACTCCTAGAGTTTGGGTGGGGTATGCAGATCTTCTCTTTTGTCTTCTTGATTGCTCTGGCTTCAACTTTCTGATGGTTTTACATCTGCATTTGTATGGGGCTAAAGTCTTGCTTGGGGCAGAGAGATAGATTTGGGGCCAGGTTTGGTTTTAAAAAGTCCTTTTGAGGAAAAATATATTTTTCTGCCCTTTTTAATATTTCCTTCTGGGGGGGGGGGCTAACTTCCATCTCTATGTTCCACTCCCTTTGGAAAACTGCCCAGCACATTTCTGATTCTTACAAAAGTTACAAGTAGTAGAACCATTTGTTTAGTGATCATTCGAAGTTACAACAGGACTGAAAAAAAAATGACTTATGATCATTTTTCACCCTTATGATCACTGCAGCATCACCATGGTCATGAGATCAGAATTTGAACGCTTGGCAACTGGCATGTATTTATGATGATTGCAATGTTCCAGGGTCATGTGATCACCATTTACAACCTTCTGACAATCAAAGTCAATGGGGAAGCCAGATTCACTTAACAACTGTGTTATTAACTTATCAACTGCAGTGATTCACTTAACAACTATGGCTAGAAATGAAGAACACAATAAAAAGTAAAGAATTTTTTTCCACATATTTCATTATGGCAAGATTTGAAATAAGAGACATTATTGACATGGATTAAATATTTAAAAATGATTATTAAATATCCTAGCTTTTTTAAAACTATGCCCTAGAAATTTAAATCAATGTAACAGAGAAGATGCATATACTATTTTAACCAATTTTGAGAATGACTATTAGGACTTGAATGCAATCAGAAATTTAACACTGAGAATCTCACTAGGTTTGAGATCAGGTTCCTGAAACTGTAGTTCTATGAATTTGTCTGTGTCCTTAAGACTCCTTTCATAATGTATCGACAAGATCAGAGATCTGAGGATAGTGAGATTGTAAGCCAGGCTCCTTCTCTATGTTTCTTCTCTAGGGGAATGTGTTTTGCACCTTCTTTGAAATACTTTTCTTTTAAATTTGGTCTGGAATACATTTTTGCCTGACCATCTTTAATTTCTACAGAGTCCGGTTATATTTTTTCAATCCTATGTTTATATATTTTTTTCAATGGCTTTGTTTATATGTTTTATTAATGGTTTGGGCTGACATTTCATTGTTTTGCTCTTTGGTGCTGTCCTTTTAATTAGATTTTTAAGAATGTTAAAATGTTTTTTAATGATGTGTTTTGTGACATTACATTGTTCACCTTTTGTGGTTGTAAACTATTTGAACAAATATTTTAATTTTAAAAATAACAAAGCATGTTAATCAATAAATTAATATTGACTCCAGACTCCTTCACAGACTCTTAGGAAGTGTCTCGGAGCTTGGGAAAAGCCTGGACTAACTACAGACCTATGGCATTTGCTTGCTAGATTTCTAGCTGGCTATAGCCATACATATCTCTTTTTAACAACTGACAATGCAGCTGACATAAGTGTCTCATTATTGTCAGAGATAGAAATTGACTTTCGTTCCGAGTTCTGCCTCCTATCTGCATGTCTAAGACCTTCCCCCACCCGTGGAAAGTGGCCTAGTGTAATTATGCAGAGAGCTCCACTGGAGCTATATCAATAAGACAGACGTCTGTTGTATCATTCTCTCTCAGTAAGGCATTTCTTCTCCCCAATTGCTCATATAGAATCATAGCCTAATAGCATCCCATTAACATAATTGCCAACACAACTAGTGTTCCGTGTCTCAGAGCCATTTACTTACTTTATGATTTAAAAAAAAAAACACCCAAACCAACCCAAAATCACACCAAGGAGGTATACAGAAAGGATGCTTTGGCTGCCTGCCCTCCCCCCTTTGGTGCTGATTTGTTGTTGGAAACCCGGGTGGTGCCATATAAACATGGGAGGGGTGGGCTCAGCTGCAGGATGTGGGATGTTGAACAGTCAGACCAGACTCCTGAGCAGACGTGTGCTCAGATCTAAACAGATTCTGCCAGGCAAAATGAAATTCCCATTATTTTTAATTAATCCTTAATTAAAATATATTACTCCGCAGATTCCGCAAATCTCTCTTAATATGCAAATGCAGCCCATTCAAGGATATTTACATATCATTAATTAAAACGGCACATTCTTTCAGTCTAACAAGCTGAGGGCCTTGGCTGCTGCCATGCTGGCACATGACAACTGGCCTGGCATTACTGAGGCTAAACAGTGCAAAGATGTTCAGTGTCAGCTACTCTGCATGGCATTACAGCTCTTGCCCATTCACCTCCAGAGTTTGGGGCATATCTATGGTTTGCTTCAACTGCTCTGCTGACCCCCATGTGCTGGGTCAACAAACAGCCAAGGAGTAACCATTTGGTATGATACCAAGGGTGTCCTCTGAAACCCACATCAGCTCCAAGATGCCCAATTCATTATCTCCAGTAGCATTCCTGTAACTTTGCACAAATAGCAGATGCTACAGTTGTCTTGTGGTCTTTGGGGGAATAGCTCTCCATAAGCATTACTGTAGCCTACTTCAAGAGTTATGGTTCTGTGAAAAAAAGCATTTGCCCCTTTTGGATTTTCTGAATCTTTGCATATCATTGCACTGATTTCCTTTCAAAACTTCATGTGCATACTTAAATATAAAGGAAACCTGAGTGAATAAATAACATCACAACTTATTTTATTAATTTTATAAACAAAGTTATCTAATCCAAATGGCCCAATGTAAAAATCTAATTGCCTCCTTAGAGTCAGTAATTGGTAGCATCATTTTTTTTAACTGTAGTAAGTCCAATCAAACACTTCATGTCATCTGTAATTGGTCATCACATTGCTGTGTAGAAATTTTGACCCATTCCTCCATGGCACTTAATTCAACCTAATAACATTTGAGAATTTTCTGCCATAAGATACTTGTGTCAAGTCTTGCACACCGTTTCTTTGAAGGTTAGGTCCAGACTTTGATTTGCCCATTCCAAAACTTTGAATTTCTTCACCATCCATTTCCTGGGAAATTTGGGCTCATGGGCTTGCTGAATGATCCACTTGTGCTTTGATGGACAAATGGTCTGAGATTCTCCTGCAGAATTTTGTGATACAAAGGAAAATTCATGTTGGCCAAGTCCTGAGAAAGCAAAGAAGCACAAAACCATGTTGTTGCAACCCCCCTCCCCTTGCTTAACAGTTGGCATTTTTGAATAAAATGTTTCATTTCCTCCAGAAAAAAAAAAATCCTCATGGAACCCCAAAGTTCCATTTTTTTTATTGAAAAGTTTTATACAAGTTTTTAACAATATCCCCCCCCCTAAAATAATGCCCTCCCTCCCTTCCCCCCCTCACTTCCCAGAGCTGGTTACAGGGTTACAAATAAACAAGCAAATTCTAAATAAACTTATCCAACTATACAAATAATAAAATCAATAATATACTTTAACTCAAAATACAAAAAAGGAATTTTTTTAACAATATAAGCATTTCCAAATTGAGAACTAAAAATTATTCATAATCTGCATAATGCATTTTAAACCCATATCATAACCCATATTTACTCTACATATAATTTATCCATCTTCACCTCTCTGAGGTGTATATTTCTTTTAAACAACCATTCATCCATAATAAACACAAAATTTTCCCTCCAATATAACCTAACCAACAAACTTACGTTCGATAAAATTGGCTCTTTGCTTTTTACCCCTAAGAAAGTCTATTAATACCTTCCTACTTAAAAAGTTTCAGCAAACCATTCATCTTCTAAAATTCTCACCAACAGAGATCATTAGAATTTAAATTCTTTTACACATTTGCCCATAATATCTCATAATTATTTTTCACTTTAAATTAAGAATTTATAATATATATACTCCCAAATATTTAAACTTTTCCACTAAATCAACACCTTCTACTATTCTTTTTCTTTACATCTACGTACTACACAAATCATTCACTGTTCCTTTAAAACATCTTTTATCTCAAAAAACTACAAAAGTTCATCATTTCCTTTTCTTTATTCCAACATCCATCTTCTGCTGTTCTTTTAATTTACATCTATAGGCTGCACGAGTCATTCTCGGTTCCTTTAAAAATCTTCTGTCTCAAGAGACTGCTGCAAAGGTTCAGCCTGTTTGTCTCCCACATCCAATAGCATAGCACTTTCAACCGGCTGCTCTTCCAACTTTTCTTCTATTATCTCAGGTCGTAAAGATAATGGAGAGTCCACCTTCAAAACCGAATTGTAAAAATCTTTCGCCTTTGACATTGTATTAAGTCTGTAATATATCCCCGCATAGTTCAGCACTATTCCAACTGGTATCTCCCATCTGAATCGAACCTGTCATTTTTTGAGCTCATCAACCAAAAAAGCAAAATCCTTTCTTTTTCTAAGAATTTTTGAAGGTATTTGTTTTAAAATTATAACATCTTGAGCTGCAATTTGAAATCTCTGCTTATAAAAAGCCTGTAAAATTTCATTACAAAGTGATCTCCTAGAAAAATAGATAACCACGGCTCGTGGCAAATTCCTCTGTCTCGCAACCCTAGAATTAACCCTAAAAACTTTTTCTGTCTCTCTCAATATTTCTTCAGGCTCAGCCCCCCAAATAAAAGCTATATCTTTTACCACCACTTGTCTCAAATCCTCTTGCATATTTTTCTTCATTCTCCTTATTCTTAAAGCAAATTCGATGTTTCTGTATTGTAACATAGTAATTTTATCCTGTATTATTTCCACGTTGTTTTCCACTTTGTCAATTCGATCTTCCAGTTTTTCAAAATTTTCCACAACATCATCAATACGCTCATCCAGATGATCTATGTGACCAACAAACTTTTGAAATGCGAACACTATGTCCTCTCTCAGTTTCATGAATTTATTTTCAAAAAAACCCCTCCATCTCTTCTTTAATCTGTCGTGCCTTTTTTTTCCAAGGCATCCTGTAAATCTTTAAGTATACATGCTAAGACAATGGAGAAGGTGGTGGAAACTTAGACTTAGCTTGCTGAGTTGCCTGCATTACTGGGAAGATCGAGGCTTTAGAAGCAACAGAAGCTCCGAGACGCTTTGAAGCCATTTTATTTTGAAGACCACTTGTAAAAAGTCTGCTAAAATCTTATAAAATCAACAAATACCCCCCCAAAAGAAAAAAGGAGAAGGGGAAAAAAGACAAAAGCCCCCTTAAAAGAAAAAAAGAAGATTCTTTCAATTTATACAGATACAAAATCTGTTACATTGTTCCAAATAGAATTTCCGGTCCTTTCACTCAAAGAATCAACATCTCGGTGCCATTTTTCACCACTCTTAATTAAAAGAAGGAGAAGATAAGTTCTTTTCCAGAGTTAAAGTTTCGAAATAATCCCCATTTTAATCTCTCCTGGTCAGCTCTGTCTTCTTTAAATTTTACTCACAAATTCATTTTAAGTGCAGATGTGGAAGCAGCGTCTAGCTTTGCCCTGGGAAAATCAGGGCAAAGGCATCCTGGAATGTGGAGAACACCCCAGACTCCGTGGGAGCTCTCACCCTCTGACCACCAAAAAAGAAAACTTTGGGGTCTCGGAGAGCTCTACCACTATCTCAGGAAAGCTCACCTCCTCCCCTTCGCCCGGGGAGAGAGGTTCCAAGCCGCGAGACAGCTGTTGCTCGCTGTCTCAGCTGTCTTTGACACATCCCAGGGCGGACGGCTGAAGAAAGCCGCCATCGCCATGGTTGTCGCCACGGGAAGCCCCCAAAGTTCCATTTTTGACAGTTGTTTTCAGAAATTTCTTTTTGAGTGGCATGATAGGGCTTTAGAATCCGTGTGATGGGAATATGACTGTAGTGAGGGGAGCCAAAGGTAGAGCTGGCCCAAATCAGTCCTGATCATATAGCAGATTGGTATTCTGACTTTGTATGGCCCTGGTGTTCCCTTTTAATAATAATAATAGTAGTGAAGTTGGAAGGGATCTTGGAGGTCATCTAGTCCAACTCCCTGCTCGGGCAGGAAACCCTACACCATTTCGGACAAATGGCTGTCCAGTCTCTTCTTAAAAACTTCCAGTGTTGGAGCATTTACTGCTTCTGGAGGCAAGCTGTTCCACTGATTAATTGTTCTCACTGTCAGGAAGTTTCTCCTTAGTTCTAGGTTGCTTCTCTCCTTGATTAGTTTCCACCCGTTGCTTCTTCTCCTGCCTTCAGGTGCTTTGGAAAATAGCTTAATTTCCTCTTTTTTATGGCAGCCCCTGAGATATTGGAATACTGCTATCATGTCCCCCCTTGTTCTTCTCTTCGTTAAACTAGACATACCCAAATCTAGCAACCGTTCCTTATATGTTTTAGCCTCCAGTCCCCTAATCATCTTTGTTGCTCTTCTCTGTACTCTTTCTAGAGTCTCAACATCTTTTTTACATCGTGGTGACCAAAACTGGATGCAGTATTCCAAGTGTGGCCTTATTTACCTTGTAACGATGCTAAGAAAAAGACTCGGGCATGTCTTGAGCAGAGGGTTGAAGCTGCAGAACACAGTTTCACACAGCTTGACAAACTCTGAGTTTATTGTTTCTTATATACTTTTTACATACATAGGCTTTACCATGAACTGCTGATATTTTACGTTTAGAAGTTTAACCTTTAGCTGTTGACATAAAGTAATTGAAAAATTCCTTCATATAAGCAATTATTTTCTAGTAACATATTACCTGCTGAGAGTAGGTAAAAACAAATACAGGTAAATTAGAAAAGGAGAAAGAACTGATAAAGACAAGAAGAGATAAAGACAGGAAAAGATAAGGGGGAACTTAAAGCATATTATTTATTTAGGTAGGTAAGATATTAAGTAAAAAGGGGGTGATCTTTTGGCTGCTTCCTTGGGACAAGGGGTATCAAAAGGTTATGAGGTTTGTGGGGGGGGGAATGCATGGCAGTTTGCTGCACGTGCAAATTCCCCCACATCTCACTTTTCTCTATTTTATTAATGAAGACATCTTAAGCAGGAGTAGTTAGTGGGTCTTAGCTTAGTATGGAAGATTGCAAGACATCTTATTAAGTAAAAGACATTGAAATAAACAACAACAGCTGATAAGGATAGCAACTATTATAATGAGATATTGAACAATCTTTCCAAGAAGGCCAATGGGAAGCCATGACCATAGAGCACTCCACCAATTTCCTAAGGTATCAATTTTTAAATCCAAAGCCAAATTATGTAAAACATTAATTTGCTTTTGAATAATGCCAGATTGATCAGAAAGATTGAAATAACACAAAAAACTGAAGCTGGGACACACACAGGTATAAGACAGGTAGAGAGCAGATTTTCCATGTCATATGATTCAGAAATACAAAAGTCTGTCACTTGTGTTACATTAGCTAATTGCACCCAAATGTTATATTTTATCCGTGATTCTAAAGGATGAGATGGAAGAGCTTGAGCCCCCACACAGCAATTAAGAAGGAAAGAGAGGCAAAGAATGACTAAGGAATTTGCAGTCAAAACCGCAAATATGGCAGCACATAAATTCTCTGGTGTAGGTTCTTTTCCCTGTTGCCTCAGAACCTCCTGCGCTTTGGATGTTAGGTTCTTCACATCGCCCCAGGTTGTTGGTCAACTGCGATGGCGAGAGCGAAAGGGATGTTGTGCTGTCTGAAGAGTCACCTGCTTCATTTCCGATATTGGGTTCTGGACTTGATGCCATGACATCTTAGGTTTTATCAGGCAATTGCCAATAATATACCAATGGATTAGGAAGCACAGCTTTCTGCTGAAAGTGACGCTGGTAGGCAGTAGTGTTTTGATAAGAAATATTTAGCTGGTTTAAAGTTATTAAGACTTTATTGACTTGACGAATTATCCATGCCAAATTAGGTACCCTTGATCCCTCCTTTTTAAATTGTTTATTAAGGCAGTCCTTAAAGGACCAATACATATGTGAGAAACAAAGGATGGCTGCTGTAAAGTTAAAAACAAAGCCATAAGATTGGAGTTGATCCTGGGCGTGATGTAAGCACCTGTAAGATTAAAAATAAGTTGTCACACATAATGAGAGTCAGAGATTAAGTTAAAAGTCTGTTGAGAAAAGGTGTGGAAAACTAAAATAGCAGCAGAAGAGATAAGTTATTCTGAAAATAAAATTGAAAATCAAATTTTGGGATAAGAAGAACAATATTAATTAAATCAGTCCCATTTCAAGGACAAGCTTGATTGTGTCCTAAGGTTATTTCAGCAACAGCCTGGATAAAAGATAAAACGTTTTGGGATGGGATAAGTAAAGCCATTCAATACAATATACTTTTTGCACTTCTAACACAGCTAATACTCCTGTAAGTATCTTACTAGTAAGAAATATCAAAAGTGTTAAGTGACAATTTTTATTGGAATTCTGTCCACAAATTGAGTACTCAAGTACTTAATTTGTTCAACTGTGGTAAATGCTGGAACTACAAATGACATCTCCAGGTTATTTTCCTTTGGTCAATAAGTTAAATTCCAAGTTAATCAAAGATGGAAACAAATTTCTATTAAGTAGGTTAAACATTTACAAAACTTAAGTTTTGCTAGCTGAAACTGCAAGAGTGGGGATTAAATTTCATCTCCATTCGCAAACTGGAATTCTAAGCAGAGGGGAAAAAAAGTTTAAAATGAACAGTCCCCCCCCCCTTCTTTCTTTTGGTCTCTCTTGCTCTTGCTCTTAAAGCAACACAGCCAGTTGAAAAACAAAAGAGACAGGAAAATTTTTTGTTACAAACTTCTCACTACTTATTTTTGATAACAAAAACTGGAGTGTTCCATGGACTAGTGGAAGGAGCAATGTGTTTGGCTTGTAATTGTTCTTGAACAAGAATTTTTAAGGCCTGTAATTTGTACAGAGGAAGAGGCCATTGTTCCACCCAAACAGGGGTAGTAGTTAACCAGGTTAAGGGTAAGGCAGACACTTTATTTATCAAAGGTGACGGTAGCCCCCCATTTACTAAGCAAGTCTCGTCCCCAAAGGTTGACATGAATGTCAAGAATGAAAGGACGAAGTTGAACAGTTATAGTAGAATTAGGAAGACTTGCAGAAAGAAATTGTGTACTTTGTTGTGTACCTTGTCACCCTCCTACACCCCAAACATTAGGGCATGGGTCAGTGGGCCAAGATGCAGGCCAATCTTTAGCTGAAATTACTGAAACATCAGCCCCTGTATCAATTATGCCCTCAAAAGGCTTACCCTGAAAAAAGACTGTCTGACGGGGTCGCTGGATGGTGATTGGGGTGGTTAATGCAATTACAACAGGATCTGTGGAACCAAACCTGCCATCCCCTCGATCCCTATCACGACCCCCTGCAGGGACAAAATAGGGCAAATGGAGTAATTGTGCAGGACTAGTATTACTTGGCAAAGTCTGTGGCATGTTAGTCCATAATTGAATAAAGATGACACCTGTATAGTCAGAATCAATTACTCCAGGTATTACAAAAATTCCCTTTTTTCCCATGCTAGATCAAGGCAAAATTAATCCAACATATCCAGAAGGGAAGGAACTACTTGTATTTCTCCTGGAAATTTGAAACACACTTCTTGTTGGATAGTTAAATCTATCCCAGCACTCCCTCTAGTGGCAGCAGGGCTATTGTTAATTGTTGATGGAATTACTGAAGGGTCTCTGTTTGGACCGGGGCCAGAGACCGGCCCGCTTTGAAGTTTCCCGACTGGCATTCATTAGCCCAATGAAATCCCTTATTACACTTAGGGCATTTTGGTTTGGACCTCTCCCAGCATTATTTTTAAATGGTCGGGAGGCATATTTTCCTCCCCCAGGATTTCTGCAATCCTGTTTAAAGTGTCCAATTTTACCACAATTATAACATTTCCCCTGAGGTTTTGTAAGAGCTGCAGCTAAGAGATTAGTTTGAAAAGAAACAGTCCCTATGTCCTGACATGCTTTGATCATTTCTGCTAAATCTGGTTGAGCTCCCAATCCAATAATGGCCCGTTTACATTTAGAGGTGGCATTTTCTTTAGCCAATTTCATAAGCAATTCAGCTTGAGCATCAGGATTATCAATTTGTCGTCTCAAGGCATCTTGCATACGGTTAATAAAATCTGCATATGGTTCATTTGCCTTTTGACAAATATTTGAAAATGCTTGAGATGGTTTCCCAGTTATAGGAACTTTTCCAAAAGCTTTGTAAGCACATTCAGAGGATATTTGAAGAATAGCTATAGGGAAAACAATTTGTGCATCCACTGGAGTGTAATCACCAGAGCCATATAACTGCTCTGGGAGGTAAGCACCTCCAGAAGTTGCAGCTCTTAATGCACATTGATGTCTAAACTCACTATCCCATACCACATACTGAGCTGGTGTTAATAACACACGAATTGTTGTTTTCCAATCTTCTGGTACCAAAACATGATTCCTCATTGTTGCTTCTAACATACCTTGCACATATCAACTACCTAACCCAGTTTCTCTTATACCCTTACGCAATTCTGTTAAGATTGCATAAGAAAGTGGTCGATATTCAGCCACTGGGGCTCGATTCACATCTACCTGCCCAGTCAAATGTACAGGACAAACTGAGAGCATATCTGCTATTTCCTGCATATCTCCCTCTCCTTTCGCCATTTGATTTTCTAATACACGGCGAATGGAAACATAAGATCTAGAATTCTTTTGCTCTGAAGGTGTCACATCCATCATGGAAGATATAGGAGCTGATGGAACTGAAACCTTTTCATGATTAAAACCTGGAGAGGGAGTAGAACTTAATTGTACTGCATCAGCCCCATATTTTTCCACTGCATGGCGACATTGAGGCCAACAATGCAAAACATCCACTGAGACTCGGGTTTTCTGATGAAGGGTGTTACCTATTCTTTCCCAATCCTTAAGTTGGAGTGTCCCCCTTTCAGGATACCAGGGACAGTTTTTTTCCTATCTCACTCACTAGCTTCCTAAGCTCTCTTTCAGGCATTGTCATTCCTGACTTTTGTAAGAGAAACTTTAACTCTCTTACATGCTTTTGCTGATGGTGAGATATATCGCAGCCCATACTTATAGTTTGAGAAATCTTGCAGGATGAGAAGACGAGAAGGTGCACCAAGGGGTCTGTTCCAGACAACTGTAAATATATTGGTTGCTGCTTTCCTTCGGAAGGGAATGTCCCTGTTCGGGCGCCATTTGTAACGTTGCTAAGAAAAAGACTCAGGCATGTCTTGAGCAGAGGTTTGAAGCTGCAGAACACAGCTTCACACAGCTTGACAAACTCTGAGTTTATTGTTTCTTATATACTTTTTACATACATAGGCTTTACCATTAACTGCTGACATTTTACATTTAGAAGTTTAACCTTTAGCTGTTGACACTGCAACCATCATAAATATAAGTCAGTTCCCAAGTATCTGAAATTTGATCATGTAACCGTGGGGATGCTGCAATAGTCATGTGAAAAATGGTCATAGGTCACTTTTTTCAGGGCGGTTGTAACTTTGAACGGTCACTAAATGAACTGTTGTAAGTTGAGGACTAACTGTATTTTAAAAACTCGTTCAGTTCCCCTCAAATCCTTATATGATTGAATTATAGTCATGTCCCTGAGTTAATTGGGCTCTTCCTGCTCCATTTTTTTAAGCAGAGATCCCAGGAAATGGAAAAAAACTGTCCTTCATTAAGTTGTATGAATCAATGTGAAGTTATGATACACAAGATATGTACTTTAAAAATAATCAACAACTAAAGTTACTCCAGGGCCACTAATAACACATATAATATTCACAATTTCTTAGATTTAAGTTATCAGGTGTTCATTATAGCACAATGACTGTAAGGACCCACCCCCCTCAAAAAAAAGAGAGATCCACCTGAAAGAAAACAAAACAGGTATAAAAGTTAGTCAGGCTTGTTAGGATATTCTGTGTGAAACTTCTTTAATAGCTTTGGGGCTCTGACATGATGTTTATGGACCCACTCATTTTGTGAGGGAGGGAGGTGTTTCCAGGCAACTAGGTACTGAGTCGCTCCATGATATCTCCTAGAGTCAAGGATTTCCTTTATTTCGAAGTGTTGTTCGCCCTCCACCATGATTGGAGGTGATGGTGGGGGGGATTTTTGGCCGTAAAGGTGACTGACGCTCTCTTTTCAGCAAGCTGCAATGAAAAATTGGGTGTATTTGCCTGAGATTTTTGGGTAATTCTAATTCTACTGTTACTGGGTTTATGATTCTTTTAATTGGAAAAGGCCCTACATATTTTGGTCCAAGTTTTTTACAGGGCTGTAGGGACTTTAGATATTTTGTAGATAAGTACACCATTTCTCCTATAATGAATGGTGTAGGCTCAGCCCTTTTTTTATCGACTTGTGCTTTGTATGCCTGCCTAGCTTCATCTTGTGCTTTTCTAACTATTGGCCAGGTGTCTTGTAATTGTTCCATCCATTCTTTCAGTGATGGGATCGTTGGTTCATTTGGGGTTAATTTTGGCATGGGGTTGAAACTTTGACCATTGGCTATTTGAAAAGGAGTGTAACCTGTGCTGGAGTGGACTGCATTATTGTAGGTAACTTCTGCAAAAGGGAGTAAGTCCGTCCAATCACTTTGTTGGAAATTGAAAAAACATCTCAAATATTGCTCAAGTACTGAATGACAACGTTCTGTTTGTCCATCTGACTGAGGGTGATGGCTAGATGTCAGTCCCTGAGTGGTCCCTAAGAGGGATAAAAATTCCTTCCAAAATGCAGACGTAAATTGCACTCCCCTATCAGAGATGATGCGTTAGGGTGCCCCGTGCAATCTGTAAATGTGCTGGACGAAAAGTTTTGGTAAGGCTTTTGCAGTGGGAATCTTTTGGCAAGGAATAAAGTGCACCTGTTTGGAAAACAAATCCGTGACCCTCCAGACAACAATATTCCCATTGCTTTCTAGCAATTCCACTATAAAATCCATGGCTATTTCCCTCCAGGGGGCTGAGGGATTTGCCACTGTTTGTAATAGTCCTGGCGATTTCCCTTGCAACCTCTTTGCAGTAGCACATTTTGGGCAGCTGGCTACATAACTTTCTATGTCCTTTTTTATTGATGGCCACCAAAATTGCCATTTAATTAAATGTAAAGTTTTTACAAATCCAACATGCCCTGCGGATTTTGTGTCATGGCAAAGCTGCATGAAAGTGACTCTTTGGGTTGTTGGTATATATAACTTTTCCCCTACCCAAGGCAACCCGTCTCTCATTGTGCACACATTTTTGTTTTTCTGGAACCATTCATCTGTTTCCAAACTTTTCCGGAATTCAGTTCCAGTTTGGCTGTCCAGTTGTGGTTTTAATTTAGTTTGGGTTCTTGTGGCTACTGGTGCTGCCAGTTGTGACTCTGCCATTATTGGAAGTTCTTTCTCCCTGGTAAATGTTTGAGCTTAAATTGGAACTGGTGTGGAGTTCTTTCCCCCTGATGAGCAGAGGTGGAGGGTTCCGCAATTTCCATCATTCTCATGGCAGTTTCTTTTGGCTTAGCTGAAGACTTTCCGGATTTGCTGATTGGGGATCTGTCTGGGTTGTGCTGGGGGGCTTTGGAGCGGCATTCTACAGCTTGATGCCCTTCTCTTCTGCACTTGAAACACCCCATTTGCTTCTTGGCTGTAGCCAATAGTTTCACTGGTTCGTGTGTCAACTCAGGCGGGGAGCGGCTCCATTATTTTCCTCGGCGGTGTCTCTTCAATATGTCAATCTCTCCTTCCTCTGCCAAGATGTACCATTC
The DNA here is from genome assembly GCF_016545835.1 of Crotalus tigris. Lineage (NCBI taxonomy): Eukaryota > Metazoa > Chordata > Lepidosauria > Squamata > Viperidae > Crotalus > Crotalus tigris. Next base: position 2,340,803 of record NW_024100464.1, on the reverse strand, counting down.
CTCAAGTTGGTGTGGGTCTGCTCGGGGCAGGCAAGCGTCATATAGGTCATAATTTAGTCCGTCTTTGAAATGGCTAAGGAGGATGTCTTCTGGCCAGTTCAGTTTGCTGGCAATGGCCCGGAATTCTTGTGTATATTCAGCCACTGGGTTCCAGTGGGTTCCACTTCCCCCTCGGTGTGTCTCCCTTTGCGGCTCCAGGAGCTGGGGTGGCCGTAGGGCTCAGGATTCTCCTCTCCTAGGGAGCTGAGAGTTCTCTTCATCAGGTCAATAGCTTTCTCTAGGATCCAGTCTGAGTACGGTGCCCATCTTTCTCCCTCTTCACTTGCATGCAGTGATTTCTCCATCTCCTGCTTCCATTCTGGTTGCTTGGCCCCCCGTCTCAGGGTCACCTTTCTTGATTCCTTTCTCCACTCACTTTTCTTTCCAATGCCCATTAACCAGCAAGGCTTGTGGTCCTGTGTCTCCACTACTTCTTCTCCTGAGGAATCTGACCTCTCGGATCCCAACATCCCACAAGGTTCCAGTTGGGGCAGCGGCTCTCTTTCCAGGGAGTTTTCCCCCTTTCTTGCACCATTGTCTGACATGGTAAATTTTTGCAAAATCCCCCGGCAAGACCCTTCCAGGTGGATTAATTTTGCAAGTCCTGTCTAATGTAAGGACCCACCCCACTTTGCATCTTAAGAAGACAGAACTTTTGGAATAGTTCTTCCAACAGGCATTCTTTATTAAGAGAAAATGGTTGCAGGCGTTCTAGACAGGACTTGGGGTCCAAGCTCTCCCATTCAATATTTTAAGGGATTCCCCAGTAGCCCCACCCAATCACCCCCTTCTTCCAGCGAAGTCTCAGGCATTACACTCCCACCCCTTTTCCTTACAGCCGGCTGGATGGAGACTTCAGAGAAAACTACATGAAAGGTAATAGCCCCATTGTTATGGTTAGTCCTTTTGGTGATACGCACATCCAGTTCCTTTGAAGTGTACCGAAGGAAGTGAGGGCCATAAAGCTTCCCTTCATTGTATGACAGAATCCATAGAAGGCAGAAATGGGGTTTTCTATAATTGATAACTAGAGATGAAATATAATTGGATTCTGACAATGACAATTTAAGCTTAGAGTATATTATGTTAAATCACTCCAGAAAAGGTAGTGTTTTAGTGACCAGATAGTTTTGTAATGTGTTTACTCAGTAGTAAATTCCAGTGATCTCAATAGAAGTTACTGAAAACCCAAATCTTTAGGCTTTGATCCAAAAATAGTTTGATTTAACAAAATGTTTTGGTTACAGTAGCGCTATATTAAATTGCTAAAAGGTTATACTGATAACCCATTAATATTATCATACTTTTTAATCATGAAATGCTGGTTTTTAATCTTCTCTTTCCTTTACTACCTTATCTGTATAACTGTCTCTTTTAGCAACAGAAATTTTGGGTTTAATTGTGAACGTAAGTGAAAACTACCTGTATTTATTTGTTAACTTCCTCAAAAGCTAAAGCAGCTTCCGTGGGAAGCCCCTCACCCCAAAACATTGCAGTGTATATTGGATGGAAAAAGTCTGACTGGCCTAAAGTCACCTAGTGAATTTCCTGGCTAAGGATGGACATGAATCTGGGTCTCCTAATAAATCATCTTAATCACAATATTGCATTTGTTAAACTTTTTTTAATAATAAATGGAGTAGAAATGCTATGAAACAGCCTAATCTCTTATCAAGAATTTCTGGTTTACCACTGTTGTCACCACTCCCAGATGCCTCTTTCCTCCCCTTCCTCTAGCAGTCTTCCTCCTCATGCTACTGTAAAAGCCTGGGGTGGTCAGAGGAATGAAAGATGGGCTTCTCTCTCTCCTTCTCAAGTGCTGCTGTTAAAAACCAAGTTTCTGAGGGTTGCTTCATGACCAGTGCTCCTAGGGAATTATGGGAGAATGAGGCTTCAGGAGGCATGAGAAAATATGCCAAACTCTTTTATTAGCCCATTAGATGTCTCAGCTAATCTGTCATAAATATAGGGAAACTTTTATGTATTTATTTATTTATTTTTACTATTTATAGCCATTACTTTACATATGCTTTATACATGTGATAATGATGTAAAGTAAAATAGATCAGTTAATAAAAAAGGATCTAAATACTGAAAAAGAACCTTAGTAAATAATTTTTTTTTAATAATAATATGCACATATCCCTCTTCAGAGGAATTTTTACAGGACAAGGGAGAAAGGAAGGAAGGAGGGAGGGAGGGAAATAGATGAATGATAGGTAGGTAGCTAGGTTGATAGAAAGATATATATATATATATATATATATATATATATATATATATATATGTGTGTGTGTGTGTGTGTGTGTGTGTGTGTGTGTGTGTGTGTGTGTGTGTGTATGTATATGTATATATATGTATGTATGTATGTATGTATGTATGTATGTATGTATGTAGGTCTTTGGTTGTTCGGGTTTCGGGTTTTCTCCCGCGTAAAATTGGAAGTGTCTTGGCGACGTTTCAACGAAGTCCCATTCGTCATCTTCAGGAGAAGTCTGGCAATTGGGAATCCTAGTTTTGCATTAAAAGGTGTTGTTGGAAGCATAATTGAACAGAGATATGCAATCATTGCCTTCTAAATTACTATGGGAAACAGTTGTCCCTGGATCAAAGTAGAATCAGGTCTTGCTGAAACAGCAGTTGTGTGGTATCAATACTTTGAGTGGGTAAAACTGAAATCCTAGATCAGTGGTGGCAAACCTTTTAGAGATCGGGTGCCCAAACTGCAACCCAAAACCCACTTATGTATCGCCAGGGGGCATAGCTATGGTGGAAATGGCAGACTGGATGGGCATGGCCAAGGTGGGTGTGGCCAATGTTGCTCTGGCGGATGGGGAAGTGGGCAGGAGGGCATCTTGCTCAGTGGGTGGGGGTATGGGGGGAGGCTTCTGAGCCCCGCAGCTCTTTCGAGGGGGGAGGAGGAGGGGCTGTGCTGGGATCGGGGCTCCTCGTGCCTTCCGTTGCCTGCCTGCACTGTTCTGCTGAAGATGCTGTGGCTCCGCTTGCCTGGCAGGGTGAGGACGCGCTCGTGCACAGGGACACACATAGGGCTGCTACCTTGCTTTCCATGCTGTGCCAGGACTGGGCTGGACTGGGCACAGAGCCTCCTTGCGAATTCTTCCCCTGTGGACAGCTGGAGCACTCACCCCCACCTGCTGCTCATCCAGGAGCGGCTGCCACTGTCCCGTGCTCTGCAGCCCATCGCCAGCCAGCCGGGCGTGCTGGGATGCTTCCCTTCGGACACCCTCAGCTTCCCCCCCCAGGCTGAGGCTGGTCAGATTCCCCCTGTGGGCAGCCCTGCACCCATCCCCAGCCAGCCCTCCTCCTCCATCCTTCTGCTCCTTATGCGGGTGGACCATGGCTTACTGAGCCAGGCGCGCCTCTCCCCGCACGCATCCTCAGACGAAGGAGCCGGGAAGCCATGGCTCTCGCTCCCCTCCAGCCTCCATCTGCTGAGGCCCGAGCTTGGTGTGCCCGGCTGGCCGGCAAGGGAGGAGCTGGGAAGCCACGGCTCTTGCTCCCCTCTGGCCTCCATCTGCCAAGGCCTGAGCTTGGCGCACCTGACTGGCCAGCAATGAGCTGGAGAGTGTGGGATGGCAGCAGGTGCCCCGGGACAAGCTGTAGGTGGGGTGGGCGCTCCCAATGTCCATGGGGGAAGAAGCGACAAGGAGGCTTCGTTCCCAATCCAGCCCAACCCCAGCACGGCATGGAAAGTGAGGTAGCAGCCACACCTGCGTCGGACCCAACCCTTGCAGAGCACCCTTCTCCCGCCGTCCTGACCCAGTTCCTTATCTTCGCCTGGCTTGTTCCGCAGTCTCATAGCAGCAGCATTGGGCAGAAAATAGCAAACAGGGCTTTCTGAGGATCAAGTCCTGTTTGCCTATGCCACCGCCCTCGGAGCCAGTGATCAGCAGGGCTCCATCACAGGAGGACTCAGGGGCGCCAGGGTCCAGCCCTATGAAGTCCACCTTCTTGTCGCCCAAGCTGCCCAGATATATGCCCCCGAGCTGCCCAGATACATGCCCCCGTTTTGCAGCAGCGGCGGCACGAGGGCTGATCGCAGGCACAAGTGGGACAGCTGCACAGGGCAGAGATGCTGCCCAGGGCCGGAGGGGAGGCTGGGCAGATTGCGGGCACTGGTGGCAGCGTGCGGCTATCCTGCTTGTGCGTGCGATCACCCTCCACGCCACTGCCAGCACCCACAATCTGCCCGGCCTCCCTTCCACCTGCTTTGTGCAGCTCCTCCTGGACCCCCGTGCCCACCGTTAACCCTCCTGCCACCATGCAGGGTAAGATTGCCGCCCCTGCCCTCACCCAGATGCCTTTGCCTCCCCCAAGCATTTTTTACTAACCTGCCTTTCAGCTGCATTCCGTTTCTCCATTTGCTTCTCAGCCTTCACTACGTGTTTGTGGGACTATCAGTAACAAAAAAAAAGTTCCATGACATTTTCTAAATTCTCATGAGATCTTGCAAGAAGTTAGAAAGTCTCATGGAACTTTTTTTTTGTCCCACAAACATGTGGTGAAGGCTGAGAAGCGAATGGAGAAACGGAATCAGCTGAAATGCAGGTTAGTTAAAAATGCTTGGGGGATGCTAGGGCATCTGGGCGGGGGCAGGAGCAGCAACCTTACCCTGTGCGGCTTCGGCAGATGTCTGGCAGGGGGAGGAAAGCAACAGGCCCTGCCCCACCCCTCGCATGGAGCGCCCTGCTCCCGCCGTTCCTCCCACCCCTACACGGCATCTTTTTTCCAGCTCCGATGCATCACTTCCTCCGCTGCTGTGTGGGACTGAAAATAAAGTTCAATCAAGCAATTCCAACTTTGCAAGATCTTTTTTTTTCCTGTGAGAAGTTGAAACTGATTGATTGAAACTTTATTTTTTTGGCACACGGTGGAGGCCTAGGACTGGGGTGATAGCACGCGTGCCCACAGAGAGGGCTCTGCATGCCACCTGTGGCAGGCATGTCATAGGTTTGCCATCACAGTCCTAGATGTATCAGATTTATACAGCAACAGGGGCATTTGTGGGAAATGTTTGAATATATAACTCCAGATTCTTCTCTCTCTCTCTTTTTATTGAAAAGGTTTATAAAAGTTACAATATACAGCCCAAAACCCACCCACCCTACCCCCTCTCTCCCTCCCCCACTTCCCAGAGCTGAGTACAGGGTAGCAAATATAATAATCATACTCTAACTAACATTAACCAACTATGTAAATAACCAAGTCCATAATGCGCTTTAACTCCAAGATTCTTCTCTCTTAATGACATTCAGCATTGCTGTTCCCTGCTATTCCAGCCTAGGACATTTAATAATGTGGTGCTTCTCATGAAAAGCGACACACATGCTACATGACATGCTTTCATAACACAGAGGGAATATTATCAGGGCCTGTTCAATCCATTCCTGCTCAAACTTCCTCTCAGGTTGCAATTCTGTTACATTTTTCACCCTACTAGTGTCCATAGTAGTAATGCATTTTATGGTTACACAAATGGGTGTTCTATAACTCAATTTTAACATTATAACTAGATATGAGATGCACTGTCATCATGCTAGTGGAGCAATCACTGCATCTAATGGTGAGAGAAAGGTAGAAATACATATCAATCAAAAATACAAAAGTAACATAATATCAGACTACTGGATATCCCCAGAAATGAACCCATTGTGACAATTAGGAATTGTGCCTGGAACAATGTACAAGTGGGTGCACCTGGGGAGGACTCCCATATACCTCTTGGGGGACGTGTGTGTGTGTGTGTGTGTGTGTGTGTGTGTGTGTGTGTGTAAAAGGATGGCCCTCCCCTCCTCACTTTTTGCCTGCATGGTTGGAACTCCTGAGAGTTGAATCTGCAGGGAAAGTACCACAAAGAAATTGCTTGACTGTTCTCCCAAGTGGCATGTCTGACACAAAGACATCAGAGAATATTGGGCTTTTGGCTTGTATAATAACTAACAGGATTTTTAAATCACACCAGTCACATGACTTTTGGCTGTGTTCTTCCCTTGGTCTCCAACAACACCCAGGCATGGAAACCAGGAGCAGAGCAATGGCAAAGGAAGGTGGGACAGCCAAAAGGCTTATCTGCCTTCCACTGCTAATACTAGACTTTCAGGTAGCCCCTGAGTCAGCATATGATTGCATTATGAATGAATCAATGAATAAACAAGCAAACAAATGGGTTTGTGTTAATACAGTCTCAAATCATTCTGATTAGATGTGTGAGATAGTATTTGCTTTAAATTCTAATATGTGCTGGGTTTTATATTAAATGCGCTTTTTTCTTCTTTTCCTTTACCATTTTCTTGCAGCTTTCCTGCCCTTCCTCTCCCCTTCCCCTTACCTCCAGTGGTGTGTGTGTGTGTGTGTAGAGCACTGTTTTCTCAACAGCCTCTCAGACACCAGACATGTTTCCCAGCGGTGAACAATTTTATGAATTCTTCCTGTATCAGTAAAAAGAGACTGACCCTATCAGTTGGCAAATAATATTTTATATATAGATTTTCATGTATTCCTGATGTTTTGTGTTATACTATGATTTGTGAGGTCTAAATTCCCAACTGCTTTTAGATTTAAGTCCATATGTTTTATATTTTCTTCCTCCTCTTTCCCCAGATTCTTCATAGTTCTACAGGATGAATAAATTAGACTCAAAGGAGTACATGATGGATTTTTCCATTATTAATTTTCTTTTTAGTTATTTGTATTCATTTTTCTCTCTCCTCCCTTCCCCTCCCCCTTTGTCTCTATTACTCTGTATGACTATATTTAGGTCTGAAATCAGCAATAGCTTTTTGTCTGTCTAGCTTTGGGTGTGCATGCGCATGTGCACACGTACATGCACACATACACAGGCACACATACACACAGGAACACACTGGAGGGAAGAATGCTGTTTATACTTTCCATTTGGATAAACTGACATCCACCCCCACTTCAAAGCCCTGTTCAGGGATTTGATCAGAGCCATTCCTCTACTCTGTTAGAACACATTAAACACCCACCCAGATCCCTGATTCTGCCTCCATCGCCAAACCTTTCACTCTCCTTTAATGAGAATTTCTCCTAATTATTTCAGTGGCTGCAGCACAGGGACCGCAGTGTACTTAGATCTTGATTCTTGGGACGTGACTGTTATGCTGATCAAGGAAAGGGATCAATAATTTAGGCTCCAACTTTAATGGCAGAGCTGAAAGCTAAGAGTCTGCAGGCAGGCTCTCTTCTTGAGTTTCCTGGAGTATTAACACCTTCTACTACATTTTGTCTGCTGTTATTACCAGTTCTTCAAGAAATCTTATGTTGTATGTTCTTAATTTCCTTCTCTTTTCTTTGCTATGACTCAAGCATAGTCTTTGCTTTGCAGGTTTTTCCAGTTTACATTTTAAATTATATTGAGTCAAGCTCTCTATCTTTTCTCTATACCTTAAATGACCATGTTTTGTTGGTTAATAAGTAAAGTATAAAAACATATCTCTGCTTTGTATTTATTCTTCAGGTGGAATGTGAAATATCACCAATAGATGCATACCACAGAATGAATAAAATAAAATATTATTTACTCTCTCTGTCCAGGAATATATCTGAATATGGAGACAATGCAATGGAATTGTAGCTTCTGTTTGTAAATGAAGTTGTCTCTTTTGTTGTTATTTTTGTGTTGTTTTAAAGTATCAGAGACAGCCTTGTTCATTGGCTGAATAGTTTCAGAGGCTTTGTGAAGTTCCAAGATTTTCATTATATATCTGGGACAGTTGAATATAATTGTAATATCTACTATGTAACTCGTGCCCTATTGGATCATCATTTCAGAAATATTTCTTATCTAAATAGAGAAACAGAATGACCATGGGTGGTCAAAAAAGTAGTGGGAGCGAGACCAACTCCCTGCAAACTTTTCCATTCAGTTTCCTTGTGAGAAGCTGGCAGAGAGCATCAGAATCTTCCTTCTTCCCTCCAACCACTTCACCTTTTCTTCCCTCCCTCCCTCATTGTTCCTCCCCTCCCTCCCTCCCTCAAAAGTTTCCAGCTTTCCCATTTACTTTGCTTGTGGGAGCTTACAGGGAAAAAGTCAGTGGGGAACCTAGCAGGAGGTTGCAAGTTCAAGGCCAGTAGGCTGCTTAAATTTAATTTTCACAGATGTAATGCATCCCAGCATTACTTGGTTGAAAACCTTTTGCCTTTCTCTCAGTTAAAAGTTGTAGACATGATAGTTTTAGTAGTATATAGATGACACCCAATAAGACTAGGACAGCCTTCCATAATTTGCTGCCCATCATGTGTGTTTGATTAAAATAGGGGTCTTCAAACTTGCCCTTTTATGACTTGTAGACTTCAACTTCCAGAATTCCTCAGCCAACGTGAAGAATTGTCCCAGGTTTGGAAGATTATGATAACTTTGGTCCATAGACTATAGAACAGTAATGGTGAACCTTTTAGAGACTGAGTGTCCAAAAACCGCCCCCCCGCTCTGCCTCCCGCCCTGCCTGCTCCGCCCCCGCCCACACCCTGCCTCAGCTGCCCGCAGGGCCACGCACCACATTCATGGCCTGCCACAGCAGATTGCCCAGGCAGCCCTGCAGTGCCATGGCAGCCATGCCCTCCGCCCACACCCCTCAGCATCATCTGCATGCTATGGGGTGCGAGGGCAGAGTCTTGTCCCTGTTGCCTGGCTATGTACTTGACTGTGCTGCTCCGTGCAGGCCATGCCTGGGGGCGACTATCTTCCATGGGGGCTGCTGGTGAGGAGGGGGCCATGGGGGAGGTGGGGCTGGGGTGATGGCACGCATGCCCCCAGAGAGTGCTCCGAGTGCCACCTCTGGCATGCGTGCCATAGGTTCGCCACCACTGCTATAGAAGGTACAATTGTAGTTGGTCTTTTAGAGTAAAGAGGGAATTGCAATGGCATGAAAAAGTAATGGAGTGCTAAGTCAATAACATTGTTTGTGATGGGTAGTGGGTGATGATGGGTGATGATAGAATGGGCTATGAACTGCTTCATAGCTTTAGGAAGGTTGTAGGAGCCCTGGTGCCATTTGGGGAAGGCTAGAGCATTGTTCCCAATCTTGCATCTCCTAAACCACAAAATGGGCACAGTGGTTTACACACAGATACATACAGACACCGAATCCCCCCCGCACACACACTCACACACTTTTTAAGTATCTTCATAGGAGGAGCAGGGCTAAACATTCCATCCTTTTTAATATTTTGGAGGAATTGGCATAAATGGGAAATAGGTATGTTTAATCCTAAAATCCTAAAATATTTCTTTTAATTCTCATTTCCCCATAGAATAATAAGCTCTAATCCCAACTGGAAAAAAAATGCATGGAAAATAGGCAATTTTCTGTAGAATTTTAGCAGCACTATCCGACAGGCTACAGAGGAATGCAGAAAGGAAATTAAAAGCCTTTTTTTTTCAAAACAGAGAAAATCAAGGAGGCCTGGCACGTATCAGTGGATAGAGATCCAGAATTTTTGATTGGCTATATTGGCCTATAAAAACTTCTTGTCACTATCAGCTTTGTGAGATTATCCATAACCTCAAATACAATATGAGGTGAGAACGACTATAACCAAGTTCAAGATATGTCTTTATGATGAACTCCAAAATCATTAATATCAGCAAAAGGATGCTCCCGCTTATCCAGGACAACTATAGGGAAAGTATGGGGTCATTATGCTTGCTTGCTAGAAGCTGGAATGGGGGGGGGCACAATAAAAATCAGTTTTTATCAACTAATTTTGAGCCAGAAGAAAGCAAAAATGGATAGAATTCCTATATACTGGCATGCACAAGAAATAATATAGATGAGATTAAGCTGCATGAGACAAAAAGTAAAATTTCAAGTAAGAGTTGGAGATACTTGCTTGATTAAAGCATCCAGAGATTCCAAAAATTTTGATAAGACTAACAGAAATTCCTAGACTGTTATTCTAATTCCCAAGCTGATACTGAAGTGTGCCAAAATGAAATATCAAGACACACTTGAAAAGTACTGTTTGACATTTTGAGAGAAGCAAAATTATTTTTTGATTTTTGGTGTTTTTTTTCTCATCAAGCTGCACATTGAGAAAATTGAGTACTACCTCCACTTGTGTCACCTGGATAACCTTCCCTAAAAAATTCTTCCTACGGGAGATTTTTAGAATGCACAATTATTTGGTAAGGCTATCAAGTGTATAATACTTTGAATTTTTGCTTTCTAGTTCCTACATACTATGCAGAAATAATAGAAGCTTTCCTTAGAGATACATAGGTATCTTGGTAGGTTGATAGAAAGAGGTCAGAGTTGTTTTGATGATGGAAGCACTGTTACTATGAGGCTGACCTTTTAATGAAGTGAGCCTTGCAGCTTTGGGCTCTATTTGTAAAATATGAACTCTTAGCACCCTTTCCCCTCCCCCAAATTATGAATGTAAGAGTTATCAGTGACCAGTGATACTTTAAAAGAATCTGTCTCAATGTTGGATAGCGATTGCTATTATTCCCCACATTTTCCTTATGTCTTTTTACGAAACCAATTCAACATGCCATGTTTGGCTGTTTTATGGATGCATAGTGAACACATAATGATCCACTGCTAGGCCCATTTTAGCCATATAAAATATAATAATCTATAGATGCCCTTATATTTCCAGGTGCACAGAGATTAAGACAGAGAATAGCAGAGGACTTATTGTGGGTTAAGCTTAAGGTCTATAATACTTTAGGTTTGGTTTGATAGACATAGGCTTTCCAGTCTTTATCATATACTGTATATCCTTGCAAACGCAGCAAATTAAAAGTAAGGGAGGGAACATTTTATGCCTGATTTTATTCTGGCTTCCTTAGGGGGCCTGAATGCATTCCTTTCAATTTTTCAAATGAGTCTGGCCCTTCTCTGTAAGTTATACAGTTGCAATGTCACTATGATTGTACATGCACTTTTATATTACATATTTGCAAACCAATCTGTTGACATCTGAGGAATGTTTTAGACTTATGTTTAATGGAGGTTTTACATTATAGAAACCCTCTGCAATTTTGTGATTAACTTGTATGAGTTTTAATTTTTTTGCTATATAAATCCAAATAAAATTGATTGAAATTGAAATTGAGACCATTTTGTCTATCTACTTATCCTTTCTGGTCTTTGGCATAGATGTGTGCAAATCACCTCTCTGCCCACTTAATGTCCCATTTAATATCCTGTTCAAATCATCTGATGCCTTTGGGCCCAAATGAAAGGCAGATCCCTCTTCCCATGTTAGAGTGAGCTGCTGGGGAAAAGAAGAGGGAGGGGCAGCCCCAATTTCTCTTGAGGGCTTTGGAGGGCTAAGCCAGAAATGACTGATTGGCCTCAGCAAATTGTTTAAATATCAGAATTGAAATTAATGTCCCCTCTTTGCTGGTTAGGCTGATAATAAGCTGCAGCAAACCAGCTCACTAAAGTAAAATGAATGTTTGTTTAACCTCATGAAATATACATCAAAACATGTTGGAGGAGAAAGGCTTAATGAGTGGAAGGACCGTGGGTTCCATTTTTTTTTCCAGGCCCAGAGAGCTGCCCATTAGTTTCCATTCAGAACTTTTTTTTAACACTAACATATCCACAGCTGTGTCTCTTGCACATTAATAGGACTTTAATGGAAATGCCAGTTGATCTGTCCAAAGATATTGATGAGTCTTCCACATTCATATTAATCATCTCATTGCAGAAAGAAATGAAGGGGAGGAGCCACTGACTTTCTGTCAGGTGCCACTCCAACTCCTGCACCGTCAAGAACTGGCTGGGTTGTGTAAAGATTGAAGCAATTTGAGCCCTGGATCATCCAGTGGGCTGACTAGACAAGGAATGTTCTGGGCTTCTATTTAACATGAAAATCTTTAGGATCCTGCCAATAAATCCATTACCCTTAATTATATTGAGAAGGCAAAAGATTTGTCAACAATATTCTATTGATTTTTATTCACACCACAGCCATTTTACTGCAGTATGTCTTTGTGGTGATATGTTTTCCCCTCTTTCTGAGGATGCTTTTCTTTCCCCTTCTCTCCTCCAATGCTGAATGTTTCTTGATAGAAAACAAGATGCATTTCTTTATAGCTTATGGCAAACTGCCTTGATTACTTCTACTGTTGTACCCATTATGTGAATTAAATATGTATTCAGTTGCACACTGCTTGCAATGTTATTGCAGGGTGACATATGGTACCAACTCAATTAGAATGAAACTAGCATTAGATAACCTTTTTGACTGTATGCTTCCCAAACTATGCTGTGGTGGCAATTGTTGTATTAATAGAAGGCAATAGCTACTTTTTGCTGCCAATGTCCAGGCCATGTTGGCAAGGGGCAAACGCAAACCAGTTGCTTATGCAATCATTTCCCATCTATAACATAACAATAGTACTAAGTCCTGTATACATCCTTACTCCATGCTGTGTCCACCTAATAAACATTGGGGACAAATAGCTTTAGGAGGATAGGAAGATATCAGTGGTGATGAAAGATTTAGACTTGAACCAGTTCTGTTTGTGAAACTTTTTCTAAAAAAAAAAAAAAAAAAGGTCTCTGAGTTGGGGGGGATAGTGGTGGTGTTTCTATCCTTGCCTTTAATTGACCTCTCTGAGAATTTCAATCTCATCGGCCATGGTATCCTTCTGGATTGACTCAGAAAAATAGGGGAGATTGCATGTTGTGGTGGTGCTTCACCTTTCTCTGGGGTTGATCCCAGTTGATAGTGATTGAGGAGAAGAGATCCCACTCTTGGGATGCCATAAGAGTTGCCACTCTCCCTCTCCTACTTAACATTTACATGAGACTGCTGGCTGAACTCATCTGTCACCATGATACCTAGCTGTATATCTCTTCCCTTGGCAAGTGATTCTGTGGATATCCAATCTTGAGATCTGGAGACTGTGAGAGTCTGGGATGCGGAACAACAGTCTTCAACAGAACCCTGTCAAGACTCGAGTGGTTTTGGATTTGAAGGCCCTCTAGTCTAAGTCTGTGGAGCAAGATGCTAGTTTGCCCCAAACAGACCCTGTGTGCAATCTGGGGGTCATCCTGGACCATAACATCTACTGTAGGAGTAGGTGATTGGTATGGCTAGGAGGAGCTTTGCACAACTTTGTATTGTATGCCAGGTGCACTTGTTCCTGGATCAAGGGGACCCGCTCAAAGTTATTCATGTCCTGGTCACCTTCTGGTTGGATGTTTGCAATGCACTCTACATGGGACTGCCCTTTAGAAGTATCTAGAAGCTTCAGCTGGTACAAAATATAGCAGCACGAGCAGTTATAGAACAGAGAGTGCACCTCTGTTATGTGAAGTGCATTGGTTACCAGTTTGTTTCCAGGTTCAAGTCAAAGTGCTGATGTTGACCTTTAAAGTCCTACATAGCTCGAGATTGGCCTCTTCCCCATTTTATCTGCCCATCCTATCAGATCCAATAGAATGGGCATATTATGTATTCCATAGTCTAGGGAGCTTCATTTAGTGGGCCCTAGGTGATAGGCTTGTTTGGCTGGGGTACCCACATTGTGGAATCTTCTCTCAGAGATGAGATTGCTTCATCATTCCTGAGGTTTTGAAGGTCCCTTAAGACCTGGTTATGCTAGCAGACCTAGGGACTACAAGGGATAAGTGAACTAATGAGATAGATTCCTTATTGATAATATTCCTCTGCCTTTCTTTTTTTAGTTCTGATGTTATAGTTTTTAATGCTTTTAAAATTATTACATAATGGTTTTAGATAATGGCTGTTTTATATTTCTACTGTTTTATTGGATTGTTGTATGCTGCCCAGAGTTGCTTTCTGTGTGATGGGCAACTATGTAAATGTAATAAACAAACAAGCAAACAAATAGAAACTGTCTAATCTGAATGAATACAATGTGTAAGTTTAGTTCTGAGTAGCATAGCAAGTTCTGGTAAATTCAGTTGTCATTTTCCATTATTTTATTTGAGCATGGCTGTATGAGTAGTTTGTCAATGTGCACTTTAATAAATTGTAACACATTTCCTTTTCTTGATAGTAAATTAGTATACTTTCTGATACAAATAATATATTAAAAGTATATGGATATGTAGAAAATCAGTGTGCAAAAGAGAAATTAAAAAGGTATAGGTAACTATGTTTTAAGGAGGTATCTATCAAAGTATGACACTTAAACAAATGTGGGACTACCAAACTTCAATAACAACAGGCCTTACCTATCATCTCATGTAGATAATATATTTAGAATCAATTCCTGGGTATCAGTTGAACATACGACCAGACATATAGGTCAAAATATGAGAAATATTTCCTTTTTAACAATCAACATTATTTTTACTTTTTCCATTACTGTTTTTAAAAATAACTGTTGCTGCTAAGGCTGTTTAAGTCCTTGTTCATCCAAGAAAAATAATTGATATCTAATGCAAACACTGATGGATCTTCCTTTTTTTCACTACCCCCAAGTGAGACTCAAATTGTGATGATACTTGCTAGGACTGGACTTCACATCCCACTAACAGCATGACAATGACTCATTAATAGTTTTTAGGGGATATATCTTCATGTTGTTTTAACTCATCTGTAGCCCATGCAGAGGCATCTCAAAGCTGTATTCAGTATAGTTTGTTCTTCCAGCAAAGGTCTGCGGACGATCTGACCTGGCGTTAGGGAAAGTCCTTACATAGATGGAGTACTAGGCCTTTTTTTTTTTTTAAACAAGAGCACTGGTGCCCCAAAAGATTAAATCAGAAAAGAGAGGTGGATTTTGCAGACTGTTGATTGCTACTTGTATCCCAGATTAATGCATTACTGTTCTTTCTCCTCTTCCTCTGACAAGGGGTTTGTGTGGTTATACTTTCTTCTGCTTTCAATATTTTAGAAGGGCACTGTTTGGCTTATTCCAATGTTATTTTGCATATTTCATGGGCTACTGCCAGTGATGGGATTCAAATATGTGAACAACTGGTTCTCTGTGTAGAATAGATATTGCTTCGGAAGTCCATTCTGGGCCTGGGCAACAAAAAATTAGCTTACGGTTCTGCTGAAGTGGTGTGAACCAGCTGAATCCCACCACTGTCTACTGCTCTAGGGTGCTGGTCACAGCTATTTAATGCCAGCATTGCAGTTTCCTTGCAGACCTTATTGCTTGGGAGATGTGGACCTGGAATGAAACTGAAAAGAATCCTGTCAATTTCCCTTTTTTATCCAAGTTAGAGTTCACAGGATAGCTGGAGAGGCATGGGCTGAATTGGGAACTAGCAGCCATAGCAATTTACTGCATACCCCGATGCTCTCTTGCAACATTTATCAATTACTTTCTCTTACTTCTGACAGGTGGGCTGAAGCAAAAGGGAACTCTCCTTCCAATCTTTTCATCTTGTCCATTACCTGTCAGTCTATTTCTGAGCACATAAGAGTACTAAATCCGGGTCCCCAAAAATAACCTGGCTGATCATCTGCCAAAAAAGGCAAAACAGTTTCTTTCAATATGTAAGGAAGAAGAAAAAAAATCAAGGAAATCAGGAGAAAATGGCAAAAAGATGATGGGCAACAGGAAGAAAGCAGAACTGCTTAATTCATTCTTTGCCTCTGTCTTCACAAAGGACAAATAGTGTTTGGGAGACAGAATAGGAATATAAATCAAAATAGGCAAGAAATTGGTTAGAAAACACCTATGTACTCTAGATGAGTTCAGATCTCCAGAGCCAGATGGATTATATCCCAGGGTTCTGAAGAAACTGACAAATGAGATCTTGGAACCACTGAGTAAAATCTTTCACTGCTCCTGGAGCACAGGGGAACTACTAGAGGACTGGAAAAGAGCTGATGTGGTTCTAATCTACAAAAAAGGGAAAAAATGGATTCAAGAAACTCGGAACAATCAGCTTGACAACAATACCCAAGAAAACTCTGAAAAAGATAGTCACGCAGCAAATTTGTAAGCATTTAGAAACGAACAAAGCGATTACCAGAAACAAGGAGGAATTTGTTACCATACTCAGCGTGTAGTCCTCCATGGAACTATATCTATATTCCCCTGGAGGGAAGCATGCAGTGGACTACCTCAAGGTTCTGTTTTGAGGCCAGTGCTCTTCAACATCTTCATAAATGATCTAGGTGAGGGAATAGGAGGATATCAGAGGGATAGCATAAAGATCATGATAATACTTTATACTTGAAATATTGCATTCAGTTCTGGTCACCATGATACATAAAAGATGCTGAGACCCTAGAAAGATTGCAGAGAAGAGCAACAAAGATGATACAGGGTCTGCAGGATAAATCATATGAGCAATAGTTAAGGGAACTAGGTATGAAGAACTAGGTAGAAGAGATAGGGGTGACATGATAGCTGTTCTGGTACATGAGGGGCTATCACAAAGAAGTGAGGGTTGACTTATTCCCCAAAGCTCTTGAAGGTAGGACAAGAAGCAATGGGTCGAAATTGTTAAAGAGAAAACCAATTTGGAACTATGGAGAAATTTCATTACAATGATAACAATTAACCAATGGACGAGCTTGCCTTCCGGAGGTGTGGGTACTCCTTTGCTGGAGGTTTTCAAGAAAAAAAATGGACAACCAGGTCTCCTGTCTTAGGCTAGGGGTTGGACTAGAAGACTTCCAAGGACCCTTCCACCCCTTTGATTCTATGAGTCTGGCCTCAAGGTTCCTCAGAGAATTCCCTTATGCTTCCAGCTATATCTGAAACCTGCCAACTAGAATATGGGAGGGGCGGAATACAATGTTAGTTTTTTTCCAAAAGAACTCTAGGAATGTGTTTAAACTAACATGCTTATAACAGATCTAGACCTATATTCAGCAGTAGCCCAAAGAATATGTCAGAACCAAAGCCACACAGGCAGCCCAAAAGCCACTGTCCTCTTTGCCAAAGCTCGCCCTACTACACAGTAAGGACAGCAGTGGAGGTTCTTTTCCCCAGCAGGAGTTGACCCTGGATTGGAGTGGAAATGAAGCCAGAAAAATCCATCAGTTGCTGTTTTTGAATTGTCCCACATGAAAACTATAAGAACAAGACCAGTCTCCAGCCTAATCACTGAAGCAAAATAGGGCTTGGTTATGGGGCAACCCACTGTATGCTGCCACACTTTTCTGCCAGTTTGGGAACTAAAAGAATACACATTAATGCACCTGTTTGCTAATATAGGGAGGATGATAGTATTAGTGATGATGGTGAGGTTGAAAGAGGCCCCAGCAGCAGGCTCATTCCCTAGAAAAAGACTGAAGGTAATTTGGGTAAGGTCAGTTCCTCCCTTCCCCCTGAAGATAAAGCAGTGACACTGTAGAGGGATTTTCATATTTGACAAGAAAAAGTGGCAATGATACTTGGTTGAGGGTCATCGCCTTGGCACTTGGAAAAACATGTAAGAAGAAATGTTGAATTCACTGCAAGGCCCATGATTATGGAGAAGGGTGGTGATGGTGGTGGTGGTGGGGATAAATAATATACTTTCTTTTGTATGCCATAGAAGAGATCTCAAATATTTTTTTGCATCTGCCTTAAGATCTTGCCCTTCCTTCCAAGCATATATATATTTCTTTTTTTTTCTCCTTTGTGTTTGTGTGTGTGTGTATCTAGGTGTGTGTGTGTGTGTGTGTGTGAAAACCCCAGCAGAAAACAAGCTGTGATGCTGTCGTCCACAGTGTTGATGTTATTTATTTTCCTCAGTTGCTGCTCTGAAAGCCTGGAGTTGACAGAGCGGTTTTGTAGAATAGAAACATTATAGACTGTTACTGTCAGGGTGTTAAATGTGATGGATAGAGAAATAGAGCAGAGAGAGGGGACTTTATACTAGCCATGTCTGAGCGCCAGGGTGCTCATGGGAAAATAAACCATCCGCATATAAGAAATGAATGAGGTAATGTGATGGGAGGTAATGGGCTCTCACAACCCGCCAGAACAGAAATTCTTATTACAGGGAGGACTTAACTCTTGCTCTGCTTCTCATTCCCGTGGTATGTTTGGTGGAACCAAACTTTTGTATGCTTTCGTCAGTTCTCTTATTATATTGTTGTGACTTGCAAAATGTCCAGAATTGTGATGGGCAGTGATGTGTGTGCTGATGAACAACAAAGAAGAGGATATGTCAGGGCTCCCCGACAGTTAGATAAAAGTGGGAAAGTAAGTAAGCAACAAGTTTTTCTCTGTTCTTTGGTTGGATTATTTTTTGTTATTATTGTCCGGCATTTAATGGCAGAGTTGTTGTGCAATTTGTTTAATATAATTGTTATCTTAATTTGCAGCATATAGGTAAGAATGGCAGTTTTCATTCCTACTGGAAAAAATAGATACATCAATAAATAGATAAATAAATACAGGTAGTCCTCAACTTACAACCACAATAGGGACTGAAAAATTCATCATTAAGTGAGACATCACGTGATTGTACATGATTTTACAATCTTTTTTGCCACAATTGTTAAATGAAACATCATGAATATTAAGCAAGATATCATGTGACCATGACTTGCAATCTTCCCTCCAGCTCTACCATTGACTTTGCTTATTGGGAATCTGGCCGTAAACATTGAAAATAATGATCCTATAACTATGGGATGCAATCATTATAAATGCTTGACAATTGCCAAGTGCCTGAATCACAATCACGTGACTGCAGGGACACAGCGGCAGTTATACAGCGAGTGCAAGAACTAGTATCAAGCCAGTTTTATCACTTTTGTAAGTTTGAATAGTTGCTAAATGAATGGTTTTAAGCCAAAAACAATTTGTAAGCTCATCAGGAAAAGAGTACAGTTAATCCTTGATTTATGACAACAAGCCTGGAATTTCAGTTGTAAGTCCCATGTGATCGGACTCGATTTTATAACCATTTTTGCAACAGTGATAAGGTAAGTCACTGGAGTCATTAATTGAATCTTGTAGTTGTTAAGTCCTTTGATCAACGATGAAAGGTGAAGACTCATCTTGTGGTTCACAGCTCTTTATTAACAGTTACTCCAACTCTGACAAAACAGCGAGGCACGCAGGCCTCTCTTAACTGCCCAGAGCCCCGGAGAAAATTGCAACAAAACGTGGAGCGCTTTTGCACCTTGCGCATGCCTATTCCTTCTCACATGTTATCTCTTGGGACAGTATTATACATCCCATCAATCAAATGCACTGAATGTGGAATACCCGATGTTGGCATCAGGCAATTCCCTCCTATCGTTTTTGGAATACATGTATCCGAAACCAGAAAAATAATGCAACTAACTTGCCCTTTATTCTGGGCCCCAATGAGTAGTTCCCCTTGAACTGGACAGTGAGTTTACAAACTCCCTAAGGTATTTGGGTGGGCGCTTGGCCTGTTGCAACCTCTTAGGACCAGAAGAGATTGCTGGGCCTACCTGCTCACCTACTAGGCTAGGTGGGCCCAGATGTTGCTGCCCTAAGTTTCCAGATGCCCCTGGTGCCATTGCCTGGCCTACCTGCTCACCTACCAGGCTCAGCAAGCCAGGACTTTGTTGCCTCACATACCTGGTTGACCTGCCCATCTGCTGGCTGGCTGGACCCTCTAAGTCCAAGCCAGCATACCTTGGAGGGGTGGTAGTCCCCAGTTCCACAATGGACCTTCCTTGGGAGCACTGTCCCTCGGACCCAAGGCCAGCCGATGCTGAGTGCTGGGTAGTGGGATTACCCCAGTGCTCTGAAACTCCCCAACATGTGTCTGAGGTGCCGGAATCAGGAGTCGCCTCCCTGGCTACCCCCTTTCCTGTAGACCTCGTTCCGGGAGCAATTGCGGAATTGTGCCCTTGCCCCTGCTGGAATTCTCGTTCACTGTCCTTTTATGAGTTGTTGGGATATCCCTGGTCAGTCTTCCTGTCTAGAGCACTATCTGTCAGGAGTGAATCATGTGGATACCCACGGTGTGATTCCCTGTCTGGAGTAAGTGTGGATGAGTGGGATGGCCCCCTATCCGTTGAATTACTGTTCCATGAACTTGCGGAATCTTGTGATGAAGCATCCGTGGCCTCAGCAGCGGCTAGAAATGGCCCATGACATTGATCCCCAGAATGCATATTATCATCCCCCTCCCCCCCCAGAGCGGAGCCAGGAGCAGAAGGGTGAGGGTCCAGTCTCCCACGCAGCTGATCTATGTGCCTGCGAATGACGCGGCCGTCACCCAGTGTTACTTCGTAAGACAATGGTCCAGAGGCCTTGCAGACCACAGCCGTTACCCAGAGATGACCAGGCCCATAGTTACGTGCCCAGACCGGATCACTCACTTGCAGTGTCCTCGGTGCCAGCGGTTGTGACACCTGTGAAGTCACCCGGTCAGGGTGCAGCCTTGTCCAGCTTCGTTATCAGGCGGCGATCCCAGTGGAGTTCGGCAGGGTTCTTCCCAGTGGCAGTGCATGGAGTAGTGCGGTGTACAAGAAGGAAATCTGCTAACCTGTGATGCCAGTTACCGTAAATCAGTTTCTTGAGGGCATCTTTGGTAGTGCGCACCATTCTCTCAGCCATTCCATTGGAGGATGGGTGAAAGGGAGCCGAAGTCGCAAGCCGGATCATGTTGGCTTGAAGGAAAGCCTGGAACTCAGAAGAGGTAAATTGAGGGCCATTATCTGAAACCAGCAATCTGGAAGGCCGTGTGAAGCAAAAATGCCTCTCAACACCTGGATGGTCCTGGCAGTAGTGGTGGAGGAAACAAGAACAACCTCTAGCCATTTGGAATGGCTGTCAACAACAACGAGGAAGAATTGCCCCTGAAAAAGCCCAGCATAATCTAAATGCACCCTTGACCATGGGAATTGAGTTTCCTCCCACCTATGCACTGGGGCCTGAGACATTTCAAGCTGAGACTGTTGACATGCTTGGCACCCGTGCACCTGGGTCTCAATGGCTTTATCGAGTCCAGGCCACCAAAGATGACTGCGTGCAAGCGCTTTCATCCTGACAATACCTGTATCTCCCTCATGCAGAGAACACAAGGTTCTAGGTCTCAATGAGGTAGGGATCACAACCCTGCTACCCTATAACAGGCAGCCCTTGAAAGTGGACAACTCATTTTTCTTTTTCCAGAAGCTTTGAAACTCAGTATCTGGGCACTTGTCAGACCAACCCGACAACACCCATGACAGCACACGTGTAAGCGTGTGATCAGTGGCAGTTTCTGCAGCCACATCCCTAGCATTGAGGGGACATTCAGGTAATTCCTGAATAGACAGAATATGAACGGCAGGAGCAGGATCAGGCTCCAATTGCTGCAGGGGCAATCTACTCGGGCCATCAGCATGACCCATTTTCTTTCCTGGTTTGTGAATTAGCATGAAGTCATATGCTGACAGGAAAATGGACCATCTCAGCATACGAGGATAAATGATATGTGGGGTCTGTTTGTTAGTGGTAAACAGCCCCAGAAGGGGCTTATGGTCAGTATAGACCGTGAATTTGCAGCCATATAAGAAATCATGAAATTTCATAATGCTGGCCATTATGGCCAAAGCCTCTCTGTCAATCTGAGCATAATTCCGCTCTGCAGAAGACAGAGTCCTGGAATAATAGGCCACAGGGACCTGTGTCCCATCAGCCTTCAGATGACTGAGTACTGCTCCAACCCCGTAAGGAGATGCATCGCAGGCAATGCAAATAGGCAGTTGCTCATTGAAATGAGCTAAAACAGCATTAGACGTGAGCAAGGCCGTAACCTCATTGAAACTCTTTTCATGGACTTTAGTCCACTGCCAAGGAGCCTGCTTGTCCAAGAGCCTGTGTAATGGCTTTGCCACAGTAGCCTTATGAGGTAGGAAAGCATGGTAAAAATTTAAGAGACCCAAGAAAGCTTGTAGTTCACCCTTGGATTTAGGGCTTGGGGCCTTTTGTATGGCCTGCAATTTATCTTCAGCAGGGTGAATTCCTTGAGCATCTATTCTGAATCCTAAGAAGTCAGTAGAATTGACTCCTATTTTGCATTTTTCCTTTTTAAGTTTAATGCCTGCTTTTCGAAAACAAAGCAAGACAGCCCTTAATCTCTCAGCTAAATTTTGAGATGACTCTCCAGCAATGAGGACATCATCAAAGTAGGGGCAGACCCCAGGGATACCTCGAAGCGTGCTTTCCATGACACTTTGGAATATGCCAGGGGCTACATTTACCCCAAATTGCAATCTCTTGACTTTAAATGCCCCTCTGTGAGTTACAATAGTTTGGGCTTCTGCAGCTGCCTCATCAATAGGCAGCTGTTGATAGGCCTGTGCCAGGTCAAGCTTTGCAAAGGTGTGGCCCCCCTTAAGGGAGGCCAGAATGTGACTTACCACAGGTACTAGATAAGCATGCTGTTGTAGTGCCTTATTTAGTGTGCACTTGTAATTTGCACATATACATATATCCCCATTAGCCTTTAGAGGTGTTACTATGGGGGTTTCCCATGGGCTTGAATCTACAGGTTCTAAAATACGTTGCTGGAGCAATTTGTCCAGTTCAGCATCAATCCTGGCCTTGAGGGTGAAAGGAACCCTCCTTGGCTTAACCCTGATGGGCGTGATGGTTGGGTTTAACCGTAGCGAGACTGGAGGCCCCTTAAAGGATCCAAGTTCTGAACTAAACACACCTGCAAACTCCTTGCAGACTTCTGCCAGGCTCAATGTTTGCAAATGGTGCAGCCCCATAACCTGGATTCCCAGAGCCTTGAACCAATTGAGTCCAATAAGGCTTGTGCGTCCCCCCCCCACAACCAACACGTCTAGGGGACCTTCAACATCTGTGCTGTATGTTAAGGGTGGCCTCCCCCTTAACACACACCTTGGAATTTTGGAAGTCTGTATGTATTATGTTGGATGGTCTTAGTTTGGCTCGAAGGCCACTGCTGTTGCAAATCTTTTTAAATGTGTTGCTAGAAATAATAGAGAGAGTGGACCCAGTGTCCAACTCCATGGCTATAGGCACCCCTTGTAACCGTACTTTAAGGGACAGTTTTTTTCTATAAGGGCTTATGTGTGCCTGTCCTCAAAATACTCCTGCGTGATGCACAGAAACCCACCCTGTTTTGGCTGGGGACCCTGGTACCTTTCAGATGCAATTCTTTCTGAAGTTGTACCTTCTGGTGACCCAAACAGATGGCTGCGATGTGACCTCGCTTGCCACATGCTCTGCATATGGCAGAACGGAATCTGCACTCAGTTCTCTTGTGGCTTCCTCTGCACCCAAAGCATTTGATGGCTGTTGTGACTTTGTCCTGACGCTCCTTCTGCTTCCTTCCCTTTGGCTGATAAAGCCTATTCACCTCTTCTTCAGGATCTGTTTCTGCCCCTTCTTGGACATCCTCCTGATGGATGGTCGCTGTCTCTGGAATGCTCCTGGTGGGCCATAGTGTCTTCACAGCCCCTCCTGCTGCTTCTTCAGCTGTCACCTCTCTCAGTGCATCTTGGAAAGTGACATCCTCTCTAGCAAAAATCTTCTGCTGCAAGTCTCTGTTCCTTAACCCACAAACGAAGTGATCTCGCAGCCTCTCTTCTAGATCCTTGAACTCACATGGTTTTGCTGCTCGCCTTAAAGCTGCAATAAAGTCCTTAGCAGATTCACCTGCCCTCTGGTCCCTTTGCTCAAACGTGTGTCTCCATGCAGTCACAGACAATTTGGGCTGGAAATGTTCCTTTAGCAGATTCTTCAAGTCAGTAAACGTGACTGACTCCATAGGTGCAGGGGCCACCAGATTCTCTGCAATTTCAAACGTTTCCTGACCTCAGACACACAATAGGGTTGCAGCTTTCAAGCCATCTTCTCTGATCTGGTTTACACTGAAATAATTCTCCACCCTTGCAACGTAAGAGTCCCATTTTTCTGGGTGGGAGATATCAAATTCAGAAATGTGACCAATCCTGCAGTTATAGTCTTCACCACTCACTTCTCTACACTTTCTATTGGGGGGGGGGAAAGGGTCTTTCAGCCGAGCTCACCCTCCAGCGATGCTATACTGGCAGGCTGGGATGCTGATTCCGACACCGACTTCACTTCTTCAGGACTTCTTGGTGAGTATTTACAGCTTCTCTTTCTTTCACTCGTAAATGATGCCACCTTCGTCGCCAGTGTTAAGTCCTTTGATCAACGATGAAAGGCGAAGACTCATCTTGTGGTTCACAGCTCTTTATTTGTTAACAATTACTCCAACTCTCTGACAAAACAGCGAGGCACGCAGGCCTCTCTTAACTGCCCAGAGCCCCGGACAAAATTGCAACAAAACGCGGAGCGCTTTCGCACCTTGCACATGCGCGCGAGGCTAGCACCTCTCAGTCTGGTCCCGGGCAGCTTCTGCAATGCCCAGCACCATTGCAACGTCCCGAGCCTGCTTTTGCAGACTCAGGGCACAACAGTAGTCATTACACAAATCCAACATATCCAGTGGGTAGTTTTTGCTATTTTCTGAAAACTGACAAAAAACCATCAAAAATTGAGATCACATGACTGAAGGATGCTGTAGCCGATTGAAATGCAAGCTTGATTGCAAGCACCCAAAATGTGATCACGTGACCACGGGAGAGGGGGGCAGCAGCAGTTGTAACTTCGAGAATGAGTTATAAATTAGTTTTTTTTTAAAAAAAAAATCTGACCTAACCTCAAATGGTTGTTAAGCAACTGATTGTAATTTGAAGACTACTTGCATTAATTATTTCCCTTGCTCCTGTTTATTCCAGTCTTAGGAGTGGGAAAGGTATTAGTCCCATCCCTTTTCATCTATGTCTTGCAACAGGATCAGATATATTGTTAAAACATGATTGTGTGATGGAAGATATAAGTGTTCTCTTCCTCACATACCATACTTCAAATTATTCCACCCCTCTTGCTATGAGTTTGTTTCCACCCCTCTTGCTATGAGTTTGTTAATGTATGTACTAAGTTTGGAAAATTGCAGGAGCTTTTCAGTTCAGACCAGGAAGAAGTGCCTCACAATATGTGAGCTTAATTATGGTCTCTCTAGATCAGCAGGGTGAAATTTCAGTTCAGATCAAATAACCTTTATTGTCATTTTTTTCCTGTGGACACAACGGCACACATTAAAAATGAAATTTAGTTGCTTGCTCTCAAGTGTACACACACATAACACACATTTAAAACATACTATATACAACATATGTATAGACCTACACCCTTATATATAAGTAAAATATAAATATTACATTTTAATCCATGGATATAATCTTAACTCTGTAAGTTTTCTAAATTGAGCCACAAAGCTAAATGAATTGGTTGATCTTTATTCTTGATTACATCACTCTCTTAATTAGCATTTAATCATCTCTGATCTTTGCTACTGGTATATATTCTACCTATATGTACATTGTACCAGCATATGTACTGACTCTTCTAAGTGTTCTTCTTGCCCTTTTCCTGACCTTTCTCAGACTTCTGGATCTTCATTGGCCTCTAGAGCTCTGTCATCATGACTGAGAAGTTAGTGAGAATTGGCTTTGTTTTCTTTCGTTTGGGGGTGCAACCAAGGTATTCCTTGAATGTCTTTGTTTTTCAGTGTGACTCTGTGCATAGGTTCACCAGCTCCTGAGCCTCTGCTTTGTCATGATAAAATTCTAATAAATTAAATATTAGATTGTTTTTTTCATGGAGGGACTATGGAGATCCGAAACTGGTATCTATGTGGTTATATGGTAGAATAATTTTGGGGTGGAGATTTCTACAGAAATCTGAAAAGATAAAAAGTATATTTGATAATTTCACTTACTGCATTTTTGGCCACTCTCTCTTTTGGAATGAAGCTCCTAAATTCATTTCAAAATTATTTTGGCCTTCAACCTGCAAAAATCTTCCCCACCCATGCATTTGGCAATTTTAGGAAAGTTGCCATTTTTTGGATGTTATGTTTTCTATACTTCAGATAAAGTATATATTGACTGACTTTCTTGAGCAATGTCTGCCTTCAATAAATAGCTGTGTTGTTTCAGTATTTTATTTGATATAGATTAGCTTATTTTTATCCAGGCTTACTGATAAGTCTGAGTGATTTAGAGTAGGGGTGTCAAACTGTTGGGCAGGATGCATCATGAGGAAACTGCGCCCACCCCATTGCCAGCAATGGGGAAAAAGTTCCGATACACGTCCCGAGTTTGACATGTATGATCTAGAGCAGTGGTGGTGAACCTATGGCACGCGTGCCAGAGGCGGCACTCAGAGCCCTCTCTGTGGGCACATGCGCCATACCCCAGAGATGGCAACCGTTCCTCTTCAGCCGCCCGCTAACTCGCCGAGGTCCCACATTCTAGATGCATCCCAGCCCCCATGCGCTCTCTGGCCTCTGTGTGCAGTGGCTGATGGTGTCAGGCAGCAGCCACCCCGGCCCCTGCCTCACCTTGCTCTGTGACAATGGCATCCTCGCCTTGCCTTGCCTTGCCTCACCCAGCAGGATGAGCCTCCTGCCCACCGCCCCACCTGCCAGAGACCGCCTGGATCTCCCCCAACCCTGCCTGGCCCCCAGGCGTCCATCCTCACAAGTAATATCGAAGTGATCACGCCCACCTTGGCCACACCTATCCAATCTGCCATGACCACCACAGCCACACCCACCCAGTGGGCCACGCCCACCTGGCACTCGGCGATGCATAAGTGGGTTTTGGGTTGCAGTTTGGGCACTCGGTCTCTAAAAGGTTTGCCATCACTGATCTAGAGATTCACTCCATGGATTACCCGATAACCCTGCAGCTGTGCTCAAATGTGAGTGATATGTTTTTGTTTCTTACTTTAAGTTTTTGAAACAGTCTGGATTGTGTTATGATAGTTATAATAATGTGATAATGCTGGAATACATATCTAACTTGTTGACAGGAGGCTAGTAACCTGGGAAGTAGTTATCCATCTGAAATAATAAGGGAGCATCCTTTTATCATTGCAATACTGTTCAATATATCTTGAACACTTGAAACAATTGTTTAATGTTGATGCATGTTGACAAACAATTCACTCACTATATCATTTAATACATAGGCAAAATTATTTTAGAACATATTATCCAAATATATATTTTGTCAAAGGAAAAACCAAAATAAGCAAGCAAACAAAAAAAAAACCTGACTTTTAAAGCAAGTAGAATAATTATTATAGAGTAAATACAATACAGGTTTAATCAGTATGTTAATAATATGATGGAATGGAGGAAATGTTCAAGAGTGAACATTCACTCATCTATGACAAGTAAAGGAACTGTGGTTTAGTAACCAGAAAAATGCAGTGGCAATGCAATGGTATCACTGGAAACAGTAGAAGATTTAATCTTAGATATAAGAATTTGCATAAATATAATAGGATGTTATAAAAGTATTTTAAAACACTGTTTTAAAAATTAAACTTATCAAGTATAATTTTGCTATAAATTGAAATTTATCATTGTATATGAACCTCTTTCCTTTCCCCATTTTGCTGATCCATATATATGTATATGAAATCACAAACACAGCTCAGAAGATCATTGCTGTTGGTAAATATTTTTCATTTTACTCTTGTTAATTTTAAGAAAATCTGTACATGAGATACATAATTTTACGGTTTGATCATGAAAGTCATAGGCATGCATTGGATAGACAGTGGGACTTAGATATTGAAACCTTGAGTTTGAGCTTTCTATACGCCCAATAATTCATCAGGTGACCCTGTCTACATATTAATATGGAAACTAATCAAAGAGAGAAGCAATCTGGAATTAAGGAGAAACTTCCTTAACAGTGAGGACAATTAACCAGTGGAACAGCTTGCCTTCAGAAATCATGGGCGCCCCATCACTGGATGTTTTTAAGAAGAGACTAGACAGTCACTTGTCTGAAATGGTATAGGTTCTCCTGCTTCAGCAGGGGGCTGTACTAGGAGACCTTCAAGGTCCCTTCCAGCTCTATTCTGTTCTAAATTCTAATATAAGTTATCATCTGTAAAATAAGAATAACTGTTATCATTCAGAGAAATTTGTAGCTGCAGGGATAATTAAAATTGTTAAGTGTTTTGTAAATTAAAATTGCTTTCGAATAATACAATGAATAGGCATAGTAAATTTAAATCAGGGTTTTTTTATTCTTTTGACTCTGACATTTGGTATCAAACACCTGGGATCAAATATTACTATGATGTATAAGCCAAGGCCAGTCCAAGATGCTTTGCTGAACTGCCAAAAGTGACAGACAATGATTCTGGCATCTGAATTTATATTGTTCAACACCGAAGATGGAGCAGTGTTCTCCACCACACCTGAGGCAGAAAACTAGTTTATAGAGAAAGGATAGGTGTGTTGTCATACTCAACTCTGTTGTTCAATAGTTCCAATGTCTGAAAGTTCGGAAGGAGTAACTGAAGAGTTGCAACTGCTGGTTGGCATATATTCTCTATATCTTAAAGGTTTCTCCTTTTTGAATGATCTGGGACATGTATTTATGAGTTCAGAACTATTTCAGTTGGCAGTTAAAATGATCAGATAGAGGAGCAAGTTAAATTTTTCAATACTTGGACATTGTTTTTCATAATTGCATTAAACAAAGGGCACATCAAAACTACTGTAATACCCCGAAAATAAAACCTACCACAAAAATAAGTCCTAGCTTTATTTTTGGGGGTGGGCCTAATGTAAGCCCTACTCCAAAAATAAGCCCTAGTTTTGGGGTGAGGCACATGCCTAAAAATCATGCGGGGTGGGGGAGTGGAGCTGCTGCACATGCACCGCACCCACTTACAAGGCCTCCCATGAATTGACACCTGCCTCTCCTTGCTGGCCCACTTATTCTGCGGTGTCCCCAGGCCTGCATTTCACAGTCACAGGCCTTTCCAGAAGGCCTCTGCAGCTGAGAACTGAGCTATGGATTCAATCCATAGTTCGATTCTCAACTGCATAGGCCTTCTGGAAAGGCCTCTGACTGTGAAATGCAGGCCGGTGCTCCATTCTCAGCTGCAGAATGAAGCTGCTCCTTCGGCCGCAGAAGAAGTGGGCCGGCTGGGTGGGGCTGTCCGTGCCACCAAAGAGAGTGGAAAACACACACACACAGAGAGAGAGAGAGAGAGAGAGAGAGAGAGAGAGAGAGAGAGAGGGAGAGAGGGAGAGAGAGAGAGAGAGAAAATAAGACCTGGTGCCTCTTTTGGAGGCCAAAAAAAAAAAAAAAAAAACAAGACCAGGTCTTATTTTTGGGGAAACATGGTATGCATAGGTAGTCCTCGACTTACTACTGTTGATTTAGTGACCATTTAAAGTTACAATGCCACTGAAAATTTTATGGCCATTTTTCACACTTACACTTACACACTTCACATGATCTTGCAGAATTCCCATAATCAAGATACCAAATTCAAATGATTGGCAACTGGCACGTATTTATGACAAGCTGCAGTGTCCCAGGGTTATTATGACTTTCTAACAACCAAAGTCAATGGGGAACCCAGATTCTCTTAACCATGTTACTAACTTAATAACTGCAGTGATTTAGTTAACAATTGTGGCAAGAAAGGCTGTAAAATGGAGCAAAATTCACCTAACAACTATTTTGCTTAGAAACATAAATTTTGGGCTCGGTTGTGGTCATAAATCGAGGACTACATGTAATTATAGATTTACAGCTGTAATTAAGTCCAACATTATGGTTTTAAATTGTGCCAAAGTTAGGTGGGTCACCAAGTAACCATGCTGATTTAACAATCTTTTTTGTGTCAGTCATTAAATGAATGCCATAGTCGTAAAGTGAACATCACAGTCATTAAGTAAATCCATTGTCTATAATGGGTGTTATCACTTAAAGCTGGAAGTAAACACCAGTTTCCAGCAAAAAAAAATGTAAATCACACTCATGTAACCATGGGGGGTGCAAATGGCCGTAAATGTGGACCAGTTGCTTAGCACCTAAAATGTGGTCACATGACTACGAGGCAAGTATATGGATCTGTATTTTTTCCCAGAAATAGGTTTTTTTTTTAAATTATGACAGATAATTGTGAATCAACATGGAAAAGATCATCCATGCCAGATGGCAACACTATGGGCTCTCAAAGTGGTTGTTTTGATAATGGGTTATGATTGAGTGCTTGCTGCATAGAGGGAACACTATAAAGAATAGAAAGGCCAATTGGATTTCCTATACTGAAAAGTGTATTTTTGAATAGACAAAATGCTTTTTTCAGGCTGGCAAAATAAAACTATTTCTAAACTCCAAAGAACACTGGCATGTTATAATGTGCTTCCAGCAAATATTCTCAAGGGCAAATATAAAACAGTTTTGTATTAGCTAAAACTTTGCCCATGTGAAGGACAATTGGATTCATACCCCTTATTCTGTGACACTGCATTTTCTATAAGGATGCAGGTTCCTGTTTCATACATCCCTATTTGGTGCAATATCCAGATAGCTGATTTATTTTATGTAATGTATAGATATTTCATTTCCTTAAATGGGGCAAAATGTTTGTTATGTTCTTTCATCACCTTGATGAATTTTTAAAGTTTACTTGACATGGAAATAGTTTAATTATCTTGTTAATGTCTGGGCAGCAACCATAATCACTAACTCAATAGTTAAGTTGTTGACTTTGTCTAGCTGGACCTAATATTTGGCATTTCTAAGGTATTTCACTTACTGTATATTTCTTCCAATTCAGGCTGTAATTCAGGAGATGATAGCACAATGGTCTGCCTCCAAGGTTGTGTTTGCTGCCCCAGGGCGGTAGCTGTTCCTCTTGCAACCTCTGGGAATATTCTTGAAAATTACTTTTTATGAGTGTCTCCTACATCATAATGTTCCTGAATCAAATTTAGATCAAGTGACAAGTTAATATAATCATTTATTAATTTTTTTTCTCCAGAAAAAAACACTTCAGATACAGTGTTATTTGGTGAAACATTCAATTGAAACTTGTCACAAGTAATTTATTCCTGCTAGCTGTAATCTGAAGGAATACAGATACAAACCTATAGGATAAAAAAACAACAACATCAACAACAAACAAGTAAAGTATTCTAGCTTTCGCTGACAGTACAAAGGTGTCAGATACAAGAAGGATTGACACAGACCAAGGGGTCTTGTGGGAAATATGATAATAACTATAAAGAAGACAGATTATTCCCCAGTTGCCAACATTCAAACCTTTTTACAGTCAGTTCAAACATATAAAACTTTATTGCTCTAGCAGAAAGGGGAACAATTTCTAGTTGCACAGCTTTCCCTGGGCTGGCTTTATACCTTCTGTGTTATTGCTCTACAGTGGCATTTTAAAGTTTATTGAACAAGACTTTTACAATTGAAGGAAGTATATAAAACTGTAAATTTATTAGATTTTTCAGGATAAGTGCCTTTCTACTTGTGTTCAAGAATTCAAAAGTAGAAGAAACCACCAGTTACATATTAATATTAAAGATGGAAGGTACACATATTTTATACCTTAACTGATATAAAAAATAATATTATTACATTATTGAAAGTCATAGTACAGCTGTCACAGCACAGTAGTGTGAGAACAGTATAAAAGAGTTGCTAATTTCTGTGTGATACCCAGTCTGAGCTAGGAACTAATTGAGCCAAATAAGACCCAACCTAGTTATTTTGTATATAGACCAGTCAAATAGCAGAAAGGTGACAGCAGTAAGTGGAATGAATTTCAGCTTGGACCTAGGTTTTTGCTTGAGCTCCATATGGAAACTAAGCATGCTGTGGAACTGTAATAGATGCTTCACTCATAATCTAATTGTACAATAATCTACCATATCAAAGTCGGTGTCTGATGGGTGATTGGAAAACTGTGGTGTTCCCGCAATTGAATAGAACAGAGCTTTTCAATCTTTTCACCCATTGTACCACTTTTTGGATAAGGCAATATCTGAGTACCACCACTCGCCCAGCAAGGTATCGAAAACTTGACCCCCCCCCAAAAAGGAAAAAAATGAGAAAGTACAGGCAGTCCTCGACTTACAACAATTCGCTTAGTGACTGTTTGAAGTTACAGTGGCACTGAAAAAAGCGAATTATGACCATTTTTCACACTTATGACTGTTGCAGCATCCCCAGGGTCATGTGATTTACATTTGGATGCTTGGCAACTGATTCATACTTATGATGTTCACAGTGTCTCAGGGTCATGTGATCAATGGCTGGGGGGCATGGCCAGCTGGTCATTCAGGTTGCAGGGTGCCTGTGGGAGGGAATCCGTGGGTCTCTGGTGTAGGGGAATGGGACTGGAGTGGGTGCCTGCCTTACTTCCCTCCCTCTCTCCCATTGTCCCTTCCTTCCTTCTTTCCTTCCTTTCCTTCACCTCCCTTTGTCCCTTCCTTCTTCCCTCCCTCTCTCCCATTGTCCCTTCCTTCCTTCTTTACTTCCTTTCCTTCACCTCCCTCTTTGTCCTTTCCTCCTTCCCTCCCTCTCTCCCATTGTCCTTTCTTTCCTTCCTTTCCTTCACCTCCCTCTTTGTCCCTTCCTCCTTCCCTCCCTCTCATTATCCCTCCCTCCCTTCCTTCCTTCCTTCCTTCCTTCCTTCCTTCCTTCCTTCCTTCCTTTCTTCCTTCCTTCCATTGTCCTGTGCTATGCCGCCCAGACCCCAGCCTGGTTTTGGCAGTCAGCAACACGTTCTCACCACACGGAGCAGCCGGGCGATGTAAACCACTGACATCATGGCCCTGCCTGTGCACACACAGAGGGAGAGGAGAGCGCATGCACCTCAGCCTCTGCGTGTGCACAGGCAGGGCAGGGATGTTGCCAGTTCACCTCCCATTTTCAGGCATATACATTACGAACCAGCGTTCGAGCCAGGTTCCCCAATCCTCTCTGTATACATCATTCTTCCCATAGCTCTCCCCAGCGCTGTCGAGAGATGCCCATTTCTGGCCGCATTGCTACCATTCTTAAGTTACATTTGCACTCACCTGAAAGAAGAGAGTGATGCTTTTCTCCCTCCTCCAAAGGAAGGGAGACAAACTGCATCGCCACCAAATCACCCTTCCTTCAGGCGAAGTAATCTCCGGTCCCCACCTTTGAGACTGTTTCAGCCTGAAGCAGAGAGTCAGAGAGCTGCGTCACTCTCACCATTTGGACCCTCTACTTTTATGCTCTGGGAGCAGCTTGCCTTTCAAACCTCTGATAACTAACAGAAGGGGAAACCAGCTGCAAAGGCGCATCTCCCGAAAAGATGAGGGGGGGAGAAAGGTGATCAGTCAGCCAAGAGCCCGGCTGTTTCAGACTTTAAACCTGCGATACAGGCAATGCTGTGCAGTTCTCCCAGCCCAGAAGGGGAAACTGACTGGAGGGCGGGGAGGCTGGCCGTCACGGAAACGGGGAAGGGTTAAATGCTGCAAAACAGTGGGGGGAGTGAGTCAGGTGGGCGCATTTCTCCCTCCACACCTGTTTTGTTGGCTTCGCCTGGTGCACACCAGCAAAACACACGTGGGCCTCGATTCCCACCTGCTGCCGTGGGATGAGTCCTCCGGGAGGCAGGTATTGAGAGGTATTGCAAGCTCGCGGGGGGAGGAAAAGAAGATGGAAGAGAGTGAGGCCGCAACAGAGAGAGAGAGAGAGAGAAGGGGGAAAAGAAGGAGGGGGCAGTTGTGAGGTTGGTGCTCAGGGCCGCAACATGAGCATTCTCAAACATCTACCTGCCGAGGGAGTGGATGGCTCTGTCTCCTTCAGGCTTGCACTTGCTTCTGAAGTAAGAAGAGGGGGGGAAGGGTGACATGGATCCTGCATGAGAAGAAGTGAATCCGGTTGCTGCACAATGAGTCCCTGGGGAGGGTGGGCCTCGCTCTGCGCTTGCGCTCTTCATGCACCCTCAGTAGGGTTCCTGCAGGCTGCCGCCAAGCAGTATGTTTTCCGCAAGCAAGTGAGCTGGGAAGGAGCGGAGGGGGGGAGGGAGAGGAGGAAGGTGACACTGCATACCACCAGCCAGGTGCCCGTGTACCAACAGTGGTACGTGTACCACCAGTTGAAAAGCCATGAAATAGAACATCTAAAAAGACAGTCAAAATTTCCCAAGGAAAATTGCCATAATCCTTTTAAGACATTGCATAAAATTTAACTTTAGTCGATATCTAGAGACAAAAACTGGTAATTCTAGAGAATTTTCACAAAGGCACCAATCATTCTCAAGAATAGACATGATACGGGTATCAAAAAAATTAATTACTCTGGCCTCAAAGACTTTCTCTGACCACAATCCAGTTGATTTGACTTTTAAAAAGAAATCAGCAGACATCAGATGGACACTTAATGAAACTTTATTATAAAAAGATTGGATAGTGTGGGAAGATCTTCCGTGGTTCGGGTTTCCATCTGGGAAGCAGACCTTCTGGTCCAATGGAAGAATTGATACAAAATGAAGCAAGCTGCCAGAAAGTAGGTTTTATTGCAGAAACCGGACGGAGTAGTGATACAGCGATGGTTTCTGGACTAGCTAGTACAGTGATGGCGAATCTTTTAGAGACTGAGTGCCCAAACCGCAACCCAAAACGCACTTATTTATCACCGGGTGCCAGGTGGGCATGGCCCACTGGATGGGTGTAGCTGTGGTGCTCATGGCAGATTGGATGGGTGTGGCCAAGGTGGGTGTGATCACCTCAAATGTTGCTCGTGGGGAGGGATGCCTGTGAGGGCCGGACAGGGTTGGGAGAGATCCAGGGAGTCTCTGGCAGGTGGGATGATAGGCAGGAGGCTCGTCCTGCAGGGTGAGGCGAGGCAAGGCGAGACAGGGCGTTGGTGCCATTGTCACAGGGCAAGGTGAAGCAGGGGCCGGGGCAGCTGCTGCCTGACACCATAGGCCCTTGCACACAGGCCAGCAAGCATATGGGTGTTGGGATGCATCCAGCCATGTGGGACTTCGACAAGTTACTGGGCGGCTGGTTGAAGAGGGATGGTTGCCATCTCTGGGGCATGGTGAGCGTGCCCACAGAGAGGGCTCTGAGTGCCGCCTCTGGGATGCATGCCATAGGTTTGCCACCTTCCGAATATGAGGGGTCCTATTTTTATACCCCTTGAGTTATTGAGATTATGATTTAGATTTTGTAAAGGTATTTGTTCCCCTGATTTTTCTTAGTTTGTGTGTTTATTTAGACCAGGAGTGATCAATATTGTTCTTAGGAGAGGTTTCTTTGCTCATGCAAATGGATTTCTATATGTGGTTTATGTCTGTTTTGTTAGCATTATATTGTTCCTATCTAGTGGGATCAATAGGTTTGATTGTTTGTCCAAGGCGTGTGTCTGCAGTTTCCTGTCCTCGGGATGTTTCTTTTAGCTAAACAATTCTTGCCCAGAATTGCTCAGGGCGGGGCGGGGGGGAAAGAGAGGAAAAACTTTTCTTTGGTCTTTTAAATTTGGTTTGGCTTATTCCTTAAATGGTTTTTTCTTGAGGTGTTCCCCACCCTTCCTGGGTTCATCTGCATCTGTGATGGCTGGTTTATGGGTCTGGATTTCCTTGGTAATTTTTCCTTTTGAAAATATTTAATTGTGAGATTTTCTTTTCCAAAGGAAATTGCCCTCCTGTTTTAGGGTTTTTTTGACTAATTCTGATTTCTTCATGTGTTTTATTTGGGTGCTATTGACTAGCAATCTATCAATAGTAAAAGATTGCAAAGACAAAGTTTTTGGCAACAAGCTAAATAAAGTGTAGACATAACAATAGTATGGAAAAATGGGACACTGATAAAGTAAAATGGGATGCAAGTAAAATAAAAATGGGACTCAAGTAAAATAGGGACTATTCTATACAACATCATACTCAATTGAAAAAGAAACCCAGGATAAAATCTATGAGTTCTTATAGCAGTGGTTCTCAACCTGTGGGTCAGGACCCCATTTGGGGTCGAACAACCATTTCAGGGGGTCGCCAAACCACGCTGTCCGCCATTTTTTCCCCTTTTCCCTAGCTGTCCTACTCCCTCTTATTTGTGGCCACACCCACTTGGCCACACCCCTGGGGGTCACCACAACACAGGGAACTGTATTATGGGGTCACGGCATTAGAAAGGTTGAGAACCACTGTCTTATAGGAAATTTACTAACAGTCAGGCCAAATTAGCATCAGGGTCAACAGATTTCGGGAGGGGGTGGACTTAGGTCTCTTACTGTATGAGGGCATAGAGACTGCAAACTGATGATGCCTTTAATTCTGCTCTCAGGCTCAGCCTGGTCATCTCTTACTGGACTTCCTTTTTTCAATGTAAAAGACTTGGTGAGTGTCAGAATCAAATTATATTTCATTTCTAGTTATCTACTATGGAAAAAACCATTTCTGCTCTCTCTGGATTCTATCATACTATGAACCAATACTGAGGCACCCAGACATGGACAAACCCTTTGTAATACAGGCAGATGCAAGTGATGTGGCAGTGGGAGCTGTACTATTACAAGAAAACGATGAAGGGGTATTGCAACCCTTTATATATACATCCAAGAAACTCACCGAAATGGAACAGTGCTGGCCTGTGTGGGAGAAAGAGGCATGCCCCAATATAATAGCATGCGAGCCAACGACTCTAAACCGATGATGGTAGAATCACAATTGGCAGCGCCAGTAACCACCAGAGCCCAAGCTAAATTAAAACCACAGCTGGGTAGCCAAACTGGAATTGAATTCCGGAAAAGTTTGGAAACAAATGAATGGTTCCAGAAAAATAAACATGTGTGCACAATGAAAGACGGGCTGCCTTGGGTGGGGGGAAAGTTATATATACCAACAACCCAAAGAGTCACATTCATGCAGCTTTGTTACGACACAAAATCAGCAGGCATTTTGGATTTGTAAAAACATTACACTTAATTAAACGGCAATTTTGGTGGCCATCCATGAAAAAGGACATAGAAAGTTATGTGGTCA
Organism: Crotalus tigris; assembly: GCF_016545835.1. Classification (NCBI taxonomy): domain Eukaryota; kingdom Metazoa; phylum Chordata; class Lepidosauria; order Squamata; family Viperidae; genus Crotalus; species Crotalus tigris. The sequence goes on along the minus strand of NW_024100464.1, from coordinate 2,303,998 downwards.
GCTGCCCAAAGTGTGCAATTGCCAAGAGGTTGCAAGGGAAATTGCCCAGACTGTTACAAACAGTGGCAAATCCCTCAGCCCCCTGGAGGGAAATAGCCATGGATTTTATAGTGGAATTACCAGAAAGCAATGGGAATACTGTTGTCTGGACGGTCACGGACTTTTTTCCCAAACAGATGCACTTTATCCCTTGCCAAAAGATTTCCACCACAAAAGCCTTAGCAAAACTTTTCGTCCAGCATATTTACAGATTGCATGGGGCACCCCAACACATCATATCTGATAGGGGAGTGCAATTTACATCTGCATTTTGGAAGAAATTTTTATCCCTCTGAAGGACCACTGACATCTAGCCACCACCCGCAAGGGAATGGTAAATCGGAAAAATTGAACTCAGTACTTGAGCAATATTTAAGATGATTGCCATGGCTATTTTTGTGAAAGAGGGAATAAATTGATGATAAAATTTGGCAAACCCCAGAAAACCTTGAAGCTGCTTGCGGGTGCATGGGGGTTGCTATTCCAGTACTGCTTTAACTTTGGCAAGGTCCATCTCTACCTCCTCATTTGAAATCCAATACTCTAGATAAATCTAAATGGGTCTGGTGAAATTCACACTTTGACAGTTTGGCTTTCAACAGTCTCTTTAACACTTCACAGACCATTTGATGTGTTCATCCATGGTTTCAGGGTAAATAAGAATGTCATCAAGATAAACCAAAAACCCCTTATATAAATGATCATGGAGCACTTGATTTATCAATTGCATAAACACAGGAGGGGGGGGGGGCTTCAGTCCAAAAGGTATCACTTTAAATTGGAAACTCCCCTTTGGGCAATTGAACACTGTTTTCCACTCATTCCCCCTCCTTGATCCGGATCTGGTAATGAGCCATTCTTAAATCCAGCTTGGTAAAGATTTTTCCTTTAGCAAAATGGGCTAATATGTCCATCAGGGGGAGGGGATATGTATTTTCCATGCTGACAGCACTGAAAGATTTAAAATCCATGCATAATCTAAGAGAGCTATCTTTTTTTTCCCTTGAAAAGCACAGGAGCAGCCACGGGTGATTTGGCGGGTTGAATGAACCCCCTAGCTAAGTTTTTATCAATGTACTCTCTCAGTTCTTTCATCTCTCTGGGCATCATAGAGTATATCCTTGGTTTGGGGAGTTTGGCACCAGGCAGAATTTCAACAGCACAGTCCGTAGCCCAGTGTGGGGGGAAGATGTCACATTTTTTCTCACTAATGCTTCTGCCAAATCATGGTACTTAGTGGGGACAAATTGAATCACCAGCAGCCTTTCAGATACAGGGCAGTGGTTCTCAACCTGTGGGTCGGGACCCCATTTGGGATCAAACGACCATTTCACAGGGGTCGTCAAACAACGCAGTCCGCCATTTTCCCCCCTTTTCCTTAGCTGTGCTACTCCCTTTTATTCTATTGGCTTTTGAAAGCCAATAGAATAGACTCTCTTGAATAGAGTCTAATTCTATTGGCTTTCAAAAGCCAATAGGAATTGTCCAGGCTGTCTCTGCCCTGCTGAGCCCGCCTGAAGTCCCATTCTGCAAACGGTGCTGCACCAATTGAGTAGTCCTCAACTTATGACCGGTTGGGGGTCGCGGCATTAAAAAGGTTGAGAACCACTGCTTTAGGGTTTCACGGGGCTCCCTTGCATCTTGCAGATGGCAAGTGTCTTTGTTTTATTGTCAGTGTCAGGTGAGACGGGTCCTGTCCCCAGTCTTAATTTCTGCATTCCCTCCTCCCACCAGATGTTAGGACAACATTTATCCAAGCATGCTAGCCCCAAAATTACAGCTTCGGTAATTTTCGGAACCACAACAGAACAGATGATTTGCTAATGCTGACCCATTTCCAGATGCACAGGTTTGGGGCAGGGGCACCTTCAATGAGAGACCCATTGGCCTGCTCAAACCTCATGGGCAGTGGCAATAGCTTGGCCCAGATTCCCAATTTGAGCAAAGTGGGTAAGTTAATTAAGCACCAAGTACAACCCGAGTCTATTAGGATGTTCAAACTCATGTGAGCCCCTGTTTTGGGCACTATCAGCCTGGCGGAAATGGCAAAAGAGGGAATGTGCTGACTCACCATGGGGTCCCCTTGTCTTCCTCATCACTGTCGTACGATGCCGGCATCTGCTATGGCTCAGATTGGGGTTTGGTTTCGAGCTTGGCAGGAGGGGAGGCTTTGACACCCAGGCCTTAACATGCCCGGGTGGTTTTCTCTCTTTCCCCTCTGGGAGCTCTTCGCAGTTTTGCAGCCATGACTGGCACGCTTCTAGGTTTAGGGTGAGGAGCTGGGCACTCCACAACATGGTGACCCATCTGACCACACTGGTAGCATTTGATTGGAGCCCTGGCTGGTGCTTGGGAGATGTTGGTGGCTGCAGAGGCTTGGGGACGTCGGCCATAGAGGCATTTTTCTTGGATGTGTGGCAGCTTGGGTTTGGTGGTGCTTGACTTTCTGGGGTGGTCCAGCTCGATGTCCAGTATCACCGCCATACAGTACCACTCATGCAACAGGTTGGGAAGACCTCAAATGATGCAGGCTTGAAGCAAGTTCTGATCTAACCCCTGTTTGAAGTAGTTGATCAGTGACCGCTCAGGCCACTGCCCCAGCCAGTTAGCAACTTTCCTGAATTCATGGACGTACTCCTTTGTGGGGCGACCTCTTTGATTCAGGCGGTGGATTTCTTTTTTGGCCAGTAGGACTCGGGATTTGTCTTCAAACTGACCCCTCAGTTGCTCCATTAATAGATTAATATCGTGTAATTCAGATGCTCCTTCATCATGGAGGTTGGTCATCCAGTTGGCCACTTCTTCCTCTAAATTTGCTGCCACAGCATTCACCATCATAGCTCCACCCAGGTAGGCCTAAGCATAGCGATCTAAATGAGCCCACACCTAGTTTAAGAAGAAGGTCAGCTTCTCAGGATCCCCATCAAAAGTGGTTTGATGGGAGGCAGCTTGAACCTTGGCAGAGCCGCCTGCACCTGCTGCTGGGCTTGGGTGGCTTGCTGGATCTGGGCATATGGCCAAACCACTCTCTCTTGGCTAGACTTCAGGACTGGCATCCTGTGGTCGTGGCAACCAACTTGGCTGGGACACAGAGCTTGGTATCACAGCCAGTTGGGGGATGGGCAAAGCAGCATGGACCCAGCAGTTGGGCTGGAGCTCCAGTGAGGGGGAGGGGAAAGATATGGGTAGTTCTTGGCATTTCCCCCCACGGCACCTACCTCCTGGGCAACAGGGATCATATCTTTCACCTCCAGCCGGCCAAATTTCTCCTTCAGCTGTTTGAGTGAGGGGCTATGGACTGCAGACTGGAATCTCCACTCGCCGGAATCATCCCATCCCATCAACCCTTTTCCTTTCTTTCCATCCGCAGATGAAGAACTCTGGGATGGCAGCAATAGGAGCTCTTCTCCAGCAGTTACACGAGTGTTTCTGTGCTGAGGGACAGCCTCGGCTTGGAAGAGGCCCGCTAGGGCTGTAGCTCCTTCCTGCGGTGCCAGCTTCCCAGGTTGGATTAACCTGCCAATGATGCCTTCTCGGTATTTCCGTAGCTCTTCTAATTCCCTGGGTAACATTGGATACATCCGAGGCTTCGGCATCTTCGTTCCCGGTATAATATCAATTGCACAATCTGTGAACCGATGCGGAGGTAACACATTGCATTCCTTTTCACTAAATACTTCCTTCAAGTCCTCATATACAGCTGGGAAAGAATGCTCCCTCTCACTATGTTCCACCGCCACCTTGATCCTCTCCTTATGAACTGATCTACGCTCAGGTGGCTGTGTAGGTAGTACCTTATCATCCTCCTCCGATGGCTGAGGACCAACAGCCAGTCGTATATGGCGACATCCACCCCCCCACCAAATAACTGGGTGCCACTTATCGAGCCAAGCCAACCCCAATATCACCTCTTCGGTCATAGATGGTACTACAATGAATCGTACTATCTCCCAATGGCCGCTCATCTCCAACCACACCGACTCGGTTACTAGAGTCACCGGTGCTCCGCCCAATAAGGATCCGCCTGAGTCCTGTTGCAGTTAGCAGCAGTTTCAATTTTCTCCTCCATCTCGAGTCTTCGCCCAATCTTTACCGCTCTCCCAAAAGTGAGTGGGTAGGCAGTCAGAGTCCAGCACTCCAAGAAAATGAAGGTTTCAGAGGCTTGATTTAATGTCATGGTTCAGACAGACAGAGACAAATAAAGCAGAACTCCGAGGCATGGAAATTCCTCAAAGAACATGTTTATTAGTTACAAAATATCAGTACGTCAAAAGTGAAACCAAGTCTGAAGACACACATAACAATTCCCGAATACAAAGTTAAGAAATCCCACCCCCAAGGCTATGCAAACAACTACCTTCCCCAATACATCTTCTTAGTGGGCTTTTCACAAAACACCCGGCCTGCAGTCTCAGGAGCAGTCGATGACCTTGGTTCCCATGGGATAAAAGTTTATTTAAACTAGCAAAGCACCTGGCAATCCCCCCTCCCTCCTTTCATTGTATCAACTTAAAATGAATAAGGAAGATGGCCACAGCCATGCTCATTTTTAAAGTTGACAGTTGCTTTTGCTCCCCTCGCAATCTCCTTTCCTCCCCCTTTCCCCCCAGCATCAACTATACTAGCTTTACACACTGTTATGTGCTCCTGGCTACTTTCCTTCATGACCGGAGGCAAGCTCACCTGACCAATAACCAGCGAAGACACAGTGAAGGCCTTTTGTTTTGTTTATTGCAATAAGCGGGGAGAGAAGCTATCAAAGCTTGGTTCTCTCTTTAATTCTTTATTAACCCTTTTATATATCAAACATCCCTCTGTAGCCCTTTGGGCTATCCCATAAATTCCAAGGGTAGCATAGAATTTCAAATACATTTCTACCTATGCTTTAATTCCCCAATGACTCCCCTCATATAGTTTTTGGATCACCATTCTTGCAGTACCTTGTTATAACCACAGAATCCCCTTAAGACCATTTTTGTTGTTTGATAATTATAAATCTACTATAGCCTCAATCCTTTTACTATCTTTTTCCTTTTCCCTTCAACTATAATATATCCTAGATATTTTACCTCCTTTCATACCAATTGGGCTTTATTTGCTAGACACTCTCAATCCTTTCTTCTGCCAAAAAGTTGCTTTCCCATTTCTTTATAATTCCCAGAATAAGATCTTACAAAACTGGGAAGCTACACAAGAATGTATTTGCTTCCACAGCATAAAAGTAAAGGAAAGAAAAGAAAGAAAGAAAAAAATCATTTGCCCTGTATCAAATAAACTATACTAGTCTATGGAAGCTCTATCAAAAATTGTCATTCTTTCTCCTCCCCCTTTCACCCTGATTCGATACCATGTCACAAAAATATAACTCAATAAACTTATTGTAAATAACACATTCAGGATTTTAAAAGGTAAAGCACATAGGCTCACCAATTAGCATTGGGCCAACATTTTTGGAATGCCTTTTGTCTCAGGCAGACATCAAACAGGATAGCTAAGAAGACAAAAGATTGTCTCTCCCTTCCCCCACTCACCAAACCAGACAGAGTAAAAATTTATACAAAACATTTGCTTGAAACAGGAGGAAAATTGACATAACATTTACAGAAGTGGCTTGCCAAAACCTCCCTCCTAAGGCTGAACAAAAATAAACCAGCCCCAAAGCACTCAGCCAACCCTCTTGGCTAAAGCAGGATTTGAACTCAAATCCAGCCTTGCAGCCTGTGGCTATAACCCTGAAATCAAATTTGTTTTCTATAAAGATTTCCCTTCCCCTCCTTGGCTCCAAGGAAAAGGAAAACAAATTGGACACACACAGTATGCAGCAATTAATCATCTTTTTTGCAGTAGCAAGGAGTCCCAAAGACACATATTTATCAGATGTTAAATAAAACATCATAAGATTGTTCCTTTGACAAGAATACCCTCAAATGCATTATTAAGGATAAATCCAAACTAAAATGCAAAGGAAAATCACTGAAGCATGCCACACATACAAAAACAGAATAGAGTTGGATGGGACATTAGAGGTCCTCTAGTCCAACCCCTTACTGAAACAGGAAACTCTATCCATTTCAGACCCTATCAATTTCTAACCTCCTCCCCAAAGCCTCCAATAATGAGGCATCCACAGTTTCTGAAGACAATTATCCCAATTATTCTTACGGTCAGGAAATTTTACCCAATTTCTGTTCTTTAAAAACAAACAAACAAACATGCAGACAGAAACTGCCTCCCCCTCCTTTTTCTTCTTTTTTTTCCTGCATCTTTTACTTTTCCAAGGCAGAAATTCTTGGGTTAAAAAAGTAACAAACTAAACATGTTTAAAAGGATTGCTCAAAAATTTCACACCCCCCCCCCCCTTCAATAGCCCTTCCACCATGGGCTTTAAATCCATTCTTCCTTCCAATGTAATGTTATACTGTATCTGGTGAATTACTTCACCAGGGTTCTTTAAAGTCACCTTTAAAGGATCCATGTGTACCCCTCTTCTATTGCCCTCTTGGGCCCATATAAGAGGGTCCACTTTTCCTTGAGCTTCCTCACTCAAGGTCATAATATTTACAATTATTTCTCTTTCATTCCCCATAATAACAAACCCCAATTTACCAATTAAGTATCTCCTGGCCAAATTGCAGCTCCCTTTAACCAATACAAAGTTCAGGTCCTTTTACTACTGTCTGGACCATAGCAAGTTTAAACATTGTTGCTTCTACTACATGTCCCCAATTCCCTGATCCTTAATTTTCCCTTTCCCAATTTGCATTCCTGGAGGTATATAGTTCAGGGTAAATTGGGTGGCTCCAGAATCCACCGAGTACACCCTTTCCTCCTCCAGGGACCCAACCTTTAAGATTTATCAGGGGTTCCTAAAAAGCTGGACCAAAAAACAGATTAGTCCCCTGACACCTCTAATCCTCAAAATTCACCAAATTTGCTAGTTCTTCCCCCTCCTTCCTCTTAGGGCAGACAGGTCAAACACAAGGCCCGGGGGCCAGATGTGGCCTGCGAAGTGGTTTCATGTGGCCCACGAAGCCATCCTGGAAACAGTGAGAGAACGGCCCCTGCTGCCTTGGCCCTGGCTGAAACGCACTCAGTCTTAGCTCCACAAGGCCATCTAGAAACAGCGAGGAACCAGCCCTGCTGCGTTGGCCTGCCTCCTGGGTGCATGCTGGGGAGGTGTCACCCTTTGTGAGGAATGAAGAAATGGACCATGCCTTGGCGCTTGCCCCGGTCCCACCCCCTTCTGCCAGAGACCCTCAGATCTGTCCCACTCCTGCCCAGGCCCCCACAGTAGGCGAATGGTGTAGAGCTGGCCATGCCCACCCAGTAGGCCACACCCACTCCATCCATGTCCACCCAGTAGGCCGCACCCACCCTGCCCCCCCCCCGAGGGCAACCACAATGCTGATGTGGCCCTCAATGAAATTGAATTTGACACCCATGTCTTAGGGCATTCATTTTCCCAGTGTCCTTCCTCCTTACAAAAGGCACATTTATTTATTTATTTATTTAGGGACTGGCGAAAATTTTTCTCCTAGGGATTTATATCCCCTGGTGCCAACTGGCTGTCCTCACCCCCAGCCTAGACCTCTCCCAAGACCCCTTACTGATTTCCTGATTACTCCTCCACATCCTCTTTACTAGCCTGTTTGCACCAAATGTGCCATCATTTTTATCTTATCTTATGTTTATCTCTCTCCTCTTCTCTCTTAGCATATACTTTCTGAGCCTCTTTTACCGGTAATAAATCTTCTATTGTTTTAGTTTTCCATGTGTCTAATTTCTGCATTTTTACTCTAATACCTTCCCATGCTTTCCTTACAAATTGATATTTCACAATCATTTGATGTCCTGGATTACCAGGATTCAAATATTCATACTTTTGAACTTGGCTTTTTAATCTTTCTAACCATTCGATTGGTGTTTCCTCCTTTCCTTGTTCTAACGGCAGTGCCTTCTGAATGTTAAGACTCTGGGGCACTGCATTTTTAATGCCTTCTATTAAATATCCCCTATAATCAGCCATAGCATTCCTCTCTGCATGCCTGTTACTATCCCACTTTGGATCTGCAACAGGGATCTCAGCCTGTTCATTCTTTTGTGAAAACTTTTTCTTACACTGTTCCCTAACTGCTCACCTAATCATCCCATTCTCCTCTGATGTAAACATGTTAAAAATGGGTTGCATTTCTCCCCATGTATATTCCATTGGTCCTAAAAACATTTTTAACACGTTTTCCTACTTCAATAGGATCTTCTATTAGTTTGGGCAATTCTTTCCTAAATTGTCTGATCTCAAAAGCTGTTAGGGGGACAATTCCCCCCCCCTTGGAAAGCGGTTTTCCCCTCTCTTGTCACCTTCCAAACTATAGGAGCCTCAAGAAATACATAGCTTTCTACTTAACTCTTTCATACAAAATAGCAGATCAGAGTTCTCGCCTTTCATCCTGGCCAGGCATAAAACTTCACACAGCTCCTTTCTTTCTCTCTCTTTCCCTCTCTTCCATCTGATTATTTCCATTCTTTTAACACCTTCTATTGTCCTTCTAATTACTAAGAAACTAGCCTTCTTCACCCTTTCTTGCATTTACACCAGACACAAAAAAAAATTCCAAATGCTTCAACCCAGGCAAAACAATTATTCTTATTTTCAAGGATCTTTTTCAAAGCCAATGAGCTCCATTTCCCAAATTTCCTTTTTGAATAAGACCTTGTTGTTTTTGTATATTACTGTTAGAGGGTCTCTCCCTCCCCTCCCCCAGGTCTTTAGAAATGAATCGATACAAACACACAAACACAGAGATCCTTAAACATCATTTCCAGACCTTTGGAGGTTTGTGTCCCTTTAAATTTCCACTCTTACTCTCTTGGGGCAACTTGTAGCTTGGTCTCCAGGCAGTGGGGAAATGCAAGGAGCGTTTCTGATAGACCTTAACCACTGCCTATCCATTCTCCACCACTCTAAGCCAAGCTGAGAAGCCCAGTTTAATTTATTGGCTGGCCAAACATGTACCTAGGCCAGATATGTACTGTAATGTATCATCCTTCCTCTGTTCAAATGCCTTGTTTAAAGCATTGACTTAAAATACTTCAACATTCTCCCTAAGGGATTCCCATCTCCCTAAGGAGATTCATTCCAGAATGTAAATACCTTTCCTCTTTTTCCTTATTGGCCGGCACACTGGCTGGGGAGGCGTCCCTCCTCTTCAAACTCTTATTGCCCATTAATACCCCTCTGATATATAGATACCCCTCTGGTATCTTACCTGTCAAGCTGAGTTGAAGTCCTTCCTTAAGTCGGCCAACTTTCTCTTAGGTTTTCACTGGGTCCTGGCTTTTTGTCTCGGGATTTCCGATTCCTCCTTGTTTGAGCAGGGGCAATCCGACCTTTAGGGCTGGGAAAAACCTATCCAGGTGCGCACTCCCCTTTCAAATATCCCCAGCTGCCAAAGATGGAATGGATGCAAATCCCAGAGGAGCCCCCAAGGCTGTTATGTGCTCCTGGCTACTTTCCTTCATGACCAGAGGCAAGCTCACCTGACCAATAACCAGCCAAGACACAGTGAAGGCCTTTTGTTTCGTTTATTGCAATAAGCGGGGAGAGAAGCTATCAAAGCTTGGTTCTCTCCAAAGTTTTAACTCAAAATATTTCCTTCTTTATTTATCCCTGTCCTGGCTGCACATCCCTCCTCTTTCCCCATTGGCTGAGGTACTATGAGGTCACACTCTTTCTGACTGCCTCCTACATATTTCCTGCTACATACTAAATCATACATCACATGTACATTAAAATTAGGAGATAATTCATGCAAGGTGTGTCAGTTAATATTAATCAATTAATTGCGCATGCTCAGCTGCCTGAGTTCTGGCCCCCTTTTTTATGACTTCTTAGAAAAATAGGTTCTTTCCTGTTTTGCTAGTTATCTTCTATTACAGATGTTTTCTTCTTCCTTTTCCCACTCTTAAGACCCAGCTATTTTTGCCTACATATTTCCTTTACATCCTTTCTTTATGTTAACCTTTCCTCTTTCTCACAATAGCTTCTCTACTCAGTATATTTCCACTGCAGCAAATTCAATTTTAAATTTCTCTTTCAGTATTAAATTTTGAAGATCTTTCTTCTATCACACACAATCAAAAAGAAGAAACCCTGCGACATTTGCTCCCCTTGTAATCTTTTCCTCCCCAGTGTCAGCCAACTGCACAAAGGATTGCGAGGGGATCAAAAGTGGTAGCATTTCTTTTCCTCCAACACCAGCCACACTAGCATAAAGCTAGCATGGCTTGGGCTGGGGAAGAGGATTATAAGGGAAGCAAAACTGGCCCAGCAATGGAGCGGCCTTTCTTGCTCCAACTTCCTGAACTCTGGATATCTTCAAAAGGTAAGTATGTGATTGTTATGTGATGGAGTATGGAGGAGGCCCATAGGGCTTTGGGGAATCCAGGGGGCAGAAAGTAGAGGGTGAGGAAGGCCTTGGGAGGCCTCACAGGTGTGTTTATGTCTGCACAAGACCTTCCACAGTCACCCCCACCCTTGAGTTATCCCATGCTCTACCTAATGACCTGTGCATTCATTTAACAAATGCATTGGGGAAAGCAGAGGTGGGGAAGTCATTAATTATGCATTTCATTCAACCATACACCTCAACCTTCAACAGTAATGGGCAGGCTTTTTTTACTGTCATACGTCAAGGATTATCTGAATTCTTAAATTATCAGTTGGGTACATTTGCCTCTTACATTCATTTTAATCCCTTGCTTCAATTTTCAAATAATTGCTTTTCTCATTGCAAACACAATATTATATAGATGTGTATCTTGCAGTGAGGATGGTGGTTGTGCTAGTATCACAAGTGTCTCCTGAACAGCATTCTTCACAGTAATCATGTTCCTTCTTAGCTGGCTATGTAGAATGGACTAAGGAGAAATATTCTTCAACTTTTATACTCTCTTGGCTTTTCCCTTTGTGGATCCAGATGAGAGACTGTAAGATTTAAATGAAGTAGTAAAACCCACTATTGCTTAGAGAAGCATTGGTTGATCTAACAAAGGCAATGATCCTCCACTTTCAATGCAGAATATTGGACGATAGAAATCTTTTTTAGCTATTTATATTTTCTCAGTGTTCATGTTTGTGAAACAGCAGTAAATGCAGGGAAGTCAAGAAGGCTGAATTTTTTATGAGATCTTGGTTATTCTGCTCACAGCTCCGCTGGTGTTGAGATCAGAATATAGATTATGGTGAGGCATCTGTGAATCAGAGCCCAGGCCTAAATCTTCCCAATCTTCCCAAATCTTTACTGTATGGATATTAGGTTGTTGTTTTATCAAGCACTGTCACTGCAGGGTAGAGAGCAAGTGGGGCTGACTGTGGTTGCATCTGCAGGAGCAGGGTGCATTTGGAGACAGAAGTGGCAGCACCATTACTGTAGCTAATGGACCTAAGAACATTATCTTGCTGTATTTTTAATAGCAAAACAAGGCAAAGTGGCTGAACGCTGGGAATAAAGAAAAGGAAAACCTCCCAATCTCTTGTAATCCTGCATGGCACAGTATTGCAGCATTAAATTACTCTTGCAGAATTCATTCTAGTTCTCTTGAACAGAGGGGAAAAGACAAAAGGAGACTTTTGTGCAGAGATGAATTAATGCCAAAGTGATTGTCTCAAGAATGCAAATGCGGTTAAGAATCTCTCAACAAAGCCTCCCCTTTTGAGAAAGTGGGGGGGGGGACTTGATATAGAAAGGGACAGTGAGGGAATGCAAATGAAGCTTTACACCTCAATGAACCATCCTTCATTACAGCTGAACTGGTGCTCCCAGAGATAACTAACGGATCTGGGCAGCACCAAATGAGAGGAGACTTTATGGATTGTGAGAGAGAGCAGATGCCTTCCTATCAACATACTGAAAAGGAGACCCACAGCTCTAAGTTCTTGACAGTATGTGTGATATAGCTATTTATCCAATTTAACTGTTATTATTGTTGAGATATCACCAGCTTTCCATCAACTTGCACAATCATTGAATTAATCAAAGTAGGTTGAAGAAAAGAAGATACTCAAGACAACAAAAGTTCTTATTTTACTTGTTTCATCCATGTTAATTGACTAAAATAGCCTCATCATAGGGAAGTAGTTATCCTAGAGCCACTTTTCCATTTAAAATGACAGCATCACAATTTGCTTATAATATGCAGGATTTATTTATTTATTGTTTAATCCTAGTTGAAGGAATAAAAGCTCGGTGCTACATTTATTAGAACCCTCAGATTATAAGCTTCTGGGTATATTTTGCTTAAGAAGAAGCTAAAGCTGAATTTTTTTCAAAGTTTCTCCTAGAATAATAAAAAATGAAGAATATAGCAATAAGTGTTTATACAGAGTAAGCCACCATGGGCACTCTTGGAAATTTGGAAATTGTTCTGAGCACTTCCAGAAAATGGTTGGAGCTTAGTCAGAAAGATTTCAAGAAACCTGTAGACAATGGTTGGGTTTGAATCTGAAATATTTTAAAATATCACATATTTTGTTCCATGAAACAATAATATTTATTTTTCAAGGAATTAACACACAGTGGACTGAATCCTTAAATATCAGATCACATGTTTTGTCCACCACAAAGCAGACAAAACATCTATTTCATAAAAGGGTGCTCAGATAATTCTTTCCATCTTTGACCAGAAATAGTAGCAGCAACTAAAATATTCCTATTTAAAAAATAATAAAGGTACTCTGTATCCCAGATATCATATTAGGAGTTCAGGCTGTTTCAATAAGGAATTATTTATTCATAATCCACGTCAGAGGGTGAGGTTAACATATCGACTTCACTGGCAACAGCTGATGAATTTTGTTGAGCATCATTCAATCATAAAAAAGTTGAATAATCTATTGGTCAGCAACTTTTTCAGGCAGTGGCATCATTATGCAGTTTGGATTATAGCATAGATACACAAATTCCTTTATTACAACTCTGTAATGCCTTGGGGTAGAGTTGGGGTGACTGCATGGAGCTGAGTGTTTATTGGCAGGATGCCTTTTCTGACACCATATAGCAGTGGTGGCGAACCTATGGCATGGATGCCAGAGGCGGCACTCAGAGCCCTCTCTGTGGGCACATGCACTGTCTCCCCAGCCCTGCCTCCTTCCACGGCCCCCTCCTCACCAGCAGCCCCCCCAGAAGAGAATTGCCCCTGGGCGAGGCCCACACGAAGCAGTGGAGCCAAGGACATGGTAGCTGGGCAGTGGGGACAAGACCCCCACCCTTTGTGCCCCGTTACACACAGATGATGCTGCAGGGCACGGGCGAAGGGCGTGGCTGCCATGGTGCTGCTGGGCTGCCTGGGTGATCTGTGGCAAGCTGTGGAGGTGGTGGGTGGCCCAGTGGACAGGGCGGAGTGGGGGCAGGGGTGGGGGCCAGTTTTTGGGCACTCGGTCTCTAAAAGGTTCGTCATCACTGCCATATAGAGTTCACAGCAGATACTTTTTCTTTGAGTGCTAGGAGAGAAACATCTGCCCCTACCTAGGATTGAGCTCTCAACCTTCCAAGTAGGAGGCAACTGTCTTCATCACTAGGCCACCACACTCCTCATAGCATGGATACACACACACACACAAATTAAATCATTTTGAAACTTGCGGAGAGCTTGTTAGATTTTTAATAATTTTACCAAGTAGACCTTATGTGAAAACATTGCAATATTTTAAGAGTTGAGGATCTCAGTAGATTTGATGATCTCAGTAAATTTCAATCACTTTGGAAGGTGGGTTGTGTGTATGTCTGTTCCATGCATTACCAGCTTCTGGACTAGACTCTGGGACTTTTGACTTAGTTCCACCCCCCACCCCCCATACACTTGTAATCTTAATTTCATGAAGCACGAGAGCAAGTACATAAACAATCCTAAACTATAGCCTCTTACCAAGTTATCAGTGTTGTGAAAGTCTTTTTTAAAATGAAGTGAAGCTGTATAGCAGACATGTCAAACTTGCGATGTCACACGACATTGCACAATGTATCGGGACTGTTTTTCCATTGCTGGCAATGGGATGGGTGCGGCTTCTGCGTGACATGTCCGGCCCGTGGGCTGGCAGTTTGATACCTCTGTTGTATAGAAACATTGAGAGAAGATGGCACCTGGGTGGTCCCCAAAAATTTAAAAACTCTTGCCAAAACTGTGAAGTGAATTGAACCCTGCGGTCTGAGATTATTCTTTCTGGGGGCCTGTGCAGTCTATAGACATGCTGCATGAACAATGACAAAAGTGCAGGCAGAAGGGATTTTTTTGACAGGGCACAAAATGTACTTGTTTGGAAAATAAATCAGTTATCACCCAAATCACTGTATTTCCCAAGCTCTCAGGTAGCTCTGCTATAAAGTCCATTGAAATCTCTTTCCATGGGGCTTTGGACTGCACCACTGTCCTGATGTTTTCCTTTGCTGCTTTTTGGCAGAGGCACAGATAGCACAGATAGCTAAATAGCTATTTATGTCTTTCTATAGTGACACCAAAACTGTCAAAACCAAAGTCTCCCACTATTTTTGAATCATGAAATCATTAGCCGTTGAGTTTCAGAGATGTACAATTTGGCTCCCACCCAAGCTAAACCATCTTGCATCATGCAACCTTTATGAGTTGGAAACACTTTCCTCCACCAATGCCACTTTCAGGGTACCCCTTAAGTCCTCAGCTACCTGGGTTTTTAGCTTAGCTTGCACTCTGATGGTGACTGGAGTTGCCAATTGCCACATGAAATAGCTGGCCTAATTACCTCAGGCTTGGAACTGTTATATTGTGGCAATCTGGATAGGGCATCTATCTTTCCCCCTGGGAGATATCTCAGCATGAAATTGAATCAATTAAAGTACTGAGCCCAATGGACTTGCTTGGGTGACAATCTCTGTGGAGTCTTTGGGGCTTCTAAGTTTATATGGTTAATCTATACCACAAAAGAGATTTTGCCCCCTTCTAAGAAATGCTTCCAGGTTAAAAGCGCCCAGTGCATCGCATATGCTTCATTGTAGTTGCTTCCAGGTGCAGGGAGGAGTCCATTCCAGAACTGTCCTATTGTGAGTCCTTGCCTGCCAGCAGATCCAGCAGCCGAATTGGATTCTTGGACATTTAACCAGGTTTCTTGTGAGTAAGCAGTTAAGCAGTATTCACATAGGCTGGAACAGAACAATTTGTCTTAGGCCCTTTATCCCCTACTACCATGGAGCAGTTACGTGCGGAGAATGCCCAGCTCTCCCAACAGCTGGCTTTGCTGGCAGCTCAAGTTGCTCAGCTTCAAGCTCCTGCTGCTCCACAACTCCAGCGGAACTGTCCAGTAGCAGTGCCTGATAAATTCGATGGCACTGCAGATATGTTTCCAGCTTTTTGGGGACAATGCCAGATCTTTATCAGCCTGAGAGTAATGGACTTCGCCAGTGATTGAGATAAGTGGGGTTTATCATCAGCCTTCTCTCTGGCACTGCGGCCGGCTGGGTCACATCCCTGCTTGTCCAGCCTAGTCCATTATTGGATGATTTCCAGGGGTTTTGTGACCACTTTTGGTTGATGTATGAAGACCCCATCAGGGCTCAGACTGCTACTAGATGCCTGAAAGCCCTGAAGCAGGGCCGATGCCCATTACAAGAACACATCAGCAAATTTTGGCTGCTGAGCCAAAATTCAGCCTGGAACGAAGCTGCCCTCATGGACGTTTTCCAGGATGGCTTGTTGGAAGAACTGTTAGAGGAGCTGGCCTGTGTCGATGCTCCTCAACACCTTGGTCCATCTCTGCTTAAGGATTGATGTTCAGTTGCAGCAGTGGTGGAGCCTCCATGCCTCCCTGGAGACCCAGGAGGTCCCAGTCATGCCTGAGAACCCGGCTACGTGGAAAGAGCCTATGGAATTAGATGCCATCTGGCGCCACCTATTGGTGGTGGAGAAGAATAGATGGCATTCAGGGGACTTGTGTTTATACTGTGGGGACCTTGGGCACATGGCTGCCTCTTGCCCCAAGAAGCGACGAGGGACACCGGCTGCTGGGTTTGTCAGGAAATGCTCCGAGCCTGACCTAGGGGGCATTCTGGGTCAGGTTTCCCACAACACCATGCAATGACCATCAGACTCTACACTTGGACCCCCACAGCATTTGATCCTGGTGGCATGTTTGATCCTCCCTGGTAGCCACGGGGGATTCTGGTACATGCCATGGTCAATTCTGGGGCCACCACGAACTTTTTGGATGCTGCATTTGTGGCCAAATGGGCTGTTCCTCAATGCCTGGTAGATCTGCCTCTGTTAGTGGAGACTATTGATGGCCGATTGCTCCTGTCTGGGCCCATTAAGGTTGCCATGTAATCGTTGGGTATGACCATCAGCTCTCATGAGGAGGCCATTCAGTTTTACATAACCTTTGACCTGCATTTTCCCATGGTCTTGGGCTTGGCATGGCTCCAGACACAGATTTATTGGTCCCAGAACTTGGTCACCTTTCCAAGTTTACAGTGTGTGGACCACACCCACCAAGTCTGGCCGGCCAGGTGGTGATTCCCCCAGGGGTTTCCCTGCCTACCAATCTGGCAACATGTTCAACGAGACTGAGGCCGATCAATTGCCCCCACACAGGCCATACGACTGCCCCATAGACTTAGTCCCTGACATGCCTCTCCCAGTGGGGCATTTGTATTCCATATCTGACCCCAAGTTGGCTGCGTTGCAGGACTTTCTGGACAAAAATCTAGCTCGGGGCTTTATCTGGCCCTTGTTTTTGCCAATGTCTGCATTGGTGCTCTTCGTAAAAAAGAAGTCCGGGGAATTAAGGCTCGGTTATGACTATTGAAAATTAAATGCTATTATAGTGCATAATCAATACCCGCTGCCCCTCATCCCTGAACTTCTGGAATGGCTCCAGGAAGCCAAAATCTTCACAAAACTAGACTTGAGGGGAGCCTACAACCGAGCTAGGATCCGGCCCAGAGATGAATGGAAGATAGTGTTTGGCACCCAGTACAGCCACTTCAAGTATACAGTGATGCCATTCGGGCTGACCAACGCCCCCTCAGTCTTCCAACACTTCATGAATGACATATTCTGGGACCTGTTAGATCAGTTTGTTGTGATCTATTTGGATGACATTCTGATCTACTCCCCTTCATGGGAGAGGCATCATCAGCATCTCCATCAGGTCCTGCAGCAGCCCGAGATCATTGTTTGTCAATCTGGAGAAATGCCAATTCTATTAAACGACCATTGATTTCCTATGTTATCGCATTTCTCCTGAAGGCATCACCATTGAGCTGAGCTAGGTCATGTCCCTGCATAGTTAGCAACCCCCACGTCGTGTTAAGAATATCCAGCAAATCCTTGGGTTCATCAACTACTATAGAACCTTCATCCCCAGTTTTGCTTCCATGATCATGCTCCTCACTCAGCTGCTTCAGAAAAAGACCCCGTTTCACTGGAGTATCCTGGAGCAACAAGCTTTCCAGGCTTTGAAGCAAGGCTTTATGAAGGAACCCATCCTGAACCACCCAGACCTGCAATGGCCATTTGTCGTGGAAGCGGATACTTCTAACATCACCATTAGAGCAGTGTTACTCCAGGCTCACGTGCCTGGTGGTGTCCTCTTCCCTTGTGCATTCACGGAAACTTAATCCAGCCAAGTGCAACTACACCATCTGGGAGAAGGTGCTACTGGCCATTAAGATGGCATTTGAGGCCTGGAAATATCATTTGGAAGGGGCTCAGCATCAAATTGAAATCCAGACAGACCATAAGAATCTGGAAAGTTTGCAGCCCACCCGGAAATTATACCAACAGATTTGGTCATCTCTCTTCATTATGAGGTTCATTTTCCATGTTACATGCATACCAAGTGGTCGCAACCAAAGAGTGGATGCTCTTTCAAGGAAACCAGAATATTCCCATACGGAAGATAAGTTTCTGTCCAGGACGGTTCTGGCCGTAGAGTCTTTCTCTGCAGTTTGCAGCCAATAGATTTACGTGCTCAGATTCGGGAGGTACAACAGCATGACGCATGGGTGGATCAATGAAGGGAGGAGTTGGGGCCAGACTCCCCATGGACCATCATGGATGGACTCCTGAAATATTGTGGTCTGGGAGAGCCATTCAGAGGGTTTATTCTCAATCAATGTTATGATAATCCTGTGGCAGGGCATTTTTAAGATGCTGAACCTAGTCTCCCGTATATTCTGGTAAGATCTTTCCTAGAACATTGTTGGATCATAGTCCTGTATGGTTGGAGTTATTTGCTGAAGATGGGAATAGAAGATCTTGGAGACTGAACTAAAATTTATTTAGATATGAGGGGCTTTAGGAGAAATGTAGAGAATATTTGAAGGAATTTTTTTGTTTTGAATATGCATAAAGGTACTTCGATGGCAATGGTTTGGGATGCCGGTAAAGCTTATATGAGAGGGGTTTTGATTCATATGAATAATGGACATAGGCGTAAGCAGATGCAAAAACGTAAAGAGTTGGAAGAAGAGATTAAATCGAAGGAGAAGGCTTTTATTTTGAACCCATTGGATAATAGATTAAAGGTTTTTATAAATATGTTGAAAGAGCAATTTAATATGTTAATGGATGATCAGATCACAACTAATTTGCGTTATATGAAACATAACATGTTTTGTAATGCAAACAAGCCTGGTAGGTGGTTGGCTTATCAATTACAGAAGAAACAGAAATCACGTATTATAGAGAAAATAGAATATGAAAGTAAAGAGGTATATCAACAAAAGTTGATTAAAAAGAGTTTTTTAGATTTTTATACAAAATTATACGCTAGTGAAAATATACAAGCTTTAGATATAGATAAGTACCTACAGGCAGCACATTTTCTTAGACTTTCAAATGAACAACGAAATGAGATGAATTGTTTAATTACTTCTGAGGAAATTATTTTGGCAATTAAACAGTTAAAAGTGGGTAAGGCTCCTGGTATAGATGGATTAACAGCAATTTATTATAAAATATTATCTGAAGAGATGATAGAACCATTAAAGGAACTTTTTAATAGTATCCAGATTGGAGGAGAAGTGCCTCTGTCTTGGAGAAGGGCTTTTATATCACTGATTCCAAAGGAGGATCAAGACCTTACTCAGCCTAAGAATTATAGACCTATATCGCTTTTGAATACAGACTATATAAGATTTTCTCAAAAATATTGGCAAATAGATTAATGCAAGTTTTGAAGCAAATGATTCATAGTGATCAGTCTGAATTTATAACTGGAAGATATATGAAATATAATGTAAAACAAATTGTTAATTTAATTGAGTATTTGGATAAGAACAATCAAGTCCCTGCGGCATTGATATTTTTGGATGTTGAAAAAGCTTTTGATCAGTTGAATTGGCAATTTTTATTGAAAGTTGTTGATAAAATGAATTTTGGGGATAAATTTTTATATTCTCTTAGGGCTATATACCAACAACAATCAGCACAAATCATAATTAATGGGGGATTAACAGAGGCATTTAAAATTGAAAAGGGTACAAGACAGGGATGTCCATTGTCGCCATTGTTGTTTGTTTTAATAATGGAGATTTTACTGATTAAAATTCGTGAATCAACTATAATAAAGGGAATAAAAATAAAAAAGAATGATTATAGGTTGAGAGCTTTTGCGGATGACTTGGTTGTGACACTATCTCAACCGATTCAATCGGTTATAGACTTGATGGAAATTATAACTCAGTATGGGAAAGTTTCTGGTTTTAAGGTAAATAATAATAAAACTAAAATATTATCTAAAAATATGATTATGAAGGAAAAGGAAATGTTAGTTAAATTGACAGGATTTGAAATAGTGAAAAAGGTTAAATATCTGGGAGTATATATTATAGCCTCTAATGTAAAATTGTATAAAAATAATTATGAGATATTATGGTTAAAAGTACAAAAGGACTTAAACAATTGGAAAAAATTACAATTATCCTTGCTGGGGAAAATTTCAGCTGTTAAAATGAATGTTCTACCGAAGTTTCTTTTTTTGTTTCAAATGATACCTATTTTGAAAAAAGATGCCAATTTGGATGAATGGCAGAAGGGTATTAATAAATTTATTTGAGCAGGGAAAAAAACGAGAATTAAATTTAAGATCTTACAAGACGCACGGGAAAAAGGAGGACTTAAGGCGCCTAATTTGAAATTATACTATGATGCGTTGGTTTTAACACTAGTTAGTGATTGGCTTAATTTAACAAATAAAAGTATACTTCACCTTGAGGGATGGGATTTATTATATGGGTGGCATGCATACTTAATTTATAACAAAAAAGTTGACCAGGCTTTTAAATCTCATATTTTAAGAAGTGCTTTATTGCGTGTCTGGAAGAAGTATTATTATAGGTTAAATTATAAAATACCAATCTGGGGGATTCCTGGACACGTGATAGAGGGGTTATCTATGGGTGTGAATTTGGATAGAATCTCTTATAAGGAACTATTTAGATTGGTAGGGAATGATTGGCAATTAAAACTGTTAGTTGAGTTAAAGCAAGAAAATATTGTACAGTCTTGGTTTCAGTATAATCAATTGTTGGTTAGGTGGAATTTAGATCAGAAGGTTGGTATTACCTTAATGGATGAGAATTTGGTAAAACAGATTAAAGATCAAAATCGAGCGCATATAAAGAGAATTTATAATGCTTTAATAGAATTGGATTCGGAAATGGATTTAGTTAAAGATTGTATGGTAAAATGGGCCCAAAATATTCAAGAACCGATTCCATTGGATATATGGGAGGTAATTTGGGTTAGAAATGTAAAATTTATCCAGGACCAAAATTTAAGAGAAAATTTTTACAAAATGTTTTATAGATGGCATCTGGATCCTAAAAAGTTGTTTTGTATGTATCCCAATTTACAGCCCAAATGTTGGAGATGTGGTAGCTTGGATGCTACTTATTTTCATATCTGGTGGACTTGTAGAAATATAAAAGCTTTTTGGATTAAGATTTGGTGGAACATTCAAAAGATTTTTAGGAGAAAGATAAAGTTTACTCCACAATTATTTTTATTGGGTGTTATTGTAGATTGTGATGCTAAAGAAATTAATTTGATGTTGAATTTGATAACAGCTGCAAGGTTATTGGTAGGGCAATATTGGAAGAAGGATTGTTTGCCTATTATAGAAGAATGGATGCTTAAAGTGTCAAATTTAGCAGAAAAGGTGAAAATTTCTGCTTACTTGAAGGATCATTCACAAGAAAGATACATTTCGGTCTGGAGAAGATGGATAGATTATATTCAGAATAAATATGGGACTAAAAAGTTCCATTTAGTTTATGAGTAAATTTTAGAGTATTATTATTAATAATAGTTTATTATAGTTGAATTTTTATTAGTTTTATTATTATTTTTAGTATTAGTATTGTTTAACAATTTGGATATTGTATTGTTTAATAATATCGACTTGTTTATATTATTATGTTTATTTTTAATTTGTTTATACCTATGTTAAAGGGGAGTTAAAACGCATTATGGACTTGGTTATTTATATAGTTGGTTAATGTTAGTTAGAGTTTGATGATTATATAAGTGCAATCAGATTCCTGTGGCTTTTATATTTTTGGATGCTGAAAAAGCCTTTGATCAATTAGATTGGCAATTCTTATTCTCACTGGTAGAGAAAATGAATTTTGGGGATAATTTTTTACATGCACTTAAAGCTATATATCAGCAACAATCTGCTCAAATTGTTGTTAATGGGGGATTGACTGAGACTTTTAATATTGAAAAAGGGACAAGACAAGGATGTCCATTATCTCCATTGTTATTTGTTTTAACATTGGAGATTTTGTTGATCCAGATTCTAGAATCAACGGTAATCAAGGGCATAAAGATAAGAAAAAATGAGTATAAATTACGGGCCTTTGCAGATGATTTGGTTTTGATTTTGGAACAACCGATTAGAGTGGTTGATTGTCTATTAGAACTTATAACACAGTATGGAAAAGTTTCTGGTTTTAAAGTCAATAACCATAAGACTAAGATATTATCTAAGAATATATCAGCCAATGACAAGGAAAGTTTGGTTAAAGCCACAGGTTTTCAGATGGTGAAAAAGGTTAAATATCTGGGAGTATATTTAACTGCCTCAAATGGAAAATTGTATAAAAATAATTATGAATTACTATGGGCAAAAGTGCAAAAGGATTTAAATGACTGGAAAAAACTGCAATTGTCACTGTTGGGGAGAATTTCAGCTGTAAAAATGAATGTTCTACCAAAGTTTCTTTTCTTGTTTCAGATGATACCTATTTTTAAAAAAGATGTAAATTTGGAGGAATGGCAGAAGGGTATCAATAAATTCATTTGGGCTGGGAAAAAACCAAGGGTTAAGTTTAAGATTTTGCAAGATGCCCGAGAAAGAGGAGGACTTAAAGCATCTAACTTGAAATTATACTATGATGCAGCCGCCTTAACTTGGATAAGTGATTGGCTTAATTTAACAAATAAGGATATTCTTGTTATTGAAGGGTGGGATTTAATGTATGGTTGGCATGCATATTTAATTTTTAATAAGAAAGTGGACCAGGCTTTCAAATCACATATTTTGAGGAGTGCCTTACTTCGAGTTTGGAAAAAGTATTATTATAGGTTAAACTATAAAATACCCATCTGGGAGATTCCTAGACATGCAATTGAGGGGATTTCTAAGGGGATGAACTTTGATAAAATTTCGTATAAAGAATTATTAACTTGGTCAGGTTCGGATTGGCATTTAAAATCTCTAGATGTATTAAGGCAAGAAAATATTCTACAATCATGGTTTCAATATTTAGAAATAGTGGACAAGTGGACTGTAGATAAGAAAGAAGGAATAACACTAGGAGATGGAAATCTGGTTATTCAGATTAAAGATCAGAGTCAGGCCCATATAAAAAGAATTTACAATGTTTTAATAGAATTAGACTCTGAAACAGAATTGGTTAAAGACTGTATGATTAAATGGGCTCAGAATATCCAGGATCCGATCCCATTGGATTTATGGGAGACAATTTGGATTAGAAATGTTAAATTTACACAAGCTCAAAATTTGAGGGAAAATTTTTATAAAATGTTTTACAGATGGCATTTAGATCCTAAAAAATTATCTTGTATGTATCCAAATTTACAACCCAAATGTTGGATATGTGGTAATATGGATGCAACATATTTTCATGTTTGGTGGAATTGTAAAATGGTAAAGGCTTTTTGGATTATGATTTGGTGGAACATTCAAAAGATTTTTAAAAGGAAGATAAAGTTCACCCCTCAATTATTCCTATTGGGTATCTTTGTGGATTTAAATGACAAAGAAACTACTTTAATGTTGAATTTATTAACTGCAGCAAGGTTATTAGTAGGCTTGTATTGGAAGAAGGACTCATTGCCTACTTTAGAAGAATGGATATTTAAAGTTTCTAACTTTGCAGAAATGGCAAAAAATTCTGCTTATTTGAAGGATCGTACACAAGAAAGATATATTATTGTATGGAGAAGATGGATAGATTATATTCAGAAAAAATATGGGACTATAAAGTTTTATTTATTTTATGAGTAAATTTTATAGTAACTGTTGTAGAGATTTGTTTATATGACTTAATTTAAGGGGAGTTAGAGGTTAAGTATGATTTTTTTTCTTTTTTTTCTTTTTTCTTTTTTCTTTTCTTTTTTTATTATTGTTAACTTTCTTATTAATAACCCTGTACTCTGCTCTGGGAAGCGAGGGGGGGAGGGTTGAGGGTGGGTGGGTGGGTGAGTGGGTGGGTAATGATAATATAGTCATGGTAAATGCTTGGGCATTTCCCCTATGCTGCGTTCATGTGTGTAAGAGGGATGAGAGGGGAGGAAGGAGTAGGGAGGAAGTAGGATGGTTAGAGGAGAAGGGGAGGGGAAGAGAGTAGGAGGGGAGGAGAGAAAGAGGAGGGAAGTAGGGAAGGATTAGAGAGGGTGGACGCGGCCTGGGGGGAATGGGCAGGCGGTACCAATGGTTAGGAATTGTATTTTGTATGAATAAATGGAAAATAAAAACTTTTTAATAATAATAAAAAGAGTTTGATTATTATATTTGTAACCCTGTACTCAGCTCTGGGAAGTGGGGGAGGAAGAGGGGGGGGGTTTAGAGTGGGTGGGTTCTGGGGTGTATACTGTAATTTTTATAAAACTTTTCAATAAAAAAATGTCATGATAATCCTGTGGCAGGGCATTTTGGCCTTTTTAAGATGCTGAACCTAGTCTCCCGTATATTCTGGTGATCCCAAGTATGACATGATGTCCAGACCTACATCATGTTTTGTGTATGGTGTAAGCAGGCCAAGTCAGCGACATGGGCCCCACTAGGTCTACGTCAGCTGTTGCAGATGCCCAAGAGACCCTGGGGACTTCTTGACAGACTTGCCCCAGTCTTCTGGCTTCACAACGATGTTTGTGATGGTGGACATGCTGACCAAGATGGTGCATTTCATTCCTTGCCGTGGCTTGCCGTCAGCCCATGTCACCACTCACATGTTCATCCAGCATGTTTTCGGCTGCATGGCCTCCCTGATAAGGTCATTTTGGATAGAGGGTCTCAATTTATGGCCCATTTTTGGAAAGGGTTGATGAAGGCCCTGTCTCCTTTCTGCCTGTCATCAGCACATCATCCACAAATGGATGGCAAGACTGAGAAAGTAATCGGAATCCTAGAACAATATTTGTACTGTTTCATGAATCAGCAACAGGACAATTGGACAGACTATCATGCAATAACCGTTCCTGGCCAATGTGGGGTATCATCCTCATTTTTTCCCCTCTTGCAGCTCAACACGCCAGTTCCCACAGCTAACGAATATCTGACCAAGTTACAGGGTATCCATCAATTAGTGCAGCAGCAATTAGATAAGGCCGAGGTGGATTACAAGAAAGTCGCTGATTGGTCATGGCAAGATATGCCTGCATTAGCTGTGGGAGATCAGGTATAGCTGTCAACCAGGCACTTTCCATCAGACTGGCCTGCCAAGAAACTGGACCACCAGTACCTAGGCCCTTTCCCTATTGAAGCTGTCATTAATCCGTTTGCTTATCAATTAACATTGCCATGTTACTTACGGGTACATCCGGTTTTGCACTGGTCCCTCTTGGTCCCAGAACAACCAGCATGTCTGCTCTGCCAATCAGAATGTCCCCCATCAGAACAGCGGGATGGAGACAACCCTCCTGAGTATGAGGTCGCCAGTATTTGAGACTCCTGTTGGGTGAAAGGCCAATTCCAGTATTTGGTTGAGTGGAAGTGCTAAGGACCGGAGGAGTTCACCTGGGAGGACACGACCACTGTGCATGCTCCTGCCTTGGTGACGGCATGCCACGAACAATTCTCTTCATGGCCGCATCTGGCCTGTTGAAACCAGGGGAAGGGTCCAGGTCTAATGAATCAGATGAGGGGGAAAGGTTGTCTGGGGTCACATCAGAGTCTGTGGAAGGTTCTGAGGAGCACAAAGACTCAGAGCTAGATGTGACATCAGGCCCATCTACTCATGCTCAGGCAGAGAGATAGCTGGGTTGGGGGCCTGAACTGAGTTAACAGGAGGAACAGCTGGGGCCTGTTCCAGATGCATAGAGAGGAAAAGTGTGCAGGACAATGGAGAGCAGTGGGGTGGCACTCCAGGAAAAGTAAAAGACTCTAAGAAGCCACACCTTGGCTGGACTGTAAAGAGGAGAGGCACGGGAGTGGCTGGTTGCTGAAGGCAATCATTCATGTTATAGCTTCGTGCTTCTGTTGTTGGATTTCTTGCCTCAGGATTCTTGGACATTTAATTAGGTTTGTCGGATTTCTGTTTGAGTGACTTAAACTTTGAGCATTTCAGCTGAGAACTCAGAGAGTGATCTTGTTCATTTCAACAGCTAAAGAACTGATTGGAGTTTTGTTCCATAAAAGCTGTGTCAAAATAAAAGATGTTTATCTTACAAAGTCCTGCTTTGTTCAATGCAAAGGGGTTTTTCCTCGCAAGTAATGGTTGAGAAGTATTCGTGTAGGATGGGATAGAACATGTCTGCACTTTCTCAGGGTCCATTTCTATCCCTTTGTGGGAAATGTGGTATCCCAGTTACTCAATTTTACTTTGGTGGAATTTGCATTTGGACAGTTTAGCATACACAATTTTACATGCTTTGCCATAATTTGGATATAAATCAAAATGTCAACCAGATAAACCAAAACCCCTTTGTACAGTTGTTCACGCAGCAATTTCTTTATCAGCTGCATAAATACAGCAGGGACACCCTGCAGTCCAAAGGGGAAGAATCGGAATTGGAAACACTCCAAGGGGCAATTAAATGCTGTTTTCCACTCATCACCTTCCTTGATCCTATCCCAGTAATAGGCCTCCTGTGAGTCCAGCTTGGTAAAAATCCTCCCCTTGGTCAAATGGGCTAGCACACAGGTCGGCAACCTGCAGCTCCAGAGCCGCATGTGGCTCTGTGACCCTTTCCCTACGGCTCCCAGCCTCCTCTGCCATTTGCAGAGAGAGACAGAGACAGACCTCTCTCTCTCTCTCTCACTGTGTGTGTGTGTGTGTGTGTAAAAAAGAGAGTAGCTTCATCCTGTTCCGACGAGCTGAAAAGCTTATTGGGCAGGGCTCCTCCCTTAGCTGCATCTCTGCAGGAAGCAGGAAGCAGAAAGGGCAGGAGAGAGCTAGCTAGCCCAGCTATACTGACTCAGGAATTCTGGGAGTTAAGTCCATGAGTCATAAAAGAGCCGTTGTTGCCTACCCCTGAGCTAGCCCAATAAGAATGTGTGTCAGCTTGTTGGAGAACAGCTTGAAGCCAGCTTGCCAGGTGAGCAGAAGATCAGAGAGAGGAAGAGAGAGGGGGAGAGAGAAAAAGAGAGAGAGAAAGAGAGGGAGAGAGAAAGAAAGAGGGAGGGGGAGGAGAGGAAAGAGGGAGAGGAAAGAGAGAAAGAGACAGAGGGAGAGGAAAGAAAAAGAGAGGGAGAGAGAGAGGAAAGAGAGAGAGAAAGAGAGAGGGAGGAAGAGAGAGAGAGAGACTCTTTTAAAATCTAAAATGAAGATAACACTGCATGTATCCTTTTTTACCTTTATTATCTATCTATCTATCTATCTATCTATCTATCTATAATGTAAATGTTCATTTGTTCAAAATCTTAAATCTGCGAAAGTTCTTCACTGATTGCTTGAAATTTTGACACAACGTTGCATTCAAATTTGCACGTGTTTTTATGTTTTTATATACCTACTATTGTATAAATATCACCTGTGACAGGTAAAACATGCTTTTTTGAAAAAAAAGCACCATCTGTAGGATGTAAAAGCAACACACACTACGATTTCAGACAATCTCTATATCTGCACAGACAATGGAACAACAAAAAATATTGTACACCCACAAGCATTGTGAAATTAAACATATTACAAACGTGCGCTTTCTCTTTTCTTTCTTTTCCATTTAACCAGACTGAGCCACAGCAATGCATGGCTGGGTACAGCTAGTGTATATAGTGTCTTGGCGACGTTTTGACAAAGTCCCATTCATCATCTTCAGACTGGTGTTTTCGTCTTCGTGCTTCTAGGAGCAATGTGTGATCATAGCTGTTTCTTCCTTTTAACTGCCAGTGGGGGTATGAACTGATTGGGTGGGAGCTTGGCTGTGTTCTGATTGGGTGGAGGTGTGTTCTGATTGGTTAGGGACTTGGGTGTGCTCTGATTGGATGGGGGGTTGGCTGTGCTCTGATCGGCTGGGGGAGTGTTCTGTTTGGGTGGGGGCTTTGTTGTGCTCAAGTTAGTCTGAGATGGTGAGCTGCATTGCTGTTGTTTGGCTTTGTGTTCATGGTCATGCCTCATCTTCATAGTGGGTGTCAGTTTGCTTCATGTATGGATTGGAGGGGTTTAAAGTGGCTAATGATGCAGCTATCGTCTGGCTTCTGGTTTGTGGTCGTGCCTTATCATCGGTGTGGGTTTCGGTTTGCTTTTTGCGTGGATGTGTGGTGGTGACATCCTGTCTGGTTTTCGTGAGTGTGGGTCTGGTGTCATTCTTTGTGTTAGGGACTCATTTGTCAAAAAGGGCGGATTTCCAAATGGCTGGTAGGTGGGAGGTATCATCTCGTTTATTCATGCTGTGTGGGCATTTTTCTATCTCGATGGCTTCTCTGATTATTCTGTTATTAAAGTGTTCAGTTTTGGCGATAGTTCTGGTCTTTTTAAAGTCAATTTCATGTCCTGTGGCTTTAAGGTGTTGGACAAGGGAAGAAGTTGGTTCCTCTTTTTTGACTGAGTTCTTGTGTTCTTCAGTGTGTGCACTTATTCTTCTGTTGGTTTGTCCAATGTATGTGGTGGGGCAAGCGGTGCATGGGATTTCATATACTTCTTGATTTTCTAAGTCAATTTTGTCTTTGCGGTTTCTTAGGATGGTGGATATTTTTTTGTTTGTGCAGAATGCTGTCTTGATGTTGTCTTTGTGGAGGGTCTTGCTGATTCTGTCTGTGGTGCCTTTTATGTATGGGAGGAGGGCTTTGCCATTTTCTTGTTTTTCTGTCTTGGATTTTAGTGGGGGTTTCTTTTTGGATTAGTTTGGTAATCTTATTTCTTTGGAATCCATTGGATGTTAGTACATTAGTGAGAGTGTGTAGTTCGGGTTTTAGGTGTTGTTCGTCAGCTAAGCGTTTTGTTCTGGAGATGAGTGTCTTGGCTACGGAGTTGATCTATGCTGGGTGCTAGTGTGAGAGTGCGTGCAGATAGCGGTTTGTGTGTTTTCTTATGGTAGATGGTGTGTCCTAGGGAGCCATTGGATTTCTTGTAGACTAAGACATCCAGGAAGGGAAGTTGGTTATTAGCTTCTGTTTCCATGGTGATCTGTATTTTGGGGTGTAGGCTGTTGAGGTGTGTGAGGAAGTTGTCCAGTTTTTCTTTCCCATGTGGTCAGATTATGAAGATGTTGTCTACGTATCTGAGCCAGAGTTAGGGTTTGTGATCAAATTTTTCTAGAGCTTGGGTTTCAAAGTATTCCATGTAGAAGTTTGCAATGACAGGTGAGAGGGTGATCCCATGGGTGCTCCTTCTATTTGTTTGTATTTTGGTCCGTTATAGATGAAGTATGTGTTGGATAGGCAGTGGTTGATCAGATCTAGGATGTGTGTGTGGGGGGGTTATATTTGTTTTGGATAGCTGTCAAGGCTTCTTTGATTGGCACTTGGGTGAAGAAGGATATGACATCGAAGCTCACAAGTTGGTCATTGGGCTGTAAGTTTTGTTTCTTTATGATCTCTATGAACTGGAATGAATTTTTTACGTGTGAGGTGATGGATTCTGCATAGGGTTGTAGTTGTTTGGCGAGAAATTTGGCTAGGTTTTGTAGAGGTGAGCCTATGGAGCTGACTATGGGTCTAAGTGGGGTTCCTTCTTTGTGTATCTTGGGGAGACCATAGAGTTTGGGGCATCTGGATGATTTCTCTCTGGGAATGATTCTTTGCTGGATCTCTTTGCTAATGGGGGAGGCTTTTATTTTGGATCTAGTATTTTTTTCCAGGTAGGTGGTGGGATCTGTGTTTAGGGGTTTGTATGTGGAGTCTTGGAGTAGGTTGGTTAATTTGGTTTGGTAGTCAGATGTGTTCATAACCACCGTGGTGTTGCCCTTGTCTGCTGGTAGGATTATTATGCTGGTGTCTTCTTTCAGGTTAAGTAGTGCTGTCTGTTCCTAATTGGGTAAGTTGCTTTTGGGTGGCTTGCTGGTGCAGAGGATGTTGGTGATTTCGAGTCTGATTCTGTTGGCGTCGTCGGGGTTCATTTTGGTCAGGCTGGTTTCAACTCCGCATATAATGGTTTCAGTGGGGATGTGTTTGGGAGCGACTGCAAAGTTGAATCCTTTGGAAAGGACATTGGTTTCGGCTTTGGTGAGGATCCTATCTGAGATGTTATGCACTGTTTGTTTCATGTGTGGCTGTGAGGGAGGAGGGGTTTGTTTCTGGTGTTCTTGTAGTCTTCAGAGTTTGTTGGTGTGTGTGTCTGTCTTGAGGGTGGTCTGTGTTTGGGCTCTCCAGACAGCGAGTTGTTTGGATTTGTTTCAAAGTGCAGGGTGGATCTTGTTGCTGAGTTTGAGGTGAAGTGTGAGGAGATCTTTGCTGATTTGGTCTAGGAGGAATATTTTTGTGTGAAGTTCAGTGTGGGTTCTGTTCATGGGCCAGTGGCTTCAGGGCTTCTTTGTGTTTTGGGAGGGATCTCTGCTACCTGCAGCTGGGACTGCCCTGTGAACAGCCAAGTTGATTTCAACCTCTTCGGCCAAACCATGCTAGCCATGGAGGGAGGGGGTTGGGGGGCTCCCCTGGAGAGGCAGATGATGTAGACATCATTCAGCCCATCCTGAAAACACTCAATCAGCATATCTTTTTTTTGTAATTTTTTTTATTTTCAACTTTACAATACATAACAATCTTACAAATACTTCAGATAAAAAATAAAACAAATTGATATACACCACATTCGGTCTTGCCCGCCCATTTCCCCCCAAACTGCATCCCACCTCAAACCAACTTACTTCTTTCCCTCTTTTTCTTCACTCACCCTCTCTCCTCCTTCACCTCCATCTTCCTACTTACTTCTCACCTTCTTCTTCTCCCTCTTGATGCGGTCGAGGGGAAATGCCCGAGCAGTTCCTCTCTCAAAATTAAAACATTAATATTATATACAATAAGACTATTTCTACTTTATCTGAACTACTTAAACTTCAACCCATCCACCCCCACCCCCTCCCCCCATCCCTCCCCCCCAACTTCCCAGAGCAAAATACAGGATTATGCAACCATATTAAACATAATCTATTTAAGTTTGCTAATTATACAATGAACAAAATCATAAAAACCCTTAACTCTCTTCAAACTTTGACATCATAAGTTTATAAACAAAATCATTACTCATAGAATAAGTGAAACTTTGTAGTTCCATATTTCTTCTGAACATATTCTATCCATCTTCTCCATACATTAAAATATCTCTCTTGTGAATGGTCCTTTAAATAAGCAGAAATTTTAGCCATTTCTGCTAAATTAGAAACCTTAAATACCCATTCTTCTAAAGAAGGCAGAGTATCCTTCTTCCAATATTGACCCACCAGTAATCTTGCTGCTGTTATTAAATTCAACATTAAGATAGTTTCTTTAACATTAAAGTCCACGAAAATTCCCAAAAGAAACAGTTGGGGAGTAAACTTAATCTTCCTTTTAAAAACCTTTTGAATGTTCCACCAAATCATAATCCAGAAGGCTTTAATAACTGTACAGGTCCACCAAACATGAAAATAGGTTGCATCCAAGCAACCACATCTCCAACATTTAGGTTGCAGGTTAGGGTACATACAGGACAACTTTTTAGGATCCAAATGCCATCTATAAAACATTTTGTAAAAATTCTCCCTCAAATTCTGGGCCTGCGTAAATTTAACATTTCTAGTCCAAATTTCCTCCCATAAGTCCAACGAGATCGGTTCTTGAATATTCTGCGCCCATTTAATCATACAATCTTTAACTAACTCTGTTTCTGAATCCAATTTTATTAACTCATTATAAATTCTTTTAATGTGGGCACATTTCTGATCCTTGATCTGAATTACCAAATTTTCATCTACTAAAGTAATTCCCACTTTCTTATCCAAAGTCCATCTCTGCACAATTTGCAAATATTGAAACCACGATTGTAAAATATTTTCTTGCCTTAACACATCAGAAGACTTTAATTGCCAATCAGTACCCGACCAAGTAAGTAACTCTTTATACGAAATGTTGTCAAAATTCACCCCCTTAGAAACCCCCTGGATTGCTTGTCCAGGGATCCCCCAAATAGGTATTTTATAATTTAACTTATAATAATATTTTTTCCAAACTCGAAGTAAAGCATATCTTAAAATATGTGACTTAAAGACCAAATCTACTTTCTTATCAAAAATTAAATATGCATGCCAACCATATAATAAATCCCACCCTTCAAGAACAAGAATATCTCTATTTGTTAAATTGAGCCAGTCACTTACTAAAGTTAAAGTGGCCGCATCATAATATAATTTCAAATTTGGTGCTTTAAGTCCACCTCTTTCTCGAGCATCTTGTAAAATCTTAAACTTTACCCTTGATTTATTCCTGCCCCAAATAAATTTATTAATACCCCTCTGCCACTTCAATCAGCATATCTTGTGACCAGTCAGTCAGTTGGCTGGCCAGATTGTGGAATTCTTGGGTGTAAGCAGCTAAGGATTGGCAGCCCTGGCTTATGGTCTTGATTTTGTTTCTGGCTTTGCTGTAGCCAAGGGATCTTCAAAACACTTTTGGAGTGCCCCCATGAAATGATCAAAGTTGTGCAGCTCTGGTCATTGTGGAGGATGACCATCCACTCGGCTGCGGTCCCCTCCAGTGAAATGGTTATACACTGCTCCTTCACCTCTTTGGTGATTATTTCCAGTCCATACTCCTACATGTAGGCCTAGACCTGAGCCAGGAAGAACCATACAACCATTCCCACCATACATCACCCCAAGGGCTGTGGTTGGTGACTCCTCCTTCTCAGTGATATGGGGGGCATTGGAGCCAGGATCTGTGTCTTGTGCTGGCTGAGCCACCAGTAGTGCCATCTGCAGGGCTTCACATGTCTTGAGATTGCCAACCCTTCCCCCTACAGGTACTCAATTGTTCACTCCAGCATCTCATTCTCTTGGTCTGCCTCATTCTGGATCATCTCCTCCTTGACCTCCACACACAGCTGTCTCTGGGGGCTTCCCCAGCTCCTGCATGTGAACTTCACTCCAGAAGGCTTTTCTTTTCAGTCTTTCTTCATGACCTCAGTGACCATCGGGTTCATGGCTGGTTGCTGCAGGCTTCCACCTTGCCCAGCCATTTGTGGAGGTCTGCTTTGCTATGAGGTTTCGAGGCTACTGCTTCCCCCCAGACTTCGACCTCCTCTTGGTCACTATTGTGGACCGACATACTTTGCACAGTAGTGGTATCCCTTCAGGTTGGCTGTTATTACAGTTCTAGCCTAATGTCAGACATGACCCAGGTAGTTCTCTTAAGAAAGAAAGACCCTTGACTCCCATTTGGTTGAAGTGATAGGTTCTTTTATTAAAGGATGCTGGTTGCAATAAAGTCAGGCTAGAATTAAGTTTCC
This sequence comes from Crotalus tigris, assembly GCF_016545835.1. NCBI lineage: Eukaryota > Metazoa > Chordata > Lepidosauria > Squamata > Viperidae > Crotalus > Crotalus tigris. Next base: position 2,270,822 of record NW_024100464.1, on the reverse strand, counting down.
CACCTGGAAAGGTAAAAATTATTCCCTTCATCTCAACCCTTTCCCCATGACCATTTCATCTTCAGCAAATGAGAAATGCTGAGATGTTTGAGATAGTCCACATTCCGCTCTCAGTGCATGGCCTTTAGCACTGGCAAAAACTGTTCTGTGCTTCTCTGGTCTTCATCAATCTATTATGCCCCCTTCCTATTTCCCATCACATTCCGATACATGTTTATTGCCCATTTGTTCCCCCATTCCCCCTCCCACTTGGCTTTTGATGGCAGGATGTCAGCAAGACACAAAGCCAAAGGTGGCAGACCTGACACTGCCAGAAAGAAGAGGTGGTCAACCTATTTTCCAAAGCACCAGAAGGCAAGACGAGAAACAATAGATAGAAACTAACCAAGGAGAGAAGCAACCTAGAACTAAGGAGAAATTTCATTAGTTTGAGAACAATAGCTTTTAAAAAAAAAAAGAGAAAGATTGAACAGCCACTTGTCTGGAATGGTATAGGTTCTCCTTTTTGAGCAGGAATTTCAATTAGAAGACCTCCAAAGTCCCTTCCAACTCTATTATTCTGTTGGTTTCTGTTCTGTTTCCTGGTAGGATTATGCCATTTGGAAAAGTCTTTCTCCAGTTTTAACTGCTCCTTTCAGTATTGGCTCTGATCACCATCTGAAACAGTAATCTCAGCTTTCCTCAAGATAAAATAATTTGAGATGCTGACATACTGTGTTTCCCCAGTCTTATATTATTTTTGCCTCCAAAAGAGGCACCAGGTCTTATTTTTGGGTGATGTCTTACCCGCTTACCTTAGGACCCCTGCAGCAAAGCCTCCCACGCCCTGACACCTGTTGCGCCACTGCCTGAGTTTGGCCACTTGCAGCAGGAGGCCATGTGGTGCATTGCACTGTTGCTGCTGCTCATGGCAAGAGGCCACATGGCTTGTTGTGCCAGTGCGGCCACTCACGGCAAGAGGCCATGTGGTGTGGTACGCCGTGGTGCATATGAGCGGCGGCACTGGCAGAATGTGCTGAGTGGCCTCTGCCATGAGCAGTGGCACTGGCATAATGAGCCATGAGCCATCCTGCCACAAGAGGTAGCACTGGCGTGATGTGCCATGCGGCCTGCTGCCGTGAATAATGGTACCAGTGCAATGTGCTGTGTGGCCTTCTGCCGTGAATGGCAGCATCAGCACAAAGCACCACCTGGCATCAAGCCGCAAGCAGCCACAAACGGCTGTAGAAAACTCGAGCAGCAGCATGACAGGTGTTGGGGTGTGGGAGGTCTGGCTGCAGTGGTCCTAAGATAAGCTGGTACAGGGCATGTAGGGCAGTTCTACCTCTCCCCCGCCTAGCTTGATTTTTACACATGCTCCTTGCCCCAAAACTAGGGCTTATTTTTGGGGTAGGGCTTATATTAGATGCATGTGGAAAAAAAATCAAGCTAGGTCTTATTTTCGGGATAAGTCTTATTTTCAAGGAAACATGATATTTGGAAATTAAATAGTAGAAAGACTCAATTGAAGATAGGCTTTGTTTGCTGAGTATCCTATTTGGAGGCCATTAACATTTCCATTAAGCCCCCCCCCCTTTTTTTTGCAAGATCTGATCTGAGGGTATGAACATTGTCCATTGTAGGATGTGGCTGAAGTGACTTACTGGGGTTATCTCAGGCCATTAGTTCTGTAGATTATTGGTGTGAGCTTTGCTCATCCGGGTGCTACTGTTAAAATTTTGTGCATTAATAGTTTTTGCAACGTGGAATTTCTTCATATGACCTAATGCCCTTGAAATTTAGGAACAAGACAGCACATTTTTAACACAGTAATAAAAAAAACCAAAGAGTAATAAAGCAAATGCATCTGATTTCTTTTGTGCAGTTTGGGAGGTTGTAGCAGATTTCATAGTCACCTTTAATGAAGTGAAATGTGGAAGTGGTGAGCTGTCTTTTTCTACTGAGAAATGGGTATGCTTTGCTATCAGAGATGTATTAGTAGAGTCAATATGTATATCTTAACATCCAAGGGGGAGGGAGGGGGAGAGAGAGAGAGAGAGAGAGACGGAGAGAGAGAGACGGGGAGAGAGAGAGAACAGCTGCCAACTGGGCAGTTGTGTCTGTTGTCTGCCGGCTGCTATCCACTCATTACAATTAAAATGAAGTGTCCGTCAGCGGCTATCTTCACTGTGTGGCCCATATGTTTCTGAGCTGATACTGTCCGGATTATTCTGTTTGGGAAAACGATAACGGGCTGTTTATAACCTTGGCAAAGACTGAAACCTAATCAGGCTGGAGCACATTTTCACTGCCTGATAACAGGCTGTTAGCAGCCTTATCACTGGGGAGAGATAGGCCAAATTAAGCAGATCTGTGAGCACAGGAGCCCAACCTAGTAGCACACACTCTGGCCTGGCCTTTCTTTGAGATGCCGTTTCCCTGGTTGATTTCAGAGAGAATTGAAGACATACAGGGGAGGATAATCAACAAAGGAGATGATGTATGTTTGGGCATTTCAATCACATAGAGCTTGAATAAAAAGAAAAAGAGAGAGATGGAACTGCAGAACAAAATCAAAGGAAAGAAAGCCCTTGAGGTTTCTCTGTCTGCCATCTTTCCATCCACTACCAAAATAGCTCTCTGCTGCTCCACTGAAAACTCTGAACTCCAGTTCTTGCTCTCTGCACCCACATGAATATTGAAAATATGACATACCAATTTATTATTAATAATAATACAAATATGTACAGGATTATTCTCCAGATTAGGCATTCCCTGTAAAATATGGAAATTTTACCTGGAATGGGGGCAGGAAATCATACACACTGGAAGACAGACATCTGTCTATCCATGGATTTTGGAACAGAGACATTTCTTTGCTGGTTACAAAAAAATATCTAAATGGCTTATATAGTTGAAATAGATTTTCTGACACTATCCAACTTGAAAATGTCTTCTGTGTCACTTTCAATATACTTTCCTGCTGTTCTTTGGAATCAATATAATTCTATACAAAGTTTGTAGAGATGCCAGATGTACATGCCATTATAAAACTGTTGTCTTCCCACTTTTTAAATGTTTTCATTCCGTTCTTTTAAAGTTGATTTTTGCCCTGGGAGGCAAGAAGCATATTTGTTTAAGAAGTTCAGCGTCTTTTATCCAAACAGCAGGATTTCATTCAAGATTGATTTATATATTTCTGTTATTGCTTCACTTGCATTGCAGTTATTTTCTTTTTTTAATATATTTTATTAATTTTTACAATAACAATCTTTAGTGTTATAAACAATGATAATTAATTTCTACAATTAATCAATATGTTGGTAATATATTTCTTGATTCTCTCTTCTTCCTGTAATATTCTCCTTTTGTCTACATTAAACAAATATAATTCTTAATATTTTCAGTACAAACCAAGTTGAATATAAACATTTTTAGTATTTATGCATATAATAATAATATCAACATATAACATATTTTAATCAGCTTATTTCCATTGTATTTATGAAAGTCATCTTATGAAATCATTATATGTCCTGCTTTCAAGACTTTTATTGAAGCTTAGTTTCCCCTCAGTATTCAAACCAATCTTATCAGTCATAGTTTTCTCAAAATTCATTACCTTTAAATATCCAAACTTTTCATTTAAATAGACCCTCTCAATGTTTTAACATTTCATATTTTCTAAAAGTGGTGCCCATGTTAATTTCTCTTCTAAAGCAGGGGTTCCCAAACCCGGTCTGTGGATCGTCACCAGGCCATGACACACCAGCAACTGGGCCATGCAAACAAGTGAAGCCCCATCTGCTGGATGCAGGCAGCACACAAAACCACACCCCCTCTGGTCCGCAGAAAAATCTTTCTCCACAGAACCGGTCCCTGGTGCCCAAAAAATTGGGGGCCTCTGTTCTAAAATATCTATCCCTATTAGGTTTCTGTTACATTGTGTTACACGGTAACCATGTAACAAGCATTTAATAAATGTGCTATCATAAGAGTCACCTTACAAGGGACATAGGTGGCACAAGCATTTAAAATTAATTAATTAATGTGATATAATTTCTGTACTTGATGATTTTTTGCAGGTATTTCCAAACATCCTTGTTTGCTTGTCAAGGTTCTGTTGTAATTCTAGTGCACTGAGATCTAATGAATCTATGCTTTACAGCTGAGATGCTGCAAAAGATTATAGTAGCACTCCTTACCTCTTCCACACATTTCTATTTTCCCTTTCCTAGGCTGATTGTAAGACTTGTAATCTTACAACTTCTGCAGCAATAAATGTTCCATCAATGCCCTGGGAATAACTGCTACTATCTGCTTTCCAAGATTATTTTGGTTTACATAGTTTACATGTAATCTAGTACAATTGGAAATTAACTCAAAGCTTTGAGAATAAAAAGCTGAAAATTTTAAAACACATTCCTTCATAGCTATGATAAATGTACGGGAGTCACCAAATATCACAGGTTTTACAGTCTTAACAAAAATTGTCTTCTCAAGTCCTCTGACCAACTCCACATTAAGAATGTACCATATTTATGTCAGGTACAAATAATTAGTTCCAGATGCATAGGTACTTTTAGCAAAGTTCAATTAGATGGAAAGCTACTTTGGGTACTAATTGGGATAGCTAAAAAATGGAGTGTTTCTGGCTGTTCACCAGAAATAGTTGTTCCATTACAGCTTTTCTGAGTAGACAACAAAATATATTAAATGTGTGCTTCTAAAATTGTTTATCATTCTTTCAAGAACAAATGTTTCCTAGCTCTGAGATGTATGCATTCTTAGGTATCATCCATTCTCCTTGTATATCTTAAATAAACAATACTCTCTACTGCTGGCCCCAGAAAATGTGAGAGAAACATGGGTGCTGTGGAGTGGTTTGACTTTTTCATTTTCATCCAGCAAAGAGAATCAGCATCCCTAAGGTAAATTTTGCAGTCTTTCAATGACCTTTTCTTAAAGCATTATAATCAAATTGAACATTTCCAGTTATACTATTAATGTTGCCCCTGGGAAAAATGCATCATGTTATTTATTATCATTACTGCTGTTATTATTACTGCATATTTCTGAGACATCGTTTGAGCTGAATGTGAAGTGACCATTTCATGAACAAGTGCAAGCTCTTTGTTTTGGCAGGAGAAAAAGAGGCTAGATGCAATTCAGCCTCCTGTGAGTAAGGCCAGTATCTTGCTAATAGGGCAGTTGGGTTTATCTTTGGTGGAAGTTTCCAGTATAACCTCTTCGTGTCTCATATAATACTACCCCTGTGATTCTCCCAGGTTTGTTCAGCTTCTCTGTTAATCACTTTGTTATGCAGTAGCTAAAGCCAAGTTCTCACACAGGCATCAGATGGATGGTTCCCCCTTAGTTTTGAAAAAGTTTCTGTACATAAAGCAGAAATGGGTTCTAGGACCCTGAAAGATTTCAAATGGCTGTAACCGCTTCATAAACTCTTATTGGTCTGTGAAACTAAAATCAATTAATATTAGTTATATAATATATAAATAAGCTAGAATGACATATTGGATGCCTGTAGCCCTTAGACTTTTTTTATGGGCTGTGGAGCCCTCCTAAAATAAGTCACCAGTAAATTCACTGTTGAAGTGCTGGAATCCAGTGCTTTTGGCAGCATTTTTTAGAAATAAGAAAATTATTCTTTTAATGGACTTCTCACAGTTATTTGTTTAGCTTCTCACCTCAATATTAATAGAGGGCCCTACATTTTGTCCTCCCATGGCACAATATTCCCTCTGTGGGGCTTAGAGGCTTAGAAAAAAATGCTGCCATAAAGCATGTATACACTATTTTTGAAAGATATTATGATTATTATTTTAGTCTGTTTCTTTATTTATTTGAATTACACTGATGCCCATTTCACAAGCGTGATACTAGGTAGGAATGGGACAACTTGCCACAGCCAACTCGCTGTGGCCAAATGTCCATGGCCAACTTGCTGCAGGACAACTTACCATGGGACAATTTAACAATTCAAATTAATTATTCAAAATAAATAAAAAATATTTTAATTTTTTGTCATTCACATTCCATTCTTTTGCACCATTTCTTTGATTATTGTATTCCACAATTTCTTTAGTATTAGTATAATTCTTGTCCCACAGCAAATTGTTCCACAGCAAGTTGACCATGGCAAGTTGTCCCACAGCAAGTTGGCTGTGGCAAGTTGGCTGCAGCAAGGTGGCCATGGTGAGTTGGCCAACTTGACATAGATCCATACTAGGTGACTCACAACTTGAAAAATAAATCACTAAAGCAATAAAGATAAAATATAATCCTCTAGAACAGAGGTTCTCAATCTCTGGCACACGAACCTGGGGGGGTAGGCACAAAGTTGTCACAGGGAGTCCACTAAAGCTTGAAGAAATGTTATGATTTAAATATTGAGATAAATCTTGGGGGTCCGTGGCCATGTTCCATGGCCACAAAAGGTATCTAGCCCCATTGCTCAGGGAAAGAGCTATGTTGTTAGTGTTGCGTCCTGAGCCTGAAAATGCAGGCTCGGGACATTGCAAGGTTCCCGGGCAATTGCAAAACTTGCCCGGGACCAGACTGAATGGTGCTGGCCGAGTGCGCATGCACAAGGTGCAAAAAGTGCCTAGTGATGTTGCCATCTTGTCTGGGGAATGGGAATGTATAAAAGGAGGCCTGCATGCCTTTGCTCATTGTTGTTGGAGTTTGAAACAAGCACAATAATGAACTGTTCCAGAAACATGTATATTCTTCATTTGCCATCGCTCCCAGGACTTGACACTGGTGACGAAGGTGGGATGCTTAACAAGGAAAGCTAGAAGGAAGCTTTAAGACTTACCCAAAAGAAGTCCTGGAAGGGAAAATGGCATTAAATTCAGCAGCTATCCTGCCAGTACAGCGTTGCTGGAGAGTGAGTTTGGCTGAGAGACCCTTTCCCTGCAGAAGCGAGTGGTGCAGCACGAACTACAATGGCGAAAATCGTCCGCTTGTCAGAATTCGACATCGCACACCCTGAACGATGGGAATCATATGATGAAAAGTAGAGAACTATTTTAGGCTTAACCAAGTTCGTGAAGATAGACTGAAGGCTGCCACTTTGTTGTGTGTATGCGGCCAAGAGACTTTTGAAATTGCTGAAAACCTCGTGGCTCCTGCTTTGCTGGAAGGCATAAAGTACACAGATTTAAAGAAACTTCTAAAAGAACATTTTCAGCCCAAGCTGTCCATCATTGCATGGAGGCACACGTTTGAACAAAGGGATCAGAGAGCAGGAGAATCTGCTAAGGACTTTATCGCAGCATTGAGGTGAGCAGCTAGACTGTGTGAATTTAAAGATTTAGAGGAAAGACTGCGTGATTGTTTTGTGTGTGGACTGAGAAATAGAGACTTACAGCAAAAGATCTTCGCAAAAGAAGACATTTCATTCCAAGATGCTCTATGAGAAGTTACAGCAGAGGAAGCAGCAGGAGGAGCAGTAAAAAACATGCGGCCCACCAGAAGCCCTCCAGAGACTGTTGCTGTCCACCAGGAGAACGTGCAAGAAGATTCAGAAGAGGTTCCTGAAGATGAGGTGAATAAGCTCTACCAGGCAGCTGGAAGGAGACAGAGAGATCACACAGAAAAGGCTTCAATAACTCCACAATGCTTCGGAGGCAGAGGACGCCACAGAAGAGCAGACTGCCGGTTCTGGTTCGCCATTTGCAGGGCCTGTGGAAGGCAAGGCCACATTGCAGCCGTATGTCTGAGTTGTTAGAAGGTACAACCTAAAGAAGAATTGCATCTGAAAGGTACCAAGGTCCCCAGCCAAAATAGGGTGGGTTTCTGCGCAACACGCAGAAATATTCTAAGGACAGGCACACATAAACCACTAAAAAAGAAGTTGTCCCTTAAAGTAAAGTTGCAAGGGGTTCCCTTATCCATGGAATTGGACACTGGTTCCGCTCTCTCCATAATTTCCCTCAATACATTCAGGAAGATTTTCAGCAGCAGTGGCCTTCGAGTGAAACTCAGGCCATCCACTGTGATACTTACAGACTTTCAGAATTCTAAGGTGTGTGTTAAGGGGGAGGCCACCCTTAAGGTACAGTACAAGGACTTTGAGGGTCCTTTAGATGTGTTGGTTGTTGGGGGTGAACGTGCGAGTCTTATTGGACTCAATTGGTTTGAAGCTCTGGGAATTCAGGTCACAGGACTGCACCATTTGCAAATGTCTAGTCTTGCAGAAGTCTGCAGGGAATATGCAGATGTATTTAGCTCTGAGCTTGGAACCTACAAGGGGCCTCCAGTTGCACTACGATTAGATCCATCCATAGCACCCATTAGGGTCAAGCCTAGGAGAGTTCCGTTTGCACTTAAAAACAAGATTGATGCTGAACTGGACAAATTGCTCCAGCAGGGCATTCTAGAGCCTGTAGATTCTAGTCCTTGGGAAACCCCCATAGTAACGCCTTTAAAGGCTAATGGGGACATTCGTATTTGTGCCGACTACAAGTGCACACTAAACAAGGCACTACAGCAACACACTTATCCAGTACCTGTAATAAGTCACATTCTGGCTTCTCTAAAGGGTGGGGGGGGAGGTGAATTTTTGCAAAGCTTGACCTGCCACAGGCCTATCAACAGTTGCCTGTTGATGAGGCAACTGCTGAGGCTCAGATGATTGTGACTCATAGAGGAGCTTTTAAAGTGAAGAGATTGCAATTTGGGGTAAATGTAGCCCCTGGTATTTTCCAGAGTATTATGGAGAACACACTGAGGGGTATTCCAGGAGTCTGTCCATATTTTGATGATGTCCTCATTGCAGGAGAATCACCTCAAAACTTGGCTGAGAGATTAAGGGCTGTCTTGCTTCATTTTAGGGAAGTAGGTCTCAAGTTAAAAAAGGACAAGTATAAGATAGGAGTCAATTCTACTGACTTTTTGGGATTTAGGATAGATGCTCAAGGTATCCACCCGTCTGAAGCTAAATTAAAGGCCGTTCAGCAGGCCCCAAGCCCTATGTCTAAAGGGGAACTACAAGCTTTTTGGGGCTACTAAATTTTTTACCATGCCTTTCTGCCAAACAAAGCTGCTATAGCTGAGCCATTGCACAGGCTCTTAGACAAACAAGCCTGTTGGCAGTGGACTAAGGTCCGTGAAAAAAGTTTCAATGAGGTTAAGGCCTTGCTTACTTCTAATGCTATACTGGCTCACTTCAATGAGCAGTTGCCTGTTTGCATTGCCTGCGATGCTTCTCCATATGGAGTGGGGGCAGTTCTTAGCCATCTGTTGGCTGATGGGACACAGGTCCCTGTAGCATATTACTCTAGAACCTTGTCTTCTGCTGAGCGGAACTATGCCCAGATTGACAGGGAGGCGCTGGAAATTGTGGCGGGCATTAAGAAGTTTCATGATTTCATATACAGCCACCATTTCGCGGTTTACACTGACCATAAGCCTCTGCTAGGGTTGTTCACCACAACCAAACAGACCCCATATATTCTTTCTCCTCGTATGCTGCGTTGGTCCATTTTCCTGTCAGCATATGACTACTCTTTAATTCACAAGCCTGGAAAGGAAATGGGTCATGCTGATGCTCTGAGTAGATTACCCCGGCCTGATCCTGCTCCAGCCATTAATATTCTGTCCATTCAAGAGCTGCCTGAGTCTCCCCTCAATGCAAGGGATTTTGCTGCAGAAACTGCCACTGACCACACGTTCACACGCATTCTCTCATGGGTGTTGTCAGGATGGCCTGACAGATGCCCTGATACTGAGTTTCAGAGTTTCTGGCAAAGAAGACATGAGTTGTCCACTTTCAAGGGTTGTCTGCTATGGGGAAGTAGGGTAGTAATCCCTACCTCACTGAGGACTAGAGTGCTGCATTCTTTACATGAAGGACACCCTGGCATAGTCAGGATGAAGGCGCTTGCACGCAGCCATTTGTGATGGCCTGGCCTCGATAAAGCCATTGAGACTCAAGTGCATGGGTGCCATGTGTGCCAACGGTCCCAGCCTGAAATGCCTCAGGCCCCAGTTCATAGATGGGAGGAAACTCACACCCCATGGTCCAGGGTACATATAGATTACGCTGGGCCCTTTCAGGGGCAATTCTTCTTGGTTGTTGTTGATAGCCATTCTAAGTGGCTAGAGGTAGTTCCTGTGTCCTCCACTATTGCTACCAAGACTATCCAGGTGCTGAGAAGTATTTTTGCAACTCATGGCCTTCCAGATGTTCTCGTTTCAGACAATGGTCCTCAATTCACCTCTTCTGAGTTCCAGGTTTTCCTCCAGGCCAACATGATCCACCATGCAACTTCTGCTCCTTTCCATCCATCCACCAACGAAATGGCTGAACTTATGATGCTTACCACCAAGGATGCCCTTAAGAGACTGACTTACGGTGACTGGCATCACAGGTTAGCAGACTTTCTTCTTGCACATCGCAGCACACCTTGTACTGCCACTGGAAAGAGCCCGGCTGAACTTCGTTGGGATTGCCGGCTCATTACTAAGCTGGACAGACTGCACCCTGACTGGGTGGCATCTCAAGAGTCGCATCCACAGCCACCACGGTGTCTGCAAGTGGGTGCTCCTGTTTGGACCAGAAACTATGGGCCTGGTCATCTCTGGGTGCCAGCTGTGGTCTGCAAGGTCTCGGGTCCCTTGTCTTATGAAGTGTCCCTGGAAGACGGCCGCGTTCTTCGGCGGCACATAGATCAGCTGTGTGTGAGGCTGGAGTCTCATCCTTCTGCTCCTGGCTCTGTTCTGGGGGGGGGGGGAAGGAAGGTTATAGAATACATTCTGAGGATCAATGTCAGCAGCCAGTGCCGGCAGCTGAGGAGATCGTTGATCCTCCATCCCGAGATTCCGCAAGTGCTCCAAACAAGAATTCATGGGGCAGAGAACTACCCTACACACCAAGACACACTCCAGCCAGGGAGTCACCCCGGGGGCATCCACATATTCCATACAGAAACAGTAACACTCCAGACAGGGAGGATAACCAAGGGTATCCACAGAACTCACAGAACACGCAAGAATGGCAACCCAGCTAGGAAGCAGGTTCAATTCTGCAACTGCTTCCAAAAGGAGGTCCTATGTAAGGGGGGCAAGCAGAGAGGTTTCTCCTGACTCTGGCACCTCAGACATGACCTTGGGGTCTGCCAAACATTGGGACCCCTTACACATACCTGTTTCACAGGGCATGTCCAAAAAAGGTCACTGGCTCGAGGACATAGGTTCTCAGGAACCATCCAGAGTAGTTCTGGAATCCTCAGCCAACTCAAAAGGTTGGGAGAGTGCAGCTGCTCTCACAGAGCCTGGGGGAAACTCTGGCATTTCTGCCGGTACGCCCTATCAGGGGTCACCTTCAAAACCTGTGCATAAAAGTCCTGGTCTAGTGAGCCCATCAGACGGGCTGGTAGGCCAGGCGCCCTTAAGGTCAAGTACTGGTTTGTCCAGTCGAGCAGGGGAGCTGTCAGGCCAGGCACCCTTCCTCATCCTGCGAAGGTCCCAAAGGGTTAAGGCCCCTCCTAAACACCTAAATGAGGATGTAAGGTTCTTGTCAGCATAAGAACAGTACAAGTCTATAGTGAGGAGTTGTAACCTATGTGGGTAGCAATAGAACTCATGAAGAACACATTAGAAAGTGGCAAACAAGTTGTAGTGGAATGGAGTCTGTAGGATGGAAAAAAATATTTTTATATATATAAATTATTTTATGTTCTTGTATGGATTGTAAGAACAAGTACCATGTGTGTTCTAGCTAAGGGGGGAGGGGTGTTGTGTTGCCAGGCAATTGCAAAAGCTGCCCGGGACCAGACTGAGTGGCGCTGGCCAAGGCGCATGCGCAAGGAGCGAAAAGTGCCTAGTGATGTTGCCATCTTGTCCGGGGAATGGGAACTATAAAAGGAGGCCTGCGTCCCTTTGCTCGTTGTTGTTGGAGTTTGAAACAAGCACAATAAAGAGCTGTTCCAGAAACATGTGTATTCTTCATTCGCCATCGCTCCCAGGACTTAACAGTTAGGGCCTTGTGGAAAGGCAAGAATGTTTGAATCTTGAAAAAATGGTGTACCTTAGGACAGGCACTGTAACTGAGATAGATTCCAAAGGAAACCATGATCAACAATATAGAAAGCCCCTGAAAGATACAGTTTCTAAGACTATTTTTGTGAGATGAATTTATATTATATCTATAGATGGAGAGTTGAGACCGAAAACTACCAAATATAGTTTTAGATTTAGTTAGAATAATTTACAAAGCACAAAAATACACACATTGCTTCACTGGCTAATGTTCAGTGCAAGGGAATAAAGCCATTACTACCCAGAGTCTTGGAACTGGAGAAGTGGACCAAAAATGGTAAATAAATAACCAGAAAGTCAGCTTTATTACATTATATACATGCACATATGGCAATAGCACTTAGATTTATATACTGCTTCTTAGTGCTTTACAGCCCTCTCTAAGCAGTTTACAGGATCAGCATATTGCCCCCAACAATCTGAGTCCTCATTTTACCGACCTCGGAAGGATGGAAGGCTGAGTCAACCTTGAGTCAATGAGACTCAAACTGCCAAACTGCTGGCAGCCAGGAGTGAGCAGAAGTAGCCTGCAATACTGCATTCTAACTACTGTGCCACCAGGTCTCTTACCCAACCAACCAAGCAAACATCTTTCTACAAAAAGATTAGGTCAACTTATTTTATCCATAAAAAATCTCTGTAAGACAGTGGTCTCCAATCTTTCCAGCTTGGCGGCCCGGTGGTGGAGAGAGGGGGATGATTCTGTGCAAGTGGTATACATGTGCACAGGCACGTACAGCTTCATTTGCACAAGTGGCAGGTGCCTGGTTCTGAATGGGCTGCTGTCCACTAGTTGAGGGGTTGAGGACTCCTACTGTAAGATACTGTAGGTCCTGCTGAGAAAAAAAGAGATTTGTCCCAACTTCCTAGGGAAGTTTATAGGAGAGCAGATTCCAAATATTGGCTGGAGAATTCTGAAGTTGAAGTTTACAGAATTTAATCAGTATACTAAGTAAAACCTTTATGGTATTTGTTCTATCATACTGATGATAGAAAGTTATTTTTGTAATGGATAAATTAAAGCAGAGCAACACCATACAGCCTCCACATAGACATGTGGCTCTGAGTGCAGGAGTTCAATTTAGCTGTTGCTTTATTCTAAGCCTTCTAGTTGCAGTGAGATAGGGATAGGCTTTGGTTCCTGCTATTTTAGACAACTGCCGAGGACATTACATTACCAGTTTTGTAATTCTGGGTTCTTAAATGTTCTTTTGGCCCGTGTTTCTTAAACTGCCTGTGATAGTGTCCCTGGGAAATTATTTTCCATGGGATATTTCTTCAAAGATCATGCTTGTGAAATATAGAAATCATGTTCTGGAAAAGGGCTATGTATGCACTTATAATTATTTATTTGGGAAAAGAGAAGTAGGTGGAGAAAACAATGTAGAACATATCCATCTGTCTATAGTGATCATTGACTCAGATTTGTATGAAGTATTAGCCCATTGTCTTAAAAGCCATTCGCCCAGCTGACTCTTTGCTTGCCATGTCTTAGAATCATGCATATTTATAAAGCACAGAGATTCACTGGACTTGGACTTGTGACCTCCTGAAAGACTGAGCCAGGATCTGTCTGACTACCTTACGACTAACAAAGACTTCATTTAAACATTCAGGCATTGCGATTTTATTTGGTCAGCAAGGAAGAATGAACTAGCATGGCCCAAATTTTAGAAGCTTTTTTTGTTAGAGCTGTAGCTTGTACAACACAAAAACTACATTTGCAGAATTGCTGAACAATGGCATCTTGTCCTTCAAAACCATTTCCCAGTTTTAGACAACAAAAGCAACTACCCAATCCATTCCTTGATCTGTATTGCATTTAACAACTTGCCTTGTGACATTAGTTATAAGTTGCTCTTTGAGCTTTGATAACAACTTAGTAAAGCATTTAGAATTTGCTGTCAGACAAATTGTGGGGAATCCCATGTAGTTGATTCTTACAGTTTTGTTATATCCTTTGGCCTAATGTCTGATTTCATGGAGTTCAATTTCCTTAAGAGTTTTTACTTAAAGATGGGAACCTATAAGCTTCACAGTGCAAGACGTTTCACACTTGGTAATTGATTAGTTCAGGTTTGGCTTGCACATGTTTGGTCTACAAGCAGCATACAGTGAGGGAAAAATTATTTGATCCCCTGCTGATTTTGTACATTTGCCCACTGACAAAGAAATGATCAATCTGTAATTGTAATGGTAGGTTTATTTTAATACTAAGAGACAGAATAACAAAAAAAAAAAAAAATCCAGAAAAACACATTTCAAAAAAGTTTTGAAAATTGAAACGTGTGCATAGAGAATGGTTTGTAAGTTTCCATCTACCCTGCACACATTTGTTTTCTGAATGACCAAAAAGGACTGTAGTCAGCACAAAACTAGATTGTAGCAAACCATGAGAAAATGAGGAGAATTAATGAAAGGAGAACAGATATGCAAATGACTATGGTAATATAACCTGTTTCCTATTCCTCCCAAAAGTACAACCCTCCGTACACATTTATATATAGTTGTGAGAGCCAGTTTTGTATAGTAGTTAAGGCGTTGGACTAGAAACTGGGAGACCATAAGTCCAAAGCCAGTTGGGTAATCTAGGACCAATCCATCTCACTCATCCCTGCCACCTCTGAGAAAACTTGTCAAGAAAACAGCAGGGACTTGTCCAGGCAGACAGGAGAATCAGACAGGATCACATTACCCTCAGGTCGGAAGCACCGAGGTATTTCCAGGTTGAAAGGATTAACCAGTGACATCACCGTTTCTTGGGGCATACCCTGTAAGGAGTCCTTTCATGTCCCCAATAATGTGTCCACCAAAGTAGTACCAATGTATCTACTCACATTTGTTCGCTTTCGCTGGTTGGCAGGAGCTGGAGCAAATGATGGGAGCTCACCATGTCACACCATGTCACACAGCAGCACTCAAACGCAGGCTTGCAAATTGTCAACCCAGTGTCTAACCATGTGAGCCACCACACTTCTCTATTGGACATGATTGAACAGAAGAAAAACAAAAACATACAGTTATAAGCTGCCCAAAGTCATTTGAAATCAGTTGGCCTATAAATTAAATAATTTCATAACTGGGCTGGCAGCAGATTTGAAATAATTTACCTTTGTATGATAGATTTTTAGATTTCTCAGAACAGGCATGAAGCTCTCTCAGAGGAGGTCCAGTGATGGACACTTTCAAGATTAATGTTTCCATTTTTTTTCTTTTGCTACATGGAAATCATTTCAGCAACCAACACACAGAGATAAAACCATGGAATTAGTTCATGATTGTATGGGAAATAGATATAATAGAGAATCTAATAAGTTCCTAAGGCTAATAGTTACACAAGTATACCCATATCTAGGATGCAACATTCTGGTTGATCATTAGATAGAAGAAGAAAAGAGATAAAGAAAAGTCACACTCTTTGCTAGTTGAAAAAAGAGCACTAGTACACCTGCATACCTATTTGTATCCATTTGCACACACATGCAAACTTTTGGCTCCAAAGTTTAGCAGAGTTCTGTCTGTCCTCTGTCTCAATTGTGCTCTTGTTATCAGATGTTATATATCTCCACTATACTCATGCTCATCCTCTGTAACCACTTTTGCTACAGAATTTTCTGGCTGCTCAGTGAAGCCTTAATCCCTAATGCAATGATCGATGGGTATATGCCTTTACCACTTGAATGCACATTTTTAATCCCCACTGCCTCCTTCAATATTATATTATTTCCATTTTTCTTTATAGAATTTCAGATCTGCTGTACCTGCTGATTACTTAGTGAATACCTCCCTTAATTAATTCCATTGATTTTCAAATCTTGCCAGGTTTGGGGTCTTTAGATTTTTTTTTTTATGAAGAAATTTTATTGGTTTTTTCATTTTTACATAAAAGTGCTTGAGAAACAATGTGGTGATTGGGCTATCAATTATCCTAAAACAAAATCATACATATATCACACAAATTAATTCCTTAGAAATTCCCTCTCTATTTCCCACATATTTCCTGTTTTTAAGCTTTACTATTTTGAAAATTACCATATTCTAATTAAGCTTATATAGACATATTAGCACTTCGGGAATCCCTCATTTCTCTTTTCCCTATCATGATGATTCTATCTAAGGTAAATATATTATCCCAAAAAGCAACATCCTTACATTTTTTAGATATAGCCTATTGCTTAAACTAATACATCATTTATTAATACTATTACTTCTCTTATCAAAAATACCTCCTCTTCTCCCTCTATTACAAAATAGTTATCTTGGTTAAAATAAAGATGTCAGTCCAAAAGACTACATTTCTGTCTATTTTAAATATATATTCTATCAATCAATTAAGTAACATTTACCCCTCCAACTACTTATCATCTCTAATACCCAATATTGTTACAAAAAATATCCTTTTACAAAATCACCTATTTCATTTGTTATTAAAACAATCCGAGCATCAACAATCTTTTTAACCCATTCAATGGAATTTTAAGCCACATTTTTAAACCTAACTCTAGCTTTCTTTCTATACCAAGCTGGTTTCCATAATAAAGCCTCTGCATCATCAAACCTCAACATTTGAGTAAAACTATTTCTCAATAAATCAAAATGATCAAAGTTCTCTTCTCTTTCTTCCAATATTATCTGAATATATAGTCAATTTTATTCTTTATTGTAG
This sequence comes from Crotalus tigris, assembly GCF_016545835.1. Taxonomy (NCBI): domain Eukaryota; kingdom Metazoa; phylum Chordata; class Lepidosauria; order Squamata; family Viperidae; genus Crotalus; species Crotalus tigris. Next base: position 2,254,114 of record NW_024100464.1, on the reverse strand, counting down.
TTGCTAGTTGATCGTCCACATTATCACAATTTTCAATGACTTGTAACTGAATGTCAAGCTCTGTTATTTTTGGGAGATCAAATAGTTCAGTTAATGTTATTCTTTGATCATCAATGTTCCCCATAGGTCGTAAGTAGGATTGTGTAGAATTAATTTGCTCAGTAGTTTCTACTGTAAGTTCATAATATTGTAAGTGCAGTTCCTCTGTCTCGTTCAGTTGTATATCTTGTTGAGTAGGAACCTCTCTAGGGTTACTCTGTTCTTCCTCTGTTATTCTTTGGTCTATATATTGAACTGATGGTTGAAAGTCAATTTGTGGTTCTCTAGTATCATCATTGATTTTTCTCCAAGATTTGACATAAGCTTTCATATAGTTTGTAGTTTCCAAAATCTTTTCCAATATAAGTTCATAGTTGAGCTGTGGATAAGGTTCCTCCATTTCAATGGTGAAGTAGTCTTTGATCAAGAATAGTCTTTAATCTTTTAATGAAGACTATATTTCAAAAAGGTTAACAAATATCCAGCTCCAAAATACTAATAAACAAATTCACCACAGCTGTTGCAAATCTTTTATCTTTTCCCTTCATTTGAAAGTCAAATTTGTCTTCAAATAGCAAAAAAAATAAAAAAATAAATAGAGTTGTAATGGGATTTTTCGCCACAAAATGTCCTTGGTGGACTGTAAACCTTTTCTTCCAAATAGGTAAAAATGTATATCTTTCGGAAACAGAAAAAGCAAAAGCAAAATATCTCCAATATAATAGATAGAGTAAAAAATATAGCATTTCTTTTTTAACTTAATTTTTTTCAGGATCCCTAGGTATCCAGAAAGAAAAATCAAGTAGTCAATAAAGCTTTAATTATTTTAGTTCTTTTAAAACTTTCTTTCCCAAGTAGACAGAAGCTGCTCTTTTAAGACAGGGAAATGATCAAAAACTTTTTACAAGCAAATAGTCAGGATAGAGAGAGGGAGGAAAGATCTCACCCGGATTCACCATGGTGGTTGTTTATGCTTAGATGATTTTCTGACTTCAGCTGGAGCAGCTAAGTGATCGGCCATTTTACTGGCCGATCTACTTCTCCATCGGCCCTACGGAGTTAGCTCGGACTGCAGGGGGAGCCACCGTTCCACCACAGCCAAGCAAAGCCTCGTCAACGGTAGTCGTCCTTCCAGGACGATTTAAGACCCACATAAGGGTCTACCGGCGGAGGGAAAACAGCCAACTAAGAGAGAGGTCTCTTTGTACGACTGAGGTGCCACGATCTGGAAGCGGAAGTTGGAGTCTTTAGATTTTTGAAGTAGCTTGAATAGTATGTCTAAATTCCAGCATCTTCCTTCTATAAATTATATGGCTGGGGAATTGCTGGGAGGCAACACTTCACCATTGTTTTTGGAAAGTGATGGTGAACTGGGTTGACTATTTATCTTTGCCAGGTGAGAGAATAGCATGGAACTGAGCAGAATGGGGAAAGATGGCCTTTTAATCAGTGGAACAGCAAAAAAGATGAGCATGAAATTAATATCAAACTGCTAATAGCCTGCTTTCCTGTCCACCTTCTTTTAACATTGTAAGGAGAGGGTTATATCTTTAGATTGCAAGGTCCCTGGGTAGAGATCATGTCACCAACTGTGCACTTCAAATCTTTTCAGATTACCTGAGTTGATCTTATAAAGGATTAGGTTACAAGGGGACATTTTCAGGTGTCCAACTAGAGAATCCAAGAAAGGAACTCCTGGGACATTGTTCTTCCCAAAAGTAACATTTTTATTGAATACATTACATTGACACAAAAGCAGCAAAACCAGCTCTGGATTTCCCACTCAAAACCCACTGTAAGGACCCACCCCACTTTGCATCTTAAGAAGACAGAACTCTTGGAATAGTTCTTCCAACAGGCATCCTTTATTAAGAGAAAATGGTTGAAGGCATTCTAGACAGGACTTGGGGTCCAAGCTCTCCCATTCAAGGTTTTAAGGGGTTCCCCAGTAGCCCCACCCAATCACCCCCTTATTCCAGTGACAGTCTCAGGCATTACACTCCCACCCCCTTTTCCTTACTGCCGGCTGGATGGAGACTTCAGAGAGAACTACATGAAAGGTAATAGCCCCATAGTTATGGTTAGTCCTTTTGGTGATATCCACATCCAGTCCCTTTGAAGTGTACTGAAGGAAGTGAGGGCCATAAAGCCCCTTTGTTCACCCCCTTCCCTTCATCGTATGACAGAATCCAGAGAAGGCAGAAATGGGGTTTTCTATAGTAGATAACTAGAGATGAAATATAATTGGATTCTGACATCCTGCCCCCTCAAAAATAAGACAGATCCACCTGAAAGAAAACAAAACAGGTATAAAAGTTAGTCAGGCTTGTTAGGATACTCTGTGTGAAACTTCTTTAATAGCTTTAGGGCTCTGACATGATGTTTATGGACCCACTCGTTTTGTGAGGCAGGGAGTTGTTTCCAGGCAACTAGGTACTGAGTCGCTCCGTGATATCTCCTAGAGTCAAGGATTTCCTTTATTTCAAAATGTTGTTCGCCCTCCACCATGGTGGGAGGTGGTGGACGGGGATTTTTGGCCGTAAAGGTGATTGACGCTCTCTTTTCAGCAAGCTGCAATGAAAAATTGGGTGTATTTGCCTGAGATTTTTGAGTAATTCTAATTCTACTGTTACTGGGTTTATGGTTATTTTAATTGGAAAAGGCCCTATATATTTTGGTCCAAGTTTTTTACAGGGCTGTAGGGACTTTAGGTATTTTGTATATAAGTATACCATTTCTCCTATAATGAATGGTGTACGCTCAAACCCTTTTTTTATCGGCTTGTGCTTTGTATGCCTGGCTAGCTTCATCTAGTGCTTTTCTAATTATTGGCCAGGTGTTTTGTAATTGTTCTTTCAGTGATGGGAACGTTGGTTTGTTTGGGCTTAATTCTGGCATGGGGTTGAAACTTTGACCATTGGCTATTTGAAAAGGAGTGTAGCCTGTGCTGGAGTGGACTGCATTATTGTAGGCAACTTCTGCAAAAGGGAGTAAGTCCGCCCAATCGGTCTGTTGGAAATTAAGAAAACATCTCAGATATTGCTCAAGTATTGAATAACAACGTTCTGTTTGTCCATACCCTTGTGGGTGATGGCTAGATGTCAGTCCCTGAGTGGTTCCTAAAAGGGATAAAAATTCCTTCTAAAATGCAGACGTAAATTGCACTCCCCTATCAGAGATAATGCGTTGGGGTGCCCCATGCAATCTGTAAATGTGCTGGACGAAAAGTTTCGCTAAGGCTTTTGCGGTGGGAATCTTTTGACAAGGGATAAAGTGCACCTGTTTGGAAAACAAATCCGTGACCGTCCAGACAACAGTATTCCCATTGCTTCCTGGCAATTCCACTATAAAATCCATGGCTATTTCCCTCCAGGGGGCTGAGGGATTTGCCACTGTTTGTAATAATCCTAGTGATTTCCCTTGCAACCTCTTTGCAGTTGCACATTTTGGGCAGCTGGCCACGTAGCTTTCTATGTACTTTTTTATGGATGGCCACCAAAATTGCCGTTTAATTAAGTGTAAAGTTTTTACAAATCCAAAATGCCCTGCTGATTTTGTGTCATGGCAAAGCTGCATGAATGTGACTCTTTGGGTTGTTGGTATATATAACTTTTCCCCTACCCAAGGCAACCCATCTCTCATTGTGCACACATTTTTGTTTTTCTGGAACCATTCATCTGTTTCCAAACTTTTCCGGAATTCAATTGCAGTTTGGCTGTCCAGTTGTGGTTTTAATTTAGCTTGGGTTCTGGTGGTTACTGGTGCTGCCAGTTGTGACTCTGCCATCATTGGTTTAGAGTCTGTGGCTCGCGTGCTGTTATATTGGGGCATGCGAGAAGTTCTTTCTCCCTGGTAAATGTTTGAGCTTAAATTGGAACTGGTGAAAATGCTGGGATCAGCGGGCTTGTTTGGGATTGAGCTTCCTGGGCACTTTCAGGGCTTCCAAATTTTTGTGATCTGTCCACACCTGGAAAGGGATTTTGTTGCCTTCGAGGAACTGTCGCCACATGAGTAATGCCCAACGTATCCCGTATGCCTCTTTCTCCCATATGGGCCAGTGCTGTTCTGTTTCCGTGAGTTTCTTGGATGTATATGCACAGGGTTGCAATACCCCATCATCGTTTTCTTGTAAAAGAACAGCCCCAACTGCCACATCACTTGCATCTGCCTGTATTACGAAGGGCTTTTCCATGTCTGGGTGCCTTAGTATTGGTTCGGCAGAAAAAAGTCTCTTTAATCTCTCAAACGCTGCTTGGCACTCCGTTGTCCATGTTAGTGGCTGGCTAGGTTTTACTGCGGATTCTCCCTTCGTTTTTAGTAAGTTAGTGAGGGGCAAGGCTATCTGGGCAAATGAGGGGATGAATTGGCGGTAAAAGTTTGCAAAACCCAGGAAACTTTGTAGTTGCTTTCTTGTGCGGGGTGGTGCCCAATCTAATACTGCTCTGAACTTCTCTGGGTCCATTTCAATTCCCTGGGGGGATATGCGATAACCTAGGTAGTCTATCCTTTCCTGGTGGAATTCACATTTTGAGAGTTTGGCATATAGGTGGGCGGCTCGCAGTTTCTTTAAAACCGCTCTGACTAGGTTGACATGTTCCTCTTTTGTTTCGATGAAGATAAGAATGTCGTCCAAGTAAACAAGGACCCCCTTGAACAGGTGCTCCCTTAGAATGTCATTGATTAATTGCATAAATACTGCAGGGCCCCCTTGTAATCCAAATGGCAAGACTTTGAATTGATAGCACCCTATGGGGCAGTTAAATGCGGTCTTCCATTCATCCCCTTCCTTAATTCTCACGCGATAGTAAGCTTCCCTTAGGTCTAGTTTAGAAATTTTTTTCCCTTTTGAGAGGTGTGACAGCATGTCTTTCATGAGGGGCAGTGGGTATAGTTTGCTTTCACTGATTGTATTCAGGGCCCTATAATCCATGCATAAGCGTAAAGAGCCATCCTTCTTCTCTCTAAAGAGGACCGGGGCAGCCATTTTAGGCTTGGCTGGCTCAATGAAACCCCTTTTTAGGTTTTTTTTTAAATGAATCTTTCCATTTTCTCCTTCTCCTTTGGGCTCATGGAGTATAATCTGGGCTTCGGGAGTTTTGCCCCAGGCTTGAATTCAATGGCACAGTCTGTGGGTCAGTGGGGGGGGAGCTCATCCACCCTCTCCTCACTGAAAACTTCAGCAAGGTCTCTGTATTCCTCTGGTATTTCTGGTGGTCCCATTTCCTCTCCCATGGATGCTTTTTCTATTCTTGATTCTGGTAGTCCCCCTTGGGATTTTAAGGGTCCCCTTTCGGGAATTTGATTTCTGTCGTCCTCCAATTCACCCAGGGGTTCCATATTTTTAACCGTTCCATCCCTAGGATCATTGGGCATTCCATACCTGGGGTCACCACAAACGTTATGTCCTCCTCATGTTTGCCCAAAGAGAGGTGTATTGGTAGAGTGGCTAGAGTAGCTGGCACCCCCCTGCTACGGATCCATCTAACTGGCCAAATCAGATTGGTTGTTCCAGTCTCCTCGATGGGATGCCCAGATTCCCCACTAATGTGCAGCCAGAGTCTATTAAGGCTTTCACCTTCACAGCTTCGGGCATGGGGGGAATTAATATAGTCACTGCCTTGAGGATGGGTGCGATGCGTCCACTTACCAGAGGTTCGCCCTCCGAGCTGTTATCTGAGGCGTCCACTGGCCCTGCGATGTAGGCCGGAGTTCTGTCCCCCTGATGTGCAGAGGTGGGGGGTTCCACAATTTCCATCATTCTCATGGCAGTTTCTTTTGGCTTAGCTGAAGACTTTCCAGGTTTGGTGATCGGGGATCGGTCTGGGTTGCGCTGGGGGGTTTTGGAGCAGCATTCTACAGCTCGATGCCCTTCTCTTCCACACTTGAAACACCCCATTTGCTTCTTGGCTGTAGCCAATGGTTTCACTGGTTCGTGTGTCAACTCAGGCGGGGAGCGGCTCCATTGTTTTCCTCAGCGGTGTCTCTTCAATATGTCGATCTCTGCTTCCTCTGCCAAGACATACCATTCCTCAGGTTGGTGTGGGTCCCCTTGGGGCAGGCAAGTGTCATATAGGTCATAATTTAGTCCGTCTTTGAAATGGCTAAGGAGGATGTCTTCTGGCCAGTTCAGTTTGCTGTCAATGGCCCAGAATTTTTGCGTATATTCGGCCACCGGGCGTTTGCCTTGCCTCATCGTTTTTATCCTTTCATGGGCTTTGCGATCAGCCAGGGGGTCTTCAAATCGCCTTCTCAGAGAGGACATGAAACGGTTGAAGTCGTTGAGCTCTGGGGCATTGGAGTCATGCAAGTTCACCACCCAATCTGCAGCCGGTCTGTCCAGGGCAGATTGCACGATCCGGATGCGGGCTTTGTCACTGGGGATGTCCTGCCCATATTCCTCCATGTAGCTGAGGACTTGGGTTAGGAAAAACCCCAAGCGTGTTGGCTCCCCTTTGAATTTCACCTCCAACAGCAGACGTCTTAAAATGGATTGGTGCCTCCGTTGTTGGTAGTGTCTTCCGTCCAGATCGCCATCTGTGGTTCAGTAGGGGGTGGGGACTACTGGATCAGCAGATGTCCTTGGGGCTGCAGGTTTCACTTCCCCCTCGGTGTCTCTCCCTTTGCGGCTCCAGGAGCTGGGGTGGCCGTAGGGCTCAGGATTCTCCTCTCCTAGGGAGCTGAGAGTTCTCTTCATCAGGTCAATAGCTTTCTCTAGGATCCAGTCCGAGTACAATGCCCAGCTTTCTCCTTCTTCACTTGTGTGCAGGGATTTCTCCATCTCCTGCTTCCATTCTGGTTGCTTGGGCCCCCTGTCTCAGAGTCACCCTTCTTGATTTCTTTCCCCACTCGCTTTTCTTTCCAACACCTATTGACCAGCGAGGCTTGTGGTCCCGTGTCTCCATCACTTCTTCTCCTGAGGAATCTGACTTCTTGGATCCTGACATCCAGCAAGGTTCCAGTCGGGGCAGAGGCTCTCTTTCCGGGGAGTTTTCCCCCTTTCTTGCTCCATTTTCTGACATGGTAATCTTTTGCAAAATCCCCCGGCAAGGGTCTCCCTTCCAGGTGGATTAATTTTGCAAGTCCTGTCTAATGTAAGGATTCACCCCACTTTGCATCTTAAGAAGACAGAACTCTTGGAATAGTTCTTCCAACAGGCATCCTTTATTAAGAGAAAATGGTTGCAGGCGTTCTAGACAGGACTTGGGGTCCAAGCTCCCCCTTTCAAGGTTTTAAGGGGTTCCCCAGTAGCCCCACCCAATTACCCCCTTCTTCCAGCGACAGTCTCAGGCATTACACTCCCACCCCCTTTTCCTTACTGCCGGCTGGATTGAGACTTCAGAGAGAACTACATGAAAGGTAATAGCCCCATTGTTATGGTTAGTCCTTTTGGTGATATCAACATCCAGTCCCTTTGAAGTGTACTGAAGGAAGTGAGGGCCATAAAGCCCCTTTGTTCACCCCCTTCCCTTCATCGTATGACAGAATCCAGAGAAGGCAGAAATGGGGTTTTCTATAGTTGATAACTAGAGATGAAATATAATTGGATTCTGACACCCACATAGTTAAATTAGAATTCCCCTTTGGCCATTTCCCTCAGTCCATTGCGTTGTCCAATCAAATACTCTCCTTTTGTTATGAAAACTGCCTGGATCAGTGAAACATCTGCACAGCATGTCCTTGAAGGGAGAAGAAGGATCTACAGATGGAGTCTTGGCATTCCAATCCCACCCCAGACATTACAACAACCCCCTCCTGATTGTTATCAAGTTGAGAGCAAAGAAGAAACTAGGTGAAAGAGTAAATCACTCTTGACACTGGGTAGTAGTCAGTAAATTCTTCATCCTCAACCTTCTCCTGGGTTTAGTCTGTGGGTTGATTCTTGATTCTAAAGCTGCACATTTTGCGACTGTGTCATAGAGGTGAAGGTGAAAAGCATGGAACTAGAAGTATGGAACAATAATTGGGAACAATCAGAGGGAAGGGGATTATGTTCTGAGAAATGCAGTCTATTTAACTAAATTGGTCTTCTGAGGGACTAGAATGCAAATAAAAACTCCATTGCGATACAGAGGAAACCAACTTTATTTCCTTCTCCATTTTAATGCCTGTCTCCCAGGCAGCTGGTGATGTTTTAATGAAGCTGGAATTGTATAGTCTGTAGCTCTGGATAATGCTAAGCTGCTGAGTCTGGATCAAATTAATAATTCATGAAATTAAAGTGTATAATTAATTCAAACTGTGCAGATGAGGAGAGGGCTTGAGCCTTCAGCTTGAAGAGTTGATGTTATGTAGTGAGAAAGAGAGACCAAAAGGGAGACTCTTGAGTGTGTATTAATATCAGGTGCTTCTGCAGTTATGGTTAGAAGTTTAAGCTGCTGTAAGCATTTTTATTGTACTCCTTGATTTTCAACCGCATATCTTTAAGCCTTAAGGGGTCTATATTTACTAGCAGTGCTTGCAAGACAGTGGTCTGTGTGAAGCTGTGCAGACTGATATGCCTCCTCTTCTTTCTGCTAGCAATATACTGACAATAATATGGAGGTTTTAGTTCTCTCTGAGTTTGGTTGTTTGCTTGCAGATGTTTCACTATCCAAGTAGGTAATATCAGTATGACTGAGTGTGGAGTTTGCTGCCTTTTTATATGAGTCACCTACATATAAGCAGGCAGGAAAACTCACAGTGGCTCACACTACCTAAATGGGTAATGGAAGAGCTGAAAGCATCCAACCAAGATAAGGGAGCAGCAAGAACTCCACAATTCAGCCCCCAGCTATATTTGAGAAAAATGTTTTGCAATTATGATTTGAGAGGAGGGGTGATGGGGAAGTAGCAATATGAAAAAGATGCTAAACATGTAGTGCCAGGATAGTTAATCTATGCTAATAAGTTGCAACTGGCATAGAATCATTACAAAAATCAGAAAAAGTAGGGATCTGATTAGTAAAAAATTTTAGATCCTTTTTAATTTAAAACTATTTTCTTTAATAAAGGGATTTAAGTATTTGATTCTACATTTAATGTACATTTTTCCTTTGGGATAATGTGACTTACAAGTCCTTTATGTGCCTCATATTGTGTTTCTTCCATGGTGATGATAGATCAAAGTGTTAGTTCGGCTGAAACTTTTACCTCATATGGAAATAGGGTCACATTTCATATGGAAAGCAGACAAAATCATGTTTAAAGTTGTTCTGGATGAGCAAGATTTCACTTATTCGTTTCACTGGTTTTTTTTTTAAAAAAAATTGATGTCCCTTCAGTTTTGTTTTAAGGTATAATTTTCATTATAGTTTTTTAAATCATTCCGCTTTTATTTTTTGTTATAACAGAACACCATTTTAAATTCAGTGAATAAACAAAAGAACTAAGCGCATGCTACAGTTTAATCATACTGGATTTGCCTGTGAGAAGACTGGATTTTACTGTGCCCTTCTCTTGCCCCCCTAAAGACAAAGCCTGGTCATACCCAGCAAGCAGATAATCGAGTTGTGATCCCCTGAAATCTTTTTTCATTAAAAATGCCAAGGAACTTTTGTAAACAAAGCAAATGTTCTTATTACTAGCCTCTGCTAACATTTTTTCCCTCTGATTAGGATCTGGTATTTCCTGTTTTGCCATAATTTAAGGAGGGAAGGATATTTTTTAACTATAGCAAGCACTTTCCCATGCTGTACATTAAAAACATTCCTTGATAAGCCTTTAATTATGCATTTTACAATTTTTGAAGTTTTTTACTTCAGTAGAAGAGGAGGGAAGCTGATGTATTAAAATTCACTAATAGATCTATTTGAAAGCTATAGTGTAAATTCAGCAATAAACCAAAAATTGAAGCAAAGAAGACATTTGGTCATATGCCTATTAATTAGGTAGAGTCCATGGAGGGTGTAAACCATACAGCCACATTCTTCCGTCTGACTAGTCCAGGGGTAGGCAACCTTGGCTCTTTTATGACTCGTGGACTTCAACTCCCAGAATTCCTGAGCCAGCATAGTCCACGAGTTATAAAAGGGCCAAGATTGCCTACCCCTGGACTAGGCAATGCTTTTTTGGTCCTTTTCTATATAATGCTACCAGATAGCTTTTCTTTTAAAGTGAAATTGCTGGGGCTTCCTTTGAAGCAATAAAAACCTAAGCTAATTAAAATTAATATTCAGTATCTCTTAAATCCGCTTTTGCTGAACTGACCATAAAACACTTCATATCATAGGATGTTGCATATTTATGAAACTGACATTTAAATTGATTTACTATTTCAGGTGAAAAGTATTTTTACAAATTTATAATATGTAGGATAATTTAATTTAATTTGAATGTACATGTATTTAATCTTTCTAAATTGGATTGCTAACTAACTTAAATGTATCTAGCAATTCATTAACAAATTTTGTTAACTAGCATGTTGGATCTAAGATGAATACATTTATTTTGCACAAAACATACTTCTAATGAACATCAATTGTCAATTTCCACAGCAAGCGCTCAAATATATTATATTACAGTATGTACAATACACTTGATCTCACTTCAAATGTACCATTTCGTTCATCTCATGTTTTATCTGAGACATTTATCCCTTGCATACATGGAGCTAACATATGGACAGCGATAAGCACAAGCCTGCATCATCTGCCTTTATTGTCTAGAAAAATGGATGGAATTAAAATATTGCCTTTGCCTGGTGCCCTTCCTTGTCCTCTCTTTTGTGAAGTTTAGCCTTTTTATTCAACTACTCTGAGGAAATAAGATGTTATAGTTTGGTAGATTTCTATATTATTGTTTTCAGCATAAACGGCTTTTGAATTGATTAAAATAATAATCCTTCTATTATGTAATGTCCAATTAAAATAAAAAATAAAATTAAGTTCCTTAAGCAAGGCAAAATATGATGAGAAGATGCTAAGATATATAAGATAATTCATCACAAAGCTGATTCTTCTGTGTCAGCATATATAGTGGAAAGTTCCTAAATGTTGTTTTTTTTTTTTTTTGCAAATACATAAACCATATATGTATTGTTATTTCAGACTCCTGGAAGATATACTAGCAGCACATTTTTTAAAACTAGTACTACTATCTAAAGCTTTATGCAGAAGAGATTCTATAGCTGGGCACTTTGTTACATAATAAATAAGAGTTTATACTAAAGGTTGCATATTTGATTAACCAGATGATTCTTTAAACAATTAAACATCAATATAAAGTAGTCATCATGCACTCAGGCAAGAAAATGGGGAGGAAGGAGATATTAAGGATGTATTTTCCCTAAGGTATCTGTTTGCAATCTCAGAATCCTTCTAGAGCCAGACTGATGAATGACAGCCATATAACATCTGTAGCAAGAAGAACCTATTTTAAAAAAAAATTGGCTGATAAATCAAGGCTTTTTATCTAGAAGAGACAGAGACTCAAGTGCTGGTAACTATTGCAGTGTACTCTTTCTGGGATGACATTTGAAGTTGGTTGGAAATTGGACACGTGTGTGATAATATGAACAATGAGTACTGTCTCCTTGTCCTAGCTTCTGTTGAATAAGTTTCATTGGTTGCTGATTTCCTTCTGAGCTCATTTTAAGGCAGTGGTCCCCAAACTTTCTGGCTACCTGGACCGGTGGGAGAGGAGAGGGGATGATTTATTGCAAACAGCAGGCGCAAATTCAAGTGCCCGTCAAGTGGAGCTACGTATGTGAGAGCATGAATGCCCACCACTTACACAAATGGAGTTGTAATATGTGCGCATGTTTGCCCGCCACTTGCACAGCCTGGTTCCAAATGGGCCATGGCCCAGGGGTTGGAGAACCCTGCCTTAAGGTAATCACAATGATGTATAAAGACTTATGTGGCTTAAATCCAAACTATTTAATGAGTACTTTTTCCTATCTTTTCTGCACATGTAGATCCTCAGAGATCTGTGATGGATCTTGTCACAGTGATTGATTTGACATCAACAATCACTTCTGTTTTCTCCATGGATAGACCCATATTTTGGAATAAACTATCATTGGAGTTGAAATAGGAACCCCTTCACTTTTTCAAAATTATTGTGCTTCCTTTTAAAAAATTAAAACTTTTAAATTCAGTTGTTGTAAATTTCTGTTTTATATCTGTTGAACTTTTAATGAATTTCTAAAACTATATCAAAGTTAAGCCGCCCGAGCCATTAATGGAGCAGGCACACATAAATATTCTCAATAATTAAGTTAAACTAAATTAAATTATATTTCCCAAATGCCAGGGAAACCTGTAGCAGGTATGAATATCCAGTCAGTGTGATGCTTAAGTTTAAACGATACAAACAGCCTTTCAGCTGCTTTCTATTAGCTCTGAATTAAATGCAGAAGGGAGTGAGATTTGTCAGGGAGAATGCATTGCACTGGAAGCCTATACACTGACTTCTTATGAACTCCATCTTCCCAATCATGTCCCTCAGATTATAGAAACAGAGCATCACAGTTGCAGCCCAAGATCCAAACAAGAATCGGTTTAAAAGTGCAGGAGGAGCTACTTCAGTTTTGCAGCTTAGTGGATAATGGGTTGAAGAAGGAATGGATTTCAAGATATGAGGTTAAGACTTCAGTATAAATAGTATAACCAAAAATTTCCATAACAAATTGTTCATATCGCATTGCTTTCTATGAAATGTGCATACATTCATTCCTGAAATGTATTTTGCTTTTAGAGGTTGTCCTTGTGCAAACCATGAAAAGCTGTATTACACATAACCTCAAGATAGATGCCTTTTAAAACATAGCACAGAAAAAGATTAAGATAAAACAAAAAATGTGTAAGGCTGGCCCTGTTAAGAAGAAATAACAGTTGCTAATATTTCCTTTTTCAGGCACTATTTTATAAATACAATAGAACCATGTTAGTATCAAAAATGATGAAATGTGTCCTTTCATAATTAATATTTACTTTGTCAATGGTCATCAAATTGTTTATTATTTTGCCAGTTTTAACCAATCTGGAGGCCAAAGCTATTGAATAGTTAGAAAGCATTAAGTCCTATTGAAAGACTGGGCTACAAAAATGCTACCCTAAGGCACATTCCTGAAAATAAATCCCTAAGATTATAAAGGTTGCAGTATCAGTCAGAAATTTATTCCCATATATCCAGAAATGTTTTGTAAATGCTGATTATGGACAATAAATCATGCAAGGTTTCTTAGAACCTTCCATTTTCATTCACTCTGATAAATCACAAAAGTCTGAGATTTAATATAGAGAAGGTTTTCCTTTTCCCAGCAGCATGTCTGAAACTACAGCAAGCAAATGCATGTCTGCATCTGCCAAACTTGCATTCCAAATGAAAAAGATTTGGGAAAAGCATACCTGAGCACAAACCTCTTTAATCCCTTTCCACTCATCTGGGGCAGAGGGGGGACACATTTTCCAAGTCCTATCTTTTGTTTACATTTCTTTTTTAATGACTTTTCTGGTCCTTTCAGTTGCTCCTCCAGAGCAATTTCATTTTCTCTTTCTAGTCCAGCCAAAGAGATCGGTGATAGGAATAATGTTCTAAGGGTTACCAAAAAAAGCAAACAAAAACAACATGCAAATGAAGCTGCCAGCAACAGGTAGACTTAATCAGATGCTGTCAGATGAATTCAGCATCTCCCCGATTGTCGCCTGCGCGTTAGGCTCCCATTCGGAAGCCCTCATCTGCTCCAGATGTGGTTTAATTTACTGCGACTTGGCTAATTACTGTAATTAAGGATTAATTACTGTTAATTACTTTCACATAAACTGAACGCCAGTCAAAGAGCGGAGCCTTATGAAGTCTGCCACATAAGTGAACACAAGCTCGCTGGGCTAGGGGGGCCTGCAGGTTGCTCTTTGTTTCCCTGGATGGCTGCAGTGGGCCTGTGCCTGCTTACCATCCTCACAAGATGGAGGGAGGGAGGTCCTTCTCCTGTAACCTCAGTATTTCAGTGCTGTGTCCCCTCCTCAATGTGATGCAGGAGACTAGATTTTCAAATGCCAAAACAGAATGGCCACTATTTAGCACTCCAGACAGATTTTTTTTCTTCAGCAGGCTAGAAAAGGGGTATTGGCCAGGCCCTGCTGATTCTGAAGTGCATTGCCAGAAATCTTGAGTAATCTGAAAATCACATGTCTGGGCAAAGGTATATTTAATAGGACCTATAATAAATTCCCTGCTATAAGTGGATTTCTCATATTCACCCATTATATTTTTATTTACTGTACGTCAAGAGGTTACTAAGCATATATTTTTACTACAAGGATGCAGTTTAATTTGACAGATTAAACATTCTGTGGGTTCTGCTCATTTTCATGTTTTCTTGTCATTTCCATGGATTTTTCTTGTAGAGTGAACTATGGGGAAGAGACAGGAATCTGCTAAATGGTGATACCTGGGTGATTATCTACAGATTCAGTCCCTCCTTCCAAAATGATATATCATTTGTCTGAGGAGCACTTTGCTCAGAAAGCAAAAAACAAAATAGGACTATGAAAACAAAGTAGCTGTGCATCTCAGAAAGAAGTCAGAATAGACAATCTGAGCATCTAAGTCGTAATATGCATTTTGCTCATAAAGACAGTCAGCAGAGGGAGATGCAAATACATTGTTAGTGTGCGCATGTGTCCTACTTTTTAATGGGGGGGGGAGGATAGGCCTAATTTGATGTTCATTAATAAACCCTTAACCTATCATTTTGTTGGTATTAGTATTAATAGATATTTCTAATTTAAAATAATAATATGGGCTGTGATTTTATTCTTCAGTATAAGAGGAGCTGGTCCTTAACTCAGTCTAGGGTAATTTAACCCAGAGTAAATATGCAAATACAGCCCAGAACATACTTTCTTTCCTGTTACCTAGGGGTAATTGCCTCATCAAAATAGACTGGAGAGCATCTGTAATGAATATGTATGAACCATAAGCTGGAGTGTGTGAGCTGCAGAAACAGTGTTAGTAGCTGATTTCTGTAACATTACATTTCTCTTTATGAAACAGTGAGGGAGTCATGTAGTGGAGCTATTCTTTATTCCCTCTCTTTGCCTCCCTCTGGAATGATGCAGTTGGAGAGGTGAGAAGAGCAAAGCAGAACAGCCCAGACACTTACTAATAGTGTAAAAGGAACCAAAAAGGATCCCTAAGTAATGTCAGTTGAGGTTCTTGTTTTTGGTGCAGTGGCTTCGGTTCTGCTGATGTAATAACACTTGTATAAGGCTGTCTGTTGTCTGAACATAAATCATAAGGTTGATTGGTTGTTTCTTACAAATGCACTATTTGTGTGTACATATATATAAAAATGAATTTATAGACGAGAAACAATGGTTGGAAGCTGAGAGAAGCAACCTGGAATTAAAGAGAAACTTCCTGACAGTGAGGACAATCAACCAGTGCAACATCTTACCCCCAGAAATCGTGGGCGCTTCATTGCTGGATGTTTTTAAAAAGAGACTGGACAATCACCTGTCTGAGATGATATAGGTCCTCCTGCTTGGACTAGAAGACCTCCAAGATCCCTTCCAGCTCTATTCTATTCTATTCTATTCTATTCTATTCTATTCTATTCTATTCTATTCTATTCTATTCTATTCTTAACTCACAAATTTCTCTGTTTCTTTTGACTAAATTTCCCATAGAATTATCTGGATCCTGGAAAATTAGGATTTATCTTTATCTGAATCAGTGGAAACAAACTATTCTTAAACCATAGTTTATGAAGCTGTTTTACCATAATTTAAATTAATTCATATATCTGCAGTTGATGAGAAATATCAGAGAGGAAGGAAGAAGAAAAAATAGTGATTAAATTAGGATTGTTCTGTTAGGCCTTGGCTTTCTTTGTAAGTGTTCCCTAGCAATTTGAAGATGAAACACACTAATTTAGCTTTCAGAATTAATAGCTTTAATAAGAGCAGTGAGCTGGGGAAGGAAAGGGGAAGCAGGGAAGGGCAAAAAGACACTGATGGGTTGGGAGACCGTCAAATCTTCCCCTAAGGCCATTCCAGTAGTGACATGGACCACACAACCATTAACACACTGAGAGCAGAACAGGTTTGCAGATTGTCTGCCTATCCTGAGCCATGTATGGAACTACCAGTATAGATGTTTATCAGTAGTAATGAGATTGTGCCTAGGGTCAAATGATGTAAGCAAGAAGACAAAGAATGCTATGTACTGTTTATGGGTGACCAACTGGCTTACTGAACTATAAATTTCCATATGGCAGTCCATACTATGAATGTAGAGGTATTTATTTATTTGATGTCTCACAAATATACAATTAAAAAGGTTAAAAACATAACAACAAAACCTAAAAGTCCAGACAAGATAACAATCACATTTGTACCAAGCATAACTGGGTCTCCTCAGAGGCATTAATCCTAGGACTGGGAACAAAGCCAGGTCTTAAAAGCCTTCCAGAACCCCAAGAGAGTGGACACTTCCTTCCTTCCTTAATTCTAAGGGGTGCTCTTCTAGAGAGTGGGGAAGTTGTGCTTCCTTGGTATAACAAGATAGAACATAGAATAATAGAGTTGGAAAGGAACTTGGAGGTCTTCTAGTCCAACCCACAGCCCATGGCAGGAGATCCTATACCATTTCAGACAAATGCTGTCCAGTCTCTTCTTGAAAACCTCCAGTGATGGAGCATCCACAGTTTCCAGAGTCAAGCTATTCCACTGATTAATTGTTCTCACTGTCAAGAAATTTCTCTTTAATTCTAGGCTGGATCTCTGCTTGATAAGTTTCCATCTATTATTTCTTGTCCTGTCCTCACATGATTTTGGAGAATAGGTCAACCTCCTCTTTTCTGTGACAGCCCCTCAAATACTGGAAGACTGCTATCATATTACCTCTAGTCCTTCTTTTCATTAGATTAGACATACCCAATTCCTGCAGCCATTCTTTATATGTTTTAGCCTCCAGCCTCCTAATCATCTTTGTTGCTCTTCTCTTTACTCTTTCTAGGCTCTCAACATCTTTTTTGCATCGTGATGGCCAGTATTCCAAGTGTGGTCTCAGCAGTGCAGTATAAAATGGTACGATCACTTAATGTGATCTTGAAACTATTCCTCTGTTGATGCAACTAGGACTGCATTGGTTTGGCAGTTGCAGCACACTGCTGGCTCATATTTAAGTGGTGATATATCAGGACACCTAGATCTCTCTCACAGTTGTTACCGTTGAGCCAGGCACCACCTACTGCGTTTTTTTTCTTGTTTAATTGTAGGACCTTACTTTGCTTATCACTGAATTGCATTTTGTTGGATAGGGCCCAGTGCTCAAATCTGTCAAGGTCATTTTGAAACTTGAGTTTATCTTCTAAAGTGTTAACTATTCCCCCTAGCTTGGTATCATCTGCAAATCTGATGACTTCCTCTCTATCCCTTCATCTAAATCATTTGTGAAGATGTTGAAGAGTATTGAAGAGACTGATCCTTGAGGTACTCCACTGCATGCTTCTCTCCATGTAAATATAGTTCCATTAAGAATTTGCTGAGTACAATTGGTCAGCCAGTTGTGAATCCATCTGGTGATGGTAATGTTTATCAAGAGTAGGTTGTGGTTTACTTTGTCAAATAGACTTACTAAAGTCTAAGTAAACCATTCCCATAGTGTTTCCCTTATTCACTAATTTAGTCACTTTGTCAAAGAGTGCAATAAGGTTTGTCTGGCATGATCCGTTTTTGATAAATGCTGGCTTCTATTAATTATCTTGTTGATTTCTAGATGCTCACAAGTGCACTGCTTGATTATCTTTTCCAGGTCTTCCCAGATATTGATGTCAGGCTGATTGATCTGTAGTTTCCTGAGTCCATTTTGCCCTCCCCCCTTTTTGTAGATTGGAACCACATCGATTCTTTTCTAGTCCTCTGGTAGTTCTCATGTACCCCAGGAATTCTTGAAAGATTATGTTCAGTGGTTCTGAGATGAAACCATATAATTGAGGGAACCTGGAGGGCACCACTTAGCTTGAATATATTGGGCAGGCAAAAATGATTGGAAACAGGCAGTCCTGCATTTACAGAGACTCTATGCCATGAGCAGATTTATAGATAAGACCCTGCACCTTGAGCTGTACCCAGAAGCTGATTACAGCTAATATAACTCATGTAGAGCAAGAATATAACCAGAAATGCCTGCTATTGTTCATGCTACTGCATTTTGAACCTTATATTCATATACATAGGGGAAATTATCATTTGTAAGATACTTTTTAAAAACTGCAGTTTGGTTTCCATATAATTTAAGATAAGATACAAATAAATTATCTGGAGAATATTTGGATTATTGGAATTATGTGCCTCATGGTTGAAAATAGCTCTCCATAGGAGATGGGAGGAGAAATTTTATCCTTAGATAAAAAGACCTCATATAGTTGCATCCTAAAATGAAAACCTGAAAATGGATAATCTACAGGAAAAGAGGCTGTAATTCAAAGGATTTAAAAACACTGTTATAAAGATACGTTTAAAATCCCTCTGGCATATTTTAAGAGTACAACTGATATTTGTTTACTTACTTATAAGAGATCTATTTTGATTCAGAGTTGCTTCTTCAGATTTATGTAAAGCTGTATTGTTCCATCGAAGTTCTCAAATTTTGCAACACCATGACCTCTAACATGATAAGTGGATAAATCATTTGAATAAAATTATGATTTCAACTGGGGTAGGGTGGAGAAAAAATTAAATATATTGCTTAATTTAGTAATTAAATTTTAACCTACAGATTTTTATCAATGGGCATAATTGCTATCCACTGTTGAGTTGTTCAAGTAGACCATGGAACAAGTTCTGAAAGTCTTCCTCCTTTGTGCATGCTTGGTCAGGGTTTATTTATTTATTATTTATAAATTGCAATCCCCTAAAGCACAGGTCGGCAAACTGTGGTTCCGGAGCCACATGCAGCTCTTTGAGACTTCCCCTGTGGCTCCCAGCCTCCTCTGCCATTTGCAGACAGAGACAGCGACAGAGACAGAGACAGAGAGAGGCACTTGCGCTTCCCTGCTTCTCTGTCTCTCTCTGTCTCTCTCTCTGTGTGTTTGTTTCTCTCCCTCTGTGTGTGTGTGTGTGTGTGTGTGTGTGTGTGTGTGTGTGTAAAAGAGAATGGACTCATGGTGTTCTCCGACAAGCTGAAAAGCTTTTTAGGCGGGGCTCCTCCCTTTGCTGCGTCTTTGCAGGAAGCAGGAAGGGCAGGAGAGAGCTAGCTATCCCAGCTATGCTGACTCAGGAATTCTAGGAGTTGAAGTCCATGAGTCATAAAAGAGCCAAGGTTGCCTACCCCTGAGCTTCTTGGAGAACAGCTTGAAGCCAGCTTGCCAGGTGAGTAGAAGATCAGAGAGAGAAAGAGAGAGGGAGAGAGAGAGAGAGAAAGAAAGAGTGGGGGAAGAGGACTGGCAGACCAAGGGTAGAAAGAGAGGGAGGGAGAGAGAGAGGGTAGAAAGAGAGGGAGGGAGAGAGAGAGAGGGAGGGAGAGAGACCCTTTTGACATCTAAAATGAAGATAACACCGTATATATATATATATATATATATATATATATATATATATATATATATATATATATATATATATCTATATTGTTTTCTGAGGTTTTCGCGGGTTTTGTATAGGTCTTTGGTTGTTCGGGTTTTCTCCCGCGTAAAATTGGAAGTGTCTTGGCGACGTTTCGACGAAGTCCATTCGTCATCTTCAGGCTGGTGTTTTTAGCTTCGTGCTTCGAGCAGCAATGTGTGGTCTTAGCTGTTTCTTCCTTTTAACTGCCAGTGGGGGTATGAACTGATTGGTGGGAGCTTGGCTGTGTTCTGATTGGGTGGAGGTGTGTTCTGAATGGTTAGGGGCTTGGCTGTGCTCTGATTGGCTGGGGGAGTGTTCTGTTTGGTTGTGCTCAGGTAGTCTGAGTTGCAGAGGGGTTTAAGATTTTGGGGTTAGGGAGTCGTTTGTCAATAAGGGCAGGTTTCCAAATGGCTGGTAGGCGGGAGGTATCATCTCGCTTGTTCATGCTGTGTGGGCGTTTTTCTATCTCGATGGCTTCTCTGATTATTCTGTTATTAAAATGTTCACTTTTGGCAATGGTTCTGGTATTTTTAAAGTCAATTTCATGTCCTGTGGCTTTAAGGTGTTGGACCAGGGAAGATGTTGGTTCCTCTTTTTTGACTGAGTTCTTATGTTCTTCAATGCGTGCACTTATTCTTCTGTTGGTTTGTCCGATGTATGTGGTGGGACAAGTGGTGCATGGGATTTCGTATACTCCTTGATTTTCTAATTCAATTTTATCTTTGGGGTTTCTAAGGATGGTGGATATTTTTCTGTTTGTGCAGAATGCTGTTTTGATGTTGTGTTTATGGAGGATCTTACTGATTCTGTCTGTGGTGCCTTTTATGTATGGGAGGAGGGCTTTGCCGTTTTCTTGTTCTTTGTCTTGGATTTTAGTGGGGGTTTCTTTTTGGATTAGGAAACCTAATCCAAAAAGAAACCCCCACTAAAATCCAAGACAAAGAACAAGAAAACGGCAAAGCCCTCCTCCCATACATAAAAGGCACCACAGACAGAATCAGTAAGATCCTCCATAAACACAACATCAAAACAGCATTCTGCACAAACAGAAAAATATCCACCATCCTTAGAAACCCCAAAGATAAAATTGAATTAGAAAATCAAGGAGTATACGAAATCCCATGCACCACTTGTCCCACCACATACATCGGACAAACCAACAGAAGAATAAGTGCACGCATTGAAGAACATAAGAACTCAGTCAAAAAAGAGGAACCAACATCTTCCCTGGTCCAACACCTTAAAGCCACAGGACATGAAATTGACTTTAAAAATACCAGAACCATTGCCAAAAGTGAACATTTTAATAACAGAATAATCAGAGAAGCCATCGAGATAGAAAAACGCCCACACAGCATGAACAAGCGAGATGATACCTCCCGCCTACCAGCCATTTGGAACCTGCCCTTATTGACAAACGACTCCCTAACCCCAAAATCTTAAACCCCTCTGCAACTCAGACTAACCTGAGCACAACCAAACAGAACACTCCCCCAGCCAATCAGAGCACAGCCAAGCCCCTAACCATTCAGAACACACCTCCACCCAATCAGAACACAGCCAAGCTCCCACCCAATCAGTTCATACCCTCACTGGCAGTTAAAAGGAAGAAACAGCTAAAACCACACATTGCTGCTCAAAGCAAGAAGCTAAAAACACCAGCCTGAAGATGACGAATGTGACTTCGTCGAAACGTTGCCAAGACACTTCCAATTTTACGCGGGAGAAAACCCGAACAACCAAAGACCTATATACATATATATATATATAATAAAATATAAAAATGAACACTAGGGTAATAAAAACTAATGCTAAACGCATTAAGACCAGGGTCCATGAGCACGAATTAGCAGTGAGAAGGAGAGACTGTCACTCCCAAATATGGGCCCATATGGTGGATCTAGGCCATAAGTTTAACTTTAGTGACGTCAGTGTATTGGCAAATGATAACACCAAAGGGGCCGCCTTCTTAGAGAGGCATGGCTCTCAGACAGTAAGTCTATTAATAGGCACATTGACCTATGCCCATCCTATTTAGCCTTAAGATCATGGAGTGCCAATAATCGGCGGCAACACCCCCGACGGCTTGATAACAATCTGGATAGCACCCGCACCGCCCAACGAACCAGGTGCAATTCGAAAGAAAGGAAGCAAACGCGAGGCACCTTGACCATCCCCGCGGGACTGCCGCAATCCCAGAAGATCAGGGGAGGGACAGGAACCAAGGTCCGGACCCCCGGCTACAAAGAGGAGATGAGGGAAGATACGGCAGGTGGAAATGCGGAGGAATCACCAAACGCAATGGCCTGCCCACACACCAAAAGAAACATCGCAGCTGGTCGGGAAAGGAGGAGAAAACCTCCCCATGTAGCTGGAACGATCAGCTCCTATGAGGACAAACCACGGGAGGTGGTTGATGATGAACCCCTACATACCGTTGGAGAGGAGGAAGGAAAGTCGGAGAGCGGCAGGGGGCGAGAGATCGAGCTGTCATACCCCCTACCTGACGATCCTGAGGACTCCCATAGAACATACGCGATCGCTTCCAACAAGGTAAAAAAGGGGAGAACTAAGGAAGAACACGGTAACCAGGAGGGACGCGCCCCGATGACTGTGCACACACCCCCAGGATTGAGCACTCGGAGTAAGACACGTGCGAGACAGCTGGGCATGACAACGAACAAGAGACGACCCCTCCACCATGCGGAATACCCCCCCACGCTATACCAGACTCGTAACAATTTACGGGATTACCAGGATGATAAACATATTAAAATCGAAAGCATTGAGACCGGAAATATATGGGACTCTAAAAGTAGCAACCGGACAGAACGGGGCGGAGAAAGGAACTTGGAACGTCCACCACCACCCAAGCCTGAGGGGAGATCGGAACATGAAAGCAACCGAAATAACTGGAATTGCCATTCAGCTAATCTGAGGTTGGGAGAACTGGAGACGGACGAGGATAAAAATACAACTAAGAAGAGAAAAAAAGCGCAGGCCAACTACACACGGCTGAACCAATCAGGCCCCATAACAAGATCAAGGAGCCGAGTGCAAACCTCGGCACGCCTATAAAAAGACCTTCTCATTCTCTGGCACGCCAGCCCTGAGGATGCCGGCAGGTGACGGCGAAAGCTTGGCGCTTTTTAAAACTTTTATAGTTTTAACCCATTAAAAACTTCTTTAGTTTTTATTACCCTAGTGTTCATTTTTATATTTTATTATGAATATCCCTAGGGTTCACATTTTTAACCTTTTTAATATAGATATATAGATATATATATATATATATATATATATATATATATATATAGATATATGTTTTCTGAGGTTTTCGTGGGTATTTGTATGTAAGTCTTTGGTTATTCGGGTTTTCTCCTGCGGAAAATGGTGTTTTTCAGCTTCGTGAAAACACCAGCTGAAGATGGACGAATGGGACTTCGGCGAAATGTCGCCAAGACACTTCCAATTTTACGTGGGAGAAAACCCGAACAACCAAAGACCTAAATATAATATATATATATATATATATATATATATATATATATATATATATATGTAGGTCTTTGGTTATTCGGGTTTTCTCCCACGTAAAATTGGAAGTGTCTTGGCGACGTTTCGACGAAGTCCCATTCGTCATCTTCAGGCTGGTGCTTTCAGCTTCGTGCTTCGAGCAGCAATGTGTGGTCTTAGCTGTTTCTTCCTTTTAACTGCCAGTGGGGGTATGAACTGATTGGGTGGGAGCTTGGCTGTGTTCTGATTGGGTGGAGGTGTGTTCTGATTGGTTAGGGGCGTGGCTGTGCTCTGATTGGCTGGGGGGTTGGCTGTGCTCTGATTGGCTGGGGGGTTGGCTGTGCTCTGATTGGCTGGGGGAGTGTTCTGTTTGGTTGTGCTCAGGTTAGTCTGAGTTGCAGAGGGGTTTAAGATTTTGGGCTGCCTTGCTATTTTTTGGCTTCGCGTTTGTGGTCGTGCCTCATTTCATGGAGGGTGTCAGTTTGCTTCATGTATGGATTGGAGGGCTTTAAAGTGGCTAATGATGCAGCTCTGGTCTGGCTTCTGGTTTGTGGTCGTGCCTCATCATCGGTGTGGCTTTGGGTTTGCTTTTTGCGTGGATGTGTGGTGGTGACATCCTGTGTGGTTTTTGTGAGTGTGGGTCTGGTATCATTTTTTGTGTTAGGGAGTCGTTTGTCAATAAGGGCGGGTTTCCAAATGGCTGGTAGGCGGGAGGTATCATCTCGCTTGTTCATGCTGTGTGGGCGTTTTTCTATCTCGATGGCTTCTCTGATTATTCTGTTATTAAAATGTTCACTTTTGGCAATGGTTCTGGTATTTTTAAAGTCAATTTCATGTCCTGTGGCTTTAAGGTGTTGGACCAGGGAAGATGTTGGTTCCTCTTTTTTGACTGAGTTCTTATGTTCTTCAATGCATGCACTTATTCTTCTGTTGGTTTGTCCGATGTATGTGGTGGGACAAGTGGTGCATGGGATTTCGTATACTCCTTGATTTTCTAATTCAATTTTATCTTTGGGGTTTCTAAGGATGGTGGATATTTTTCTGTTTGTGCAGAATGCTGTTTTGATGTTGTGTTTATGGAGGATCTTACTGATTCTGTCTGTGGTGCCTTTTATGTATGGGAGGAGGGCTTTGCCGTTTTCTTGTTCTTCGTCTTGGATTTTAGTGGGGGTTTCTTTTTGGATTAGGTTTGTAATCTTATTTCTTTGGAATCCATTGGATGTTAGTACATTGGTGAGAGTGTGTAGTTCAGATTTTAGGTGTTGTTCGTCAGCTAAGCGTTTTGTTCTGGAGATGAGTGTCTTGGCTACAGAGTTGATCTGTGCTGGGTGGTGGTGTGAGAGAGCGTGCAGATAGCGGTTTGTGTGTGTTTTCTTCTGGTAGATGGTGTGTCCTAGGGAGCCATTGGATTTCTTGTAGACTAAGACATCCAGGAAGGGAAGTTGGTTGTTAGCTTCTGTTTCCATGGTGAACTGTATTTTGGGGTGTAGGCTGTTGAGGTGTGTGAGGAAGTTGTCCAGTTTTTCTTTCCCATGTGGCCAGATTATGAAGGTGTCATCTACAGGTTTTTGAGTATAACCTGGCATGTGTTGCAGTTGATCTTGTATATTTGATGCAACCCAAAGAACCATTACCAACCAGTGGTTTGTCCTCCATTGTATACAAGATCAACTGCAACACATGCAAATGTAACTACATTGGAGAAACATCAAAAAGACTTAAAACCAGAATACATGAGCATGTTTTGGCAGTAAGAAGAACAATGTTCCCAAGTCTGGACCCATATAGCTGAGCATGGCCACACTTTCAACTTTAAAGGAGCAGAAGTCATTGCTCATGATTCCACCAAAGGAGGCCGTCTTTTAAAAGAAGTTTGGTTTTCAGACTGTGATTCTATTAATAGACACCTAGACCTACTACCTCCTTACCAAACCCTAAAAAGACATTTACAAAAACATAAAATACCTAAACACTTCAACCCAAGTAATAATAACACAAAAACACCACCCCACCCACTTATCAAACCCCAAACCAACACAATAGATATCCTTTCTACAACACAATCCTTTTCAAACCTAATTAAAGAATATAATTCTAACACAACCATGACAACTCACACAACCAACACACCATGTTCTGATATTCTCACACACAGAAACAACAACCCCCCTGACCACAACATCCAGGACACAAACATCCAAAACATAAATCCTGCAACCTCACAAGACACTCACACATAACAAACATACACACACAACACCTAAGTAACAACAGAATATTAAGACCAAGACCAAAACTCCCCCCTGCAATGAAATATGACTTATCACATTCAATGGAACAAAATATTACAGCCCAATTCCCAAACACCACAAAACCACCCACAACTAATAAGCATAACAAATGAACACACACAAACATTCCAAATAACTGTACCCAACAAAACACACACACACAGTAACCCTACACCAAACAAACTATACAATCCAAGAGGCTGGCTAAAAGGCATGCTGGATCTACGCGCCAAACATCTGACAAGCGCGACTTTTAAAATGGTCTTGAGACTGACTGCTCTATGCCTTTAAGGTAGTGGTTTTCAACTTTTTTAATGCCGCGACCCCCAACCGGTCATAAGTTGAGGACTACCCAACTGGTCGTAAGTCGAGGACTTTCCTGCCCGGGAGTGCCGCGCACGCGTGGTGCCGCCCTCTGCACCGGCCAAGGCGTAGCTGGCAAGCGGCAGAGATGGCGCAGGCCAACCACCGGCTGGGCCACCAGCTGGCCCAGCCCAAGGGAGGTAAGGCACCTGCTGGGCCCCACACGTGCCAGCAACCCTCCCTGCGCCCGCTGGCCTCCCACCTCCCACCCCTGGCCCTCTTTTACTTACATTTTTAGTAGTTGCTCAGCAGGGAGGGGTGGAAACTTCCAGACAGCTCGCCTTCGCTGCAGACAACTTGCAGCACCATTTGCAGAATGGAACTTTTGGTGCGCTCAGCAGGGCAGAGACAGCCTGGACAACTCCTATTGGCTTTCAAAAGCCAATAGAATAAAAGGGAGTAGCACAGCTAAGGAAAAGGGAAAAAAATGGTGGACTGTGTTGTTTGGTGACTCACGTGAAATGGTCGTTTGACCCCAACTGGGGTCCTGACCCAGAGGTTGAGAATCACTGCTTTAAGAGCTTCTTAAGCACGTTATGTGAACATGCCTCACTGCAACCATTTTTAACTGTTATGTAAATTTATGCACATACTCCCCCTTCTCATTTAGCCCTTTGCTCTGATGATGCTAACAGGTTGTTAACGAAAGCTCAGCAATTAATAAAAAAAAGCCTTTTATCTTACATCCCAGAGCTCTTTATTTTTATCTGATTGACTATATATATATACATACATACATACATATATATATATAGTCAATATATATATATACATACATATATATTTGTTTTCTGAGGTTTTCGCGGGTATTTGTATGTAGGTCTTTGGTTGTTCGGGTTTTCTCCCGCATAAAGTTGGAAGTGTCTTGGCGACATTTCGACGAAGTCCCATTCGTCATCTTCAGGCTGGTGCTTTCAGCTTCGTGCTTTGAGCAGCAAGGTGTGGTCTTAGCTGTTTATTCCTTTTAACTGCCAGTGGGGGTATGAACTGATTGGGTGGGAGCTTGGCTGTGTTCTGATTGGGTGGAGGTGTGTTCTGACTGGTTAGGGGCTTGGCTGTGCTCTGATTGGCTGGGGGAGTGTTCTGTTTGGTTGTGCTCAGGTTAGTCTGAGTTGCAGAGGGGTTTAAGATTTTGGGCTGCCTTGCTATGTTTTGGCTTCGCGTTTGTGGTCGTGCCTCCTCTTCATGGAGGGTGTCAGTTTGCTTCATGTATGGATTGGAGGGGTTTAAAGTGGCTAATGATTAATTAAATTAATTAATTAATTAATTAAACCCCTCCAATCCATACATGAAGCAAACTGACACCCTCCATGAAGAGGAGGCACGACCACAAACGCGAAGCCAAAACATAGCAAGGCAGCCCAAAATCTTAAACCCCTCTGCAACTCAGACTAACCTGAGCACAACCAAACAGAACACTCCCCCAGCCAATCAGAGCACAGCCAAGCCCCTAACCATTCAGAACACACCTCCACCCAATCAGAACACAGCCAAGCTCCCACCCAATCAGTTCAGACCCCCACTGGCAGTTAAAAGGAAGAAACAGCTAAGACCACACATTGCTGCTCAAAGCACGAAGCTGAAAACACCAGCCTGAAGATGACGAATGGGACTTCGTCGAAACGTCGCCAAGACACTTCCAACTTTACGCGGGAGAAAACCCGAACAACCAAAG
Source organism: Crotalus tigris (assembly GCF_016545835.1). NCBI lineage: Eukaryota > Metazoa > Chordata > Lepidosauria > Squamata > Viperidae > Crotalus > Crotalus tigris. Next base: position 2,226,698 of record NW_024100464.1, on the reverse strand, counting down.
ACCTACATACATATATATATGTGTGTAAAAAAGGATATATGCAGTATTATCTTCATTTTAGATATCAAAAGGGTTTTGCGGCTCCCAGTGTTTTGTTTTCGGTGGGAAACGGGTCCAAGTGGCTCTTTGAGTGTTTTGGGTTGCCTACCCCTGCCCTAAAGTTACTCCCAGGGTCACAAGCCATAGTTTGAGAATTCCTGTGTTATAGCCCTGGTGGTATATTGATATGTTGCAATATAATAGTTACATTGCATCTTACTATAGTTGTAATAATCAGCTTTCAAATTCAGTGGTGAGATTGCTTGAGAGAGAAGAGTTCTGACACTTCTTGTTTCATTCAGCAGCAGCTGAAAAAGAAGCATCTACTGGTGGTAATCCTAACTATCTCATGGAGAAGGGATTTTCTGCAATGGGCAGCTCCTCTTATAAGTTTTTGGTCTCCTTGCTGGTCCCCCCAGAGCAAACTGTAGCCTCTCCAGGCATCCACCCTGCTTCATTACAGTCTCCGTTCAGGCTAAGCTTGGACTTCTTAAACTTCCAATCCTTATAATTACTATGATTAAAAGTAGCTGCAAGGGAACTATTTGCAACACCAAATAAAACATGTGAGTCTCTGCTTGAGCCAATGTCACAGGTTTCCAGCTCAGGGGACCATGAGAGATGAAGGAACCACCAAGCTTGGTTGGTACAGTGGCTGTCAGCTCGGTTCACCCTAGCTGTCAAACACCAAATGCAATGGGCTTCATTTTTTTAATTGACACCTTCTTCTTGTGCTCAGTGCTTATACACATATTAGCCTCATTTGCTTTCAGTCACTTTGTCTTTATCTCTCAAATCCATCCTCAGGTCCCTCAAATAAAGAAGCATTCAGTAATGGGAACTAACTGGACAATCCATGCTTCTGAAGGTTCAAGCAAGGGCTGTCATTGTCTTGGCAGAATAAAAGAACAGCAACAAAGACAAGAACTAGCAGATGCACCCTGGGCTTTGAAAAAGAATAGGGCAAAGCTTTGGAAAAGGTCTAGCCCTAATATGTTTGTATCAAATTTGACTCTGCAATTATCCCAGAATTCCCTGGAAGGGTTGTGTTATACCTAACTGTAGAACTAACTAACTAATGGTTATGGAAAGATTGAAACTATTGCACTTATCCAGTTTTATAGAAAAAAAGTAAATGTTCTGAAGCTTGATTCGGATCAATTCAATGCACTATTGGCTAGTGGTGGAAGTGATTTTAAATAGTTGCAACTTCTGTGCTAGAATGGCTGCTGGAGTCAGCTCAAACAACATCCAAAACATAGACTCATAGAATCAAAGGGCTGGAAGGGACCTTGGAGGTTCTATAGTACAACCTCCTGCCCATGGCAGGAGGCTTGTTATCATCCCAGACAAATTGTTGTCCAATCTTTTCTTGAAAGCCTCCAGCAATGGAGCACTCACAACACTAGCAAGTGCCAGGAAATTCCTCCTTAATTCAAAGTTGTATCTCTCTTTAACAATTTCCACCCATTGCTTCTTGTCCTACCCTCAAGAATAAGTCAACACTCACCTCTTTGTGGTAGCCCCTCATGTACCAGAAGAGAGCTATCATGTCACCCATAATGCTTCTCTTCATTAGGCTAGACATACCTTAACTATTGTTCATATACTTTATCCTGCAGACTCCTTATCATCTTAGTTCCTCTTCTCTGCACTCTTTCAAGGCTCTTGGTATCTTTTTTGTATTATGGCGATCAAAACTCAAAGCAGTATTTCAAGTGTGGCCTCGCTAGTGCAGTATAACCACTGTGTCAACTTTGAAAATGAGTGTGGCTGCAGCCATTTTTCCTACTCATTTTCAGTTGACAGATAGCACAGAGGGAGGGGGGTTTACCAGCTGCTCTGCTAGACTAAATAGATTTTCTTCCATGGGAACCAATGTCATTGGCTGCTCCCGGGAGTAAGCTGGGTGTTCTATGAAAAGCCCGCCAAGAATATGTATTGGGGAACATAGTAGCTTGCATAGCTTTAGGGGTGGGATTTCTTAACTTTTTATTGGGGATTGTTACATATCTATTCAGACTTGGTTTCACTTTTGACGTGTCGATACTTTGTATCAATACATTTTCCTTGAGGAACTTGCAAGCCTCGGAGTTCTACTTTATTTGTCTCTGTCTGTCGGAACCATGAAACACTGGCTCATACCTAAATGGTGGTCTACTAGGACACTTAAGAACCTTATCACAGTCACTACTGTTGAGCCAGTTACCACCTATTCTATACCTGTCAAGATTCTTGAAGCGCTTAACTCTCTTAAGCAAATACACCAGCTGCAGTTTTTTATAAATAGATTGCCTATTCTACATTAAAATATTAGGTCAGAAAATTCACCTATAAGAACGTCCTGCCGGCGTATGAAGCAAACGATCCACCAGGTACGTTGCGGTAGTCAACAAAGGTTTATTTCTCCGTTGAAAACAAAACCAGCTCTGGGACACACCCCTTCCCCGCGTCCTAAATAACCCGATCACCACACCCACCGTGTACGCCCCAATCACCCTGATTATCCTCGTAGATTACAGCCCTCACCTGTACCGCGCCTCCACCCCGCCCCCCTTCCCAGCAACCACAACTTGTCAGACCCAGCGTCCTATGTTGGTATGTCCATTTTGCATAATGCCGGTCTATCCCATTCTCTCCGTCGGCACGGTAATTAGTCACATGGGCCGTCCGTCACTGTGTAAGCGCCGGCAGCAGTTCATTCACATCGCCGGTGCTCGGCTCCCACAGGGCTGCTTGGAGCGCTATACGGAGATTCGGGTACCGTACCTCTTCTACACGCAGGTAGGTCTCACGCTGGGTCTGACATTCGGCTCCCCCTCACCATAAAGCCCCCTGAAATGGAACATGAACAATTACATCTATTATCTGGCCATCGTGGGCGTGTCACCTATCCCCCGGCCCCTTAGCTTGTGCGGCCACATCCTGTGATATCGACGGGTGAGGGCAGGGACGGAAACATCCTCCTCCCGTACCCAGGATGCCTCAGATAAGGGGTATCCCTTCCATAACACCAGATAATACAGGTTGCCCCTCCGCCACCGAGAATCTAGTATGTCTTGTACCTCATACCTTCCCGGGGCAATGGGTCCTGGGGGAGGTTTGTTGTGGGTGTCCCCCTCTACAGGCTTCAACAAACTCACATGGAATACTGGGTGTATCTTACCAAGCAATTCCGGCAACTGAAGCTGCACCGTAACAGGGTTGATGATGCGTACTATGCGGAAGGGCCCAATGTATTTTGGCGCTAGCTTCTTGCATGGTACCTGTAACTTAACATATTTGGTTGATAGGTACACCCGATCACCCACTCTTAGTTGCATTGGTATTCTACGACCCTTGTCAGCCTGCTCTTTCGCTATCCTTTCTGCTTGCTGTAAGGCCTTTTTTACTGTACCCCACACCTGGCCTGCACGGGACATCCAGTCTCCAGGCTGTAGGTTCAAGTCTCCCGGCGACTCGCCCCCAGGCAGCGGAACTGGGTCGTATCCGTAAACTACTTGAAAGGGGGTTAACCCGGTGCTTTTATGTACTGCGTTGTTATACACTAACTCTGCGAACGGCACGAAATCTATCCAATCCGACTGCTGGTAAGATACATACGATCGTAGATATCGTGAAATCGCTGCGTTAGCCTGTTCCGCCGCCCCATTGGTACAAGGATGGTATGCGGAACTCAGTCCTTGTGTGGTTCCGATGCTCGCGAGGAATTGACGCCAGAATTGGGCTGTGAACTGAACGCCCCGGTCGGAAATAATCCGACGAGGTGCTCCATGTAATCGATAAATATGTTGCACAAACAATTTTGCTAACTTCCTCGCAGACGGCAACCCCTTGCAGGGGACAAAGTGTGCTTGTTTCGAGAATAAATCAACAACCGTCTATATGACCGTGTAACCCCTGACGTTTGGTAACTCAACGAGGAAGTCCATCCCGATGTCCTGCCAGGGCCGAACTGGGTTAGACACCGATTGTAGCAGTCCCATCGGTCTCTTCGGTACCACTTTAGCTTGTGCACATATATGGCATTCCTTGACATACCGCTCAATATCCTTCCGTAGGCTAGGCCACCAGAACCGGCGTCTCGCCAGGTGGAGCGTCTTTACAAATCCAAAATGACCTGCCACCTTGGAGTCGTGACATTGGTGAAATACCCGATGACGCAATTCCGGGGGGATGTATAACCTATTCCGATACCAGGCCAATCCATCACGATGGGTTAACAATTCGGGATTCGCTTGCAACCAGGGATCGGTCACCAATACTGACTGCAATTCCTCCTCCAGCGTTGCCACTTTTGCACATCCCCCCGTCTGCGCGGGCTCCATACTACATATCGGCATAATAGTTTGGATCACTTGTTCCTTTTTACTATCATATTGTGGTAGCCGTGAGAGCGCATCTGCTAAGAAGTTCTTCCCTCCGGGTACTACCTTCAGGCTAAACCTGAACCGCTGAAAATACTGCGCCCATCGAACGTGTTTTGGCGCCAATCTCCTCGGCGTCTGGAGGACCATTAGGTTCCGGTGGTCCGTCCACACCTCGAAGGGGTGCTGTGCACCTTCCAATAAGTGGCGCCAGGTGGATAATGCCCATTTTATTGCGAATGCCTCCTTCTCCCACACCGCCCACCGTCGCTCTGGGTCGGTAAATTTTTTGGAGGTATATGCGCACGGTTGCAATTCGCCCTGTCCGTTACGTTGCATCAAAAGTGCTCCGACGGCCACATCACTGGCGTCGGCTTGCACCACATATGGTCTACTCGGGTCGGGGTGTAATAACACTGGTTCCTTTGCAAATAGTCGTTTTAGCGACTCAAAGGCCCGTTGACAGTCCACAGTCCAATCTAATGCTTGTTTAGGGTGAGGTTTGCCAGTCGTGGTTTTGGTGCGTAACAGTTGGGTTAATGGTAGGGCCACGTCGGCGAACGAGGGGATGAACTGCCGGTAGAAATTGGCAAACCCCAAGAATCTCTGCAGTTGACGACGGTTCCTTGGGGCCTGCCATTCTAAGACACTGCGAACTTTACTAGGATCCATTTCTATCCCTGTAGCGGAGACTCTGAACCCTAAATAGTCAATCCTAGTCTTGTGAAACTCGCACTTCGACAACTTACAGTATAAATTGGCATCCAGTAATTTTCGCAGTACTGTCCGTACTAATTGCACATGGTCTTCCAACGTCTGTGAGTAGATCAGTATGTCATCCAGATATACAAGGACACCTCTATATAGATGGTCATGCAACACTTCGTTGATCAGTTGCATAAATACAGCCGGCGCTCCTTGTAATCCGAAAGGCATCACCTTGAATTGGTAGCTACCCAGGGGACAGTTGAACGCTGTTTTCCACTCATCCCCTTCTCTGATGCATACCCTATAGTATGCCTCACGGAGGTCTAGTTTTGTAAAGATTTTCCCAGCTGCTAAATGGGTAAGTAGGTCTTTCATAAGCGGCAGGGGATAAACCTGGTCTATGCACACAGCGTTCAGGCCTCGAAAGTCTACACACAATCGCAATCCCCCGTCCTTTTTCCCCTGGAATATGACTGGGGCTGCTATCCGCGAACGTGCTGACTCTATAAAGCCCCTAGCCAAGTTCTTATCAATGTACTTTCTCAATTCTTGCAATTCTGCAAATGTCATAGGGTACATTCTGGGTTTAGGCAACTTGGCCCCAGGAGCGAGTTCGATTGCACAATCTGTCCATCGGTGAGGTGGCAAACAGTCACACTCCCGTTCGCTGAACACAGCCGCGAGGTCATCATATACCTGTGGATATTGAACCTCGCCCTTCTCCTGTACCGGTTTTGAGGAGTTTAACTCTTTACCCCTAGTCTGGTCATCCGGCGGCCGTGGTTGAGGGCCCACTGCTAGCCTTAGGTGTCTGGATCCCTCTGCCCACCAGATCGTGGGTGTCCACTTATCCATCCACACTAATCCCAGAATGACAAACTCGGACATAGTGGGAACAACTATGAAGCGTATAAGTTCCCAATGACCCCCTATATCCATTCTAACAGGCTCCGTCACCAATGTAGTCGGGACCCCTCCCAACAGAGAGCCATCCACTTGTTCAAAACAAATCGGGGATTTTAATCGGGCCACCCTGATCCACATCTGTTGCACCACTCCCTTACTGATTAGGCACCTTGTGCACCCTATGTCCAGTAATGCCGAAAAGGGCATCGACTCACCCGTAACCGGGCTTGTCAATGTAATCGGGATGGTGAAGGGGACGATGGGTTCACTCACCATTGGATCCTCCACCGGCTCTTCCTCCTCGTACTCCTGCAATATAGGGAACGCCTCATCGGGTTTTTGCTGGACCTGCGACTGTCCCAGTTGGTAGGCAACCCGTGATTTCTCTGCTGGTCTCTTTGGCGTGACCCCTGGTGTACCAATCGCCGTAGGTGTACCTGTTGGCTTGGGTAATCCACACTCCGTGGCTCGATGACCCGGCCGGTTACAGCGGAAGCATCTGAAGGTAGGCCTCGAACGTACCGTTCCCGGCACGGTCTGCGTGGTACCACCCACGGGCCTATCCTCCCGCCTTCCGGGATGATCCCTCAGCCCGACATCCAACTCTACCGCTGCCCTATACCAGTCGGCTAGACGCCCCATCACTCCCCTGACTATACATGCTTGACGGATGGTGGTATCCAGGCCAGTGCGGAAGTGGTGGATTAGCAAGCTGTCTGGCCATGACCTGAGTCTCCCTGCCACCTTTTGGAACTCGCGAATATATTCCTGTACTGGTCTACCCTTTTGCTGCAATCCCACTAACTGGACCTCAGCCCGTAGCTGGCGTGTTGTGTCCTCAAACCTCGTTTTCAGTGCATCGAGGAAAAGGCCTACATCGGCTAGCTCCCTGGCTTGGTCGCTATATAGGTCTGCGGCCCAAGCAGCGGCCTCTCCTTGCAAGCTCGCAGTGACCGCTACCACCATTGCCCAGTTGGACGAATACAGGGTTGTATAACGATCCAGATGGTTCAGTACATGGCTAAGGAATACCGCCAGACGGTCCGGATCCCCGTCGAACGTGAGGGAAATGGGTGGAGGATTCCACATCACCTGCTGAGGCCATGGAGCCGGCACCTGACCGCCATATGGGCCCATCCCTGGATGCGCTATAGGACGGGATCCCGCTCCCAGGGAGTCCGCCCCATCCCCGTCCGGACCCTCCGGTGGAGGCCGCACTCCCCGTGTGTCCAGTCCATACCGTGGGCGCTCGGTTCCGGTTTGCCTTGCCACCGGGTCACGTAGTGTGAAACGACCCCCTGGCGGTAGTTTAAACTCCGGGCTTGCCATTTGAAAGCGGGGCACATACGGGGTGCTATCCTTAACGGGGCTGCGCATGGTAGCTGGATAGATACGCTCCCCGAATTGTTCCCTAAGGACCTCTAACGTATATTGTCCTGGAGCTGTGGAACAGCTCCAGTCCTCTTCGTCATCTCCGGTCATCCGGCGTTCCCTCCAGCCGGCGAAACTGGGTGCCAGCCGCCGCCCCCTACCATCCTCTGGGAGACCTGCGGCTGAACCGAGCCACCACTCGCCTTCTCCCAGCGTAGGCTTGCGCCGTCTGGTTCCTGGCTCCACAGCCGCAGGGACACGTCCCCTCTCTTTCGGGCGCACCGCCGGCTGCTCCTCCCCCTCGACTCCAGTGTCCGGGCTCTCCAACTGCTCGTCGGCCTCTGTAGGCTCCTTGCCACTAATCGGGTCCTCCTCCTGTGTTCCCTCGGCCATAACTCCGCAGCACCAGCCGACCGCGCAAGGGGCAAGAAGTGAGAGCTGGTTTACTATAAGAACGTCCTGCCGGCGTATGAAGCAAACGATCCACCAGGTACGTTGCGGTAGTCAACAAAGGTTTATTTCTCCGTTGAAAACAAAACCAGCTCTGGGACACACCCCTTCCCCGCGTCCTAAATAACCCGATCACCACACCCACCGTGTATGCCCCAATCACCCTGATTATCCTCGTAGATTACAGCCCTCACCTGTACCGCGCCTCCACCCCGCCCCCCTTCCCAGCAACCACAACTTGTCAGACCCAGCGTCCTATGTTGGTATGTCCATCTTGCATAATGCCGGTCTATCCTGTTCTCTCCGTCGGCACGGTAATTAGTCACATGGGTCGTCCGTCACTGTGTAAGCGCCGGCAGCAGTTCATTCATGTCGCCGGTGCTCGGCTCCCACAGGGCTGCTTGGAGCGCTGTACGGAGATTCGGGTACTGTACCTCTTCTACACGCAGGTAGGTCTCACGCTGGGTCTGACATCACCTAGTTCAGAACACAGCAACTGTTAGTCCCTTAATAGGATCAGCTTGAACTATCTTGCCTGTAGTAATTTATAAACTACTGTTCTTCTGAGGGACCTAAATAGCTTGGAATCACATATTTTAGATGGTCACCTTCTTGTAAATAAATCTGTTTGATTCAGAGGTTTATACTCAAAAACCTGCAGCATAGCATCATGGATCTGCCCCTGGACCCCACTCCAGATGTGAATTCAATCAGAATAGAAGGGATCCTGGAGTTCTTCTAGTTCAACTCTCTGCTCAAGCAGGAGGCCCTGTATCATTTCAAACAGGTGGCTATCCAGTCTTTTCTTAAAAACCTCCAGTGATGAAGCACCCACAACGTCTGTAGGCAAGCTGTTCCACTGGTTAATTTTTCTTATTGTTAGGAAGTTTCTTCTTAATTCTAGGTTGCTTCTCTCCTTGATTGGTTTCCATCCATTGTTTCTTGTCTTCTGGTGCTTTGGAAAATAAGTTGACCCCCTCTTCTTTGTGGAGGAGGAGGAGAAGGAGGAGTTTGACTTTGTAGAGGAAAGGGCAGAGCCGAGTATTAGTCAGGATCGGGGCTCATAGAGTGCTAGCCTGATGGGGCAGCCTCAGCTGGGTCGATTAGAGGACCAACAGGCTGAGTGAGGTGAGCTGCAGCAAGTTGTCCAGGAGGCTCCAGGCAAGGACTAGGAGCTGCTACCACTCATTAGCAATGAAAAGGAGGTGGAATCCACACCTCCCCCTGATCCAAGGACACACAGAGCAGAGAGGAGACAGGAACAACTTCAGTCAGCTAGATTACTCATGAGGGGCCTCTCATAAAGACCTGCACTGGCGTTGCCTACTTAATCCCACTCTGAGGACTTGAGTGTTGCTGGAACAATGTGCCCAGTTCTATGTCTTGTGTGCTCATGCTGTGTATCCTGATCTATTTGAATCATAGACTGTTTTCATGAACCTTGTGTATGCCTGTTGGACTCGGTTACACAGTGACTCTTGCCGTGTTGATCTTGCAATTTGGATCTGCACAACAGGGGTAATTTCCAAGGACTTGTTTGGGGACTTTGAATAAACACCAGTACAACTCTTGCTGTACGTGATGGTGGTGGGGAACAGGGGAGCACACATACATAGAAAACAGGTGGCTTCCACTGCATCATCATGACTACTATTTTGATGTTTCATGAGGGTTACCTCTACCCTCAGAAATCAAGAGTCAAGTGAATAGAAATAAGCTATTTTCTGTCTCTTGGAGAAATGGTAAGAGGAAAGTGAGTTGAAGGCAGCCAGAAAAAGGCTGATTGGTGACTTGATAAAGAACAATTAGTTAATTACATCCTCTGAGCTCAAGATTTATATGACTTCCAAGTATATTATCTCAGAGATCTAAGGAACAATTCAGAGGTATAATAAGAATATAAGTAAAGCTGGAATTCAAATGTCTATGATTTTTACTTGAAACTATAGCACTCTCCCAGAAAGATACAGATATGATGGGCTAAAATAGGATGATAGTTTTGGTGGAATCCAGTTTTGAGTTACAGCTTGCATAAAGTTACTGATTATAATGGCTGTGGCTTCTAGTAGCTATAGTCCAAACAATAGCAGTGAACTTATTGCTGGGCTTGAATGGGTGTGTGTGTTTTTTAGTAACATATATGAGTAGGATAAGGAGGTGTAAAGGCTCAGTGGTTAAAGGCGTTGAGCTTGTCAGCTGGAAAGTTGAGAGCCTGGGTTAAAGACCTGGATTGTAGACCAGACAGTCAATCCAGAGAGGTATGTTGTCTCCCTGGAGCAAAAATCAAAGATGTGGCTGAGAATCTAACCAAAATAATAAAACCCCTTTCTTCTACCACTTGTAGGGGCAAATGACATGAAAATGGACCTGAAAAAGGGTGAGCAATCTTTAGGATCTCTAGGACCTAATTGCAAGAAAAACCCCTAGAAAACAAATCAAATAATGAGGTAAGGAGGAATGGGAAGGAAGACAAACTACTGTATATTCCAGCGTATAAGACGACTGGGCGTATAAGACGACCCCCGACTTTTGAGAAGATTTTCAGGGTTTAGAAAGTCATCTTATATGCCGGAAAATACGGTACTTAGATTTCAGTAAGGCATTTGACAAAATAGACCACAACCTACTCCTTGGTAAGCTAGAAAAAGATGGAGTAGACAACATTACCACCAGATAAATCTGTAGCTGGCTGACAAACTGTACTCAATGAGTGGTCCTCAATGGCACTACATCCACATGAAAAGAAGTAAGCAGTGGGGTACCACAAGGTTCTGTCTTAGGCCCAGTACTCTTCAATATCTTCATCAATAATTTAGATGAGGGAACTGAAGGGGAACTCATCAAATTTACAGATGACATCAAATTGACAGGAGTAGCCAACACCCCAGAAGACAAATTCAGGAACCAAAAAGATCTTGACAAACTTGAACAATGGGCCCTATCCAACAAAATGAGTTTCAATGTGGAGAAAAGTAAAGTCTTACATTTAGACAGAAAAAACCAAAGGTACAAGTACAGATTGGGCGAGACCTGGCTTAATAACAATAACTGTGAGAGGGACCCTGGAGTCCTAGTGAGTGTGGGTCTTGACTATGAGTCAGCAGTGTGCAGCTGCAACCAAAAAAGCTAATACAATCCTGGGTTGTATAAACAGAGGCACCACTTTATAAAATCCTAGTAAGACCACATCTGGAATATTGCAGCCAATTTTGGTCACCATATCACAAAAAAGATGTTGAGAGTTTGGAAAAAAATCAGAGAAGAGCAACTAAGATGATCAAAGGCCTGGAGACTAAAACATGTGAAGAACAGCTGTGGGACTTAGGTCTGGCTAGTCTAAAGAAAAGAAGAAATAGAAGAGACATGATAGCAGTATTCCAGTATCTGAGGGGCTGCCACAAGGAAGAGAGGGTCAGGTTGTTTACCAGAGCACCAGAGGGAAGGACAAGAAACAACGGTTGGAAACTGATGAAAGAGAGAAGCAACCTGGAATAAAGGAGAAACTTCCTGACAGTGGACAGTCAACCAGTGGAATAGCTTGCCTCCAGAAATCGTGGGCACTCCATCACTGGAGATTTTTAAGAAGAGATTGGACATCCACTTGTCTGAGATGGTATAAGTTCTCCTGCATGAGCAGGGGCTGGACTAGAAGACCTCCAAGGTTCTGTTCTATTCTATTCTATTCTATTCTATTCTATTCTATTCTATTCTATTCGCTTGTAGCTCTGCAAGAAGAAAACTATTCGCTTGTAGCTCTGCAAGAAGAAAAGTATACCCAGGCAAGTTTATGCCAGAATATATTAAATGAATCCCCCCTCCCCAGTTTTCCGTGGGAGCACTGTCCTTGGCCTCAAGAAGATATGGATTCTGCCCAGTGAGCTTAAAGGAATAAAGTTTGCCTTAGCTCCTGATGTCCCCTGCTAAAACATTTTACTGCATGTAAGTGTCATTAAATGTTCCCAATCAATCCCATCCAGCATTCTTTTCAAAGTCAGCTCTCCTCTCAGTGCATTGGAAGCAACATAAATAAGCACTGGCTGGTTCTCGGTCCAAAGTTTCTGCTCAGAGTTTGTAATTCAATACCCCTCTCTTTCCTATGATAAACCTGCATTTGCTGTTTCACCGCTTCTTTCTATTCCCCTCCATCCTCCCCACCCCACCCCCTACTCCTCTCCCTCAAGTCAGCATTAAACTTCCGTTCCGTCTATGTGGACTAATGAAATGTAGGAAATCTGTTTTTGGTGGGAAAAAAAAGCTTTCCCAAAGAGAGCACCAAGTATACAGAGATCAGAAGTATGAACAGTGGCAGTAGCACTGCTACGGTTGGACTGCTCAGGCAAAGAGGATGGGCTACGAGAGGAGGAGAAGAACTTTGAGGCATTGCGCAGGCAAAGTGAGTGAGCTTTTTTTTTCTTTTGCAGAGCGTACCGGCAGGGTGTGCTAACTCTCCTCTAAAGAAATAGCTACCATGGGTGGGTGAGGAGAAGAGGACTCTGGTGGGCTGCGTGAGACAGACAGAGAAAGAGAGGGGGGGGAGAGGGAGAGAGATGGGGGAGAGGGAGAGAGAGATTAGTACGCTTGAAATGCAACAAAATATGTGAACCTGTGTGGAAAGAGTATGTTATATCTGTGTAACATCGAGTCAATCTGTTTTTATCCCAAAACGGGGGGAGGGGGAAGAAGCGTGCAAGGAAAGAAAGAGGGCTTTACTTCTTTCCATTCCCGTGGAAGTCGAACCTCTCCCCCCCACTCTCCGTCTCGCGTCCTTCTAGATTTGCCGCAGTGAGGCAGAGGTTTTCCGCAAGTATGGTATATTCAGGCGTATAAGATGACTGGGCATATAAGATGACCCCTGACTTTTGAGAAGATTTTCAGGGTTTAGAAAGTTGTCTTATATGCCAGAAAATACGGTAAAACACCAAATAGGAACCATACCCAGAGTCAGACATAAAGATCTCAAATACCTATATACAAATGCTCAAAGTTTGGGGAACAAACAGGGTGAATTTGAATTATTAATACATGAAAATTGATATGATATAGTCAGAATTACTGAAACTTGGTGGGATGAAACCCATGACTGGAACATACTAATAGAAGGATACAAACTGTTCAAAAAACCCAGACCCCATAAAAGAGGAGGTAGAGTTGCATTATATGTAAAAGACCACTATATTGCTACAGAAATGCATGAAACCAATTATGAAAACCTCCTAGAATTCATATGGGTCAACATAAAAGAAAAAAAGAGTGACATTGCCATAGGTGTATACTACAGGCCACCCAATCAGGTAGAAAAAATAGATGTACTCTTGCTAGCCAATTAACAAATATTTGTAAGAAATACATTACAACAGTGATGTCAATTATCTTGACATCAATGGGAAGACTAATTTTGCACCAAGTGAGAAATCAAATAGGTTCGTGACCAATTTAGCTGCCAATTTTGTTGTCCAAAAGCTAGTGGCAGGAACTAGAGAGACAGCCATACTGGACTTAATTCTCATGAACAGAGAAGAAGTGATAGAGGGAATTGAAACTGCAGGAAACTTGGGTGAGAGTGACTGGAATTGAATATAATGCAAACACAAGCAATAGAACATAATGATACCAGAGTCTTAGATTTTAAAATAATTGATTTTAACAAACTAAGAGAGAGTTTGGGAAAGATTCTGTCAGTGCTGTGACAACTGAGAAACTGTAGACATTTAACCTTTTGCTTTCATTCTGATTTTTCTGTTATTTGGTATTCTCAGATGGAGAAGGGGGAAGGGGGAATGCTTGTACTAATTCAGTTAGCCATAACATTTGCAACTATGAGAGAATCAAGGTCAATGTTAGATAATGTTTTGGTGGGTTGAAAAGTTAGGAGGAAAGCTCGCATTTTGAAATAATTGGTGAATGTGATTTATGACAGCCTTTCTGGGGTGGGAATTGCAACTTGTTACTTTGTAGCAGGGGGGAGGAAACTTTAGTCTTGGGTTCAACTATGTAAGTGCCGATACTTTGTTTCCTAAATAAAATGTTCTTTGAGGAATAAATCTTTGCCTTGAAATTCTTTTAATTGGTTTCATCTATTGGAACCATGACATTAACCCAAGACTCCATTTTTTCTTAAATTCATGGGGTCCTGAGCTCCAGTCGCCTACCCAAAGCAGAAAGGAGGCTAACAAAGACTCAGGGAAGATCCCAAAATGGAGAAGGAGGAGGAACCTTTTACCAGCACAGTAACCACAGCTATTATATAGGCAGATGGAGTGCAGGCCATCGCACCGATAGAAAGCGTGGTTTCGGAGACTCCAGTGGCAGGGGCGAGACCAAAGAAATGGGAGCACATCTGATCATCAGAATGGACCCTGCCTAGTGGAGACTTGTGGCATTCAGTTGCGGCCCAGCAGAAAAAGAATTCTTGAAAGGCTGCTGAAGCTGAATTTCTACTGACTACCTCCCACAAGTCGCAGTCTCCTGACCAAAGAGAAGCTAAGCATTTAGCACTATTGGATGAGTCGAGTGAGTGGAAATACCTGATAGCAATCCGAAGCCAGCCAGCTGAGCATCTGAGGGAGAAATTTGAAGGGCTAGACATGGGAAGCAATGAACAGGTCACCTGTCGGCTACTGACCAGCAAGAAGGATGACAAGCACCTCTGACATCATTCCCAGTCTAGAAGAAACCCTAGTCCCAGATGCGGGGAAGTGGCCAGCTGCTTTAACCTCAAGTCCAGTGTGGAGGAGAAGCCTGGAGCGTCACCAGCGGCATGCTAGCCCTGACCGTCGTCAGCAACAGGTGAGCCCTGACCACCATCAAGCGATGAGAATGGTATATGAGCCCCAAATGGCACCCATGTTACCTTAGCTGACACTGAGCAGAGATGGGCTGTTTGGGAGAAAGAAGCCTTTGCGATTAGATGGGCTTTACTGATGTGGCGTCATTTCCTAGAGGGGAGCAAGGTGCCTTTTGAAGTATGGACTGTTCACAAAAACTTAGAGACATTGAAAACTCCCTTTAAACTATCTCCCAAACAAGTATGCTGGGTACAATACTTTAATCATTTTAATTTTGTCCTTAAGTATATACCAGGTGGGAAAAATTTCTTGGCTGATGCCCTATCCAGATTACCCCAGTATAAAAGCCAAGACGAGCAGGTCATTGATTCCATTATGTCCACACAGCAGGTTGTCTCTCAGATAACCCCACAGAGACCCCAATCTGCAAAAATTCCTGACCCTGATGATCCTTTGACAAAGAAGGTAAAATAACAATCAATGGTTTAAGAACAATCAAGCCATCCTAACCGATAGAGATGGGTTGGCTTGTAAGGGAGGAAAATTATATTTGCCTAATTCACTCAGACTCCAAGCACTCCAACACAGCCATGATGCAAAACAGGCTGGCCACTTTGGTTACTTGAAAACACTGGATTTAATTTGGAGGCAGTTTTGGTGGCCAAGCTTAAAGAAAGATGTGGAGAACTATGTAAAAAGCTGCACAGTCTGTGATACCATGAAAAGAATTCCAGGGAACCCCCCTGGACTATTGCAGCCTGTTGCGGATCCTTCCCAACCTTGGGAAGAGATTGCTATGGACTTTATCATTGAGTTATCTGAAAGCAGGGGAAATACAGTAATATGGACTGTGATTGATCTTTTTTCAAGGCAGGCTCATTTCATCAACTGGTCCAGCCTCCTGTCTGCCCAGAAACTGACTAAGTTGTTCCTTAAAGACATTTACAGACTACACAGTGCACTAAAGCATGTGATCTCTGACAGGGGGGTACAATTCACAGCTAAATTCTGGAGAAACTTTCTAAACTAATTGGGTCTATGCAAAGGCTGTCATCGGCTTTTCATTCATCTACAAATGGGGTGACTGAAAAAGCGAATACAATGGTGGAGCAATAACTTAGATGCTATGTGGATTACCAACAAACAAACTGGACTGACCTCCCTTTCACTGAGGTGGCTTACAACAACATTGTCCATGGTAGCACCGGATTCACGCCTTTTAAAATCACCTATGGAAGGGTTTCCATCCCAATGCCTGAATACCCCAAGGAACCATCTGCCTCTCAGATTTTAGATAAATGGGTGTCAGCTTGGAAGGAAGTGTGGGATAATGCAAGGAAGCTTTGAAAAAGGCCTCAGAGATGTATAAAAAACAAATAGATAAGAAAAGGGCACCCCAAAGTCCTTTCATGTGGGGGGGAAGGTTTATCTATCCACAAAGTATTTGAGACTCAAATTGCCTAGCAAAAAATTGGGACCAAAATACCTGGGACCTTTCCCCATAGTGTGAATTTTAAAACCAGTTACTGTAGAATTAAAGCTCCCTCGACTCTTAGGGAAGATTCACCCAATATTTCACTGCAGCTTGTTGAAATCTTTCATAAAATCGACTCTGAGGCCCCCTCCCAAAAAAGCCCCTGGTCCCCTTGGGGTGGCTGAAAAGACTCATTACGAAGTGAAACGTATTCTCGATGCTAGATTGTGCAAAGGGAAATGGAAGAGGCTACTTGGGTGAAGTGTACAGATGTAAAAGCTGATAGACTTATTCATAAATTCTATGATAAACATCCGAACAAACCAAGGGAACTTCTTAACTTATGCTTTTGTTTGCTTTGCAGGACTTTTCCTTTCTGTTAAGGGGGGTCGGATATCAGTTCTGTGACAACTGAGAAACTGTAGCCATTTTACCTTTTGCTTTCATTTTGCTTTTTTCTGTTATTTGATATTCTCAGATGGAGAAGGGTGGAAGGGGGAATGCTTGTGTTATTTCAGTTAGCCATAACATTTGCAACTGTGAGAGAATCAAGGTCAATGTTAGATAAAGTTTTGGCGGGTTGAAAAGTTGGGAGGAGAGCTCGCATTTTGAAATAATTGGTGAATGTGATTTATGACAGCCTTTCTGGGATGGGAATTGCAACTTGTTACTTTGTAGCAGGGGGGGAGGGAACTTTAGTCTTGGGTTCAACTATGTAAGTGCTGATACTTTGTTTCCTGAATAAAATGTTCTTTGAGGAATAAATCTTTGCCTTGAAGTTCTTTTAGTTGGTTTCATCTATTGGAACCATGACAGATTCCTTGGATAAAAATCCTAAAGGGGGAAACAACTCAAGAAGTTTGGGAAACTCTGAAAAATATGGTCATAAAAGCCCAGTTCAGCACAATACCATTGAAAAAGAAAATCAAAAAATCCAAGAAGAAACCAGCATGGCTGTAAAAGATCTCTCTGATAAACTACAAGGCAAAAAGGGCAATTACCAAAAATGGGAAGAAGGACATATAACTAAGACAGAGGATCAGCAGATAGCCAGAATCTGCAAAGACAAAGTCAGGAAAGCAAAGGCTCAGAATGAACAAAGTCTTCCAACAAAAATCAAAGATAGTAAAAAAAAAAGTTTTTTTCAACATATAACTAGCAAGAAAAATCAAGGAAACAGTTGGTCCACTAAAGAGAGAAGAAGGCAAGAAAGTAAAAGGCAGCAAAGAGAAAGCAGAGCTGCTTAATTCATTCTTTCCATCAGTTTTCATGCAAAAAGAAACTATAGCCCAACCTACCAAAAACATAACTGAAAAGACAAGCTAGAAATAAAAGTTAAATAAGCAAAATAAATGGTAAGAGAACACCTGTCTGATCTTTTTTTAAAAAACAAGTTTTATTAATTTTTTAGTTTTTACATCAAGTTGCTTGGGAAACAACATGGTGATGGGGTAATCAATAATCCAAAAACAAAATTGTACATATATAGCTCAGGTTCATTCTTTAAAGATTCCCTCTCTATTTCCCTCAATTAATATAACATATTAAAATTAATACATTTCTAATAAAATTCAATCAATCAAAAAAAATTATCAATAGCATTTCACCTATATAAGTCCAAATCCTGTTTTCAAGCTTTACTAACTTACAGTTACCATAATCCAATTTAGCCTTAAATAAACATATTATTTACACTTCGGGTATCCCTAAGTTCCCTTGTTTCATAACATAATAATTATGTCTAAAATAAACATATTATTCCAACAGTTACATTCTTACATTTCCCAAATATATTCTATTTCTTATTCTAATAATTCATTTATTAATACCATGTTTTCCTTTATCACAATCCATTTTCTAGTTCTCCTTCCATTACAAAGTGATTATCATAGCTAAAATAAAACTATTACTCCAAAAAACAAAAATACATTTCTATTTCTTATCCTAATAACTCTTTATATAAAACCCTTTCCTTATTACAATTCCAAACTATATTCTAGTCAATAATTCATCTTAATTAGTATTAAATTAGTCAAATCTCTAAAAGCCTTTTTAATCCATTAAGTAAAATTTTAAATCTCATTTTTAAATCTAACTCTGGCTTTCTTTTTGTGCCAGACAGGTTTCCATAAAAAAAGCCTCTATATCATCAAATCTCTGTTTGGAGATTCAGTCTGGTCATACTTCTTTTCTCCTTCTTCCAGTATCGTCTGAGTAGCATAATCAGTTTTGTTCAATGTTGTGGTTACTAGTTGATTATCTGCGTTATCACAGTTTTCAATACCTTGTATTTGCAAATCATTTCCTGTTGCTTTTGGCATTACAAGTGTTTTAATTAAAGTCATTCTTTGGTCGTCAAAGTTCTCAGTGAGTTGTATGTAGGATTGTGTAGTGTCATCTTCTGTGTTGATTTGTTCCTCTTCTGTTGTTTTTTGACTTATAGAGTAGTCAGTTGGAGTCTGGAAATCAGTTTGAAATTTTGGTGCAAGGGCTTTTATTTTGGAATTCACTTGCTCAGTAGCTTCAAAAATTTTTTCCAGTATAGGTTTATAGTTAAGTTGTGGATGAGATTCCTCCATCTCATTAAATTGTATGTGTTGTTGCATACAGGCCTCTTTGAAGTTAATCTGTTCCTCCTCTATTATTTCTTGGCCTGTAAGTTGATCAGTTAAAATTTGAGGTTCAATTTGTGGTTCTGGAATATCATCTTTGGTATTCATCCTAGAGTTCATTTGCTCCGTAACCTCCAAGATTTTTTCCAGTATAAGCTTATAGTTAAGCTGGAAGTAAAATTCCTCCATTTCAGTGGTGAAATAATCTTTTAGTCTTTTAGTGGAGGCTATGTTTACTAACAGTCAGCCAATATTCCGGTTCCAGATTGTGGTGCTGGCAGTTTCCCTTCACTGGTAGACCCTTAACAGGGTCAAAAGTCGCCCTGAAGGGGCAACTACCGATGAGGAGGACTCTTGTTGATAGCGGAAGGATGGTAGCTCCTTCCGCAGTCTGAGGCAGCTCCTTAGCCGCACCAGCCGAAAGTCAGAAGAACATCTAAGCATAAAGTACCATCGTGGAAGATCCAGGTGAGTCCTTTCCTTCCCTCTTTTTACCCTAACTATCTTCCTGTGGAAAGCTTTTGGAACTATTTTCCTGCTTTGAGAGAGCGGCATCTGTTTACAGGGGAAAAAGAGCTCTGGAAATAAAGAAAAAATAATTAATTTTTATTGACTATTTTTATTCTTGGATACTCTGGTGTCCTGAAAAAAATCCTACTATTGAACTCTATTATTCTACTCTTTATTACTCTATCTACTTATTAAGCTGGAGAATATTGGTTTTTTTTTTACTTTTACTTTTACTTTTTTACTTTCCTAACTGGATAAAACTGTATTGGAATCTGGAAAAAATATTTTACAGCTTACTGGGGATATCTTGTGGTGACAACTGACACTGCAATTGTATTTCCTCTTTGATTTTGAGGCTGAGTTTGACCTTCAAATTATTATAAAAAGGAAAAGATAAAGGATTAGAGACAGCTGGGTGGTGAAACTGCCTACTAGAAACTGTGGAGGTGGATATTAGCTGACTGTTAGAACACCTGTCTGATCTTGATGAATACTAATCACCGGGATCTTATGGATTACATGCCAGAGTTTTGAAGGAGCTGGCAGATGTCATCTCAGAACCACTGTACCATATCTTTTAAAAACCCTGGAGCACCCGGGAACTACCAGAGGACTGGAAAAGAGCTGATGTGGTTCCCATGTTCAAAAAGAAAAAAAAAACAGACCCAGGAAACTACAGACCAATCAGCCTAACATCAATACCTGTGAAGATCCTGGAAAAGATAATAAAAAACAGATCTGGGAACATCTAGAAATGAGTAAAGTAATAGCTAAAAATCAGCACAGGTTTTTTTAAAAACAGATCATGCCAAACCAATCTTATTTCATTCTTTGACAAAGTGACTAAATTAGTAGACCAGCGAAATGCTGTGGACATAGTATACTTAGACTTCAGCAAGGAATTTGACAAAGTAGACCACAACCTACTTCTTAGTAAATTAGAAAAAAGTGGGATGGATAGATAGATATTACCATCAGATGGATTTGTAACTGGCTGAAAACTGTACTCAATGAGTAATCCTTAATGGTACTATGCCTACATGGAGGGAAATAAGCAGTGGGGTTAGGCCCAGTATTCTTTAATATCTTCATAAATGACTTAGAGAGAATATTAGGGGAAATTATCAGATTTGTAGATGATACTAAGCTGGTAGGAATAGCCAACATCCTAGATGATAGGCTCAAGATCTAGATGGATCTTGACAGACTTGAACACTGGGCCCAACCTAAGAAAACGAAATTCAATACAGAGAAAAGTAAAGTCTTACACTTAGGCAAGAAAAACCAAAAGTACACATATAGTTTGGGTGAAACCAGGCTTAATAGCAGTAACTATTAGAGGATCTTGGAGTCTTAGTGGACAATCAATTAAATATGAGCCAACAGTGTGCGGCCACAGCCAAGAAAGCCAATGCAATTCTAAATTGCATTAACAGAAGGATTCAATCAAGATTGCGTGAGATACTAATATCACACTATAAAGCCTTAGTAAGATTACACCTAGAATACTGCAACCAGTTTTGTCTCCACACTCTAAAAATATGTTGAGAATCTAGAAAGAGTGCTGAGAAGAGCAACAAAGATGATTACAGGACTGGAAGCTAAAACATATTGAAGAATGGTTACAGGAACTGGGCATGGCTAATTTAGTGAAGAGAAGGATCCGGGGAGACATGATAGCAGTGTTCCAATATTTGAGATGATCTCACAGAGATGAGGGGGTCAATCTGTTTTCCAAAGCATCTGAAGGCCAGACAAGGAACAACAGATGGAAACTGATCAAGGAGCGATTCAATCTGGAAATAAGGAGAAATTTCCTGACAGAACAATGAACCAATGGAACAGCTTGCCTTCAGAAGTTGTGAGAGCTTCAGCACTGGAAACTTTCAAAAAGAGACTGGAGTGCCATCTGTCAGAAATGGTGTAGGGTCTCCTGCTTGAGTGGGGGGGGGGTGGACTAGATGACCTACTAGGTCCCTTCCAACTCTACTGTTCTGTTCTGTTCCTGAGTGTGGCACAACAGAGTGAGTTCCTGTACTTGCCCCTGCTCCTGCCCATTTTGCAGTCTGAAAGCATGCAAATGTGAGTAGATGAATACTGTACTTTCCAGCGTATAAGACGACTTTTGAAAGCGTTGAAATCAGCGCCGAAGTCGGGGGTCGTTTTATATGCCGAGTCATCTTATATGCCGGAAATAACGGTAGTTTCCAGTGTATAAGACAACTTTCTAGGCATGCGACTCGGTGCCGATGTTGGGGTCGTCTTATACGCTGGGTCGCCTTATATGCCGGAATATACAGTAGGTATCACTTCAGTGGGAAGATGATAGCATTTCATGTGTCTTGGCATATAGTCATGCTAGCCACATGAACATGGAAAAAAAATTTGAATAATGCTGACTCTCTTGACTAAGAAACGGAGATGAGCACTGCCCCTTAGAGTCAGGGTAAACATCTACCTTTTTCTATGAGTAGCATATTTCTGAAATAAAAGGCTGCCTTTCAAAGAAGCATAGTCTCTGCTTTGTGAACTAATACAGTGGTGCAAAGTTCTGCATTAGATGTCTAGCAGAAGTTCTTGAGTGTTTGAAAATCAAACAAAGCTGTTCCAATTTAGAATTTGTTCCAATTTGTTCAGATAAACCAGTCTTTGGTGCAGTTGGCAAATAAAGGTCATTGTAATAATCTGATGATAATATTTTATTTTTGCCATTTTGAGTGGCAACCAGGCGTCTTCGTAGCATTGTTTAGTATTTGTTTTCTTTTCAGCCTCAACTGAGATGTGTTAACTAGTATGCTATGCTACATTACTTCCAGTGCAGCTTGCAGTCAGCCCCATTACCCTGAGATTCAGATAATCTCAGCTATTCCCAAACTAGTTTTTTGTTACTGATTATTGACAGAATAGTCACAGCCATGATCTCTTTTTTTAAAAAAAGATAGCATTCTCCCTTACTCTCTAATATCAATAAGCTGATACAGCAATTTGTTTCAATTGTCACTACTAAAAATTTCAATGAGCATAATAACATGAAATATTGTATTGTATAGGATAGTAAAGCATTTGTGACATATCATAACACTGGGATTGTAAATATTTCAAGTGGCTGCAAATGTGATCAAGATGATCCCTACTGGAGCTTGGCCAATATTGGAAAGGAAGCTGTTACACAGCATGCCCTAACCCATTACTGTCTTCTGTGAGTTGCATTGCATTTGAAAAGAAGGTCTCATGATGTTTTTGAAAAGCTCCAGTCTATGTATATTTATTTGGGGTAGCAACCATTGAGCAGAAGCTCTGATTGGTTTGCAAATATAAGAGAGTTTAAAAGAGGGACATTTGGAGCAGGTATGACATGCATGTCACTTCAATTTCTAATTTCCGCACATCTGAACCCTCCTTTGCACAAGAAAGTAGATACACTCGATTTCTCTTTTGAAAATGAAGAATTCAGATCATACCCAGAAAGCATTAAAAGCAGTGGTGGGATTCAAATATGTGAACAACCAGTTCTCTGTGTGGATGCCACTTCCGGAAGTCCATTCTGGGCCTGGACAACAAAAAATTAGCTACCAGTTCTGCCAAACTGGTGCAAACTGGCTGAACCCCACTACTGATTAAAGGTACAAGGTTTAAGTATTTAATGGAGTCTTGAATACCTTCTATAGGCACAATCTCAGTTCTTTCATTGCTTGGTTATTTTAGATATTCAATGATGATATTCATAAGGCTACAGCTGTCAAAATTTGGCAAGACCTGGAGTTTCTGAATTATTTTTCAGGAACAACCATTTGATTTCTTTGTGTTGTATCTGTATATGGAGAAGATTCATGATATTTCATGAAAAGAATCCTAGAATACATGTAAGATGGTTAAGTATGCGCCAATCTCCTCCTCCTCTTTTGACTTCAAATGATAGCTCAATGATGTTGTAATGAGCAATAGTTGCATAGGGGGCTTTGACATTCACTAGACCCTGCCCGCCCTCTTTCCAGCTGATGTACAGTCTCTGGGTAAGACTTAGGGAGGAGCTTCCAGGTCTTAACATTGGCAGCTTCCATGTCCTGCTTTGGCCAGCTCACTATACCTGCAGAATATCTGATGACTGGCAGGATATATGTATTGATCTTGTTCTTCTCATTGAGCTGGTTGTTCGGGACCTGTCTTATCTCTTGGTCATACTTGGATGTTGCTTCTTCATCATGGATCCCATGTGACTATGGAATATCAAGTTACTTGTAGCTGTCTATATGTCTGCTGTGTAGTCCACTGACACATCATCAGTCTTAACTACCTTTCCTCTTTTCACTGCCATCAAGCCACACTTCTCCAGTCCAAATGACATTCCCAATATCTTCACTGTAGATGTCAAGTAGGTCAGCAAGTCAATGTCTCGTTTGCTCTTAGCCTATAACTTTATATCATCCATGTAGAGGAGGTGACTGATAGTAGTTCCACTTGTATCTATATCCAGTCCTTGTGATTATCTAGCTGAGGAGGTTCAAGCCTATGCAGAACAGCAGCAGACACAGGGAATCATCTTGATACATGCCACACTTGATGGCCATGTGAGCAGTCTTGAATTGACTTCCAATGTTGCCTTCTACAATCCCACTAAGTTATTGAAAAAGATTCTTAGTGCTGACTTTGTATAGCACCAGGTATTCACAAATCCATGTGTGGGGCATTTAATTGTAGGCTTTCCATAGTCAGTCCAGGCTGTGCTCAGATCACTTTGTCTACATCCTGAATTATGGGTGACCGCTGAATTTATGAGCAACTGGTATTTTGAGCTTCTGGTGTTGTTCCCAGAAGCTCCTTCTGAGCTGTGTTCATGTGCTGATTCATATGGTCCTATAGCTTGGTGACAATGATGCCTGATAGTGCCCATATTGTACAGAAACAGGTTATTGACCAGTGCTGTTTCCTTGTGGGGTCTTTCATGATTAGCACTGTCTTTCCTTGTGTTAGCAGTTTGGGTGGGAGACTGCTGCTAGCAGCTGGTTCATCTGTGCTGCTAGGCGTTCATGCATTGCTATTAGTTTATATTAGTGTTGGTTCTTTGTTTTCCTCCCCAAAGAAATAACTCAAAGCAGCTAATGACAATAAAAGCAGAAACAAAGATAAATATAATGGTTTCATGGAAAAATTACCATAAACAATTTTGTATTAAAAGCAGTATGAAGAAAAGAAGGCCTAGCAATGATAGTTAAACAGAATCAAAAATTGTTTAAAAGATTCCAAATTCCAGTAAAATTAAAAATGAAGGGGATGATGGCTTAAACTCCTGGAGCATGAAATTCATCATACAAGGCACTGTGGCAGTGCAATATGTCACCAATATTATTCTTCAGAATGAATTAAACACTTACTGGAACTGTATTAGTTGATTTTTAAAAATGGGCAGCTTGACAAAGGAAGAAAGCCAATTATCTCAGGATAGTTAGAAATATTTTGAATTGCACTTTCAAATGAATCAGCACGTGCATTTATTATAATAAAGGGGACATAAGATTCTAACATTTACTACCAGCCCCATCAGTACTTTTAAAAAAAATCTAGATTAATGGAGGAATTAGAACAGAATTATGGAAAGAAATCTGTGAAAGTAATATAAATCAAAATCTGATAAATGTATCTATCCTTTCCTTTACCAAATGCAAATGCCCTTATTCTTGTCTTGCTTGCCTGCAAGAGTTTTCAGTTAGTGTCCCTGTTATGTATTGAATATGAAGTTGTGTTAATCCCTGCGAAAGTGAAACTAATTTAACTCCAACTGCTTGTGAAGCTAAAATGAAGCTAACCTTTAGATCAGGGCTTTTCAACCTTTTTACCGATTGTACCACTTTTAGGATATGGCAATATTCGAGTACCACCTAGCAAGGTGTCAAAAACGTGATGACCCCCCCCCCAAAAAAAACCTGTTCAAAGTTGCAATTGCACTGAAATGACTTATGACCGTTTTTCACACTTATGATCATTGCAGCATGCCCAGGGTCATGTGATTTATATTTGGATGCTTGGCAGCTGATTCATATTTATAATGGTCACAGTGTTCCAGGGTCATGTGATCCCCTTCTGCAACCTTTTGACAAGCAAAGTCAATGGCAGAGCTGCTGATGGCCAAGTGCTAAGGTGAGACTTCCTTTCTTCCCTCCCTCCCTTCCCTGCCTCCCTTTTTCTCATTCCCATCTCCTTCTGAAGGAAGAATTTGACTCCCCCCCATATTTTCCCTCTTCCATATATTGATCAAATAAGGAAAGGCCTCCAGAGACAGAACAGACAAGCTGCTGAGAGAACTAGCTTAAAAGGGCACATTCCCCTTTAAGAATTAGCTACTGGCTAGAAAGGAAAGTAAGGAGCGCAGCCGGCACTTAGGGAAGAAAAAAAATGTAAGTACTGGCTGCCGATTAAGGCAGCCTCCCCAAATGGCTCCATTCATAAGTAAAGGAATGCTACAAGCAAAATCCATTCAGGAGAAAAAATACTTCAAAATCCCTTGCAGCAAAACTTACAGCTAACAACAGCAGAGCAATAGAAGCTAACACAAGACATCAGACATCAGCCAAATAGAAATTGCCAAACACTCCTTAAGAACACAAAGCCCTCATTGCACAAATCCCAGAACTTCAAAGTCACAAAAGCACATAAGAATCCTTCTACTCTCCATCTCCTTCCCTCCTCCGTGCCTCACCTCTAGCCATTGCTGCCTTTTTTCATTCCTCTTGGAGGGCGATCTCTCCCCCGCTGCATTTCTTGCCTGTTTGCTGCTGCCAGCACAGGTGGCTGCCACAGCAGTTGTAGATCGGCTCATGGCCAGCTTGCTTGATCTCCTCTCCTCTCCCCCCCACCCTACCCCTCCCCCTCCTGTGCAGCTGACTCTGCCTCCTCCCAAGGCTGCTGCTTTTTTTCTCTCCCCCTCTCCTGCCCAAACTGCCTCCTTTTATAGGCTCTCCTGTCTCCACCCCCCTCCTCCTCCTCCTTTCTCATGGTGGAGGGTGAGCCATAAGTGAGCCTGGGGCCTTTGCAGCTCCAGAGGACTCTCTCACTGCAAGTCCTTGCCTGTGCTGGCTCTTTCCCTCCCCCACTACACTTGGCTAGGCAGGGCTGCATACCACCTGCCACTCATTAATGTACCACAAGTGGTATGTGTACCACTGGTTGAAAAGCCCTGCTTTAGATGACCCTGACTGTTAACTCCAACTGTTTCGGAGAGAAACTTTGAACATTCATATTTGGGTGGGTTTTTCAAGTATTGTGATTGGTCAAGGCCTGTGGGCAGAATATAAATTAGAGGCAATTGCCTGTAGTTCTCCAGTTCTAGTTTGAGTCAATAAATAACATTGTAGCTATGCTGGTCTGCTCCTTGTCTATTGAAGCCCACTACACAATAGTGGCGATGAAGGTGGGATGCTGCAGAGGAGAGAGCTGCTGCTAACCAAGAGACTGAAATCACTGGGTGATAGACTGGGTAAAGAGCCCCGGCAGGCCTAGTTCTCACCCCCTGACTACCAGTAAGCCACAATGGAGGCACACTGAAATCACTGGGTGTCACTTATGGTTTTGAGGACCAGGAAAAGCAAAGACTGAGATTTGAAATGTCAAAGCAACAAAAATTTATGGTTAAGAGAATCAGAGGGCCAATACAAAGGCCAAGATGGTTTACATGAATCCAAATGATACTTCAAGCAACAAAGAGAGACTTATCAGTTGAAAAGGAAGCTTTGTTATGGAAACCTATCTGGCAGAAGAAGAAGCCCAGAATAAGACTGAAAGGAAGTGAAATTTAAATTTTTATGTAATGAATTAAAGGTAATTTAGAATTATGGACTGATTTAAGGACTAAGAATGTACTTTTTGAATTGATGGGTTTATCGAGATGAAAATTATTATTTTTAATAAGTTGATTTGTTTGTTTGATGTCTTGTGTATATATGATTTTTTTTAGAATGATAGGTTTTTTTGTAAGAAAATTATTATGTAATGTTGAGTTAATCTAATCAGATGATTTGTTTGTTTGATAACATGGATGTTATTAGTTATGAAAACTAATTGGATGAAATTTGAATTCTGTCAAATGGATTGAAATGATTTAAGGTTGGACTTTATTTTGTCAGTTTAAAGAGATTGATTGATTGATGGATTAGATTAATATTTTATTTTAAATAAGGGATATTAGTGGAAGAAGAAATAAATAAAATCTATGATAAAATTAAGGAATTAGAATATATTTGGAAGGGATACCCGAACTGATAATGTTTGTACTTATAGTTATTTTGACTATGGTAGTGTAAATTTATAAAGCTTTAAAAACAGGTTTAGGTTGAATTTAAGGGAAAAAGAGAGAGAATATTTGATTATTGATTGAATTATGTATATATGTTTTGTCTGCGGATGTTTGACCACCCTAACACCACGGTGTGTCTTGAGTACTTTGTTTTAAAAATCAAAAACCAATAAAACTTGTCTTTAAAAAAAATAAACTGAGATGTTACCTGCAGATGAGAGCAGCCAATCAAACAGATAGTAACATGGACCTGTCCTGTAATTTTCCCATTGGGTTTTACAGATGCCCACTGTGTCCTCTCTGTTCTCCCCCTCCCTAAGAATTAGGAATTATCATCAGAGTCAATTGTTGCTTAATGTAAATAAGTGTGCTGATTCTCAGCATGCTTTTCTCATAAAACTTAGTTTGCATGTTTCTGTGATTTTAAACCAACAGTCCAAAATGACCTCTCTGTAGAATTTGTGTAGTATAGTGATTTGGAGAGGACTAAATTCTTACTGAAAAATTACTTAAGGCATATACAGTTTTAAAAGCAGAAAGTCCTGCGCCTGGGTATGCTCAGGTCCTCTTTTTTGAAAATGGTTACCTGGACATTAAATAGTGTTTTTATGCAGAACAAGTGAAGGTTATCTCTTTCAGTAGAAGACTCAAGGAGCTTTCTAGGGCAAAAACAGCTGTTTGCAAGAGTCAGTCCAGGATATTTTGCTACTACCGTACCTCTGTTCTGCTGCTTGCTTAAATTATTGGCCCCAACTTGACAACACAATAGTACTGGAGTGGCTTCTCAAAAAGCATTAATCACCACAACCCTTTTTCAGCTTTATTATCTCAAAGGACCTGCCTATCTGCCTGCCTGCCTGCTTGCCTGCCTAGTTGGTTACAAGAGAATTGTATTTATACAGTATTTTCTGGATGGTGAATAAATAAAACAGAGGGGCAAATGTTCCATAGTGCATCAGGGTGTACAGAAGAAAAGGAGGCATGGCTCTTGCATTAGTGTTCCTAAACAGGCATGGCTTTTCTGCCCCATTGTTCCAAAGAGCTTGGTATTTTGAAGGCCTTGTTCTTGCTTACCAAAAACTTCTCAAGAAAGCAAAGCTTTACATGTAACAAAGTTTTACTCACAGCACATATTATAGGATGCCTTGGTTGCTCCGTGTCTGCTTGTAGGTTTTATGTGTTTACAGTCCTGATGCCAACTGAGAAGGAGACAGAGATTCATTTTATGTGTTGTTGAATGATAAGGTAGCAAAACAAAGTACTGGAGGCTTGGGGAAATAAAAGTGTAGGGTTTATTTACCTAACTTAATCCCATAGGAAAATGAATAGGTCCCTCTCAAATAGGTCACACTGCCAAATTCATGCAACAATGTTTTTCCTTTCTTTTTAAACAAATGTAAAGCATATATATGTGAGTTTGCATGAATGCACATGTATTACAGAACTGCATTAGGGCTAGGTTACTGATGGAGTTTTTAAGCCTTTCCCCCAATAACGTTCCAGATTAAAATGCTCCCTACTAAATGTACAATATGCTATAGGGAAATATATTGATGTTTGTGAACTGGAATATATTGTTCTCTCTGTCTTCCTGTCTCTTCCCCCAGATCTTTTATTCCTCTAGTTGAATTCTGAGATCTAAACAGGGATAGCACATAATAAATGAGCTATTGTGGTTGACCTGCATAATTGTTTTGTTCTTTTAAATTTTAAGTTTGCATAAGATTACAATTGACAGATTCTACTTATTTATGAACTGAAAGTGGATAGAACTTGACTACAGATTCTCTACTTTAAATCTTACAATTAAAAATAATTCTCTCCCTATATCAGTGGCAAATGAGAAAATGTATGTTTTGAATCATTGGATGAGTGAAGCTTAGAAATGATATGTGTTCATGTATAGTATTTTATCCCACAGCTTCTGTAACTATTATGCATGTATATGTATATTAGGAGTGAGTATATACTTGTATACTGTATATGTCATATCGATGAATATTCATTTAAATCATACTAAATATTAAAAGGAAGATTCAGAAATATAGTATCATTTGATTATGTAGGGACTATTGTCAAAATAGCATGTTACTTTGATATTTCTTTGTCTTTGTGCTTGGTGACTACAAAGAGAAACTAGTTTCTTAGCAACTAAAATGTTTCCTCAAACAAGGCCTTCAATGGAACAACCTTTGTAAGGGAAAAAAGCATCAACAGCCTAAAAAGCAGCTCCCTTGGAATGCAGGGAGGGAGGGAGGGAGAGAGAGAGAGAGAGAATGAGAGAATGAGAACAGTATTAGCTTGCAGACAAGGATGATTTAACTCTTGTTCTGCCATCAGAGAAAGCTTTAGAGGCAAACAGTTTGCAGTAGGTCTGTAGCATAAAGGCTTAGAGCAATACCCCATTGTAAAGCCCTGGCAGCATTTTCTTTTCTTCTCATTCATTCTCACCAACATACTGACTGTGGGGTCATTGCTGCTCTCATTTCATTAATGGTGAACAGAGGTGAAGACATAGTGACTTGCCCAAGGCCACTCAACAAGATCATGTTAGAGATGGCAGCGGACCAAGTCTTTTACATCTAATCTTGCATCCATTAAATGGAAGAAAAATCGAAATTCAGATGCACTTTAAGAAGCTGGGAAGAACTAAGTGTGCTGACTTTTGATTTTGGACATGGGCAATGCTATTCCTGCCAGATATTAAAGCCTGCAGGTTTGACTGGGTGGGTCTCCTACACCATGAGGCTTGTGACTTTCTCTCTTTGTAGATTCTTAGCATCTAGGTGCTGAAAGCACATGCGGTTGGATATTTAGTACAAACGGTGACCAAATTATATTTTCTTCCAGAGGATTGCAATACTAAAAATTCATTAGCCTAATATAACACTATTCTCAGTGCTTAAAAACTGAACAAGGCTTTGCCTTGATTTAATATTTTTTTAAAAACGTGTAACTGCTTCTTCACCCTGTTAAATTCAACAGGCCTCACTCCCAGGTAGATATAGATAAGATGGCAGCCTTTATCCTGGAGGCAATGTTATGAGGTACATTTTGTGTAAAGTTGTCTCTTTGATGATTTTTTAAAAACTCCCACATGCTCAAATGCAATTTTTGTAGCATTTAGTTTCCCAGGTCACTGTTTTCTGAAAAATTCTAAAAATTGGGTGCTTGACCTTTGTTGTTGATTTCTATAATTTCAGGGCAGAGCATATGATCTGTAGACACACATTCATGAGCAATTGTAAAAGTGTTCCATTTTTATAGCCTGACTACAGGTACTATTGGTGACCTATTGGGAGGTTTTACACCATTTTTACAGAAACCTACACTTATAGTTTTAATAACAGTTGAAGTATAAAAATGAAATTGGAAAACCACTTTTCTGGTGTGGTGGTAAGATTTGCTTTGTGGCTGTTATCAAATATACAGGAGTAAGGCCAGAAAGCAACTTCACCTTTTAACCTAGCTACCATTTATTGATTATCAGCCTGTGTTCCACACAATTCATGGAAAGCCTGTTATATTTCTGTTACAATACTTTAGAAGTTATTTTCCTCCAAAAAATTACAGTAACTCTTAAAGACAAATGCTGACAAACACATAAAAAAATCCAAAATTTAAAGAAGGATTAATAAAGTTGATGCTTACTGTATTAAAAAATTTCAACATAACAGTTTGATTATTGGCAGCAGAGGGTGGTCTAAATGAGCTCAGAAGAATACATCTAATTCTGTGATTTTGATTCCAGGGCATGAAGTTCTACCTAGCCAACATAGATAAAGGGATAGCAAATGTCCCCAAGGAGTTATATAATTTTTATTTCTGTTATTAAGCAAAGATTAAAGACAGAATTGAAATATCCCTGTATTATCCTTTCCCAATAAAATGTGAAAACTCAGAGGAATTTAAATGACTATTTTGCAACAAGATAAATTCCTGACCAAAAATAATTAGTTTTGTATTCAGGGAAGTATGATAATTTCTCTACTATATCTAGCAGTTCAATTAAAATGGTTTTATTATGCCCAGTGAATCTTTGTTTTTTTTGTGAAATAGAAGAAAATAAAATATCTTAAATTACAGTACTGGTAGTCTTTGACCTATAACCGCTATTGGGACCAGAATCTCAATCACTGAGTGAAACAGTCATTAAGCAAGTTGCCATGTGATTGCTTTGCTCAGTGACCATAACCCCATCATTCCTGGTTGCAATCATTAAGTGACCTTACAGGTTGTTTAGTGGACAGAGTCCCAGATAAGGAACACAGGCTCCCTTGGTATGTATGTGTGTATTGGAGGGAGGAGAGGAAGGGGGGGCGCGAGGCCCTGGAAGGCTCCATTCAGGGACTGAAAATCTTGCCTGCCAAAATTCAAGCATGTTTTTCAGCCCCTAAGGGAAGAAACATTTGTGAATGGCCCGTATCAAGTCTCCCTATCCATCTAAGGCACTCTGTGCTCTTTACCTTACCCTACTGCCTTTCCTCTCTCTGAATGGAAGGGAACTCCTTGGCAGGGTGCAAGGATGGAGCTCAGATCTGATATAGGAATGAAGCTCAAATCTTCAGCTCCACTAAACCATTTCTCCACTCTGCCAAAAGAGTTCCGCTCCCCTCAGCAGGCAGCTCTTTCAGCCAATCCCTAGAGCTGAGAGACAGCAGCTTGCAACCTTCCCTGCTGGCTTCTCCATTGACTTTGGAGAAGACTACTAATGGCAACCAATTGAGGATGCTTGGCAACCATATGCAAGTGTGAATAGGTTGCCAAGTAGCCAGATCATGTAACTATAGGGATGCCAACGCAACATTTTACAATGACCAGAAGTGCTTTATATGCCAAAAAGCACCTTTCCAATGCCATCGTTAATTCTGGACTGTTGTAAGTTGAGGACTATCTGTATACGTTTTAAAATTTATTTTTTAATTTAATACTGAAATCGTAAGTTTTGTTCTTCAGTAAGAATTCTGCTATCCCACCAAGTCAAATGTCTGTGTATATATGAATTTTTTTAAAAAAAAAGTCCAAACAAGTTCAAGTGAGCCAGAAACCCTTGGTCTCTAATAACAGATGATAATAATTGTCTGAGAAAATAAATTACTACATGCTCAGAGGCATTCAGTTTTTATTGTCAAGAGCAACTCTGGTCTTCTGCACATTCCCTTTTCCTCCTGTCTTCAAATGGTGCAATGTGAATTACTTAGAAGCTTATACTTCTGGCTTTTGATGAAACATTGCTCACCATTATATTTGAAGCTGATAGAAGTTCTTATTTAATGTTACTTTGCAATTTGCTCTGTGGTGCCCTGGCATTTACACTAAATTCAAAGTCCTATGTCATCCTAGTTTACCAGAAGATTCTCCTGGCAAACCCCACCAAAATATTTAAGGGCTGTGCGTATGATCAGATGTGCTCAAACCTAGGTTTCCCTGATTTCAGTGAGGTTTGAACAAGATTACTCCTGGTAGATTCTAGCTAGTGACCACAGAAAGTTTGCAATCATTAATTCTCCCAAGATGGCTAATTGGAAATGAGGCCTTCAGCTGCCTCTGCACTTACATTATTGCATAGCAGAGTGTCTATGTGTGTATCTGCAACAGAGCCAGAGTATTCAGACAGCTCCTGGAGGGAAGTTGCCTTCAGATTCTTTGGCAAGTTCTCTTGTTCTCTTTAGAGCCAATCCTGCTTTGAAGCCAGGCCTGGATCTTGTGCTGTACTGACGTTTGAAACATGAAGAGGGAGTTGAAGCAGGAGCCAAGTATCTGCCAGGCTGTATGGAGAGAACTTTTATCATTTCTGTCAGAGACATCACAACTCCCTTGTCTTACCATACATCTTTCTAAATGTGACAGAATATTCAGCTGTTATTAATTGAATATGCTCTAATTTAATGGTTTAGCAGGAGAAAGAATGACTGGTTTGTTTCAACATGTATTGCTGTTTTAATGATGTGTGCTGTGCCAGTGGAGGCCATTAGAAATTGAGGAAACTCAATTAGAATTAGTCATATAGAGTGGAGCAAATGCATTGATGGCCCCAATCCTGGTTAGGTAATTGATAAGATGATATAGATAATTGCAGAAATCTCTCCAACTCCAGACACACACCAAAAGGGGTAATAGGAATTGAGTTCCAGACCATATTTAATTATATGTTACAGCATAAGAAAATCTAGCAGAAATAACATAAGTTTTCTAGCTTATTATTATCTGAGGTTAAGTTTACATTTGTATAAGTATACTTATTTTTTAATTTAAGGTTAATGCTTAATGCCAACTGCTTCAGGGTTTATAAAATCAGAGGCTACAATCTCTGTTCCTTTAGGTAAGGAAATTGAGTGTCTTTCAGCTTATTCCTACTGCCATGCACTCTAGACCCCTAAACAATATATTTTGTTATGGATTTGGCATCATCCATTGAAGATTTCCCCAAGAGTTCTTAAGGCTGGTTCAAATTCACATTGTGAAACAAACTGGGCCCATGTGATTATTATGGCCTGCATAGTCAAGAGAATACTGGATGAACCCCAGTATTTTTCATCTTAATTGAATATAATCTACATTAAAATGCTACAGATTGCTGATAGGTGTTCATCTCAGTGAACCTGACCACCTCCTACAAAGCTGCATCACCAAAAACTTAGCTGAAAAGAGTGAGGGGGGGGGTATATTAGGAAAAAAGCAGTAACTCATTGTTTGAGCACATGTTTTGCATGCCGAGGTAAATACTTCTTGGGAAGGGGGATTGACAAAGATTTGAAATCTTAGAAAGCTGGTGCCATATTTAGTATAGACACAACTGGACAAGGTGTGCCAACCAACTGATCAAATATAGAGATTAAATGAGTTGCTGCATTTGTAAACTTATAGCTGTACATCTGTGTGTGCTCTTCGGTCTGGAATGCAAGAGTTGGATCTTTTTTCCCCCATCTCATATGGCAGATATAATTGAGTGTGGCAAGATTGTGTGCACCTGGAAAATGACAATGCTGCTTGAGCCACACCTAGATGCTGTATTCATGCTCTTGCATGCTTCAAACAGACTTTTCAAAATCTGAAACGTTACAAACTGTAAGCGGTGCTACTTCTACAAATTCCTATCCCAGTTATTTCCCCCACTCCAGTATCACTCTTGATTTCAAAGATGTATGGGGCAGAGGAAATATATCTAAATTGGGGAGAGAGATGGCAGAGGAATATCAATGTCTAGAAAATTTTAAGGCAATTCATCAAGAATCTTATGTTTTGCTCATTATACTTGGTTCTTTCCTTAAGCTGATTCCTGTTTTTATTCATTCATCTTACAATGTTTCACTTGGGAGAGAGAGGGAAATATACCTTTTCTCCCAGGAACAGTGTTCCCCCTGCTTTATGAAAAAGCCATAACTTGGACCTTTCTGCACATATTTTAAAATAAAATGGTCTGACAGAATGGCAGGAATATATCACAATAGATTTTTTCAGTTTGGTAGCTCAGGCCCACGAACGGATGCAACTTATGTAACTGGAGGGACATATGGAATGAAGAAATAATGTGTTTTGAGCAAAGAGTTGGTTTTGGCAACTGACATTGATGAAGGGTTGAAGGACCAAAGAAGAAATAGGGATGGAAGAAATGTGTACTGTAGTCAGCTGACAGCAGGAAAAGAAAATTTGAAGGAAGTAGATACTGCCTATGAACTCAGCTGTATCCTCAGTAAGTAGGCACTGTGGCAGAGTGGCTGATTATGCAAAGGTTGAGTTCATCTAATTATGCCCTCTGGGAACAGTAATAAGCCAGGCTTCTATGTAATTGGAGGCTCACATCAAGTGCTCTGTCAGCTTGCTGCAGTCTTGGTGGAAGAGAAAGCTCCATTATGGTTGGTGCAATGCTCTTAGTTGAATGTATGAGCAAAGCACTGTTATTGGTAGTGAACATTCCCTCTCACAGGAATTAACACCAGCATAGGGTGATGATAGCACAAAACCTCTATTCATTGGAAGCGATTGGGGTTCAACCAGGTAACTTTCATTTTCTGCTCTAGACATGCGGAATGCTTCAATTTGACTGTGGGACTCACACGAGTTCTACAAATTATGTATCTTTTTTTCTTATAAACATTATAAGCCTGTCCCTAAGAAAAAATTATACCTGCTTTTGTACTTCAAGCCATGAGCTATAGCAGACCCTGGCAGAAGGTAGATCAAGATCTTCTGTTAGGTCTCCAGGTGATTGCGGTATTTCAGTGTGGATTACTGACTCATGCGCATCATGCCCACCAATGCCACTGTCATGAGGCTTGGTGGACTCCCCCATCTGACCCATGTGCCCCGCTAACCAATGGTATACCAGTCTCTTATCGCTGCCCTGCTTGTTCCGGCCATGGCCATTTGCCGTATCGTGCATCGCGCCCAAACACAGTAGTAGTTCCTAAACTGGTAATAATTTCATATTAGACCCCAATGAATGTAGATAGTGGAGGAGCCAGAAAGAGACAGAAAATATAAAGTGATTTTAATGGAAAATAAAATAGTTTTAGAAGTACATGAAGGCAGGCAAACAAGGATTCTCCAGCAGAATGAGTGGGATTTAAAGTAAAACTGATGAAATTATTTGGGGTGAAATTTAAGTGAGGGGTTGCTGGAAGGAATCATTTATAGATTTGTGTGGAGATAACAGTGATATCTCAAAGACTGTAATTGATATGAATGCTACAGTTTGTTATTGTCCAAGATAATAATGATGAAAAGGAAGTCATAAATGCTGAGAAAGTTGACAAGGATAAGACTGCAAGTCTAGATGGTTTAATTGGAGAAATTTTAATATATGGATATAGACCAACATTGCAACTTTTTGAACCTATGTGAAGATTACATCTGAGGATTGGAAGAATGTCATTGCTCCACTGTCCAAGAAGAGAGGTAGTAACAGTAATAATATTTGTGAGATGGATGGCCATATAGATTTGATCAATTAATTAATAAAACAAGAAGTATAGGGCATTATTTGAGTAAGGGTGTCATGGAGAATGTTTGGCAGAATTCTGATTGAAAAGATAAAAAGTGACAATGAAAAAAATTGGGAAAATGCACTACATCTTTATGCTGGACAAAGATGTGCAGATCAAATTTTTGCTCTTCAGCAAGATATTGAGAAATCTATGATGTGAGAACAATTATTGAATATTGTTGAATTACAGAAGCATATATTAAAGAGCTTGAATTATGAAATGTTTATGCAAATATGTAATTCAAGGCTGGTTGCTGATTGTTTAAGAACAGTACATGGCAGAAATAAAAGTATATGGTGGAAGTAAGACATGTGAGAATGTCTTACAATAAATAAATCATTATTGAGACCAGGAGGAAATGAGACCAGAATGTGAAACATTATCTTTACTTTTTTAAAAAAAATGTATTTATGAATGAATGTATCAAAAAATTCCTAGTGGTGACATTAGAGAAGTTTTGGTTGTATGATGCATGTATTTTTATATATAGCCACATTGATGGCTAAGAACCTCAATGATCTGCAATGAATGTACATAGGTTGTATGATGGGGTAATGGGTGTGGATCTGAAAATCAAATTATCAAAAATAAAAATTGTTTTTTATAGTAAAATTAAAATGATTCTTTAAAATGTGGCAGAAACTAGAGCAAATATATGAATTTATGCACCTTGAGGGATTGTTTTTTGAAGACAGGATATATTGTGATGTGATTTGGTGATATAATGAGGATCAGAAGGGTAATACAAATATATAAATCTACTGTGAATGGGTTGAGAGGAAGAGTAACAGTGAAATGTGTTGTATTGTATGGAGTTGATGAGATCTCTAGAATGAGAAGTGAGAAATTTAAAGAACAAAAGCCAAGGTATGAAAGAGTGTATGGATGTGGAGGAAGCAAGGATGGTTTGCAAGGATAGAAAATTATGGAAAAACATAATGAAGAGGGTAGATGTAAATTAGTTTTAGCTCCTTTTTCTTAACTCATGCCTTCAATTACTATCGCTTACTGTTTCTTCCTCTTTTGTATTCTTTGCTTACCCTGAAAAAAAAACAGCATGATGGACATGTATGTACTGTATATATAAGCAACCCTATGGACATAATCATAAATGAATGTAATAATGTGAATCATTCTAGCATTATCTGGAGTATGTGTTAAATTTCCACATGTGTCTCTTATGTCAATTGCCGAGGGGAATCCGCTTTTAGTTTCACCCACTTAAATTGGAGCCTGTGGCTGGAGTGGGTGGGGGGAGGCCAGGAGCATGGAAAGCTGGGCTCTGCATTTCCAGAGGATTCTTCTTCATTGCATTTCCCCCTTTTTGCAACATTCCTTTAAACACAGGCACTGCTGGCTTGCTGTTCATTATTGCTTAAATGTATCATTGCACTGTGACATGGCTCAGGGCTAATGAAACTCCCACACTGAGTGACTACAACCAGTGCTGGTATAAAGCAACATTGAAGGCTACAGGCACTCCCCAAAGAGCCAGGTTTATGCTCTGCCAGATGCTGAGGATTGACCTGAACTCTGCTGAGTGGAGAGTATTAGAGAGCATATGAAGTAAGGGTCATTGCCTAATGGTGTGTGCCAGCGACCATCGGAAGGTGACTTCCTGGTGCTTGTGGCTCACAGCTGCTTTCCTTCTCTGTAACTGACATCATTAGGCAGCTTCCAAGCATCAGGCAGTAAGTAAGGAAAAAC
Source organism: Crotalus tigris (assembly GCF_016545835.1). Lineage (NCBI taxonomy): Eukaryota > Metazoa > Chordata > Lepidosauria > Squamata > Viperidae > Crotalus > Crotalus tigris. The sequence continues at coordinate 2,188,495 of NW_024100464.1, read as the reverse complement.
AGGCTTTAGAATTACACCAGGCATTCTTCAGGGCTGTTTTCTGGGACTATTCCCAAGTCTCTGGTAACTGTGCTATTTGTACGTTAAAAATCTATCTTCATTCAATCATACTGCATGTTCCAAACTTCCACAGGCTTTGTGTCAGGTCCCGTAAAATATTCCCAGGACACGGCCATTCGGTTGGGAGGGGGAGGCTTTGCTCTGTTGGGAGGGGGGAGCTCTGAGATGTGTTTCCTCTGCTTTGTTCTTTCAACCTTTGATGTATCTCTTTGGGTGTGAAAGGGGGGAGGAATGTGCCTGGGGCCATCTGCCTTATCTCTGTTTCACTGGGAAGAAGATGCAACACCTAGGAACGGTGCTTTATTATTCTTTCACCTTCCAATTCCCATAACAACTTCACACCTGTGAATTGGCTGGAAGTGGACTGGGAGGGGTTTGAAGACAGGGGTTTTAATGTAATAGTTCATGTGGGAAATATTCAGATCTTGCCTTGCCTTTCTACTTTCACTATCTCTCAATAAAAGTTCCCGTTGAAACAATGCCAATTTCAAGAGTTCTGGTTTCTTGCGATTACTAGCTGAGGCAGGACCTTACATTAGGCAAGATCTGCAAAGTGGTCAACCCGGAGGGATCACAGCCCTACTGCAGGGACCGTGCACATGATGTCCAACCATGGCAGCGAGCAGGAGGAGGCTGAGTGCTGGTCAGAGACCTCCATGAAGACTCACCCTGAGGAGAGCTCCTCCAAGTGGACATAGGAAATTGCCACCATGGAAAATCCCCCAAAGCCAAGATAGTCCTTCTGAAACAGGAGGACTGGGAGGGGAGAACCCAAAAGGTCACTCTTGCCCATGGATGGAAGCGTGGAATGAAGCTACTCTACACTGATGATGAGAAAAGGGCTTGGTCACAAAAAATCTTTGCTCCATGCAGGAAGGGCTGGCATGGGTAGGAGGGAAAGTTATACATCCCAGCCAGCCAGAGACTAAAGACTATGCAGAGCTGCCATAATTCAAAAATGGCAGGGCACTTTGGGTTGTAAAGACCCTGCATTTGTTAAAGAGACAATTTTGGTGGCCTTCTATCAAAACTATGTGGCTAGCTGTCCTACATGAGCAGCAGCAAAACGGGGGCCTGTGGAAATGCCTGGCCTTCTGCAGCTGGTCGCAAATCCTTCAGCACCCTGGAGAGAAATTTCTATGGACTTTATTGTAAAAATGCCAGAAAGTGCGGGAAACACCGTTATTTGGGTGGTAACTGACCTGTTTTCAAAGCAGGTCCATTTCATTCCTTGTCCAAAGATCCCAACAGCAAAGACTCTAGCAAAATTATTCCTCCAGCATGTCTACCACCTGCATGAGGCCCCACATTGCAGAAGGGTCCAATATACTTCTAAGTTCTGGAGAATGGGCCAAGGCCTGAGTTCTAGTCATCATCCTCAAACGAATGGGGGGACTGAATGAACGAACTTGGTACTGGAATTATATCTGCAATGCTTCATCAACTATCAACAGGACAATTGGAGTGACCTCCTGCCATTCGCTGAAGTGGCCTATAACAATGCTGTTCACTCTAGCACTGAGTTCACCCCTTTTCAAATGGCCATAGGACAAGAGTTCAATCCAATGCCCAAACTGCCAACTAAGGAACCGCAATCCTTTCCCTTAAGGAATAGATGAATCAACTGCAGAATACTTGGCCTGTTGTCATAAAAGCCCTAGATGAGGCTAGAGCAGCCTATAAGGCTCAGGCAGATAAAAAGAAAATGGAACTTAAATGATTTCAGATTGGGGACAGAGTATATCTGTCCACTAGGTTCCTACAATCCCTACAACCCTCCAAAAAGCTGGGGCCAAAATTTGTGGGACTCTTCCTCATCAAAGGCATCATAAACCCGGTTACATTGGAGTTGGAACTCCCCAAGGCTTTAAGGCAAATCCACCCTATATTCCATTGTAGTCTGTTAAAACTTGAAATAACCTTGCCTTTACAGCCAGTGACAGCCCCAACACCACAACCCATTATGGTAGCAAGTGAACAACATTTTGAAATTAAGGAAATCCTAGACCAGTGGTTCTCAACCTTTTTAATGCCGTGACTCCCAATCGGTCATAAGTCGAGGACTACTCAACCGGTCGTAAGTCGAGGACTACTCAACTGGTGCAGCACCGTTTGCAGAATGGGACTTTTGGCGGGCTCAGCAGGGCAGAGACAGCCTGGACAATTCCTATTGGCTTTTGAAAGCCAATAGAATTAGACTCTATTCAAGAGAGTCTATTCTATTGGCTTTCAAAAGCCAATAGAATAAAAGGGAGTAGCACAGCTAAGGAAAAGGAGAAAAAAATGGCGGACTGCATTGTTTGGCGACCCCCATGAAATGGTCGTTCGACCCCAAATGGGGTCCCGACCCACAGGTTGAGAACCACTGTCCTAGACTCACGCAAACATCATAGAGCCACCCAATATTTTATGGCCTGGAAAGACCTCCCAGCTTCCCAAAACAAATGGGTTCACAAGAAGCATGTTAGAATCCCTATGTTACTCAAACGTTTCCATGCACATTACCCGGAGAAACCTGACTAATCTGTGGCTTCTCTTTCTCTCCACATTTTATTATTTTGTATTTCTCCAGGTGAACTTCTCCTTCTTTTAATGGCATTCATAGTCACTGCCATTCAGTTGGCAGCGGGGAGGCTTTGCCTTGTTGGGAGGGGGAGGGGGCCATCTGCCTTATCTCTATTTCACTGGGAAGAAGTTGCAATGCCTGGGAACAGCGCTTTATTGCTTTTTCACCTTCCAGTTCCCATAACAACTTCACACCTGTGGATTGGCTGGAAATGGACTGGGCAGTTGGACACTTGGGAGGGGTTTGAAGACTGGGGTTTTAATTTAACGGTTCGCAACGATTTGCCTTGCCTTTCTGCTTTCACTATCTCTCAATAAAAGTTCCTGTTGAAACAATTCCTGTTTCAAAAGTTCTGCTTTCTTGGGAATACTAGCTGAGGCAGGACCTTACATTTTGATTCTTGTGTGATAGAAAAAAGTAGCTGTCAGAGTCTCCATGAGCCCTAACCAATGTGGCATGGAATGCTAGCTGTTTTACCTTCTCTATTTTGCATATAATTTGTATTTGACAATACAAGAGTCTATTGGTTAATACTCTGCTGATATCTAGTCTAAGATGATCAAATACAGTTTCCTTTTTAAAACTTAGTTATTAGTTTTTCTATACAAAATTTATGGAAAAGTAAAAAAAAGATTAAAAAATAGGAAAGAAATTACTACAAAAACAAAACCAAAAGGAAACAAAAAGGGGAATTATTAATATGTGACTTCTAAATTACCTTAGGACAAAATAATAATTAATAATTGTCTTTCATTGCAAGAGATCATAAAATTTATGCTACAGAAAAATGTGAATCATTTTTTATTCCATTTATTAAAAGTTTCTTGAATCCAAATAATGCTTTTCATTGTTACTTATTTCATAATTCATGGAATTACTTCCTTTTTACTTTACCATCCAAATTTATGTATTTTTATAGTTTACCAGTCTGTCCTGTGAGAAGCTCAAGGAATATTCAGGGAGGTAGAACCAGCCTTGTTGAGCCCCCTGTTGGTGCCCTGCAGACAAACCTGTTGCTTTGCATTGTTGGCTACTAAAATAAATGAGAAGCATGATAACAGAAGTGGGAATGGAGTAGGAATAGAGTGGGAATGTAAAAGTCAGACTGAACTCTGATGAACCAATGCAGATATCAGGGAATAAATTGTGGCAATCACCTTTTAGATTTTAAACAAGATAGTTTGATTGAGGTGGAGAAGTAGTTTTCATATCAAGAGTCAAAAGGTGTCAAAGAAAGCCGTACCTGGCCATTTGAACAAAAAGAAAGCAAACAGACCTCCAGTCTATTACATTACATTACATTATATTTATTATATTATATAAGGAAATTGCCAAGCCTTTATTGTAGGGCTTACAGTGTAATCCTGTTTCACTGGGGCTTTGTCTATATAAAATATTGTTTTAGCAGCCCTCTATGGTAAAATAAGGGCGAGTATAAAAAACACTGTATCTTCTCCATAGTTAACTAAGGCACAACATTTAAATGAGAGCATGTATTTTTCCTTTAAAGGAATAAGTTGTCTGCCTGCCTGCCTGTCTATCTGTTTTCATGCACACACTTCTCTTGCTTAAAACATATCTCAGAATTATTGATCAATTAAAAGAACTAAGTGGAACAATTCTTCAGTTATGTAAACCTTCCTGGATGAGTTGCAAAATCATACATCCATGTCCTTTTCCTTCAAAGTGCTTTTTTCTTCATTTAATTCATGCAATAGAAAATACAACTTTCTTTTCTTCTAGTGCAAGCCACACTTACAAGTCAGTTTTTTGTAACCCTGTCATTAAAATGCGAGGTAGCCTACAGTAATTTGAATATTTCATTCCACCGGCTGCTAGCCTAGTCTGCCTTACAGATGGTGCTTTCTCCATCCTTCTGGACTAGGTTCAATTATAAATGAAAGTGGGGAGCTTAGATTTGTCTTTTTTGTCTCTGCTTAGTTGGAATAACACAATAAAACTTGATGGGTAGAAACTCCTCAAACCCCCCCTCCTCTTGCCAAGATCTTTTCCCACTTAACTCTCTCCTTACATGGAAAGATACATTTATCTATGCAGCAATAATTTTGCAGACATATGTTCTTGAAAGACAATTCCAAATGCTAAAAGCTGTTTGGTGTTTAATAATTTTGTTTGATTAGGTTTACAATGAATAATATGCATGATATGAGTATCTTCTCATTTTCTATGAAATAATATAATTTTTCAAATAGTCTTGTCCTAGATCAGGGCTTTTCAACCTTTTCACAGATTGTACCACTTTTAGGACGTGACAATATTTGAGTACTACCAGTTCTTAGCAAGGTGTCAAAAAGAAGAAGGGAATTTTGGGTTTTACTGATTAGATTCATTTTTGTTATAGAAATGGTAGTTTATAATATTATGGAAAAGTAAAAAGTTGAGGTTCAATGTTAATGCTTCCTTCTAGTGCAACAGAGGAAGTATGTTCTTTTCCCCTTCTCCCCCTCACTTTCCCCCTCTTTTTCCTCCCCACTGTGTCCTACTATTTGCTTTTGTATTTTTCAATTTTATTCTATAATCTAATAAAATATTACAAACTGTAGAAAAAAAGTAAAAAAGTACCAGTTTTAATTTCTTCTGTGGCTGTTCCTTTGCTGAATCACTTTCCCTTTACACTGACAAATGTATGATGAATTCAAACTTGGTACTTTTATGACTTGTGGACTTCAACTCCCAGAATTCCTCAGCCCTCATGGCTGGTTGAGGAATTCTGGGAGTTGAAGTCCACAGGTCTTAAAGTTGCTAAGTTTGTAGACTCCTGAGCTACCTGGTTGGCCCTTCTGAGCTTTTCCAATCCCTTTCCTGTACCCTTAAAGACACAGGAATCAAGTGCAAAGCAAGAAAATAAAGAAACACAAACTGTTTTTTTTTTCTCTTTCAGCTGCCTCAGGCGTGTCACATGTCACAATGTTGCAATCCTTGACTGAAAGTCTCCAGCAATTGCGAAAAGCTTTAGCTGCTGGCTCATATTTAAGTAATTGTCCACTAGAACTCTGAGATCCCTCTCACAGTTACTACTATTGGGCATGGTACCACCTATACTGTACCTGTGCATTTGGGTGTGTTTTTTTTGCCTAAATGTAGAACCTTACTTTTTCATCACTGAATTTCATTTTGTTAGATAGCACCCAGTATTCAGGTCTGTCCAGATCCTCCTGTATCTTAAGCCTATCTTCTGGAGTGTTGGCTATTCCTGCCAGCTTGGTGTTGTCTGCAAATTTGATGAGTTCCCCATCTATCCCCTTGTCCAAATCATTGATGAAGATGTTGAGGAACACTGGGCCCAGAACAGAGCCCTGGGTCACCCCACTACATACTTCCCTCCAGGTAGATGCAGTTCCATTGAGGACCACATGCTGAGTAGAGCCAGTCAGCCAGCTATGAATCCACCTGGTGGTGATGCTGTCTAATCCACATTTTTCTATCTTATCAAGTAGTAGGTTGTGGTCTACTTTATCAAATGCCTTACTGAAGTCCAAATAAATTATATCCACAGCATTCCTCTGGTCCTCTAATTTTGTCACCTGGTCAAAGAATGTAATAAGATTTGTCTGGCATGATCTGTTTTTAACAAACCCATGTTGACTTTTGGTTATGACTTTGTTTGCCTCTAGGTGTTCGCTGATTCATTGCTTGATTATCTTTTCCAGAATCTTCCCAGGTATTGAGTCAGGCTGATAGATCTGTAGTTTCCTGGATCCATTTTTCCCCCTTTTATGAAGATGGAAACTACTGCATTTCCCTTCCTACTGAGATACAAACACACTTTCACCTGGAGGAAGAACAAAACTCTTGTGTACTTTTAATCTTATTTTATGTTTATAAGGACCAGATGGTTTGCTAAGGTTGTTTTTTATCTGGTGCAGAGCAGGAGTTACTGCTCCTTTTTTAGCTGCCTGCCTGCTTCACTCGACATATGGTTGTCATCATAAACACAAGGAGTAAAGAACTATTACCAGCCATGAAGTGTCCCATATTCTGGTCAGCATCAGGTCTTCTAAAGCAACTTAGATATACTGAAATCAACCTTTCCCAGTCCTCTTTCCATTTCAGAATGCAGACTAGAGGTTAAATAAAAGTTGATCCTCAGTTGAAAAGAAAGTAGCATAGGACATGCATCCTACCCAACACCCCTCAAAGAGGTACTTAATAGAACTCTTAGATTTCTTTTGGTCTGATCATTTAAACAGCAGCAGAGTAAACACTAAGGAGGTTTTTTGTGCAGATACATATGGGACCAAGGGCAGGTTTGTTGTTGAACTCTTTTTCTTTTTCTCAGAGGCCCAGTTCAAACTACACATGTGCAGGGATGTGTTTTAGAAGACTTATTCTAAATAAAGTTGACACTGAGGCTGCATTTTTGGAAACTACTGGATACTGACTAGCACTGAACTTATTCTACATCAATGCACCTAATTATTTTTAAAAGCAAAGTCAGGTTTGCTTAATCCACAAAATAATTACAACCTCCTTAGGAACAGAGTATTTTTCTTTAATTTGTTTAAGACTTTTAATTTTTGAAAAAATAATTAGAAATGTTCCAGCTTTTGCTTTCTTCATAGTATTTTGATGCATTCTCCAGTTACTACTCTTAGATACCCTAATTTGATGTGCTCCCATAATGAGCTTCCACAATTTTGTTTTTAAGGGTGATTACGGCTATCACCCATTTTCCCAAATGATGAGTTGCTAATTCACCCCACACTTCATTACTCCTGTCTTATCAAGGTTGGGAGCTATAGGAGGGGCCTACAATGGAAGCCTCCCCAATTGTTTTGCCTCAGTACCTAGCAGGGGATACTAAACCAAGTGAATAAAGTTTGCAAAAAAAAAAAAAAAAGGTAGAAGAAGCCATGGTCTTGGCCTGCCTGAAACAGGCATGTAATTAACATCAGGACCCAGTGTGTCACCTCCACTTGGAAAAAGGGGGAAATGACATTAATCACAAGAACCTTGATTCTCTGGAGAATCACATTGGGCAGTTTGGAGAAGCAGCAGAAGGTGTTGCTCTGATCACAAAGGCTATTAATGGACAGTCCCACCCCTAGCTACGTGTTCTATGGCTTTATATGCAAAGCTGGATTATTGGCAGACTTTGCTCCTGCTCTGTCTAGACAAGCTGACAGAGGGATCCCATCTAACAGCAGGAGTCCTACTAGAATATAATCTGATATTATCTTTTATTATACGATCTTTTATTCACTGGGTATGCCAGTTCATTTCTTATGGTTAGAATGTCACAGCAGACAAAATTTGAGAACTCTTGGCTTTTCCTATCTCTCGACTGCAAAAAAAAAAATGGAGAACATTAGATGGTAGTACGGGTTAGAGTTCTTTGTATCTCTTTGTTCCCATCAAGTTTCTGGCATCCCAGTTCTGATTGTCCTAGCACAATCAGCAAAATGATCTTTGGCACAGGTTGATGCTATGAATGGAGACTATCCAAGAAAATTGATTGTTCTTGAATTGTTTCAATGGGACTTGCCTAAGAGTGTTTCCCACTGAATTACTCTCTTGAGTTCTCTCTTCTCAAACCAAATGCTTTCCTGGAGAATCAACTTTTGAATCCTAAATGGATTATTACACAGATGTTGAAAATATTGCAACAGAGATAATAAAACTTCAAATGTTGTCCCCCACCACTGTCCAGCTCAATTCCAAACCATATTGGGGGATTTGCTATGTTATTTCATAACATAGCGAATGAGTGTTTTATGAGTGTTATGAGTTCTTAATTGCCTATGCTGGCAACATCATTGATAAATGATACAAGTAAGTTATTTATTATGATCATAAAACACAGAAAAATAGCAATTATTTATAGAGAATATGTACATTCAATCTCCTTACTATTGAGTACGTTTAAGCCCAAAATGTCATTACACCTTGAGTTTTCTGGGCACTAAACCCTTTTTGTTTTCTACCCAATGTGCCAATGCTGTCACAAAAACTTTTAATATTTATATAGGGATTGTTTTTGCATGAGTTGTGTTCCATCTTTTTACTAAAAAATAGCCCTCAAAGCATTTGGACTGGATCCCGATTTAGTCCTGCTTAGAGCATACTTTAAAAATTCAAGATTTTTAAATGTAAGTTAATAATGACTAGCTTGTCCCACTCACTTTAGTGAACCTGCTTACGCCTGACCTGACCTAGTTCACACAACATATTAAGTCATAATGTGTTTTATATAGCTTTGGTTTATGAATCTAGTCATTATGATTATTTAGTTTAGTGTGTTGTGTGAAATCAGGCAATTATACTTTATCAAGAAAATCATAATTAAAGAGACCAGAATGTAACATGCCATACCACCCAGGCAACACCTGGATCAATGTATTGTTTTCTTTTTAAAATTGTTTATAGACTGAGAGTTATTTTTCTTTACCATCCAGTATAACAATGCTGCAGAAACATTTAAAATTAATGCCTTGCTTGCATTCTCTACTTTAATACAGGGAATAGTCTTGAGGCTCCATTTTAAATTTCTCTAAAAAATACCAAAATAGTTCATTGCTTGTTCCTCCTTTAGAAAATGATTGTCTTGACTGATTGCCACATATGCAAATATGTCTTTCTAAATGCTTATAAAAACATCTCTATTTTAAAAAGGGGGATTGGAATGTAACAACCATGAACATTAATGTATAGTATAACAACTTGATTTAAATAAATATAAAATAAATAGATCATGCATCACAAGGATGACTCCTATCCTTATTAAATAATTTGGGATTCTTAGCATGTATTTTACTGAAATCTGTTTCTTTAGCTGTTTCTTGTTCTGCTTCTACCTTATTGAGTCATAAGAATTTAATGTTTGATCAGGGGTACTGAACTAAATCAGCAAATAACGTTCAGCTAAAATACACTTTTCAGTAAGATGCTCTTGGATGGGGGAAGCTTCCACTGAGGTTGTTCACACATTTGCCACTTGAGAATGGATGTGCTGTCCTATAAAATATGGGCACATTAATTTGGATGGGGTGTGAAGCATGTTAGTCCACAAGCCCTCGTATAAAGTGATTACAGCAGTTCCATCTTCCTAATTGCCTTCTATTTTACAGAGGAAACTGCTTCCCTCCATAAGCGGATGACAACCTGGTGTATGTTCTATGGCCTGAGTTTTGTTTGCATTCAAAACTCCAGTTGTTGGATTTTATTTCCCCTTCCCTTGAGTAAACAAATCAAAAGGACAATGCTGTCAGAACAGACATACCATCTTAAACCAGGTGGTCTGGGGTCTGGTCAGGGACACTTAAAGCAGAGTTCTCCAACCTTTCCGGCTTTATGGCCTGGCTGGGGGGGGGAGGGGATGGTTCTGCATGTAGAAGCAAGCGTGTGGGCACACACACACACACACACACACACACACACACACATTCCATTTGCACAAGTTTATCCACTGCTCACGCAAATGGGGATGTCTACATGTGCTCACCTGCCACTTCCGTGGCCCAGTTCTGAACAGCTGAAGGCCTTGTATGGGGCCACAACTGGGCAGTTGGGAATCCCTGGCTTAAAGCACAACCTGCACAGCATTCACATTAGAAGGATCTGGAGTATTTGTTTTATTTGTTTAGAAGAATTTGACAAGATGATAAGGTCCTGACAGTTTTAGCCTCCTGGTTCCTGAAAGTTTGGAAGCTGGATCGACAACTAGGTAATATGGGATCATTTGCTTTCCAAGGATTTTTCTCTCTTTTCTTATATTTAGAATCAGCATGGGAAACCCCTTTCTCCTCATCTGCTTGTATGTGTTGTCCCTGAATAGCTTTCCTTTCCTACCTGGTTGTTTCTTTTTCTAAATAGCAATAGCAATAGCATTTATATATCATTTCACAATGCTTCACAGCCCTCTCTAAGCAGTTTACAAAGTCAGCATATTGCCCCAAACAATCTGGGTCCTCATTTTACCGACCTTGGAAGGATGGAAGGCTGAGTCAATTTTGAGCCGGTCAGACTCGAACTGCCAAACTGCTGGCAGCTAGGAGTCAGCAGAAGTAGCCTGCAGTACTGCATTCTATCCACTGCACCACTAGAGCTGCAGATGAAGAATTTGAAAATTTCTCGAAATCAACTCTGCAAAGATAGCTGAATGCTGTCCATCTTCTATAAAGGCAGCATTTTTACCTAACTCTACTTGCAAGGCATAAAAAATGTGGAATCAGTTGAAATTGTAAAGAAATTGTAAAAAAATCAGACTTTGGCTAAGCAATAGAAGAGACATCATAAAATAAGAACTGTTTGACAATGGAACAGACTGCTTCAAAAAGTAGTAACTTCTTGACTTCCAGTTTTGGAGGCAGCACCTCTAGCCGTACGAAGAGACTTGTCTCCTCAGCAGCTAGTTTCCCTTTGCCGGTAGACCCTTATGCGGATCAAAAGTCGCCCTGGAGGGTGCGACTACTGTCAAGGAGGCTGTGATCAGCTGTGGAGGAGTGGCGGCTCCCCCAGCTGGCCGAGTGAATTCTGAGGGCCGATGGAGAAGATCGGCCAGTAAAATGGCCGATCACCCAGCTGCACAAGTAAAAAAAAAAAAACAACTAAGCATGAAGACCCACCATGGTGAATCTTGGAGAGACTCCTTTTTCTCTTGCTACTCTGATTCTTCCTGTAAAGAACTCTGACTATTTCCCTTTGCTAAGAAGGCGGCAGCTGCTTATATCGGAAAGAGAGCTTAAAAGAAAAGAAAAGAAGAAAAAAAACCTCTTTGTCTGTTTTTGTTGTTTTTTCTACCATTGGATTCTCTTTGTGGGGATATTTGGGGAAAAAGAAGGAAAAAAAAGAGGATATTGCTATTTGTCTCTATCAACTGTATAATCTTGGAGATACCTTTCTTGTTAAACTTTTAAATAAGACTGAAAAAAAAACCTTTTTCTTTGTTAACTTTATCAACGCAGGAAAAAAAAAGATCTTTCAGTCCACTGAGGACATTTGGTGGCCAAAAGTGACATTATAACTCTATCTTTGTGACTGGAAGAGGGATTGGATTTCATACAATAGTAAAAGAGAAAAGATAATCTGACATTCGGGTGGTGAAGCTTGCTATTAGACCTTTGGAGGCGAATATTTGTGGACTTTTCTAAAATATAATTTCTAATAAAAGAACAGGCTTGTCTACTACCAAAATGGAAGAAAACATTCCACATCTTGACTATGATTTAATATTGGAGAAAATTTTTGAAATGACAGAAGACTTCAAAACTTATTGGAAATCTAGGAGACAATCTAAAGATGCCATCTTGGCACTTCCAACTGACCCTCCAATAATGAATCAAGCCATGGAACAAGGAACACCAGAGGAACAACAGAGCAATTCTGAACAGGCTTTCACACATCAAGACACATATTTTAAAGAGACAGAGATATTATGCTTACAACCCAATGATGAATCTACGCTGGGAGAAAAGGTGGTAACCACTGAGCCAACCAATTCTACATAATGTTACCTACAACAGATGGATAACTTGGATGATCAAGAACTAACTGTAACTGACTCAGTTCAAATATCAAAAATAACAAAGATTGACACTCAGATACAACTTTCTGGAAAATACAACAAAGCGGATAACTTATTCATAATTATAACATGGAATGAAAGTCAATACAATATTCAGATGATATTGGCAGAAAGAGAAGAAAATTTTGCTCAGTTTGAATTGGTTAGAAATTTTTGTAATCAAAGTTTGAGGTTTGATAATCGAAAAGTTTTATTATGGGAATTAACTTGGCATAGAAAGAAAGCTAGAGTCAGGTTTAAATGTGAGATAAAACGCTACTTGATGGGTTAAAAAGGCTTTAGAGATTTTGTCTGATTTAATAACGAAAGAAGGATGAGAATTGACTGTTATTATAGTTGATAATTATTAGGGAGTAAACTTGTTTAGGGGTTAAAAAGATTTTATAGATGTAGAATGATGAAATGATAGAACATGTTTTTAAAAATAGATATGTATATTTTGGAATTACATTATTATTTTAAATATGATAATTATTTTGAAATAGTGAGAGAATTTCTGTCTGATTTAATAATGAATGAAGGCAGGGAATTTCTTGACATTATACTTGATAAGTATTTGAAGGTGTAAACTTCATAAAAGGGCTTAAAAAGATTTTTTTATAGATGTAGATTGATGAAATACTATACTAAAGGAGGCCTGGTTTTCCAACACAGACTCCATCAATCGATGTATAGAATTGCCCCCAGTGTACCAGGCACTAAGAGTACATGAAGAGCAGGTCAAGAGGCGGAGGCCAATTGTCAGAGATGGAATCAGGACTGGGGCGGATACTTGTTGTATGACCAAGCAAAGGGAGGATCTCCAAGACATGGTAAAGGTAGAGACGGATGAGGAAGCATTAGAGTCACAGACAAGTAAGGGTACCAAGGAGGGAGGAGGTGGGTATGATGAGGGACTGCAAGGAGGAGGGGACCATGGAAGGGTCTTGGGAGTAGCAGATCTGGCCGTACGACCCAGAACACGGGGGATAGGAATGCCCAACCACATGGGACTGATCAAAAGGGAAGGGGAGGGAGAAAAGAAAAAAAGAAAAAAAGATGAGGCATGTAGGAATGGAGGAGGGCAGACAAGAACAACATACAGGATGGCAGACTGGGGGGGGAGAAAAACCTGGGAAAGAAAGTCCAACAGGAATGGACATTGGAATGTGGGAACAGCATGTAGGACAGCAGGTTAAGGGAGGAGGAACACTGGAGAAGAGGAGATGGACAGGAATGGATGAACAGCAGGCAGATCAGCAGATTGGGGGGGGAATTGGAGAAGGGAAGATGGACAGTAAAGCAGAAAAGCAGGTAGAGCAGCAGATTAGGAGGGGAAGAAAACTGAGGAGGGGAACATCAATAGGAATAGATGACGGAAGGCAGAAGCAGTATGTAGATCAGCAGGTTAGAAGGTTGGAGAAGGGAGGATTGATAGGAATGGAGGATGAAAGGCAGGACTGGCAAGGTAGGGATAGAGGAAAACTGGAGGAAGAAAGATCGATGAAAATGGATGATGGAAGGCAGAAATGGCAGGTAGACCAGCAGGCTGGGGAGGGAGAAAAATTGGGGAAGGAAAGAGGGACAGGAACGGATGATGGAAGACAGGAACAGCAGGGAGATCGGCAGACCGGGGGGGAGGGGGAAACTGGAGAGAGGAGGATTGATAAGAAGGCATGATGGGAAACAGGAACAGCAGGTAGACCAGCAGACCAGGAGGAGAGAAAAACTGGAGAAGGGAGGATCGATAGGAATAGATGATGACAGGCAGGAATGGTATATAGGTAGGCAGGTTAGGGGAGGGGAACAACTGGAGGAGGGAGATGAGATTGGAATGGATAATGGAATGCAAAAACGGCAGGCAGACCAGCAGACTAAGAAGGAGAATAAAAAGGGAAAACCCCATGGCAGGACTCTTGTAATACCGGATCGGAAGGTGTACCCCATAATGAGTAGGAAAGAGCGATTGGAGAGTATATCAGTAACAGCAGTACAGGGAGGAGGAGGCTGGACAAAGATGACACAGCAGAAAAATGCAAAATTGGAGTGCAATAAAGAGAGGGCGGGTCAACTAAGGCAGTCACAGGCAATCAGGAAGAGTGGCCCTGTCACGCGAGCAATGAGCAAGCAGTTAGATCAGCAAGGTATAAAAAGAACTTCCTCACCCCCTGAGCCTCACTCTGAGGACGCTGGCAGAGGACCAGCGAAAGCTAAGTTGTTTTTAAATGTGTGACCACATTTGGGAATATTGCTCCCCTCTTTTTATGGCCAGCTTATGCTCGTGGATCCTTGTTTTAACTCTTTTCGAGGTCTTACCCATATAATTACTGGGGCAATCATTGCAATTGATCTTATATACAACCCATGATTTCTCTGCCGTGGGGAGTGGATCCTTAGGTCTCATAATACTAGAGCGCAGCGTCCGGTTGGGTTTGTGTGCCACCCTCATATTGTAGGGTGCCAACAACCTAGCTGTGGCCTCTGAGACGTTACTGATATAAGGGAGGGTGACACAGGCCACTTGTGGTAGTTCTTCCATCCGTTGGTTATTTAAAGGTCTGGATAGCATGCCATGGCACCTGATAAACTTCGTTGGGTACCCATTGCGTCTGCATACGTGGAAAAGATATTTTCTTTCTTCCACTTTAGCTCTAGCTGTATTGCAGTGAGAGTCTACTCTCTTAAAGAGTGTTCTAATACAGCTGACTTTGTGGGCCACCGGATGATTGCTATCATGATGTAATATCCTGTCAGTGTGCATCAGCTTACAGTAGACTTTAGTCTGCAGGGTTCCATCTGGCTGGCGATAGACTAAAACATCTAAAAATGCCAGCCTACCCTGGTGTTCTTCCTCTGTAAATTGTATATCCGCATACACTGAATTGAGTGCTCCCACAAAGTCAGCTTTTTGGCTCTTTTTGATGACCACAAATGTGTCATCCACGTAGCGGGTCCAGAATTTGGGGCAATACTGGGCCATCGCTACTCGCTCTAACTGCTGCAATACAGCTTCTGCTATGACACTCAAAATCGGGGACCCCATGGGAGTGCCTTTTATCTTTTCATACGTAATGAAACGTAAAGTATGTTTTGAGACATATTTCCAATAGATCCACAAGGTCCTCAGGTCAGAGAGAGTCTCGTTGCTGTCCTGGTTCCTTGCATTGAAGAAGATCTTTAATTACCATGACAGCCATGACTCAAGAAAATCAAGGAGTATATGAAATCCCATGCACTGCTTGTCCCACCACATACATCAGACAAATCAACAGAAGAATAAGTGCATGCACTGAAGAACATAAGAACTCAGTCAAAAAAGAGGAACCAACTTCTTCCCTGGTCCAACACCTTAAAGCCACAGGACATGAAACTGACTTTAAAAAGACCAGAACTATCGCCAAAATTGAACACTTTAATAACAGAATAATCAGAGAAGCCATCGAGATAGAAAAATGCCCACACAGCATGAACAAATGAGATGATACCTCCCGCCTACCAGCCATTTGGAAACCCACCCTTATTGACAAATGAGTCCCTAACACAAAGAATGACACCAGACCCACACTCACAAAAACCACACAGGATGTCACCACCACACATCCACGCAAAAAGCAAACCCAAACCCACAACGATGATGAGGCACAACCACAAACCAGAAGCAAGACCACAGCTGCATCATTAGCCACTTTAAACCCCTCCAATCCATACATGAAGCAAACTGACACCCACCATGAAGATGAGGCACGACCACGAACGCAAAGCCAAAAAATAGCAAGGCAGCCCACCATCTTAAACCCCCTGCAACTCAGACTAACCTGAGCACAACAAAGCCCCACCCAAACAGAACACTCCCCCATCCAATCAGAGCACAGCTAACCCCCCATCCAATCAGAGCACAGCCAAGCTCCTAACCAATCAGAACACACCTCTACCCAATCAGAACACAGCCAAGCTCTCACCCAATCAGTTCATACCCCCACTGGCAGTTAAAAGGAAGAAACAGCTATGACCATACATTGCTCCTAGAAGCACGAAGCCGAAAACACCAGCCTGAAGATGATGAATGAAACTTCGTTGAAATGTTGCCAAGACACTTCCAATTTGACGCAGGAGAAAATCCGAATAACCAAAGACCTACATACAAACACCCGCAAAAACCTCAGAAAACACACACACACACACACACACACACACACATAGTAGTAACTTCTTGGCTGGGGGCTGGATGCCCATCTGTGGGGGATGCTATAATTGTATTTTGCACAGCATATTCTATATCAAACAGGAACTTGGATTCAATTATTTCCAAGTTCCCTTCCAAGTCAAACATCTATGATTGTATGATGCTGGGAAAGAAAAAATACAGTACTTGCAATGATGACCATTTAAAAAAATGTTATTAGAGCAAGCACCTGCTTTGTTTTGGCTGTTGTATCAGGTAACTCAGCTCATTTGTATTGCTTCTGTGATGGTCATTGTGAGTCTAAAAGAAAATCTCTCATCTTTCTTGATAATAGATGCTGCTCACTAATTAAAATGCTCAGTTATGGGCTTAGTCCACCAAGTTGTATGATACTAACAAGAGGAAATTTTTATACATAGATCTATACATGTAGCTTCTGTTGTGATACAGAGAAAGAATTGCCCTGAGCAAGCTTGTGGACAGTAGTCAATAAAAATGCAAGAGTTTGCTGGCCAGAAAGCAGTGTATTATTTTTTTTATAATACAAGTTTTATTAGTTTTTTTTCTTTTTACAACCAAGTGCCTGAGAAACAACGTGGTGACAGGGCAATCAATTATACAAAAGCCAAATCCTTCATATATAATTCAAATTCAATCATTAAAATCTCCCTCTCCATTTTCTCAAATAATATAATATATTCAAATTAATGTCTTTTTCAATAAAATTCAATTAATCAAAACAATCATCAATAACATTTCATTTATATAAATCAAAATCCTGTATTTGGCTTTACTGTTTACAATTACCACATTCCAGTTTATCTTAAATAACCATATTATTAAGATTTCAGGTGTCTTTCCTTTCCCTTTTCCTTAACATAATCAATAACTCGTTTATTAATGTTATTTCTTCTTTCATCAAGAATCCTTCTTATTCTCTTTCCTTTGCAAAGTAACTTTCCTTCTTAAAAAACAAAAATGTTACTCCAAAAAATAGATTTCTAATCTATTTTGAATCTATAATCAATCAATCAATCAAAATCTATATAATACTCTTTTAATCCATTCAATAACACTTAGATCCAATCCAAATAATTATTATATCCGCCATACACATATTAATACAAAAAACAAACATCTTTTCACTAGCTTCACATTTAATTAATCTTTATTCAGTCAAAATCTCTGGTGTCTTATTTACCAATCTTAAACTTTAAGTCAGTCTGTGTCTAAAAAGCCTTAAATCCATTATATATTATTTTAAATCACACTCTTAAATCTTATTGTGGCTTTCTTTTTGTGCCAAGTTGGTTTCCATAACAAAGCCTCTATGTCAACAAATAAATCTCTTTTTATTCCTTGTAGAGAAGTTTGAGTCAGGAAGAAGCATCCCCTCCTCTGTTTTAGAGATCTGAATCTCTTATAGGTAGTCCCTTGTTGTTTTGAAGCTTCAGGCCTCGACATTTGACTCTGCTCAATAAAACACTCAATCATGATCAGTTTTGTAGTTAGTAATTGGTTGTCAACATTGTCATAGTTTTCAATCAATTGTAATTGCAAATCCATTTCTGTTCATTTTAAAGACATGGATGGTTTAGTTACAGTCATTTTTTGGTCATCAGCAATCCCAGTAAGTTGTATATAAGATGAAATAGAATCTTCTTTAATAATAATTAATTCCTCTTCTATTGCTATTTGGTCTGTAGAATCTTCAGGTAAAGTCTGAAAGTTGGTTTGTAAGTTCAAGATAGAATTTCTGTTTATTATTTCTGTAGTACTTTCTCTTATTTGAGAACATATTTGCTCAGTAGCTTCATAAATTCTTTCCAGTATGAGTTTACAGTTGAAATGTGAGTAAGATTTCTCCATTTTAATAGTAACTAGGACCAGACCTGTTATCTTTTAGTGGAGGCTGTGGCCAAAAACATTAACCAGTGTCCACCCCCACAAATTTAACATCTATTAAATTTCTTTGTCTTTTCCTTTATAATAATCTGAAGGTCAAAGCCAATCTTATCATGAGACAAAAAGCAAAGACAGTTGAAATTTTAAATTTTTCCAGAAGGTGTCCTCAGTAAACTATAAAAAGCTCTTCCCAGATACCAAAGATGATGTTGTCAGAGTCAGAAAAAGCAAAAAAAAAAGCAAAAAAGAGTTTTTTCAAGACCCCAAAGTAAATAAAAGTTAAAAAATAGTCAATTAAATTCAATTTCCATTCCATTTATTGCTTTCCTTCCCACACTAGCAGACCCGCTTTCTTAAAACAGGGAAATAGTTCCAAAAATGCTTTTTACAGGAGACCAAAAGGAAAAAAAAGGACTGAGAGGGAAAAGTAAAAGTCTCACCCGGTTCAACCACAGTGCTTCTTGCGCTTAGATGTTCTTCTGACTTCTGGTTACAGCGGCAAAGTGATCGGCCATTTTAGTGGCCGATCTTTTCTCCGTCAGCCCTAAGGAGCAATCTCAGACCGCGGAAGGAGCTGCTGCTCTTCCACAGTCGACGAGGACCTCCTCAATGGTAGCTGCCCCTCCAGGGTCTATCGGCAGAGGGAAACCAACCGGTGAAGAGAGCAGTGTCTTCGTACGGCTGCAAATGCCGCAATCCGGAACCGGAAATCCAGAAAGCAGTGTATTTATGTAACTGGGGAAAGGCATCAATTGAAGCAAATGTTTTATGAGAGGTTGCAGCATCCTGTGCCTCTTTTTTCCATTCCATTGTGTTAACACCCACCCCATCCACTGAGGGACATTTTAAAACCTGCTTGGATTGAACAGTGTCAAGCAGAAGAGAAAGAAACAGGTTGATACCTAGAACCACTCATGTTCCATGTAGTTGAGTGTGTTTTCACTCCATTAGGGTTGATATTATTATTGTTGTTATTATTATTATGGATCATTGCACAGTCAGCCAGATGTTCAGACTGGATTTGACATTTTGTCTACCTATCGAGTCCTTACCCAGGACCTGGGATAGGCAGATGTCGATGTTTAATGGTATTACAGATATCGTCGCAGGATGGAAGCAGTTCCTAGTAAGGCCGCCTTTTGCAATTGACTAATAGTGAATTTGTCAATGCCAATGGTGTTCAAGTGGTGCTCCAGTTGTTTTGGGATTGCACCCAAGGAGCCTATAACTATTGGTACTACCCTTGCTTGCTTTTGCCACAGTCTTTCTATTTCTATTTGTAGGTCTTTGTATTTTGTTATCTTCTCCAGGTCTTTCTCTTCTATTCTGCTGTCTCCAGGCACTGCCACGTCCACTATCCAGACTTTTTTGTCTTTCTTATTGACAATTGTTAAGTCTGGGTGTTATGTTGCAGGTGCTTGTCTGTTTGAATTCTGAAGTCCCAGAGCAGTTTAATTTTATCATTTTCTATGACTTTCTCTATTTTATGATCCCACCAGTTTTTGCTTACAGGCAAATGATAGTTTTTGCAGATCTTCCAATGCACCATTGTTGCTACTTTGTCATGCCGCTGCTTGTAATCAGTCTGTGCAATCTTCTTGCAACAGCTTACCAAGTGGTCCACTGTTTCTTCAGCTTCTTTGCATAGGCGGCACTTACTGTCTGTTGCTGTCTTCTCAATTTTGACTTTGTATGCATTTGTCCTTAAGGCTTGGTCTTTTGCAGCCAGAATTAGTCCCTCGGTCTCTTTCTTCAATTTTCCTGCTCTTAGCCATTGCCAGGTTTTATTATTATCTGCTTTCCCAGCTATTTTTTTAATGTATTGGCCATGTAGTGCTTTGTCTTCCCATGCCTCTATTCTGTTCTTCATTTGGTCTTTCTTGTAGGCCAGTTTGTCTCTCCAGTAGTCAGTAAGCCTTCCTGATATACTAATTTCAGTGCATCTTCATCATTGTTCTTCAGATATTCTTCCAAAGCCATTTCTTCTTCTTCAACCATCTGATGTACTTGTAGCATTCCACGCCCACCTATTTGCCTTGGTAGATAAAGTCTGTCAATGTCATTGCGTGGATGAAGGGCATGATTCTTTGTCATTATTTTTCTGGTCTTCCTATCCATTGCTTTTAGTTCTGCTTGAGTCCAGTCCACTATTCCAGCTGTGTATCTAATGACTGGAATTGCCCAGGTGTTGATTGCCTTTATGGTATTTCCTCCATTGAGTTTGGACTTTAAGATCTTCTTCACTCTCTTGATGTATTCACCCCTAATCTTTTTTTGACTTCAGTGTGCTTGATGTTGTCAGCTTGAAGGATACCCAAGTATTTGTAGTAATCTTCCTCATCCAGACTCTTAATGTTATTTTCGAGGGCATCTTGATTCCTTCAGTTTTCACTATTTTTCCTTGTTTGATAGTAAGTGTGGCACATTTGTCCAAGCCAAACTCCATTACAATATCTTGTCTATATATACGGACAGTGTTGAGCAGCGATTCTATTTCTGATGATGTTTTTCCATACAGCTTCAGATCATCCATGTAAAGGAGCTGGGATAGTCTGGCAGATGTTTTTGATGTTTGATAGCCATGTCCTGAGTTATTCAATATTGTTGACAGAGGAAACAGTGCAATAACAAATAATAATGGTGATAATGAATCTCCTTGAAATATTTCTCTCTTGATATTAACCTCTCCCAGTCTCTCACCATTGATCTGCAACTGTGTCTTCCATTGTGCCATCGATCTTTGCACAAATTTTCTGATGTTTCTACTGACTCTTGTTATTTCTAGGCACTTGATTATCCAGTCATGTGGCAGAGAGTCAAATGCCTTTTTGTAGTCAATCCATGCCACCTTCAGGTTGGTCTTCCTTCTCTTGCAGTTTTCCAAGATCATTTTGTCTATTAGGAGTTGATCTTTTGTTCCATTATTATTATTATTATTATTATTATTATTATTGATCATCGCACAGTCAGCCAGATGTTCAGACTGGATTTGGCATTTTGTCTACCTATCGAGTCCTCACCCAGAACCTGGGATAGGCAGATGTGGATGTTTGATGGTATTACAGATATTGTTGCAGGATGGAAGCAGTTCCTAGTAAGGCCGCCTTTTGCAATTGACTAATAGCGATTTTGTCAATGCCAATGGTGTTCAAGTGGTGCTCCAGTTGTTTTGAGATTGCACCCAAGGCACCTATGACTATTGGTACTACCCTTGCTTGCTTTTGCCACAGTCTTTCTATTTCTATTTGTAGGTCTTTGTATTTTGTTATCTTCTCCAGTTCTTTCTCTTCTATTCTGCTGTCTTCAGGCACTGCCACGTCCACTATCCAGACTTTTTTGTCTTTCTTATCGACAGTTGTTAAGTCTGGGGTTATGTTGCAGGTGCTTGTCTGTTTGAATTCTGAAGTCCCAGAGCAGTTTAATTTTATCATTTTCTATGACTTTCTCTATTTTATGATCCCACCAGTTTTTGCTTACAGGCAAATGATATTTTTTGCAGATCTTCCAATGCACCATTGTTGCTACTTTGTCATGCCGCTGCTTGTAGTCAGTCTGTGCAATCTTCTTGCAACAGCTTACCAGGTGGTCCACTGTTTCTTCAGCTTCTTTGCATAGGCAGCACTTACTGTCTGTTGCTGTCTTCTCAGTTTATTAGTCATTAGCTTTCCTAGCAGAACAAGAATATTCACACCACTTTTCTTATACAACAGGGAAACTGCCTATGTTTCTTATTGGAAAACAGTCCTGTAGGTTCTTGGGCCAATTGTCTTTTCCCATGAGATATTCCTGTTCCATCTGGAAGACCACTGGGAAGGTCAGATGATTCTCTTGAGTTGCCTTTCTCTGGGAGCAGGGTGGTGGTGGATATTTTTGCCAGCCCATTTTAAGCACAGAAGAGGCAGGGGGAAAAAGCCTTTTTGAAAATCATGGACTAATCACTCCCATCTGCTCTGGTGCTGCTTCTTGAGCTGCCTGCCAGGATCCTCTCCTCAGAAACTAAATAGCACATTATTTTCAATAACTTGCAATCATTTACATGAAAAACTGCTACCTGTTTAAATATCTCCCTGGGGAAAAAAAAGAAAACAAAAAGAAAAGTAATCCATATAGCAAGTTGAAAATAGAAGCCTCAGCATAGATTGCAATTAGAACTCAGAGGTATGTTTACTTTTGGTGCAAATTCATTTCATTTGACTAAAAAAGGGGGGAGGAATAGTAAAATTGCATCTCAATTCTCTCTTTCTCTTTTTGTCCTTTTTTTTTCTTTTCAAGTTCTAGAAACTAGAAATGAGGGAGGGAGAATCCGCCAAGGAAAGAGTGTCCTAGTTTTGAACATTCCTGAAATTTGCCATTGAGAATTCCAAAATCCAAGTAATAAATAAAAAAAAGTTTATTTCCTTTGCTTCTGAGTATACTCATTCAATATCTTGTGGTAAAAAAAAAACACTGTCCAAATTTGGACCTCATGAAAATTGTTTCCAAAGGCTGATATATTTAGGTTTGAAGATCAATTTCCAGAATTTTATAACTGCAATAAATACTTGGCATATATGTGAATAATTGCAATTATAAATGAATTTACCTCGGGAGTGATGAGTAGAGGACCAGGTTACAATACAAGAGATAAAAACATTCTAAAAAAAAACAAAAATTCTCTTGCTGGTTTACAGTCTCACAATTCATTGGTGCTGAGACATAACAGTTGAATAATAGTAAACTAATTGAACTCAACAGCTAATATAGGTTGAAAGCAGAAATGCATTCTCAGATATTGATAATATCAACAAGAAGCCCAAACTGCATGTAAGGATGGTGAAATGACAACAGAACAATGAATCATGCATTGGATCTTGATTTACTGCACTTTGACCATAGATACTTAACTAATGTATTACTTTAATTCCATGTCTGTCTTCTCACATTTTAAACGTGAATTATTTGGGGTATGTGTGAAATCTTCTTTTCAAGTAGATATAATATCAACTAATAAAAAAACCCAAGACTCTTATTCATTTGTGTCAAAGTCTAGAATAGCAGCTGTGCCATTGTTTACTAGCAAAATGCCACTAAATGGTGTGAATCTATATGGAATAAAGATCAATATGGAAGGCACATTATTTCGTTTATGTTGTTCATTTATTTTATTTGTATGACTGCCCATCCTAGCAGCTGAGGAGGATGTCAGAATCAATGGTTGTAAGCACAACCAGAAGACAGGACACTTCACACACTAGGGGCCTTAGGTCCAGGCACATTAATTATAATTATATAAAGGTAAAGGTAAAGTTTTCTCTTGTCCAATTGTGTCTGATTCTCGGGCATGGTACCCATCTTCATTTCTTAGGGCTCCATCACTGGAGGTTTTTAAGAAGAGATTGGACAGCCCTTTGTCTGGAATGATCTAGGGTCTCCTGCTTGAGCAAGGAGTTGGACTAGAAGACCTCCAAGGTCTCTTCCAACTTGGTTATTCTGTATTCTATATATATTTATTTACATTAATATGTTTTTAATTCTGTTAATAGAGTACTGTAATTTTTAACTATTCCATTAGTTGGCCTTAGAGAGAGCGCCATTTCTATTATTACTGGAGAAGGATCCATTGCCTTATCCTATTTTCTCTTCATATCATAGTGGCAAAACATTTCAGGTGAAGAAGTCCACCAAATTCACAAAGTATGGAATATTCGTCTATAAAATGATGTGATCCCTAATTAACTGTCACCTTTTCTGGAAGACATATTGGTGCACAAAGTGGTTTGTACTTCTGCTCCATTATTTTGATGTGTATGTGCTCCACTACTCTGTCCCAGCAGCCCTTTCTGACCTCTGTTCACTTCTTCTGATCTGTCTTGGGACAGGTGGACATTATCTCCTGGTAGCTCATTCTCCTGGCTTAAAACACAGTGCTAAGAGCCAAGTGGCAGGCAGAATGCTAATGCATTTAGTATCTGACTCCATCCATTCTGGAGACATGCCCATGTCTTCCTATCAGGAATTCTAGTTCACTGGGTCAGGACTGAATTTTCTCCTGATGAATTACAAATGATAAATTTCAAATATGTCAGTAAGTAGGAATTCATCTAGTTTCTTTGCCTGGAATTTCACCCTTCATAATTGACTTCTGTAATGATCTTGCAAGATTAAACATTCAATATTGAGAATAAAAAATGAATCTTTGAATAGATGGGTTTTGATACCAACTAATTAGTAAACTTTCATAGCGTTAAGAAGTTCCAGCTAACTTTTGGGGGGTTTTTTAGAGGAAGAAAGAATGGAACAATGAAAAAAAGGTATGAATTGGTATCAGTTCAGAATTCCGAGGTTGTAGATGCCAGTTTTAAATAAAAGACCTTCCCAACTGCTTTGAAAAATTGACCATTTCCCTAAATCTGGAAAAAAAAAGTTTATTTTCTTATGTAATATTGACTAGTCCCAGCAATGTAATGAGATCTGCAACAATATCCAAATTTTTCCAGAGCATCAGCCCAAAAATCAAATATAAATAGGTAAAAAAAAATGCTCTCTTCCTTCTCTGTCATTGTCACAAGAGCCATAGGAAACTGAAGTAAAGCAGGAGGAGAAAAGGAATTAAATTATAGTGAAATCTTGATTTAACAGACCATTTGGAGGAAAACATGTTGGTTAATTCCAAACGTCTGTTAAATCTAAATTTACATAACTGATGTCATTTGCATAATCACATAATTGACATTTCTATGTAACTTGCACCCCTTTACGTTATTTGTTAAAATGTCAGTTATGTAACTATGCAAATAAGGCAAATTGTTCTAAGTGATATAAATTATGAGAGTTGTCTGGACAGACTTTGGAAATAATATAGTTTCCTGAAGGATGAAGTCCAAAAGCAACTTTGATCCATTTCCTCTGAAGCCCATTAAATATGAGTCCATGAAATCATCATTATAAAAGTTGCATCATATTAGACATAAAGAGTGAGTCCATCACCATTCTGATTTCCAAGCCAGGAAATAACCATGTTCTTGACATCAGTAGCTTCCAGCAAAATACATGAAGGAATTTGGGTTCATGCATAATGTACTTCCCAATACATATTCTGCATCTTCATGATTAGACTTATAATTGAATGTTGTATCTTCATCCATTCACACACATCTCATTCATATTGTTTTTAAAATACGGGTTAGTAGGATCCTTGAAAAAGGTAATAGAATAGAATAGAATAGAATAGAATAGAATAGAATAGAATAGAATAGAATAGAATAACAGAGTTGGAAGGGACCTTGTAGATCATCTAGTCCAACCCCCTGTCCAAGCAGGAATCCCTACACAATTTCTGACAGTCCAGCCTCTTCTTGAAAGCACCAACAACATCTGAAGGCAAACTGTTCCATTGGTTGATTGTTCTCACTATCAGGAAATTTCTCCTTATTTCCAGATTGAATCTCTCCTCGATCAGTTTCCATCCGTTGTTCCTTGTCTGGCCTTCAGGTGCTTTAGAAAATAGGTTGACCCCCTCCTCTCTGTGACAGTCCTTCTAATATTGGAACACTGCTATTATGTCTCCCCTGATCCTTCTCTTCACTAGACTAGCCATGCCCAGTTCCTGTAACCGTTTTTCATATGCTCCAGCCTCCAGTCCCCCAATCATCTTTGTTGCTACTCTCCGCACTTTTTCTAGAGTCTCACATCTTTGTATATTGTGGGGACCAAAATTGGTTGCAGTATTCTAGGTATGGTCTTACTAAGGCTTTATAGAGCAGTACTAATACCTCACGTGATCTTGACTGAATCTCTCCATCAATGCAACTCAGGACTACATTGGCTCCATTGGCTGCCGCCACACACTGCTGGTTCATATCTAATCAATTGTCCACTAAGATTCCACAATTTCTCTTACAGCTGCTGCCATTAAGTCTGATTTCACCCAATCTATATGTGCACTTTTGGTTTTTCTTGCCTAAGTGTAAGACTACATCTTTCTCCACACTGAATTTCACCAGACAGGGCCCAGTGTTCAAATCTGTCAAGATCCCTCTGGATCCTGAGCCCATCAGCTAGGCGGTTGGCCATTCCCACCATCATCTGCAAATCCAATAAGTTCCCTCTCTATTCCCTCATCCAGGTCATCTATGAAAATGTTGAGTACTGGGCCTAGGACAGTTATCCCAGATATCAAAGGAAATCTAGGATAACTAGATCTAGGTTGCAAAAGCTTAGATGACAACTCATCTAGATTTTTGTGGTTCATATCTGATAGAGCCCTATATAACTCTGGATAATCGGTTTCAGAATCTCTGTTCTCCTATATCCGGTTCTTTATATGTAATCAAAATGTAGTAGCTATAACCTACAAATTGCAAGATGTCATCTATAGATGAGCCTTCAGGAAATGATCCCATGTGATAGTTCCTAGTCAATGGTCAGACTGAATTAACCAATTTGGATCTCGTTCATACTCACCAAGGAAATCTGCCTCTTTTTCTGACTTATCTCAGAAGAGCAGAGATGCCTATTTTACAAATGAGTACAATGTGTGTCCTTTTTTCTGCTTAGTTTTTTCTAACTATTATTACAATTATTTGTTCTTTGAGGGTGCCACTCCTTTGTGAAGAAAGAGTACCCTCTAGTGGATATTACAAATGGCTAACACATTTTAGAACAAGAAATTAAAGAACTCTTCCCTTATTCTTGAATTTGTATGCTTTCCTGCCTCTCCCCCTATGCACCCAAAATATTGACTAATGAATTGATGTCACCTTGAAATTAAAGTAGAGTAAAATGTTTTAAGCAGTATTGCTGATAATATGAAAATGAATAAAAACATGCCATTGCTTTAAATCTCTATTTATTGTGACCTGCCAGACTGACTCTTTAGAGTTCTATAAACCAGAAAGAGATGGGAAGTAGCTACAAGTGTTTGGATAGAAGAAAAGAGCTACTCATCTAGGAAACTTACTGTCACAAATCACTGCCTTGGCAAGAATAAAAGTAATAGCCCCATGTGGCTTGGCATTCTGGAAGATGGCCATCACAACACATCAGGGAGAACTCGACTTAGGATACACTGGTATAAGCCACTGTGCTTTGGGCATTGGGGGATGGGCAGATGGAATATTAGCCTTTTCCTGCTAGTGCCAAGTTCCTTGTGAAAACAATGACCTCATCTTGGCACACCTGCTTTTTGTAATGTCTCATGCTACATGAATCCCTAACGTTTTTCTTTGATTGCACTAGGACAGTATAGATGGAATTTTCAGACCGATAATCAATACACTCCACATATTCTCACTGTAAGAAACAGACGTGCATCAAGTACGTTGCTAAACTCTTTAAAACCAATCTGTCATATTGTCCTTGGAATCAATATGGACATTCATCAGATGGACTCAGGGGCCCTGGTCTCAGAGTTCAAGGCTTCTTTGAGTAGAATTTACTTATCTTCACCTTCAAACACAGTGATACAACATTCAATTACTTGTGCATTTACTTTTTTAAAATATATTTATTGATTTTTTTAAAAAAATACATAAATCACTCAATAATTGGTGAATAGTGTGTTGTCTGGGTTAAATTTATAAAACAATCATTAACAATTAATTTCTATAATCCATTTTCCGTATTAATTTTAGTTGATTTTGTCTTTCCCAAAGTAACCTCTTTTGCAAACATTGAGTTAATACAATTCTTATTGTTTTGATAAATTACAATTGAATGTATAATTTGTTTTCCAATATTCCTAAAAATAATAATCATATTAGTATAATATTTATTTTCTATTCAATCATTCTGGTTGCCTTATCGTAGATCCTGTTACAATCCTTATTTTAGTTTATTTCTCCCACCAGATTCTAGATATTCTTACTGGTGAAGATTTTCTCCAAAATTAATTACATTTACATTTACAAATTTTACTCTATTTTTTCCATATAAGCCATCTCACACTTTTACATTTCTTAAGAAATAGATAAAAAAAGAAAAGAAAAAAGAGAAGACAAAAAGAAAGGAAAACAAGAGTAAAGAAACATAAGAAATAACACACTACTTAAAATATATATTCCTCCAAGGCTAATATATATTTATTTCCTTAATTTCTGATTCTTTTTATCCATAATTAAGAATATATTTAATCTTTAATCTTTAAACATTCCATTCAATACATCTAGTCATCTAGTCCTTTAACTCTTATTCAAACATTTTTTATAATTTTCTTAAATTCAGTCACATTTAAGTATCTAAAACAGACATGTCAAACACAAGGCCCAGAGGCCGGATGCGGCCCGTGACGTGATTTCATGTGGCTCACAAAGCCATCCTGGAAACAGTGAGGGAATGGCCCCCGCTGCCTTGGCCCCAGCCCAGGTCACCCGGGAGCAATGTACAATTTTGTGATGGCCATCTATGCTGAAACACATTCAGTCTTAGCTCCACAAGGCTGTTTGGGAACAGCAAGGGACCGGCCCCTGCCACATTGGCCCTAACTCCTGGGCGCGCACTGGGGATGTGTCACCCTTTGTGAAGAATGAAGAAATGCACCATCACCTGGAAGTGGCCAGCAAATGACCCTCGCCTACTTCACATATCCGGCTTGATGGGCTCTGGGGGAGGGGGTTCAGCAGGCAGTGGGGTGCTGTCCTCATAGTGCCGAGAGGTTGTGCCAGGTGGCGCAAATCCAAAAAGAAGTGCAACGCCACTCAGCCCCAGCCTGCTCAGCATCTCGGCACTGTGAGGAGAGCGCCCCACTGCCTGCCGAAACCGGGCAGGCTGGGAGCTGGACGGCATTGCACAGGTAACATTGACTCTCACGTTGCTCATGGCGTCCCTTCTCCCAAAGCCCACTAAGTCAAATATATGAAGTAGGTGAGGGCCATGTGCTGGCCACTTCCAGGCGATGGTGCATTTCTTCATTCCTTACAAAGGGTGACACCTCCACAGCTGCATTTCTTGCCTGTTTTGCTCCCTCCCTCATCTCAAATATTTTCCCACCACTCTATTCTTAGGAAGGAAGGAAGGAAGGAAGGAAGGAAGGAAGGAAGGAAGGAAGGAAGGAAGGAAGGAAGGAAGAAGAGGGAGGGTCTGAGGGAAGTCCTGCCTTAGTCCTGCCTTGCTACCCTTTCATCCTCTTGCCCCCTCCTCCTGGCCTATCCTGGGGGTCTCCCATCCTATTGATAAGGAAGCTTTGGATACAAAGCTGGGTTTCCTCCCATGGAGAGGGAGTGGGCCTCCCTCTGACTTTGCCCTCATACCCATCATAAGCAACCTGGCTAAGGAGAGGAAGCACAGCAGCAGCAGCCTTGAGGAGGAGATAAGTGCAGCTGGGCACCCCCTTGGGGTACTGGGGCTGGGCTTGGTCCCGTGGGTGCTTGAGGGCCAGGCTGGGCGTTTTTTACTGCTCAGGGCTCGGGAAGCCTGTGGCACCATCCAGCCCCACCTTGCATGGCCTGAGAGGAACACTGAGGCTCTTCCAGTGGACCATGTCTTGGTGCTTGCCCCGGTCCCACCCCCTTCTGCCAGAGACCCTCAGATCTGCCCCACTCCTGCCTAGGCCGCCACAGACACCCTTGACGCGAATGATGAAGAGCTGGCCATGCCCACCCAGTAGGCCACACCCACTCTAGCCATGCCCACCCAGTAGGCTGTGCCCACCCTGGCCACACCTACACAACCCCCCCAAGGACAACTGCAATGCTGATGTGGCCCTCAATGAAATTGAGTTTGACATCCCTGATCTAAAACATTTCCTTTATTTAAATCATTTCAACTTTTTTATATTACTCATATCAAGAAAAAGAACACAAAAGAGGAAAAAGCATACTATATTGTTTAGAGAATTCATCCCTCTTAGAATAGTATATTCCAAAATTTTTCTACTACTTTAACCATATTCAAACAAATGTTCCTTTTTAAGTATTCTCTCTGATAAGTCCCATCATCTATTTTCTTGGTTTCCACCTTAATCTTTTTCCTTTGCCCAGTATCTTTCTTAATCAATGTATTTTGCTGAATCAAAAGATTTTTCCATATGTTCACAAATGTTGCTGTAGATGTAAAAATTAAATCAGTATCTTTGTTAGGGGCATTTGCCCACTTTTTTATTGGGAATCTTTTTCCTTCTTTTTCTCCCTGCTTCTCTTGTCGCTTTTTGTCTCTTCAGTTCTGGTGTTTTCCCTAATGTTTCTGTAGAAAGTTTTAACATTTTATCCAGTCTTTTTTCTTGTTCTCAGGTTTATTTTGTAGTGTTGAAATATAAATTGTCTTTTCCAAATCTAGTATTTCTTGTAAATTTTTTTCCACTTGGATTAGATCATACTCTTTTGTTTTGTAGAATTCCATCTTCAAGTCACTATCCTCGAATTTATGTTCAGTCATCTGTTTTGTCTGTTCCTTCTCTGCTATATTTTCCTGAGGGTTTTTTTGGTATAAAATTGAATTGGAGATGAGTTGATTTATATTTTCAAAATTATTCTGAGTTTCTTTGTGATTTCAGATCATTGTTCTTTGAATTAGTTGCAGCTTAACATATATCTCCTCTTGAAAAATATTTATTTTTCTTGATAAGTATTTCCTATAAATCTCTGATTTTCCACGATGACCAAAAGTCCAGATTCCCCCACCCCTTTGGAAATAGCTTTGAAGTCAGAATTGAATAAATACTTGTAGTCCAGAGAATTTTTAAAAAGTTCTTTTTTTGTTGTTGTTTTGTTTTTGTTCCTGAGGTTTGTAAGTCTCACTTTATCTACACAGCTGTTCTTTATTTGTAAAGCTTTGAAGGTCACAGGCAAAGATTAGTTTTTTCCCCATATTTTACCATGACTGTCATAATCCTCATTCACCAGTAGGTGTCAATACTGGTTCATTTTTCAGATTTTATTCCTCCATGAAAGGTTAAGTTCGCCACTTCCTGTAGCAAAAGGATGGGGGGAAACTCCCCTTCCTTCACTCCCCTTCAGAAAGTGGGTAGGATAGAGAAAATCAATGTTCTTACCCAGATTCAAGCACACTGTTTACTATCAGCTTAAAATAGTGCTTTTGACTTCTGTTACTTGCAGCTTGGGCTGGACTCTGAAGTTAAGCCAGCCTTTCTCCTGTTGGTTCCTGGAAAGATTTTCCTGGACCGATTGGGTCGACCACCATCTCTCCTAGGTCCCTGGGACTTCCTTCCTTCATTGCCACCTCTCCGGGGCAGCTTCTGACCCATTTAGGGTCCCCTAACAGGAACCCCTCAACTGCTTTGCTGCGTGCAGAAACTGGAAGTCTCAATTACTTGTGCATTTATAATAGGGATATCAAACTTGCAATGTCTCATGATGTGTCATGATGTATCACAACTTTTTTGCCAACTATGGGGTGGGCACAGTTCCGCTATGATACATCCAGCCCATGGGCCAGCAGTTTGACACCCCTGATTTACAATATTTTCTTCTAAATGCTTAAATTGGCCTTTAAATAAAAAAGTAGGTAATAACAATCAATGGAAAAGGAATCATGAGTTTATACATTTCTTATATTTGGACTAGGAAGTTATTACTATACATACATTCTGATCATGAAGAGGAATCAGTTCAAGTGCAGTGAGTTAAAAGTATACTTTCAATAGGATCGTGCTATTTTGCTAAATGAACTCAGTGTGTACTAGCTGCAAATCCAGCTATTGTAACTGAAACATCCTTCAAATTATCAGTTCAGCAATTATGGGCTTTGCTAAATTGCCTCTTGTTTCTATCAAATATGTGCTATATGTATGAAACTGTATAATAATAATACTGTTCTATCTGCGTACCTAATAAAATGTCATAATACCATTTTCTCTGTGAAAAAGTGGGAAGATTCCAGCTCTTATCTCCACTGTCATTCCCATCATAACATGCCCTGTCTTCCCCAAATCTCCCAGTCTGGTATTCTGTATCTGGAGAGGCTGTCTGTGATCATGGATCAGGCTGATTTTAGAATGAGAGACAGAGAGGGGGGAGGAGAAGAGATGGAGAGAACTTTTAAACTAACAATTGTTGTCAGACGTAGATTTTCAGATTAACTAACTTGTTTTCTCTGTTCTTGGGGTGCAATTCTTTTTGAATAATTCAGTTTGAGTCATTACTCAGTGAATGTAACAACAATATATTCCCCTGTACAGCAAACATATGTAGGTGAAAACTCAATTAAGTCTGTTAAGTGTTTATATTACATGGATAGAAGATACATTGATTAGAATATGTACTGTATAAAGGAAAATGATATTATGTAGCTTTATTAAAAATAAAGTTTGTTTGCAAAAAAAAAGAAAGAAAAGAAAATCTTAAGGGAACACTAAATAGGAAGGCATGATAGGAAGGCATGATATAAATCCAATCAATAAAATATTAAAAGAAAAAAAATCTATATTGAGAAGTTATTTTGCCCCCATTTGAAATATTCTTCAAAAATAAATTACTCCAGCACTTGTACATATATAATTATGACTTAATTATTAGTTGACATGGGCAGTTTGTATGAATGCATTTTTATTTGTTTATTTGATTTCTATAGCTGCCCATCTCAGCAAGTAACTCTTGTCGATCATTCAGATGTGCTAAATTCACATGTATATTATATTACATCAATAACAAGTTATATTCACCTGTTAATCCTACATATCTTGGTTTTCTGTTTTCTCATCCCTTTTTTCCAAAGGCTTCTTTAAAGCAATGATTGTGTCTGTATCTAATCTTTCCATCATTTTGATTGTTAAGCATATTTTTAAGACCAAATATATTTACAGACCCAACCCATCAAGTGCATTTCTTCCTGCTTTCAAATTCTTAATATTTTCAAGAGGGGCCATGCCAGTCTCTGTTATCATCATAAGGTTTCTGTTGCTCTATAATAAATCATTCCAGCATGTTGATCTTCAATTTACCACATTTTCATCTCCCCTTTCTTCCAATATCAAGTTCACTTCCCTATTTTCTTCTTAGCAATTCCTTCTGCAATTGGATAAGCTGAAAGACTGGCCATGATTGGCCACAGTACACTAAGCCATGATTGAAATACACGTGGAGAAGCAGGGAGATGCTTGCACATGAGCTATACTATGAGCATGTACCATCCCTCTCTCCCTTTATGGCTGGGAAAAGGAATAAATGGGAATTTATTATAATCATAGTAGATTCCTATCTTGACAATGTAAAATAGCATTTTGGATTTAAATAAAAAAGCTCAACTTTTCTAAACAGTTCATAGAAATAACTCAGTGTTTTTAGCTACTGTAAATGCCGGCGTACAAGGCGACCCGGCGTATAAGACGACCCCCGTCTTTATAGCCGGGCCGCATTCCTAGAACGTCATCTTATACGCCGGAAACTACCAGTATTTCCGGCGTATAAGACGACTCGGCGTATAAGACGACCCCCATCTTTGGTGCCGATTTCAGCGCTTGCGGAAGTCGCCTTATACGCCGGCATTTACGGTAGCTTGTAAAGTGATTGACTGGAATATATTTTAAAGCACTATTCTTAATTCAGGTTTGCTAAGAATGTGTTAAAGTGAAAGTAAATTTCAGGTTTATACATTCTGCTGACCCCCATTAGAGCAAGAGATGGGAGTAATGAGTGCTCACACTTTACCCTTCAATGCAAGTATCAGAATCCCCTTCAAAGCTCCTTTTTGGGGCTCTGCCATTCTAGTGGGAGGAGGGAGGTTTTATTCTGCTGGGAGGGGATTTGTGGATGTATTTCCTCTACTTTGTTCTTTCTAAACTTTGATATATCTCTTTGGGTGTGAAAAGGGGAAAGGATTGTGCCAGGGGCCATCTGTCTTATCTCCACTGTAAGATCCGGTGAAGCACCTGAGAACTGTCCCTTATCCACTCCAGTTCCCAGAACAACTTCACTCCTGTGGATTGGCTAGATGTGAACAGGACAGTTGGACTCTGGGGTGGAGTTTTGTGAGTTAAAGGATTAATGTAGCAACTGTGCAGGAAATCTTTAGATCTTGTTTTGCTCTCTTGCTATCACTCTCTCAATAAAAGTTCCTATTTGAAACAATGCCAGCTTCAAGAGTTCTATTTTCTTGGGAAAATTAGTTGAGGCAGATCCTTACATTAAGCAAGATCTGCTAAGTAGTGATCAACTTGGAGAGGCATCCGCCCTACTATGGGGACCATACACACTATGTTGCTCCATGGCAGCGAGCAGGACAACTCTGAGTGCAGGGAAGAACTTGCTAATAAGACTCAACCTGAAGAGAGCCCATCTGGATGGAGGGAAGAGACAGGCGCCATAGAGGAATCTGCCAGGCCAAGGTGGTCATTCGGCATGTGGAAAAGAAAAGACTGGGATGGAAGAGCTCAGCATGTAACCTTCACCCAGGACAGCTGAAAACCAGGTTGGAGGTGCAAGATGAAACTGCTCAGTGATGATGAAGAAGCTGAAGAAGAACTGAATCCAACTGACCAGATCCTAAGTGACCGATGCATTTTATGGAAGAGGTGTTTATGGTAAAGGCAAAATCTGGATGTCACAAAGGGAGGAGTGAAGAACAGTTTGAAGAGGCTGGGAGAAGCAAAAGCAAGGCCGTAGTCACCAAGGCAGCAGCTGGGGCAGCAAGCTTCACCAGAATGGCAGTGACCATCCTGGTTGCCCCTCAGCCAACAGGGGCCCTCAGAGCCAACCTTCATCAAGCCACAAGAGGAAGGATGTGCAACCTGAGCCCGAGCCAAAGCTGGTTTCCTGGGAGTGAAATTCAATGGAGACCCCCAGTAATTAGGATTCTTTCTCGGCCATGTCCTCACCTAAATGCAGGTGTATGGAAGAACCATCCCTAATGAGGAAGCTAGGGTCAGGGTCATCACCCTGGCTCTGGAAGGACCTGCTGCCCAGTGAATGGTGACCCTGCACAAGTCAAATGCCCCAGAGCTACAGAATTTCAAAATGGCCAAGCAGGGACGCTGCCCTGTACACAGAAGAGTTACGGGACCTGACGTGTTTCCAGGACGGGCTTAACAATGACCTGTGCAACACCTGCATTGCCCGCAAAGCCCCAGTTCGCCTACATGACTGGTGCATCCTGGCCAAAGAAGCAGAGATTGACCAGAACCACAACCCATATAGATCGGGGAAAACTTGGAAAAGGTCATCCCTGGAAAAGAAAAGGGAGGCACCCAGACCCACAATGAATCAGCTGCATTCAACCACCTGCTTCAAATGCAGCAAGGAAGGTCATCATGCCTTGGAGTGCGATGTGAAAACCCCTACAAAGAAAGGAGAGCATCTGTCTGGAGAGAAGCTGACAAGAGCCACTCAGTGCCTGAAAGATTCGGCCCTGGAAAGCCTGGAGATCATGGAGTTCCACCCAAGCTCAAAACCAACAGGGGGAACTCCAACCCCACAGGAGGATGAAGTGGGGAGGCCTGAGAGTGACTATAATGAGTGTAAGTGGGCTGATCGCACCAATCACCATGCCCGTAAAACTGTTAATCTCGGGCAAAGGGGAGAAAATGGCCCTGAACACCCTACTAGACTCAGGCTGCACCAGTTTTACTTCAAGAAAATGAACAAGGAAAACTACAACCTTGTGCTTATACCTCAAGAAAGCTAACTGAGACAGAACAACACTGGGCAGTGTAGGAGAAGGAGGCTTACATGGTGAAATGGGCTCTTCTCACCTGGAGGAATTTCCTAGAGGGGAGCAAAATTCCCTTCCAGGTCTGTACAGATTATAAAAACAGATCATAAAAACATGGAAACACTGAAAACCCTAAGGAAACTGTCCCCCAAACAGGCCTGATGGTTCAATTTTACATTCCTCTACCTGCCAGGGGGAAAAACCTCCTGGCAGATGCCTCATCGAGACTACCACAATATAACAGTGTAAAGACAGAAATAGTTAAACCCATGCTTCCAATTCAATAGCTAGCAGCAACAGTGACCATGAGAGTGCAGTCACCACTGTCACCTCAGAATTCAAACAAGCATTGGATAAAGATGAATAGTTCCTTAACCATAGAAACCTCTGTTCCATGCGAGACAGGCTTGCATTGGTAGGGGGGGTTGTATGTGCCAGCCAGCCAGAGACTATGCAAATCTGCCATGACTCCAAAGCAGCTTGGCACTTTGGATTTGTGAAAACTTTGTTCCTTCCAAAATGGCAGTTTTGGTGACCCTCCATTAAGAAAGATGTGGAGGGTTATGTCACCAGCTGCCCTACCTGCGCAGCAGCAAAACAAAAGCAAGGAAAAACACCTGGCCTTTTGCAACCAGTCACAAACCCTTCAGCACCCTTGAGAGAGGTCTCTATGGACTTTATTGTAGAACTGCCCAAGAGTGCTGGAAATACCATTATTTAGGTGGTGACCAATCTGTTTCCAAAACAGGCCCATTTCATCCTTTGGTCAGAGATACCAATGGCAAAGACTTTGGCAAAGGTGTTCCTCCATCATATCTACCCGTTGCATGGAGCCCCGCAGTGCATAATCTCCAACAGGGGAGTCCACTTCACCTCAAAGTTCTGGAGGACATTTTTGGATCTTTTGGGCACAGGCCAGGGCCTGTCATCTAGTCATCATCCTCAAATGGGACAGAACAAACGAACTTAGTACTGGAACAGTACCTGCGATGTTTTATTAACTATCAACAGGACTACTCCGTTACGAGATCCGGTGAAGCTCCTGAGAACCATCCCTTATCATCTCCAGTTCCCATAACAACTTCGTTCCTGTGGATTGGCTGAATGCAAACTGGACAGTTTGACTCTGGAGTAGGGTTTTATGAACAAAAGGATTAATGTAGCAATTCGCATGGGAAATCTGTTCTGCCAGTTTTTCTGAGTCCAACAGATTTAGTTTGTGTTTTATTATTTCCATTTCTCTTTTCAAAGTCTTTTTCTGTGGGGGTTTTTGTAGTTCTATTTCTAATTTTCCAAATTTTGCTTTTAGTAATAGATATTGCTGTCTTCTCAGTTTATTTTTCTTTGCCATATACTTTATAGCTATGCTTCTGAAGTACACTTTGGCTGTGACCCATAGGTTTTGTAATGATGTGTCTTCTTTGTTTTCTTTAAAGAAGAATTCCATTTCTTTTTTTGCTAACTCTATAAATTCATTTTCTTTTAGTATTGATTGGTTTAAAGTCCATCTTGGGTTTTTTTGTATTCCTTTCCATGTCACTTTTGGAGGATTATGGTCTGCCCATGTACCTATTTCTCTCTCAATTCCCTGTATATCCATCTTCAATTCAGAAGTCATCCAAATCATATCCATTCTTGACTAGGATTTATGGCTACTTGAATAAAAAGTTTATTGTAGATTTTGTGAATTAATTTCTCTCCAGGCATCTTGTATTCCAATTTCCTCTGCCATATCAAAAAATGTCTTAGGTAATCTTCTTCTTGCGGATCTTCCTGTTTTGTTGCTTTTGTAATACATTGTTCCATCTACTGTCGCATTGAAGTCCCCTATTAAACAAATATTTTGGTATTCCATTTCTATTAGTTTCCTATGTAGGCTTTGATAAAATTCTTCTTGATTGTTATTTGGAGCGTAGATTTCCACTAACAATGTGGGTTTTTTTTAAAAAAATTATTTATTCCTTTTTCACTATACAACAAAAACAAAATACAAAATACATTTTTTCCTTAACAGTGCTGTGTTATACATCTCATATATGTTATTTACAATTATTTACATTAGTAATCATATCTTTTTATTTCTCTGTTCTAGCCAATCATAACATTTGTTCCATATCTCGTAAAATTCTGTTGCCTCCTTGTCTTTTAGTTCTAGCATAAGCTTGTTCATCTCTGTGCATTCTAGTATCTTATAAATAATCATATCATTTGTAGGTATGTTTTCACCTTTCCAATACTGGGCATATACTATGCGAGCCACTGTTAATATATGTACAATGATGTATTGGAGTTTTTTTCCCATCTTTAGATATATTATACCCAAAAGAAATAATTCAGGTTTGAGTTCAATTTACACTTTATTATCTCCTGTATCCAGCTCCTTATCCGTTCCCAATAGATCTTTGCTTTAGGGCACAGCCACCACATATGATAGAATGTTCCCTCCTTATTTTTGCATTTCCAGCACTCCGGATTCATATTTTTGTACATTTTAGCCATTCTTGCCAGTGTTAAATGCCATTTATATTGATTTTCCTTATATGCAGTTGACAATGTCAGTTTACAATTTCTGTTCCATACTCTTTCCCATTTTTCCAATTCTATATTTCGGCCTACATTTTGTGCCCATGCTATCATTGGCCCTTTTACTATTTCTTCCTCCAAATCTACCTCTAGTAAATATTTATAAGTTTTTGTTAGGAATTTTCCTTCCTTACCTGTCAAAATTTTATCCAATTGTTGTGGTGTCTGGTTTATTCCATGTTCTTCTATATCCTTACTATGTTTAGATTGAATCTGTAAGTATGGCCACCAATCTATAAGTATTCCCTGTTCTTCTAATTCTTCTCTTGATTTGAGGTTTCCTTGTTTATCTAATAATTCTTTATATCTAATCATCTTTTTTTATCCAATGTGTTAGGGTGGATCATTGCCTCCATCGGTGAGGTCCAATTTGGGATGGTTATATAGTGTCTCTTTTTAACTTTTTCCCACGTCCGAATCAGCGCATCTATTATCTGATGCTGATTGAAATAGGTATGTGTTTTCTTGTATTTTCCCCATAAAAAGGCATGCCAGCCAGCCTGCAGGTCATACCCTTCAATCATTAAAACCCTTTTGTTGTTTAGGTTTATCCAATCCTTGATCCAGAGTAATCCAGCTGCTTGGTAGTAAATTTCCCATTTTGAGAGTCCAAGTCCATCTCTACTTTTACTATCTTGTAACATTTTCATGTTTATTCGTGCATTTTTGCCCAACCAAATAAATTTGTTTGTTATTTTGTCTAATTCTTCAAAAAAATTCTCTAATTTTATTGGGACTGTTTGAAATAAATATAATAGTTTTGGTAATATATTCATTTTAATCAGCGCAATCCTACCTAATAATGATAATTGTAATTTCCCCCAGGCCTCAAAATCTTTTTTCATTTGTAATATCAATTTTTTATAGTTGTCCTCTTTTACTGAGAAACATCTTGTAGTAAGCCAAATTCCTAGGTATTTGATCTTTTTTACAATTTGCAATTCCAAATCCTCTTCTAGTTTCCTTTTCTGTTTTTCAGTTAGGTTAAAGGAGTAAGGAGGGATGTCCAATGTCACCTCTACTTTTTATTTTGACTCTAGAAGTGCTATTAACTCAAATTAAAACTAACAAAGATAAAAAGGTTACAGGTTAAGACAGAAGAATACAAGACACAGGCATTTGCAGACGATTTGGGTTTTTTTAATAGAGGAACCAGTAGAGAGAGGAAATATTTTAATGAACAAAATAGAAAAATATGGAATAGTGGCAGGGTTAAAAATTAATAGAGAAAAGACCAAAATGTTAGTAACAATGTTTGTTTTTGATGTAGATATATTTCAACCATTACAATTCTTCCTTCTTAATCTGAGTACACTAATTTAGAATCTATTGTCTCTTTAACATATACAGCAACCCCTCTTTTTTCCTTTTGTGCTGATATATAATAAAGCTTCCCAATTTTTGAGTGTTCCAATAGTTTATGATGTTGTTTTTTTATGTATGTCTCTTGCAAACAAATTATATCTATATTCAATTTCTGAAGTTTCCTAAAGATTTTATTTCTTTTTGATGGGGAGTTTAGTCCATTTACATTTACCAAAAAAAAATCCATTTTCTTTCTCCATTTCCATTTCCATTATTTATATTTAGGTCTAGTTGATCTTGTAATCCTTTGTTCTCTGGCAATTCCTTCACTTCACCATCTTGCTCATCTTTCTCCTTCTGTTGTTCTGCTTGCTCCTTGGGCGGGTCTCTCATGTTTGCTTCTCCCCTTGTTGTTGGTGCAATCCTTCATCCAAAGTTGCTCTGTTCCTTACTTCGAAATCCTCTGCTTTCCAAATTGAATCCAGTTGATATCTTGTGTTGTTCCAGTTTATTAGAATGCCTTCCAGCATTAGCTATCTGAAATTTATGCCTTTGGCAATGGACTTGTGGTTAAGAAATGGTAGTGTCTCCAAGTATCTCTTACTTTCTTGGGTATCTGCTTTAGGACCACAATTTCTTTATTTTTGTATTATAATGGTTCCTCTCTCATTTTTCTCAGTACTTCATCTCTTGTTGTTTTCTTTATGACTCTTACATGTACTACTCTTGATAATCTATTTTTTTCTTGCATAGCTCGAATTCATGCGAAATATTTCATCAATCTCATTTTGCATTTCTTCTCTATCTGCGTTTTAAGGCCTCCGCTAACAGCTCAGTGATCACAATTGCTATGTTTTCTTCTCTATCCTCAGGAATATTTTGGAATCTCAAATAGTGTTCTGCTTTTCCCATTTCCACCATTGCCATTGCCCGCTCTAGCTCTTGATTTGCTTGTTCTAATTCTTCGTTTTTTTGCAATAACATTTCCACCTTTTTATCGATGCCCACGGTTTTGTTTTCCATTTCCTGGATTTTCTGTTCATTTTTAATAATCTTTTGATTTTGGACTTCAAATTGCACTTTTATGTCCAGAATTTCTTCACTTACTTTCTCCAGTTTACTTTGTGTCTCTTCATGATTTTTCTATGTTACTTCCTGACTTTTTTGCACCATCTCTTGAATCAGTTTTAATGAGGTCTGCATTTCATCTTGAGCAGTGCTTGCTTTCTCATGTTGCAACATTGTCCCAACAGATCCCTGAGTTGTTTGACTAGATTGTCTCATAGAGGGCACAGAAGAGGTTTTCTTTGCAAGTCTGGTAATATTTGATGTACTCATTTTGTGGCTCATAGTCTTAAACCAATATCCAAAGTATAAAGAGGAGCCAGCTGTTGTAAGGCAAGTTCACCTCCTCCAGTCATGTCTTGAATTTAAAGCGTTCTCTTTCTCCAGATAGTGTCTGTTTAGTTTTAGCCAACATCAACAAATATAACTGTAAACAGTCTTTTTGCTTATAATCTCAAACCAAGGCACTATATTGTTCACAAGTGTCTGTCAAGGTCATTTGTAGTAAAAACATTTTTTCCTCCCCCCCCTTTTCTTGGTACTGTCATTTCTTTTTTCACCAGTAGATGTCCTCCTCTGCTTATTTATCCATCTCTGATACTCTTAAAGTCCTTTCCCCTTGTTTTAATTACTCACCTCTTTTAAATTAGTTTTTCTGGGGATCTTTACTCTTTCGGCTTTTCCCCATCAGGGTCTCAACATTTTTCAATCCACAAGGAGAAGGAAAAGACTTCAGCTCACCCAGACTCAGCTCATTGTTGAAGATCAGCTGTTTTGTGGAGCTTCCTTTCTGGCTGGAGACGACTTGGGCTGCCTCTGCTCTCCCAGCAGCCTTTCTTTTGCTCCTTAAGAGGGGTTCTTCAGTCCACTCAGATCGGTCACCATCTGATCCAAGCTCCTGGAGTGTCCCTCTTTCTTTGTTGCCCCTCCAGGGCAACTTTCCACCCCTTTAAGGGACGCTGGGCGAAGCGAAACCGGACTCAGAAGCTGGGGCTCCAGCTTCTTCCATCTGTCTCGTCCTCAACCAAACCGGAAGTCCTGTAATTATTATTATTCCTATTATGTCAAATTTTTGCATCTTGTATCAGAGTTTTGGCTTGTTATGAGGGACTTTCAAACGCAAATGAGGAAAAACCTGAAGTGCTACAAAGAGTTTCAGCTTGTTTATATTCATTTTTGGATAATTGGAAGTATGTGTTTCATTTCAAATACATCTCTTCTATGCTTACTATCAAAAGTAACTGATCTGTTTAAGGGACTAGGGAATTTAGTTCTTTGAAGTGAACTTACAATTGTAAAAATGTTACATTAGAATATCTGAACTGTTGGTATCAGCAGCATCCACAGCAAATAGCAATGATTATGAAGTAACAGCTTGTGGGGACATCATCAAGCAAGTGGCAAACTTACATAGTGGTGTCTCAATGTCTGACGTAAGTATGTCAGTTGTCACAAATGTTTCATCAGTTGCCTACACACACACTCTCTTTCTCCTGATGGATGCCCATGATTGGTATGAGAACTGATAAACCTTAAATCAGAATACTTGACTCTGAGAACTAAGATTGCACTACCTGGATGGTTTGCTTGGTCTTTGACTCTTTCTCTCTTGTACGTAAGGTATTAGTCTTTTGTGAATACTGCTTACAGTTTTCTTTTTACACACATATTATTATGTTGAATCATGGTTTCTTTTAACTTTAATTTGTTGAACAAGCCATAGTAACTGGCTCATGCTGTATTATAAACCATACACTTTTGGTTAGAAGCCACAACATTTGGATTCACTAAACAGGGTGAGCTAAAAAGAAACAAAACACAAGGCTGTTTGCTACAACGATAGCCCCAGTCCTGTTTGCTTTTTTGCTCTGTTTCCCTATGCAAATCTTAAAGCTTTCTCATTCCTTGCTCCTAACAACCGTTCAATTTTAGATGATCTATTGACTCAGCGTAGCCTTGACCTGCTTATTGTTTGCTCCTGATGGATCATAGCATAGCAGGACCACAGTTATTTTAAGGAGACTTTGCTCAGCAGACAGCATTGGCTCTTGAACTGACTTTTGCCTGTGTAAGCCACTCCTAGCTATAAGGAAATTATTCCTGGATTATGAGTAAAACAAACCAACAGGCAAGTTAGAGACCCTTTTTGAGATAAGGATACATTTCTAGAATAAACTTTCTTGTAAGGACCCACCCACTTTGCATCTTAAGAAGACAGAACTCTTGGAATATTTCTTCCAACAGGCATCTTTATTAAGAGAAGATGGTTGCAGGCATTCTAGACAGGACCTGAGGGCCCCCCCTACCATTCAAGGTTTTAAGTGTTCCCAAGCAGCCCCCCACCCCGCCCTCCTTCCAGCGACAATCCCAGGCATTACATTTCCACCCCCTTTTCCTCACGGCCGGCGGAAGGGAGACTTCAGAGAGGAGTACATGAAAGGTGATGGCCATATTGTTATGGTCAGTCCTCTGGGTGAGATCCACATTCAGTCCCTTTGATGTTTTAATGAAGGAAGTGAGAGCCATAAAACCCCTTTGCTCATCCCCCTTCCCTTTCGTAGTATGACAGAATCCAGAGAGGGCAGAAATGGGGTTTTCCATAGTTGATAACTAGAGATGAAATATAATTGGATTCTGACATTTCTACTGGTCCATTCCATGCTTAATTGTTCTTGTCTTTTTTCCACCAGCTTCTAGCTTGGGTTCATTTTTCTGAGTAGGGGAAAACATAACAATAATTCTGCATAAAAAGATGTCTCTAGAGGAAGAAGTGTTTCGCAGTTCTGCAGTAATCTGTTTGCTAATCCTGCCCTCATTCCAACCACTCCCTTTCAAACCATTCTTTTTAAGTGTAATTGCAAAGTGAGCCTCCAGTTTTTATTCTATACTAATGTCCATCTATGCCC
Organism: Crotalus tigris; assembly: GCF_016545835.1. NCBI lineage: Eukaryota > Metazoa > Chordata > Lepidosauria > Squamata > Viperidae > Crotalus > Crotalus tigris. The sequence continues at coordinate 2,144,822 of NW_024100464.1, read as the reverse complement.
AGTTAAAAAAAAATAATGAACTACTGGAAAGAGCATCCTTGATTGCAACGCATGAGACATGGTTTCACATTGCTTTGGAGTCAGGTTTAATTTTTTTTTTTAATATCGAAGAAAACTCTGAGCACTAGAAATTACATCAGAATTGGTTTGGTTCTGGTGAATAAGGAAAGCACGGTGTTAATACTTTGGTACTGTGCCACTCTTGACTCCACATACTTAACATAGTCACACGGTGATTTTTCAGAATAATTTTTATTTTATTAATCTTTCTTACAAGTACAATTTTCCATTTGTCCATGCTACAAAAACTTTAGCATGATCAGATGACAGTAAGAAAGCATACTTTCCTCATTATGGGGAATGCTTTATTTTAATCTATAAAAAGCCGTGAGCCATTTGGAAGTGGTGGGCGAGTGTGTATGCATCCCCACTTGTGCGAGCAGTGGTCAAACATGTGCACATATGCTCCATTTGTTCCACACCTGCAAATGGAGCTGCATGCATGATCACCTGCTTGCCAGCCACTTGTCCAGAACCATCCCTCCCTCTCCCCTTTGCTAGTCCGCAAAACCAGAAAGGTTGGGGAACTCTGATATAAAGGAAGGAATTCAAAATTAATTTCTAGTTTATCTATTTTGTAGTAAAACACATGAATAGACATGCATGTAGACTGTATTTTTTTTATTTTTCTATAAAAATGTTGAGCAAGATTTAGTGTATTACAGGTGGTTCTGGTCAAGTACTGTACCTAATATTGGTATGTTTCAAATTCTGTAAATAATCTACAGGTTATTTCCCAAAGGGAAACAAAAAGATAACTATAAGATTAAGCTGTCCCATCTCCCCTAGAGCATCCTTCTAATTGCTTCAGTTTATTGCAAAGGAAAGGAAAGGTTTTCTACAAGTAATTGTAAGGGTGATTGATATAGAGAGTTTACATAGAAATTAAAATATTGCTATAACATTATCCAGGAACATCCTCACCTATGGAAAGTTGATGATTATGATAACAATAATAATGTATTAAACTTGCATGTTGCTCAACTCTGTTATTCTGGGAGGCTCACAACAGTCAACAATGAAATGGCAATAAAATCAATAATACATAAAAAAATAAAGATAAAAGATGGCAAGCAAAGAAGAGTCTTATTTTGTTCATCCCTGAAAGCTTCAGTTAAGAGCCAAGTCTTTGTGGCTATTCTAATGCATAGTGGGTACCATCCAGATCTTGCATGGAACCTCATTCTAGAAGGCAGGTGCTACTTCCAGGGTCTCCATAGATGGCAATATTTAATTGAGGGAATCTGAAACAAATCAAATCATTCAGACAGATGTTATGGGAGACAGGAAGTCTCTCAAGTAACTTTAGCCCTGTACTATGATTCTTTCTGTAATGTCCACTTTTTTAATGTCTGTATTCCAGTCACCAATTTTCTAATATTAACTCTCTTGTTTGAATTTCTGGTCTATTTCATTGCTCCCAGTTGGTATGATTTGTGAATCTATGCCCTTTTATATTTCAATAGAATAGAAGGCTTTAATTATTTATTTACTCCCATTAGTGTTTTCTTTAAAAAAAACAACTAGTGATACTTTACAGTACCTTTTTCTTTTTAAAAAAGGAAAAATGAGAGAGGATTAGTTATTAAAACCCCTCCCTCTACTTGTTCTTGTGGGAAAGAAACTGACAGGTTGATTTAGAGACGCTATTCATCTGTAATCAAATGGAAGTAATGTAACAGACTGAATTTTCAAAGAGAAAGTAAAGGTACAAATTGAATACAGCATAAGAACACTGAAATCACACTTTCACCTATCAATATTGTACAGTTTGTCCCAAACTTGCAATTGCTATTTATCAAAGAATATCTTCACACAACAACAAAATATTATGTAGAAAACATTGGAATGCAATGGATTAACAATTAACGGAATAACATAGCTGAAAGTTACCTTGGAGTTCTTCTAGTTCAACCCCCTGCTCAAGCAGGAGACCTCTACCATTTTAGACAAATCGTTGTCCAGTCTCTTCTTAAAAATTTGCAGTGGTGGAGTACTCATAACTTCTGGAGGAAAGCTGTTCCACTGATTAATTGTTCTAACTGTCAGGAAATTTCTCCTTAACTCTAGGTTGGTTCTCTCCTTGTTTGGTTTCCTTCCATTACTTCTTGTTCTGACTTCAGATGCTTTGGAGAATAGGTCCACCCTGTCTTCTTTATGGCAGCCCCTCAAATATTGGAAGACTGTTATCATGTCACTCCACTCCTTCTTTTCGTAAGACTAGACACATATAATTGCTGCAACTGTTCTTCATATGTTTTCACCTCCAGTCCCCTAATCATTTTTGTTGTTCTTCTCTGTACTCTTTTAGACTCTTAACATCTTTTGTATACTGTGGAAATCAAACCAGGATGCAGTATTCCAAGTGTGATTTTACCAAGGCATTATAAAGCAGTACTAACATTTCACTTGATCTTCATTCTATCCCTCTGTAAATGCAGCCTAGGACTGCATTGGCTTTTTTGGGTGGCTGCAACACACTGTTAGCTCATATTTAAGTGATTGTCCACTGGGACTCCTAGATCCCTCTTGCAGTTACCACCGTTGTGCCAGGTATTACCTATCCCATGGTGGCGAACCTATGGCATACGTGCCATAGGTGGCTCACGGAGCTATCTCTGGTGGCACATGAGCCATTGCTGGGCCGAGCTGCTCTGCGCATATGTGTAGCTCTCCACGCATGCGCAGTCTGGGAATAGGCAAGAGGCTATAAAAGGAGCAACTTTCGACAGAAGCAGCATTTGCTGCAGACAGCAAAAGAGCAAGCATGAGTTGTAGCGGACAGCGAGTGAGTGAGCACGCATGAGCCAACAGCGGTAAGTTTCAGTGGCCGGCCATGCAGGGGAGGAGGATGACGAGAGGCGACGATGGCAGCAGAGCAGTAATGTCAGCCAGGGCGGGTGGGGCTGCCTTGCCTCGGCCTCGTGTGCAGCGGTGGCGGCAGCAGCAGAGTGGTAATGGCAGCTGGGGGAAGGTGAGGCTGCCTTGCCTTGTGCATGGTGGCGGCAGTCACAGAGCAATAATGACAGCCAGGGGCAGGTGGGGCCACCTGGCCTTCACCTTGTTTGCGGCGCCGGTGTGGAGGGCGATTGCACAAGCGAGCAGGACGGCTGCACATGGCAGAAGCACTGCGCAGGGCCGGAGGGGAGGCTGGCAGATTGTGGGCACTGGTGGCAGCAGCAGAGTGATAATGGCAGCTGAGGGAAGGTGGGGCTGCCTTGCCTTGTGCATGGCAGCGGCAGCCGCAGAGCAATAATGCGGCTGGGGGCAGGTGGGGCCACCTTGCCTTGGCATTGTTTGCGGCGCCGGTGTGGAGGGCAATTGCACTTGCAAGTGGGACAGCCATGCATGGCAGAAGCACTGCCCAGGGCTGGAGGGGAGGCCAGGCAGATTGCAATTGCCCTCCATGAAGTTGCACAACAGGGGCGTATATCCAGGCAGCCCGGGTGAGAAGAAGGTGGGTTTTGTAGGGCTGGAACCCGGCGCCCCTGAGTCCTCCTGTGATGGGGGCCTGCTGATTGCTGGATCTGAGGACGGTGGCGGCAGCGGCAAACACAGCTCGATCCTCAGCAAGCCCCATTTGCTGCTTCCTGCCCAATGCCGCTGCCATGAGGCTGCGGAACAAGCCGGGCTGAGGAAAGAACCGGGTCAGGGTGGTCGGAGAAGGGCACTCTACGAGGGTTGGGTCTGACACACGTGGGGCTGCTGCCTCGCTTTCTGGGGCTGGGCTGGGCTGGACTGGGTGTGGAGCCTCCTCACTGCTTCTTCCCCCACAGACATCAGGAGCACCCACCCCAGGGCACTTGCTGTCATCCCGCGCTCTCCAGCCCCTTGCTGGCCAGCCGGGTTCACTGAGCTCAGGCCTCAGCAGGTGGAGGCTGGAGGGGAGTTAGAACTATGGATGCCCCACTCCTCTCCCTGAGGACGCATGCAGGCAGAGGCGTGCCTGGCTCGGTAAGCCACGGTCCGCCTACAGAAACAGCAGAAGGATGGAGGAGGAGGGCTGGCTGGGGATGGGCACAGGCCTGCCCACAGGTGGAATCTGACCAGCCCCAGCCTGGAGGGTGGGAGAGGCCAAGGGAGCCTGATGGGAGGCATCCTGGCATGCCTGGCTGGCCAGTGACAGACTGGAGATCGTGGGACGGTGGCAGCCACCCTGGGATGAGCAGTAGATGGGGTGGGCACTCCCAATGTCCATGGGGGAAGAAGCCATGAGGAGACTCCATGCCCAGTCCAGCCCAGTCCCAGCATGGCACGGAAAGCGAGGCAGCAGCCCTATATGCATCCCCGTGCACGAGCGAGCCCCTGCCCTTCCAGGCAAGCGGAGCTGTGGCATCTTTGGCAGAAGAGCGCAGGCGGCCAGTGGAAGGCACGAGGAGCCGTGATCCCAGCACAGCTCCTCCTCCCCCCCTCAGAAGAGCTGTGCGGCTCAGGAGCCTCCCCCCATGCCCCACATCCACTGAGCAAGATGCCCTCCTGCCCACTGCCTCACCCGTCAGAGCAACATCAAGTTGGCCACACCCACCCAGGCCATGCCCACCCAGTTTGCCATTTCCACCATAGCCACGCCCACCTGGCACTGGGCGATACATAAGTGGGTTTTGGGTTGCAGTTTGGACACTCGGTCTCTAAAAGGTTCGCCATCACTGACCTATTCTATTACCTGAACATTTGGTTTTTCTTGCCCAAGTGTAAAACCTTGCTTTTCTCACCATTGAATTTCATTATTGTAAGGTGGATGAAAGATTATTTCACAGAAAAGATTGTGAAACCATTATGATTTTAGATCACTTCACCTGATCAACCTGCACTTGTTACATTTTTAGAGTTGCCTAAAATTGTTTTGTTATACTGGCGGCATAGATAAATATTTCTTTTGTTAGACAAAGTAAACCAATACTTGGTTTACAAATCATCAACTTCTTGTTGTTGGAGTTCAAGTTCTAGTAACTTTTTCAGGCCTAAAATTGTGTTTGCAAGTCATGAGTGGGGATGTCTTCATCCCCTTTGTTAGAGCTCTAGATAGTTATTGTTTCTGGAAAATAAATGGTTATAATTGTGGATCCTTCTTTGATTTATCCTGATGCCTCCACATCAGAAATAATGCCTGTTCTTGTAACCAAGAAAGAAAAGCAGGATCAGTATCAGTGTCATTTGACAGCTCTTGGGTGTTGTATCCTGTGAGCAATGTAAATGCATGGGAACTATTGCCTGCAGAGGACCCTCCCCAGTTTGGCTAAATTAGAAGAATAAAACTTGGAATTTGCTACCAGTTTTTTGCTGTCTTCAAAAAAAAGAGCTGTACTAAAACTAATGGAAGTCATGGTGATCAACAGCTTGATGGTAGTTTGATTTGATTTGACACAAATAAAAAAATTACAGACCACTATCATTATTAAATGTAGACTACAAAATATTTGCTCAATATTGGCAGAAAGAATAAAGAAATTTTTGACTGAATTTATACACACAGATCAAAATGGTTTCTTACCTAAAAGACAGATAAAAAATAATCTAAGAATGATCCTTGATGTGTTAGAGCAGGTATGTCAAACTCACGATGTCACATGACATCGTGCAATGTATCAGGCCAGTTTTGCCATTGCCGGCAATGGGGTGGGCGTGGCTTCCACGTGACGCGTCCAGCCCCCGGGCCGGCAGTTTGACACCTCTGTATTAAAGTATTATGAAATTCATCCACAGAAACAGATGGCTTTAATATTCCTTGATGCACAAAAAGCATTTGACAATGTAAACTGGCAATTTATGTTTCAGCAGCTTGCAGAAATGGACTTTGGAAAAAACTTTATAAATGCAATTCAAACAATTTATTGTAAGCAGACTGCCAAAATAATTGTAAATGGAGACTCTACAGAAAACTTCAACATTAAAAAGGGCACAAAACAGGGGTGTCCATTATCTCCATTACTATTTATACTAACATTGGAAGTATTGAATAGAAACATTAGACAAGATACAGAAGTTAAAGGACTGGATATTTTTTTTAATATTTTAATTGAATTAATTGATTTATAATTTTAAAATTGTAAGCCTCCCAAAAATCACATGGTTGAGTTTGGGGATTCTAAAAATCAAATAAATAAATAAATCCATACCAGTTGATCATGTGACTATGGGGACATTGCAACAGTTGTGTGAGGACTGGTCATCCCACTTTTTTCAGCACTTTTGTAACTTTTTTTAAATAAATATTTTATTAATTTTCTATTTTTACAATCAAGTGCCCAACAGACAACATGATGACTGAGTCCATTAGTGATTCCGTGGTACATGTAAGCTTCTTCAAACTAAATCCAATATTACACCCTCCAATACATCCTCTCTTCTTCTGGTAATAGACATTTTTCCACCCTAAGCAAATACAATTCTTATTGTTGTTAGTAAATATACAGTTGCATATCAACATTTGTTACATTTTTCTAATAGTATCAATAATATCAGTTAGAATATCTTTTTTAACCAAAGCATATCTTAATTGCATTTGCACTCAATATCCATTTAATCAGTCCATATCTTATTTTTGCTTTTTTCAATTTTAATTTCCTATCCATGTTCAAAATATCATTTTTAATTTCAGAATAAGTTATATTTGGGTAACCAAAAGCTTCCCTTATTCAAAGTTCTTAGCATTCTTATTTCCCTTTTCATACCAAGATATGATATTCTGATTACAAAACCTATCTATCTAGTTATAATAATACTTCTATTTTTAACAATCTATTCTTAACCATATTCAAACATCTAATTGGTAATATAAAATCCCCTCTAATGGGTCAAAACTTCTATTTCCTTCAGTCTTATTCTAGCTTTCTTCCTTTGCCAACTAACTTTCCAAGTCAGTGCATTTGGATCGTCAAATAATTCTTCCTCTATTTTTATGTATATTATTTGAAACAAGATAAATAATTTAATTAAAGTATTTTTGGAAGAACTAACCTGTTGATATTCATTAAACAGCCTCCCTCCTTATCTTCAAGTATATTCTGAAACCTTGGTTTATAAAATGTCTTTTCCATTTCCAATATTATCGTTGTGTCTTCTAAGTCTTCATTTATCTGAGTCTGGTCATTAGTTTCTTCCTTTAGATCCTCAATGTTTGTATCAGCATTCTCTAATTTTCTTTCTATTTTCTGGGTTGCTGGTTCCTTCTCTGTAGTTATTTTCTGACTTTGTAGATTTAAATTAGAAAATTGTTTTTTTTTTTATCTCCTTTGTGTTATTTTTAATTTCATCACAAGTTAAAGCAATTGTTTTTTGTATTAATTTCAACATGGAGAGAATTTCTGTGGTTCATCAGTATTTTTTGGGTGATATGGCAAACTGAGGCTTCTAGAGACAGATGTTAAAGATGGTTTTTTACTATTTAGAGCTAAGTATGGAACATCCATTTTATTTTTTGTAAGTAATCTTTATAAATTTATCCAACCAATTAGCTATTCTTAAATCTCCCCTAAGCAGATATAAGTAAAATTCAAATTTTTCTGTCCAATGAGAACTATATTATTTCTGTCCAGGGAGAAAAAAGAACCATTAAAAGTTGTTTAACAATCAAGATTTATAATCCAAAGTGTTCCCTATGTTTCTTCTACAGGAAAATAGTTCCACAATACAGTTTTGAAAGTCAGTATTTGTGTTCATAGTTCAGACAGACCAATTTTAGAGTAATATTATCATCTCTGTCACACAGATAAGCAGCCCCCAAGTCTGTTCCTTTTTCTCAGCTGCAATTATCAAAAGTAAAAGCTTCCAAGGCCAGCCAAAGTCTTATCTAACTCTGGGCTTCGAGCCAGGTTTCTTTTAGGCATAAATAGGTTGTAGTGCTGTAATTCACCACTAGATGTCATCAACACCATTTTTCAGTTTTTAAATCCAAAACTTATATTGTAAACTTTTCAAGTTTTTTTTTAAAAAAGGTCTTAAAAACACTTTTAGCCCCACATTTTCAAGTTATATATATATATATATATATATATATATGTATATTAATTCCAAATTAGTCTTGTAGGTTTCTCCTTTTTCCCCAAGTAATGAATTTGCCACTTTCCTGAGGGAATGGGGTGGAAATTCCCTTTCCCTCCTCCTCGGGGGGAGTGCTTTGGGCAGATTTTCAGGAAGATGTCTTAAAGTCATAAAGAGAGGCTTAGGTCTCACCCAGTTTCATCCACGTTGCTGTAAGATTGCTTGACAGTGCTTGTTGTCTTCCATTGACAGCAGCTTCTGAGTTGGTATGCGAATGTAGCCAGTCTTTTCCCCGCCAGTTTGGAGGGCTTCCTCATATCAAACGGGAGGGCTGCTGCCCCCCCCTCCTGCCATGATCAACAACAGTCCCCTCCTTGATTGCCATCTCTACAGGGCAACTTTTGACCCTTTCCAGGGTTCCCCAGCGGGGCGAAATCAAACGCGAAAGATGGAGCCCCATCTTCCTGCATCTGCATCGCTGTGACATCAAAACTGGAAGCCAGCACTGTTGTAACTTTGAATGGTCACTAAATGAATGGTTTTAAGTTGAGGTGCATCTATATAAAAGTATCTTGCTTTATTTATAAAACACTCCTGAAAAGACAGTTTGTCTGCAAACACAAAGCTGAAGATGAGACCTAGGAAAGCATTGTCATTGCTCTGTGATTTAATCAGTGCCTTTTCCTTCACAGTGTTGAGCATTCGAGGAGCTCAGGAAGAGGAACCCACAGACCCACAGCTAATGCGGCTGGACAACATGCTGTTAGCAGAAGGGGTAGCTGGTCCTGAGAAAGGAGGTGGCTCTGCAGCGGCAGCGGCAGCGGCAGCAGCCTCAGGGGGTGCTGGTTCAGACAATTCTGTAGAACATTCTGACTACAGAGCAAAACTCTCACAGATTCGGCAGATCTACCACACAGAGCTGGAGAAGTATGAACAGGTACCTGTGACATTTCTTCCTCTGTTGCATGAGCCAAGCCGTAGTATTAGGTTGGCCTTATCTATAGCACTATCCTCTGTCCTCTCTTGGCTCAGGGATGGAAGGTGCATCTTTTGACTGAAGGACTTGGCAACTGTTTTTATTCCTTCTGCTGCTGAATATATGAAATGGCCATATACTATTTTATTTCATGTAGAAAAATAGCATACAAGAAAAATCATATAGGCTGAACCCATCCTTCTGAGATGCTAATTATTTAATATATAAGAAGACATTATGTTCATGGGAAACATTCCAATGGGCAAGCCTTCATGCCCTCCCCCATTTCAAATGATGCAGCTCAGAAAAAGTATTACCATTTGGAAACTGTTAAACATTTAAATTGGACCTGAAGTATTTGCAGTTAACATAATGGGTTTCAGCTGTGAAGTCAGAGTTGCTATGATCCTATCTTAGGTCAGCCGTTTCTCCTTGAAAAGAAAAAAGCATAAAAGAGAAAAAATGGTTTAAATTTAACTAACACATTATTGTGTGCTTTGAAAAACACAATAAACAAATTATTCTTTAGGAATATGCTTTTAAAATACCTGTACTTTTTAAAAAGGCTCATTTTCAAATAAATGTAAAAATAATTAAAATAAGTTTAAAAAAAATAAACAAAAACCAATACTGCATTTTAGTTTTCACAGCAATTGACAAACAATCATATAAAAATATTTTATTAAATAAACTCAAGGATCTGGGAGTTGTAACTCTGCTACATGAATGCTTAACAATCCAATACTATTGTCAGAATCCAGTTATATTTCCTTTCTATCTATCTTCTCTGATCTAAAACCAATTCTTACCCTTCCCTGGATCCTGCCATATTCCCAAGGGAGAGGGGGGATATGTATGCGGGTTTATTACTTTCACTTCCTCCATTCACTACAAAGTAACCTTTTGTTTATTTGCCTTAGTGTCTGCTAACCTTTACAATGTAACAAATTGCCTCCTATCCTATGCCCCCCCTGAACTTCTCCTCCCTACCAGGCAGCTAGGAAAAGGGGGGAATGAAGAGATACAAACCTCCAGGATCTGGTTTATTTCTCTGTCATCAAAATAAGGTGTGAAGAGTTGTTGAATGATCGTGCACAACGGAGCTGGACTAATGTTATCTTTCCTGGATTTAACAACTGGGGATTTGCCAGTTTTAACTGCGTGAAAGAACTGTGGGATGGGGTTTGCTTAGGGACACTTTAAAACATCCATCTGTAAGGGAATCCCTTAGATTCTGTCTTTTATGCCTGCTATCGATTACTCTTTTTTAAAAAAAACAACAACAAATTTTATTAGTTTTTTTTAACTCTTACAACAAAATGCTCAGGACACACCGTGGTGCTGGGGTGGTCAAATATCCAACAATAAATCCATATAAAATAACCCAAGTAAATACATTAAATATTCCCTCTCTATTTCCCTCAGATAATATAATATATTTAAAATAATCCATTTCTACATTAAATTTCTATAAATCCTAATCCTGTTTTTAAACTTTATTAATTTACAATTACCATAATCCACTTTAACCTTAAATAAACATATTATCACTTTGGGTATCTCTTCCAAATGTATTCTAGTTCTTAATCTCCTAAATCCTTAATTTTATCACGAATCTCTCTTATTTCTTCTTCCACTACTCGATATTTATCCTAATTAAAATAAAATATAACTCTACCCTATACATATACCATCCATCAATCAGTCTATCTCTATAACAAAACAAAATACCAGACCTTAAACCATTTCAGTCCATTAGGCAAAATTCAAATCTCATCCAAATAGTAATCATATCTAGAAATACCCATAACACAAAGCATCTTCTTACTAAATTTACTCAACTAATTATTAAATCAATCCAAATCACTATGAAACCTCTTCCATTTTCATTCATTCCATTACAAAATAGTTTTCATACAAATAAACCTATTATTCCAAAAATTACATTCTTAATCTATTTAACATATATATTCTAGTAATCACCAATTTTTCTCTCACTTCTAACTCTAAGTCTTAAACCTTAAATCAATCCATATTTCTACAGTGCCTTTTAATCCATTACATATAGTTTTAAATTTCTCTTTTCAGTCTTATTCTGGCTTTCTTTTTGTGCCAGGCCAGTTTCCATAACAAAGCTTCTATCTTCGCAAGTAAATCTCCCTTTGTTGCTTGTAATATCATTTGAGTCACTAGAAAACACCCCATCCTCTGTAATGGGCATGTGGCTCTTTTGTCATTAAACAATCATTGCTTCAAAAGTTCCAGTCTCAATCTTTGGTTCTTCTGATCCTCGAGAATATGGATGGAGTGCTTATAAGGTAAAATAGATTCCTCTTTAATCTCAATCAGTTCTTCTTCTGGTATATTTTTGATTTATAGCATAGTCAGATGAAGTCTGGAGATCAGTTTGAAGGTTTGGAGAATTTTGAGTAAGGCTTCTGGCTCTTATTTCTGTAATAATCTCTTTCATTTTAGCGCATACTTCTTCAGTAGCTTCATAAATTTTTTCCACTATTTTTTCCAGTTTAGTTGTAAATAAGGTTTCTCCATTTTAGTAGTAATTGAAGAGAGTCCCTTTTATCATTTAGTGGAGGCTATATATAAACAATATCCACCCCCACAATTTCCCACAGCTAGATCAGCTTATCTTTTCTATTCAAGAATAGTTTGAAGGTCAAGCCCACCTCATCTCCAAAGAAAAACAGATAATTGCAATATTAACTTTTCGCCACAAGATATCCTCAGTAGGTTACAAAATCTTTTCCAGACACCTTTTTTTTCTTTTCTCTCTCTTTTAAAGAAAAAGGTGGAAAAAATATTCTTCCAGTTTAAAGTGATAGTAAGGCTCTAAAAAAAATTTTTTTTTGTACCTCAAAGTAAATGAAAGTAAAATATAGTCATGAAATTACTTGTTCTGTCTTTTTATTCAGGCGCCTTTTTTTCCACACATACAAATGCCGCTCTTTCAAGGCAGGGAATTAATTCCAGCAGAGCTTTTACAGGCAAAAAATCAAGTAGGGCGAAGAGAGGAGAGGGAGAGGTCTGACCCAGATCATCCGCGGTGGGTCTTTCATGCTTAGATGTACCTGTGACTTTTGGCTGGTACAGCTAAGGAATCGGCCATCTTGCAGGACAATCTTTGCTCCGTCGGCCCTAAGAAGTTAGCTGGAGCCGCGGAAGAAGCTGCTGCCCTCCTGCAGTCACCAGCAAGCCTCCTCCTCAGTGGTCGCCCCTCCAGGGCAACTTTCGACCCACTAGGGGTCTACCTGCGAAGAAAACACAGCCGGTGGAGAGATAAGTCTCTTCAAACGACTGGAGTCACCGTGAAACAGAACCGGAAGTCCAATTATTCTTAATAAAAGTTCCTGTTGGAAGAGATTGTTTCTGAGAGTTCTGCTTTCTTAAGATGTAGATTGAAGTGGTTCCTTATAACTATAGTTATTTTTCTATTATCCAGAATGTTGTTCTCTATTATCCAGTCTGACCTTCAGATATGGGCAAGCTTTCCCCCTCTTCCTTTCCCTTCTGTTCTAACAGAAATACATTCCCCAATTGACAACTTTTCCCTTCTTACTGACAACTTCTGTAGTCCAAACACATGAGAAATTTACACTCTGTTGTTGAAAGTTTGGTTTAAAGTACCAAAAGATGTTTCCTTAATAAAAAAAGTTTTTAAAAATATTACTATATTCAACAATGTGGAACCTATAAATTTTATAAATAAATAATAATAAAATAAATAAATTCTTTTTCAGCCTAATAGACACATAGGACTCCAGCAGCATATATTAAATGTCATCCTATTAGGGCAATTCGGAAATAAATCTCCATTTGGTTATCAATGACAGACACTCACAGATACAGAACTTTTATTATACACATTAGAAAATTACAACATTACATTACTTTTCAACATAATCACCATTCAAATTGCAGCACTTGTCATAACAATTATAAGATTTGAAATTCCTTAGACGTAGTCACTCAGCGCCAAATCTGGGCTACGTGTGTGTGTGTGTGTGTGATCAAAAACATCCCAACAGAACTGCTTCAAATGTTCTTGGGTGCATCTAGCATTGTGCAGGCAAGCATTATGGTGAACCAACACCACACCAGAAGTCAGCATGCCCTGATGCATGCTATGGATGGCTCGTCTGAGTTTTCATAACATTTTATAGCAGACTTCTGAATTGATGGTCGAACCACACTGCATGAACTTCGCTAGTAGTATTCCTTTGGAATCTTCATATTTGGCAGGATTTTCTATGGCACCACTTCCGGTGTGGTGTTGGTTCATGATAATGCTCACGCACACACTGCTGGACGTACCCAAGACCTTTTGAAGCAGTTCCATTGGGATGTTTTTGATCAACCCCCTATAGCCCAGATTTGGTGCCGAGCGACTATTAAGGAATTTTAAATCTTGTTAAGTCATTATGACAAGTGCCTCAATTTGAACAGCAATTTATGTCGAAAGGTAATATAATGTTGTAATTTTCTAATGTGTATAATAAAAGTTTGTATCTGCAAGTGTCTGTCATTGATAACCAAACAGAGGTTTATTTCCAAATTGCCCTCATATAAGTAGGAGGGAACAGCACTGCAAATCATGCAATGTCAGAGGGCTTTCTCATTTTCACTGAACTGAATGGTGTGCACAAGAGATACTTGCACATCTACTATTTAGAAGGTTAAAAAAATAACCAATTTACTCAAGCAAAAACCTCCTTCCTTTATTGAGAACTATTCTCAACAATGTTGAGGGCTTATTTTGTATCTTCCACATGACTTGCCTTCATAGAATTCTGAGGATCCGGTGGCAGGATAAGATACCAGATACAGATGTCCTCTCCAGAGCAGGCTTATCATCAATTTACACTCTGTTGATGAAAGCCCAGATGTGCTGGGCAGGCCATGTTGTAAGGATGCCAGATCATCGCATCCCTAAACAGCTCTTCTATGGTGAGCTGTCTCAAGAAAAATGATCACACGGGGGACAAAAGAAGCGATACAAAGACACGCTGAAAGCCTCTCTCAAGTCCCTGGATATTAATACCATCTCTTGGGAACTTCTGGTACATGATCGACCGACATGGTGCACCTTGGTGTACCAGGGTTACCAGACATATGAACACAGAAGGACAATCCTGGCACAAGAGAAGTGAGCACTCCACAAAGCCAGAGATGTAAATGCTGAAGTAACAGTGTCTACATTTCTTTGTTCACTATGTGGTAGAACATTCCGTGCTAACATCGGTCTTATCAGCCACCTACGGACACATCATTGATGGCCCATAATCTACAAGATGTCAAGGTCCTCATCAAAATTGATGGACGAACAACAACCTTCTGTCATATATCTGGAAGAAATGCATGTGTGAGAGAGGGAGAAAGTGAAATTTCCACTGAAATTTAACAGCAACATTTTAGCAGCAGATCACTTAAAAGAGCCTAAGATCTAAGATGATAGGCAATTTAAAACTTACGGAAGAACTTTGTATAAATAGAACTTTACAGATGTTTTACAATTGATCTATTTAACTTTTGTTATGCTTTCAATTGCATCCTTGGCTACACAATAATTGAGATTTAAGAAAAAACTGAGATTTAAGAAAAAAAAATGCCAGCCTAAATTATATATCAGAGTACACTGTATACATGTTTTTTTTTCCCTTGATGATTCCATGGAAGCTTATTATAGCTGAGTCAGAATGTGTGTTTAATATACATTTATGTATGCAAATTTGTTAAATATTTATATCTGTTTTCTTCCCTCACTCCCCTCTCACCTTCCCTTGCCCCATCTTTAATATTGTACAGTGTTAATAATTTTTTGAGCTATTAAGCAGAAAAGTAGAAAGCTTTGAGGAAGCAAAGAAGTGTGTCATGCATTCTTAGAGCTGTAACATGCCGCCATACCATGACTTGTTAGGTCCCAAGTGTTCTTCATTCTTTTTCTCCTGTGTCTCAGGCATGTAATGAGTTCACAACCCATGTGATGAATCTGCTGCGGGAACAGAGTAGGACTCGGCCTATCTCCCCCAAAGAGATAGAGAGGATGGTCAGCATCATCCACCGCAAGTTCAGCTCCATCCAGATGCAACTCAAACAGAGCACGTGTGAAGCTGTCATGATCTTGCGGTCTCGATTTCTTGATGCACGGTGAGCTTTAGACCAGACATGTATACTTGCCTATTTGTCTATGACACTTAGGAATCATTTCCAAGGTAGAGAATTGATTGTCCCCATAGACAGAATGTTAGTATCAAAATAATTAATGGGGAGGGGGAGTGAGCTAGTAAACACTTGCTTGGGCTAGACCCTTTTAATTTTTAAATTATTTATTTAATTTGCAACTACAACAATAATTTTGATTAATACTTTAGTAGTTTAGTATCAAAATTTTCTAATTTACTACAGATCCTATGAGATATGAAGACTTTTCACTGCCTATAGAACAAATGGATTCTATAGAACAATGATTCACCATCCTATTTCTTCAACATATGAGCTAAGGAGCACGATGGCTCACATGGTTAGGACACTGGGTTGGAAGTTAACAAGCCTGTGTTTGAGACCTGAGTGCTGCTGCATGGCGGGGTGAGCTCCCATCATTCCACTCCAGCTCCTTGAGAGGAGCCTCCCCTCCTCCGAGCCATCCCCCAGGCAATGGTAATGTCACCAGCTAATCCTTTCAGTTTGGAAGCACCTTAAACAAGTGCCTCCAACATAAATAGGTCGGGAACATGAGCGTTACTCGATCCTTTTTGGAATAAAACCTTTTTCAGTGAATAAATTACAGGCAGTCCTCTATCTACAAGTGGTCACTTAGCAACTGTTTGAAGTTATGATAGACCTCCCAAAATCTACTTATGACCAGATTCCAGAGCCCCGATGGCTACATACACCCCTGCACCTTAGGCACTTGGCAACTGGCTCAACTTTATGGTTGATTGCAGTAGTTCACGGTCATGTAACTGACTTTTTGCCAGTTTTGCCACTCATAAATCGAGGATTATTAACTTTTACTAAAAGGAAATTATTGCTACATAGTTTCTGATACAAGAGATGCAGTAGATGAGTGATACAATTATTTCCCCAGAAATATAAGATTAAAAGTACATTAATAATTTAATTTGCCAGATCCAACACTATGTGCAAACAACTGCAACTTCTCTAAGTGACAATATTAGGAAAGTTTGCAGAATTGTATTTATTTTATTTATTTATTGTGAAATTTATTTGCTGCCCATCTTGTGTCCAATGACAACATAAACACATTAAAAAACATTAAAACCATCAATTATAAATAACACAGCAGATAAAATCATTAACATAAGATGGCAAAGGAGGGAGCTGGATATACGGGGAAAGGGAGGTGGCCAAATGAACTGATTCAGCCCAAAGTTAATATTTTTATTCTTTAAGAAATTGATTTTGTCTGAATTCAATCATAGTTTTTCATTAAATAATGAGTCAAACAATTTAACTGAGGAAAAACATAGCAGGATGGGCAACAACTTTACAAACCATATTTTTTCTGATCTATGCAAGGAACAGAATTAGATAGCTGAAAAAGTAAATTATACCTTATCAATTGGTAGCATTTTTTTGCTCTCAGAAAGGACAAATGAAAAGTGCTTTACAAGACAAAAAGTATCAGAAAACAACTACTGTAATTAGATTTGTAGTATAAGTATTAAGAAGATACCAAGTATATTAGAGTTTGCTCTAGAAAGTGAAAATCAGAAAAAAATATGACATATCTGAGCATCAGTTTGTTTGTAGGAGGAAAGAATCTCATGGCTCTGAACCTACCTTTTAAAAATAATGCTCTGGAATCACTGATACTGATTATCCTTCATGTTTTGTGACCAGGCGAAAGAGAAGAAATTTCAACAAGCAGGCTACAGAAATTCTCAATGAATATTTCTATTCTCATCTCAGCAACCCTTATCCCAGTGAGGAAGCCAAAGAGGAACTAGCCAAGAAGTGTGGCATCACAGTCTCACAGGTAAGAAACCTGGATGCTCATCTATAGGGTGGCCATCGCCCATATAGAAACTGAGATTATATTATTTGGATTAGAGCCATTATTTTCCAACTGCATTCTGTACAACCCTTTGATTTCTTGGCAGCTCAGCTGGAATTCCTAAAGAGAGTAATAATAGACAAACCAGAATGCAAAGAAGAGCAAGTAAAATGATAAGAGGACTGCATGAGAAATCATACAGGGAGGAGGGGGTTGACTTATTCTCCAAAACTCCCAAGCGCTGGAGAGGAAGCAATGGGTGCAAGCTTGTTAAAGAGATATACTACCTGGAACTAAGGAGAAATTTCCTGACAGTGAGAATAATTAACCAATGGAACAGTTTTCCTCCCAGACTTCAGGGTGCTCCATTACTGAAGGTTTTCAAGAAGAGATTGCCTGGGATGATATAAGGTCTCTAGCCATGGGCAGACAATTGGACTAGAAGACCTCCAAGGTCCCTTCCAACTGTATGATTTATGATTCCTTGAAAGATTTGTTTGCAACTACTAAGTATTTTCACCTTCAATGTAAGGAGAGGATGTGATTGGGTGTCTTTGGATAATATTCTTTCTGCACAGGAAATATTAATCAGATGCATGTGAACTGAAAATTTATCCAATAAAATTTGCCAGCAATGTTCAATGAATTTTAAGGCAACTTCTCTGCTGATGGTAGGAAATCTAAAAAACAGTGTATTTCAATTTTTATTAAGGCCACATGGCACTGTGTATTGAGAGCAAGGCTGGATTTTCAAAATTATTTCTACTATGCCAAACAATGCACGGAATACATTGTCTCCAGTTACTGTTCAGTGTATAACATTTATTTCTGAGCTTGCACAGACTTTCCAAATTATTATGCTTTTTAAAGTCAGTTTGGTGGACTAACTGGATGTCTGTACGATGCAGAATTCTAGCCAACTCAGTTGTTATTTACATCCTGGTGAGACTTTCTTTTTGCCCCACTATTTCTAGTAGCTGTGAAGAATGGTTCATCGGTTTTTGCTGAAATTAATGTTATTCCCAACTTTGCCAGCCTTGCAACAAAGCCTTTATTTTGATATGAAAGATGCTGATATGAAAGATGCAACAAAGCCTTTATTTTGATATGAAAGCAAAGAATATAATGATTTTACCAGTACCATATAGTTTGTTAATGGAGACACAATTGGGAAACCTGCAGAACCTGCCAAAAAGGATCTGTTCTGATTTGTTAATACCTTTCAAATGATGCTGAGTGGGTAAATTTGTGCTTTATAATGCTGTAGCCTAAGATTTTTGTTAAGGCTTTGCACGATGTAAATGACATTCTGATTATCCCACAAACTGTTTTCCAGCACAGCTGCCTTGAAGATACAATCATCTTTTGGGAGAAGTCCAACAAGAGAACCTGGTTCTGATTAAATTACTGCTTTATCATGGTTTGAAGCTTACAGAAGGCAGATTTGTGATATTATCTTTAATTACTATACTAGATATATTTATTACTATAAAAGTTAATATTGTAATTAAGGTCCTGTCAGCAGAATTTGGTTGTTTGACTAGTTGTAGCTCTACACTTTTATTGTAAGGAATCAAGAGATAATGCTTCATCAAAGAACTGAAACATTATGAAAATGGACACGGCCTTTGTAATGTATTGGCCACAACTGTTTTAAATCATTTGCTTAATGTCTGACCTACATTGCTGTATTGTTTAACAGTTGCTGTTACTGAAAGCCAGACTGGCTGTCTCCAAGCTGATAATGAAGTTTGGGGCAGGAAACTGTTACTTTAAACCTATTGGTTGAGACTTCCGGTTTGGGAGACAGCACCTCTAGCTGTACAAGGAGAGTCGTCTCCTCAGCAGCTAGTTTCCCTCCGCTGGTAGACCCTTATGCAGGTCGAAAGTTGCCCTGGAGGGTGCGACTACCGTTGAGGAGGCTGTGTTCGGCTGCGGAGGAGGGCGGCTCCCCCAGCTGGCCGAGTGAACTCTGGGGGCCGACAGAGAAGAAGATCGGCCAGTAAAATGGCCGATCACCCAGCTGCACCAACCGCAAGTCAAAATAACAACTAAGCATGAAGACCTACCATGGTGAATCTGGGTGAGACACTTTTTTCTCTTGCTACTCTGATTCTTCCTATAAAGAGCTCTGACTATTTCCCTTTGCTAAGAAGGCGGTGGCTGACTATATCGGAAAGAGAGCTTAAAAGAAAAGAAGAAGAAAACTCTTTGTTTTGGTTGTTTTTTCTACCATTGGATTCTCTTTGTGGGGATATTTGGGGGAAAAGAAGGGGAAAAAAGAGGATATTGCTATTTGTCTCTATCAACTTTATAATCTTGGAGATACGTTTCTTGTTAAACTTTTAAATAAGACTGAAAAAAAAAACTTTTTGTTCATTAACTTTATCAGTGTGGGAAAAAAAAGATCTTTCAGTCCACTGAGGACATCTGGTGGCCAAAAGTGACATTATAACTCTATCTTTGTGACTGGAAGAGGGATTGGCTTTCATACAATAGTAAAAGAGAAAAGATAATCTGACATTCAGGCGGTGAAGCTTGCTATTAGACTTTTGGAGGTGGATATTTGTGGACTTTTCTAAAATATAATTTCTAATAAAGAAACAGGCTTGTCTACTACCACAATGGAAGAAAACATTCCACATCTTAACTATGATTTAATATTGGAGAAAATTTTTGAAATGACAGAAGACTTCAAAACTTATTGGAAATCTAGGAGACATTCTAAAGATGCCATCTTGGCACTTCCAACTGACCCTCTAATAATGAATCAAGCCATGGAACAAGGAACACCAGAGGAACAACAGAGCAATTCTGAACAGGCTTTCACACATCAAGACACATATTTTAAAGAGACAGAGATATTATGCTTACAACCCAACGATGAATCTACGCTGGGAGAAAAGGTGGTAACCACTGAGCCAATCAATTCTACACAACGTTATCTACAACGGATGGATAACTTGGATGATCAAGAACTAACTGTAACTGACTCAGTTCAAATATCAAAAATAACAAAGATTGACACTCAGATACAACTTTCTGGAAAATACAACAAAGCGCATAACTTATTCATAATTATAACATGGAATAAAAGTCAATACAATATTCGGATGATATTGGCAGGAAGAGAAGAAAATTTTGCTCAGTTTGAATTGGTTAGAAATTTTTGTAATCAAAGTTTGAGGTTTGATAATCGAAAAGTTTTATTATGCGAATTAACTTGGCATAGAAAGAAAGCTAGAGTCAGGTTTAAATGTGAGATAAAACGCTACTTGATGGGTTAAAAAGGCTTTAGAGATTTTGTCTGATTTAATAACGAAAGAAGGATGAGAATTGACTGTTATTATAGTTGATAATTATTAGGGAGTAAACTTGTTTAGGGGTTAAAAAGATTTTATAGATGTAGAGTGATGAAATGATAGAACATGTTTTTAAAAATAGGAATTACATTATTATTTTAAATATGATAATTATTTTGAAATAGAGAGAGAATTTTTGTCTGATTTAATAATGAATGAAGGCAGAGAATTTCTTGACATTATACTTGATAAGTATTTGAAGGTGTAAACTTCATAAAAGGGCTTAAAAAGATTTTTTATAGATATAGATTGATGAAATTATAGAATATATTTTTAAAAATAGAACTGTATTTGTTGGATTTATATTGTTATTTTAAATATGAAAAATATGTTGTAAGAGCTACATGTGATAGGGAAAAAATTAGTCTTAATGATTGATCTAATATTAAGGATACCTGAAATCCCAATTAGATGTTTATTGAAATGTAACTGGAATATGACAATTGTAATTAGTAAAGCTTAAAACAGGATATAGATTATCATAATTGCAAGGTGATTGAGGATTTTTCTTTGATGGAACTTTATCCAAAATTGTATTAATTTTAATATTATTCCTTATAGAGAGGAAATTGTTTATAATTAATTTGAGCTATATGTATATGATTTTGTTCTTGAATGATTTGACACTCTGACCACCACATTGTGTCCTAAGCTTTTGTAAAAAATGGAAAAAACTAATAAAACTTTTATTAAAAAAACCCCTATTGGTTGCCACCTAGAAGCTAACAATGGAACTGCATCTACATGGAGGGAAGTGTGTAGTGGGGTGCCCCAGGGCTCTGTTCTGGGCCCAGTGCTCTTCAACATCTTCATCAACGATTTGGACGAGGGGATAGATGGGGAACTCATCAAATTTGCAGACGACACCAAGTTGGCAGGAATAGCCAACACTCCAGAAGACAGGCTTAAGATACAGAAGGATCTGGACAGACTTGAACACTGGGCACTATCTAACAAAATGAAATTAAATGGTGAAAAAAGCAAGGTTCTACATTTAGGCAAGAAAAACCAAATGCACAGGTATACTATAGGGGGTCATCTTGCTCAATAGTTGTAACTGTGAGAGGGACCTCGGAGTCCTAGTGGACAATCACCTAAATATGAGCCAGCAGTGTGCTGCAGCTACCAAAAAGGCCAACACAGTGCTATGCTGCATTAACAGAGGGATAGAATCAAGATCATGTGAAGTGTTAATACCACTTTACAATGCCTTGGTAAGGCCACACTTGGAATACTGCATCCAGTTTTGGTCACCGCAATGTAAAAAAGATGATTAGGGGACTGGAGGCTAAAGCATATAAGGAACAGCTGCTGGAATTGGGTATGTCTAGTTTAACGAAGAGAAGCACAAGGGGGGGACATGATAGCAGTGTTCCAACATCTCAGGGGCTGCCACAAAGAAGAGGGAGTCAAGCTATTTTCCAAAGCACCTGAAGGCAGGACAAGAAGCAACGGGTGGAAACTAATCAGGGAGAGAAGCAACCTAGAACTAAGGAGAAACTTCCTGACAGTTAGAACAATTAACCAGTGGAACAACCTGCCTCCAGAAGTGGTGAATGCTTCAACACTGGAAGTTTTTAAGAAGAGACTGGACAGCCATTTGTCCGAAATGGTATAGGGTTTCCTGCCTGAGCAGGGGGTTGGACTAGGTCCCTTCCAACTTTACTATTATTATTATTAACTATATAAATAGCTATGCAGCAGCCTTTAGGCCTGCTTTTGTTCTGAGTTAATAAACTTGTTTGCTGTTTCAACACTCTGCCTCGTTCAATGCCCAAAGAACCGAAGATACAACAGTGGCGATGAGGATGGGATGTGCTGTTTCACTGAGAGAGCTTGAAGTCACTAGGGGATGAGGTCAGCACAGAGCCTGACAGGAACTACGTTTCCCCCCCCCTCGGTCTGCCAGCAAGCCACGCTGGAGACCACCACATCCTAGGGCCTACACAGAAGCCAGCAGCACAAGGCATTGAACGAAGAAACAAACCACCATGGCAAAGGTCGGGAAGCTCAAAGAATTTGACATAACTCACCCAGAGAGATGGGCGTCCTCCATCTCCTGCATCAAAAATTACCTTCATGCCAACCAGGTCGCTGAAGATAGATTGAAGGCTGCGACACTCCTCTGCGTGTGCGGCCCCACCACCTTTGACATTCCAGAGAACTTGATCGCCCTGCCGCCACTCGAGTCGGTCACTTACGCGGACTTGAAAAAAAAGCTCCAAGACCACTTCGAGCCAAATTATCTGTTATAGCATGGAGGCACACTTTTGAGCAGCAGGATCAACAACCCGACGAGTCTGCAACAGAATTCATTGCCACTCTTTGTCAAGCGTCCTGACCCTGCAATTTCACAGATTTGGAAGAGAGACTACGAGACTGCTTAGTCTGCAGACTCCAGAATCGAGAGTGCCAAAAAAACCTGCTCACTAAGGAGACTTTCTTGCTACAGGAGGCCTTGAAGGAGGCCATGGCAGACGAAGCCACCGGGGGATGTTAAAGTGCTGCAGCCCTCCAAATGCATGCCAAGCACTGAAACCGTCCACCACGAGGACGCCGAGTGGATGGAAGACACCAACTCAGACTACAAAGTCGACCAGCTACAAAAGCACCTGCAGAAGGGACTGCAGCCAGCTGAGAACACAGTTCTGTTCCTTAGATGCATGGGCTGCGGAGGCCGCCATCAACACATGGATTGCTGATTGCGAACTGCAATGTGCTGGGCCTATGGCAAACCAGGCCACATGGCCATCTGCTGAGGTTGTCAGAGGGACTGACAGAGAGGTACCGGGGCCCCGGGTCAACACCGAGTAGGGTTCTGCTCCAGCCAAAGGAGCATATTCTGCACTGGTGCCCATTGCCCCCTAAAGCAGAAGCTTAGACTACAAGTCAAGTTTCAGGGAGTTCCATGCAAGATGGAATTGGACACGGGCTCAGCCATGTCCATCATTTCACAAGGAACATTCAGGCACCTATGCCATCATAGCAACAGATGGGCCAAGCTCCGGCCGTCTAATCTACTACTCACAGACTTCCAAAACTCCCGAGAGATGGTCAAAGGCAAAGCCACACTTCTGGTGGAATTCAAGGGGTTCAAGGGGCAACTAGATGTCGTAGTGGTGGAAGGCCAATGCACGAGCCTCATAGGGCTCGATTGGCTTGATGCATTGGGCATTCAAGTAACCGGCATTCACCGAACACAAGCGGCAGATCTGTCTGCAGTCTGCCAAGAGTTTGAGGATGTTTTCAGTTCTAATCTAGGGGAGTACAAGGGTCCTCCAATCGGCCTCAAGCTTGATTCTATGGTAACTCCAATACGCATGAAGCCTCATAGAGTGCCTTTCGCATTAAAACCCAAAATCGATGCAGAGCTGGATAAGCTAGTGGAAGAAGGGATATTACAGCCCGTAGACAGTGGGGTGTGGTAGACCCCCATAGTAATGCCATTGAAGGCCAATGGGGAAGTGCGAATATGCGCTGACTATAAATGCACCCTCAATAGGGCACTTCAACAGCACGCGTACCCTGTGCCATATTTTGGCGTCATTGCAAGGAGGCCGCATGTTCACCAAATTAGATTTGGCACAGGCCTATCAACAACTGCCCATGGACGAGGCCACAGCGGTAACCCAGACCATTGTCACCCATAGGGGGGCTTTTAAGGTTAAGCGCATACAGTTCTGGGTGAGTGTAGCCCCAGGGCTGTTCCAGAGAGTGATGAAGCGCACGCTCAAGGAATTCCAGGGGTTTGCCCCTACTTCGATGATGCCCTCATTCCTGGGGAATCGGTTGAGATTCTGGCTGAATGGCTTAAGGCCGTCCTTCAGCGGTTCTGTGATGCAGGACTTACTTAAACTAAAAAAAGAAAAGTGCAAGATTGGGGTAGAGTCAACCGAGTTCCTTGGTTTCTGCATCAATGCTGAAGGCATTCATCTGGCAGAATCCAAATTAAAAGAAATCCAGCAAGCCCCAAGGCCGAAGTCAAAGGGAGAGCTTCAGGCTTTCCTAGGCCTTTTGAATTTTTACCATGCCTTCCTCCCAAACAAGGCCACAGTGGCAGAGCCATTACACTGGCTCTTGGATAGACAAGCTCAGTGGCAGTGGACCAGTGTCCATGAGAGTAGCTTCCAAGCAGTCAAATCACTGCTGTCGTCAAACTCAGTTCTCACTCATTTCAATGAGCAGCTGCCTGTCTGCATTGCATGTGATGCATCCCCTTATGGGTTTGGGGCTGTGTTAAGCTACTTAATGGCTGATGGGAGGCAGAAGCCCATCATGTATTACTCCAGGACCCTATTGTCCACAGAGCTCAACTACGCACAAATTGACAAGGAGGCTCTGGCCATTGTGGCCAAAGTTAAAAAGTTCCATGACTATTTGTATGGCCGCCAGTTCACAGTCCTCACGGACCACAAGGCACTCCTAGGGTTGTTCACCACAAACAAACAGACACATCAGATTCTGTCTACTCAAATGTTGAGGTGGTCTATCTTCCTGTCATCCTACAGCTACAGGATGATTCACAAACCAGGCAAGAAAATAGGCCATGCAGACAGCCTGAGCAGGTTGCCCCTGCCACATGTGGAGCTAGATCCAGCTCTGGCTATCCAGGATTTGCCGGAATCTCACCTTCATGCTGAGGACATAGCTGCTGAGACAGCAGCTGACAAAACACTGAGTCATGTGCTAAACTGGGTACACACAGGATGGCTGGACAAATGTCCAGGGCCTGAATTTCAGAGTTTCTTCATGAGAAAAGATGAGCTTTCAGCTCATAAGAGGTGCATCCTTTGGGGAAGTAGGGTCATAGTCCTAAGCAAGTTAAGGCCTAGGGTCCTAGAGTCTCTGCACAAAGGTCATCCGAGAATAGTCCAAATGAAGGCACTTGCAAGGAGCTACCTTTGGTGGCCAAGGCTAGATAAAGCCATCGAGGCCCAAGTACATGGTTGCTACACATGCCAGCAATCCAAACTGGAGATGTCGCAAGCCCCTGTCCACCGATGTTTGATCACCAAGCTGGACAGGCTGCACCCCAACCAGGTTGCCTCGGACTCTGCTCAGCCAAAGGCACCTTGGAATTTGCAAGTGGGTGACTGGGTTTGGACCCAGAATTACGGGCAAGGGGCTTTGTGGGTGGCAGCTATGGTTGTTAAGGTGTCGGGACCACTCTCTTATGAGGTGGTCCTGGAAGATGGATGAGTCATTTGCCGGCACATTGACCAGCTGCATCGGAGGCTAGCGAAACAGTTGCTGGCTCAGGCCTCTCAAGAGGGCCACATGCAAGGGCCATGCGACAATGGCCCAATAGAGGAGCTTGCACGCTCCAACAGAACTCTTACTCAAGGAGACGGGGAAAAGTCCGTAGGAGAGCTTCCCCCGGACAGACAGAGAGTATCTGCTGAACAGGACCAGCAAACTGCACTGAGGAACAGCCCTGCAGACTTTGCTGCACGATTGGACTTTGGTTTGGGCCAACTGGGACTGGCCAGCCAAAGTGACCCGAGTCAACCTGACTTCATTAGACCTCAGAGTTCTGGTCTACCCAGCTGAGCAGGCGAGTGGGTAGACCGGGAGATCCCTGCACTCCCTAGATGTTCAGAACAGTCAAGAAAGCCACCTAAATATCTGTAGGACTATGTCCAGCAATCGAGAGTTTGAGCCATCTAGGGGAAAGAGGTGTAATATATTGGCCACAACTGTTTTAAATCACTTGCTTAATGTCTGACCTATATTGCTGTATTGTTTAACAGTTGCTATTACTGAAAGCCAGACTGGCTGTTTCCAGGCTGATAATGAGGTT
This sequence comes from Crotalus tigris, assembly GCF_016545835.1. Classification (NCBI taxonomy): domain Eukaryota; kingdom Metazoa; phylum Chordata; class Lepidosauria; order Squamata; family Viperidae; genus Crotalus; species Crotalus tigris. The sequence continues at coordinate 2,118,612 of NW_024100464.1, read as the reverse complement.
TGGGGCGGGAAACTGTTACTTTAAACCTATTGGTTGCTGTAAAGATGCTAAGAAAAAGAGTCAGGCATTTCTTGAGCAGAGGTTTGAAGCTGCAGGACACAGCTTGACAAACTCTGAGTTTATTGCTTCTTATTTACTTTTTACATACATAGGCTTTTACATTAAATGCTGACATTTTACATTCATAAATTTAACCTTTATATGCTGACATAAAGTTTCTTTATTGGAAAATTCCTTCATATAAGCAACTATTTTCTAGTAACATATTACCTGTTCAAAGACCAGGTAAAGACAAATACAGATAGATCAGAAGGAGAAAGAACTAACAGAGGCAGGAAGAGATAAGAGGGAACTTAAGCATATTATTTATTTAGGTAGGTAAGATATTAAGTCAAAAGGGGATGACCTTTTGGCTGCTTCCTTGGGACAAAGGGTATCAAAAGGTTATGAGGTTTGTGGGGGGGGGAGCATGGCAGTTTCCTGCGCGTGCAGTTTTCCCCACATCTCACTCTTCTTTATTTTATTAGTGAAGACATCATCTTAAGCTGGAGTAGTTAGTGGGTCTTAGTTTAGTATGGAAGATTGTAAGACATCTTACTAAGTAAAGAGAAAAGACATTGAAATAAACAACAACAGCTGATAAGGATAGCAACTATTATAATGAGATATTGAACAATCTTTCCAAGAAGGCCAATGGGAAGCCATGACCATAGAGCACTCCACCAATTTCCTAAGGTATCAATTTTTAAATCAGAAGCCAAGTTATGTAAAACATTAATTTGCTTTTGAATAACACCAGATTGATCAAAAAGATTGAAACAACACATAAAACTGAAGCTGGGACACACACAGGTATAAGACAGGTAGAGAGTAAATTTTCCATGTCATATGATTCAGAAATACAAAAGTCTTTCACTTGTGTTACATTAGCTAATTGCACCCAAAATTATATTTCATCCGTGATTCTAAAGGATGAGGTGGGAGAGCTTCAGCCCCCACGCAGCAATTAAGAAGGAAAGAGAGGCAAAGAATGACTAAGGAATTTGCAGTCAAAACCGCAAATATGGCAGCGCATAAATTCTCTGGTGTAGGTTCTTTTCCCTATTGCCTCAGAACCTCCTGCGCTTTGGATGTTAGGTTCTTCACATCGCCCCAGGTCGTTGGCCAACTGCGATGGCGAGAGTGAAAGGGACATTGTGCTGTCTGAAGAGTCACCTGCTTTATTTTGGGTTCTGGATTTGATGCCATGACATCTTTGGCTGGTCACACACACCAGGCTGGAATCCAGAGATGGCTTGTAGGAGCAAGCACAGAGCATAGCCTCGACCCCAAATTAGGAAAGGAATTGGACCTAACCAGGTTTTTTCAGGCAATTGCCGATAATATACCAATGGATTAGGAAACACAGCTTTCTGCTGAAAGTAATGCTGGTACGCAGTAGTGTTTTGAAAAGAAATATTTAGCTGTTTTAAAGTTATTAAGACTTTATTGATTTGATGCAAATTAGGTACCCTTGATCCCTCTTTTTTTTTTTTTTTGTGAAGGCAGTCCTTAAAGGACCGATGCATATGTGAGAAACAAAGGATAGCTGCTATAAAGTTAAAAACAAAGCCATAAGATTGGGGTTGATCCTGGGCATGATGTAAGCACCTGTAAGATTAAAAATAAGTTGGCACACATAATGAGAATCAGAGATTAAGTTAAAAGTCTGTTGAGAAAAGGTGTGGAAAGTTAAAATAGCAGCAGAAGAGATAAGTTATTCTGAAAATAAAATTGAAAATCAAATTTTGGGATAGGAATAACAATATTAAATAAATCAGTCCCATTTCAAAGACAAGCTCGATTGTGTCCTAAGGTTATTTCAGCAACAGCCTGGATAAAAGATAAAACATTTTGGGATGGGATAAGTAAATCCATTCAATACACTATACTTTTTTGTGCTTCTAACACAGTAAATACTCCTTTAAGTAGCCTACTAGTAAGAAATATCAAAAGTGTTAAGTGACAATTCCTAGGTTGTTTTCCTTTGGTCAATAAGTTAAATTCCAAGTTAATCAAAGATGGAAACAAATTTCTATTAAGTAGGTTAAACATTTACAAAACTTAAGTAAAACAATTCAGAGTTATTTCTTTTGGTTGATAGATAAAGATTTTGCCAGCTGAAACTGCAAGAGCGGGGATTAAATTTCATCTCCATTTGCAAACTGGAATTCTAAGCAGAGAGGGAAAAAAAATTAAAACGAACAGTCCCCCCCCTCTTTCTTTTGGTCTCTCTTGCTCTTAAAGCAACACAGCAAGTTGAAAAACAAAAAAGACAGGAAATTTTTTTTTTGTCACAAACTTCTCACTACTACTTTTTGATAACAAAAACTGGAGTGTTCCATGGACTAGTGGAAGGGGCAATGTGTTTGGCTTGTAATTGTTCTTGAACAAGAATTTTTAAGGCCTGTAATTTGTACAGAGGAAGAGGCCATTGTTCCACCCAAACAGGTGTAGTAGTTAACCAAGTTAAGGGTAAGGTAAACATTTTATTCATTGAAGGTGATGGTAGCCTCCCATTTACTAAGCAAGTCTCGTCCCCATAGGTTGACATGAATGTCAAGAATGAAAGGACGAAGTTGAACAGTTACAGTAGAATTGGGAAGACTTGCAGAAAGAAATTGTGTATTTTGTTGTGCACCTTGTTGCCCTCCTACACCCCAGACACTAGGGCATGGGTCAGTGGGCCAAGATGCAGGCCAATCTTTAGCTGAAATTACTGAAACATCAGCACCTGTATCAATTATGCCCTCAAAAGGCTTACCCTGAAAAAAGACTGTCTGACAGGGTTGCTGGGTGGTGATTGGGGTGGTTAATGCAATTACAATGGGATCCGTGGAACTAAACCCGCCGTCCCCTTGATCCCTATCAAGACCCCCTGCAGGGACAAAATAGGGCAAATGGAGTAATTGTGCAGGACTAGTATTGCTTGGCAAAGTCTGTGGCATGTTAATTCATAATTGAATAAAGATGACACCTGTATAGTCAGAATCAATTACTCCAGGTATTACAAAAATTCCCTTTTTTCCCATGCTAGATCGAGGCAAAATTAATCCAACATATCCAGAAGGGAGAGGTCCAGAAAGTTGTGAAGGAACTACTTGTACTTCTCCTGGAAATTTGAAACACACTTCTTGTTGGATAGTTAAATCTATCCCAGCACTCCCTCTAGTGGCTGCAGGGGTATTATTAATTGTTGATGGAATTACTGAAGGGTCTCTGTTTGGACCGGGGCCAGAGACCGGCCTGCTTTGAAGTTTCCCGACTGGCATTCATCAGCCCAATGAAATCCCTTATTAAACTTAGGGCATTTTGTTTTTGGACGCCTCCCAGCCATATTTTTAAATGATCGGGAGGCATACCTTCCTCCTTCAGGATTTCTGCAATCCTGTTTAAAGTGTCCAATTTTACCACAATTATAACATTTCCCCTGAGGTTTTGTAAGAGCTGCAGCTAAGAGATTAGTTTGAAAAGAAACAGTTCCTATGTCCTGACATGCTTTGATCATTTCTGCTAAATCTGGTTGAGCTCCCAATCCAATAATGGCCTGTTTACATTCAGTGATGGCATTTTCTTTAGCCAATTTCATAAGCAATTCAGCTTGGGCATCAGGATTATCAATCTGTCGTTTCAAGGCATCTTGCAGATGGTTAATAAAATCTGCATATGGTTCATTTGCCTTTTGACAAATATTTGAAAATGCTTGAGATGGTTTCCCAGTTATAGGAACTTTTCCAAAAGCTTTGTAAGCACATTCAGAGGATATTTGAAGAGTAGCTATAGGCAAAACAATTTGTGCATCCACTGGAGTGTAATCACCAGAGCCATATAACTGCTCTGGAAGGTAAGCACCTCCAGAAGTTGCAGCTGTTAATGCACATTGATGTCTAAACTCACTATCCCATACCACATACTGAGCTAGTGTTAATAACATACGAATTGTTGTTTTCCAATCTTCTGGTACCAAAACATGATTCCTCATTGTTGCTTCTAACATACCTTGCACATATGAACTACCTAACCCAGTATCTCTTATACCCTTACGCAATTCTGTTAAGATTGCATAAGAAAGTGGTCGATATTCAACCACTGGGGCTCCATTCACATCTACCTGCCCAGTCAAATGTACAGGACAAACTGAGAGCATATCTGCTATTTCCTGCATATCTCCCTCTCCTTTCGCCATTTGATTTTCTAATACATGGTGAATGGAAACATAAGATCTAGAATTCTTTTGTTCTGAAGGTGTCACATCCATCGTGGAAAATACAGGAGCTGATGGAACTGAAACTTTTTCATGATCAAAACCTGGAGAGGGAGTAGAACTTAATTGTACTGCATCAGCCCCATATTTTTCCATTGCATGGCGACATTGATGCCAACAATGCAAAACATCCACTGAGGCTCGGGGTTACTGATGAAGGGTGTTACCTATTCTTTCCCAATCCTTAAGTTGGAGTGTCCCCCTTTCAGGATACCAAGGACAGTTTTTTCCTACCTCACTCACTAGCTTCCTAAGCTCCCTTTCAGGCATTGTCATGCCTGATTTGTGTAAGAGAAACTTTAACTCTCTTACATGTTTTTGCTGATGGTGAGATATATCTCAGCCCATACTTACAGTTTGAGAAATCTCGTAGGATGAGAAGACGAGAAGGTGCACCAAGGGGTGTGTTCCAGACGACTGTAAATATGTTGGTTGCTGCTGGTCCCTGTTCAGGCGCCAGTTGTAATGATGCTAAGAAAAAGACTCAGGCATTTCTTGAGCAGAGGTTTGAAGCTGCAGGACACAGCTTGACAAACTCTGAGTTTATTGCTTCTTATATACTTTTTACATACATAGGCTTTTACATTAAATGCTGACATTTTACATTCATAAGTTTAACCTTTAGATGCTGACATAAAGTTTCTTTATTGGAAAATTCCTTCATATAAGCAACTATTTTCTAGTAACATATTACCTGTTCAGAGTTCAGGTAAAGACAAATACAGATAGATCAGAAGGAGAAAGAACTAACAGAGGCAGGAAGAGATAAGAGGGATAAGCATATTATTTATTTAGGTAGGTAAGATATTAAGTCAAAAGGGGATGGCCTTTTGGCTGCTTCCTTGGGACAAAGGGTATCAAAAGGTTATGAGGTTTGTGTGGGGGGGGGGAAGCATGGCAGTTTGATGAGCGTGCAGTTTTCCCCACAGGTTGCCACCTAGAGGCTAACTGTATAAATAGCTGTGCAGCAGCCTTTAGAACTGCTTCTATTCTGAGTTAATAAACATGTTTGCTGTTTCAACACTCTGCCTCATTCAATGCCTAAAGAACCGAAGATACAACAGCCTTTTCTGTAACATTCTGCCTTCCTGAGTTTATTTTTCTAGCAGTGCTGGATATATACAGCAGATTCATGCACTGTCCTTCAGCAAAGTGGGGAAAGTTTACTTACTAGTATTATATAGAAACCTGTATTAATTATACACACATATAGGCAGGCATTTGTATTACAAGAGAGGAAAATATGCGGATTTTATGTATGCTTCTAGCATTCAGATTACAGCAAGAAATCCTAATATAAATAGAAATGATTGTAGTAATTGTGGGGAGGCTAAACCAGATATTATTAGAAATCCTAATGGCTTGCATTAAATAGATTTAAAGAAGAGTAAATGCATTTGGATCAGGATTCTGCATAGCTTTTCAAACATCTGTGAGTTTCTTCCTTGATCACCACAATTATTTTCCCCAAAACTATCAGACAAAAAAGGCAACAAAGATTATTTCAAAAAAGAAGTATGGGATGCTGGTTATGTAAACAATGCAATACAAATAGTCCTTGACTTATGACCACAATTAATCCCAAAGTCCCACTGCTAAGCAAGGCAATTTTTAAGTCAGTTATGCCACATTTTATGACTTTTCTGCCATAGTTGTTAAGTGCATCACTACAGTTGTTAAGTGAATCATACAGTTGTTAAATGAATCTGGTTTCCTCCATTTACTTTGCTTGTCAGAAGCTCCCTAGGAAGGTTGCAAATAACAATCCCAGGACTCTGGGACCCTGCAATCATAAGTACATGTCGGTTGCTAAGCATTCATAACTTGATCCCGTGACTGTGGAGATGCTGCAACAGTTGTAAGTGTGAGAACTAATTTTATGCCATCTTTTCAATGCCATTGTAACTCATTAAATTAATGGTTATACATTGAGGAATACAATACTCCAAAATTATCATTAGGAACAACTTGGAATCTAAAGATACAATGGGTTAATCTTGAGCTCAATATTCACAAGTTTGTTAGATGTAGCAGGAGAATATACAGAAAGACAACTGTGCCAAAATTATGCACAAATATAAGATTTCAAACAACTCAAAGAGAACAGAAAGTCCAGTAGGTAGAATTCCATGTGAAACATATAAGAATTAATAGCCTCATCCTAAATTGTGAAAGGAAACTTTAAAGAGATTTTTTGGTGCATAACTAAAGCTGTTTAAATGAGAGATATCCCATATCAAAATCAAAATAAAATGGAGATGCTTCACTGCCATATCAAATATATATATATATATGTTACAGCTCATGTGATAGTTTAACTAATCCTTTATGATTAAGCCATTTTTTTCTATCCAGGGTTTAGATTAGCCAATTTACAGCTTACATAGCTGAAACAAACATTCTTTCAATTGAATTACATACTTCTTGTTTTTCTTCTTCTTCCTCATTTTCTCTTCTTCTTTTCCTGTTTTATCTTCTTTATGAAATGTGTTTCTATGCAGGTTGGTTTTCTAGTCCAACCTCCTGCTCAAAGCAGGAAACCTTATACCATCCCAATCAAACGATTGTACAGTCTATTTTTGAAAAATCTCCAGAGATGTGATTAAAAAACTCATGCCAAGGTTTATGTGATTAAAAAACTCATGCCAAGGTTTATTCCTATCAAATTCATAGAGGTTATTATATAGTATTCTGTCTTTGACATTCAGTGGAATTAAGTTATATCACCTGGCATTTATGCTTCTTATAAAAGTCATGTGTAGTTGTGGCATTAAGTCTAATTTTAGGCACTTAATTTCTTTCTCTATCAGTATGTTTCTTTATAGTATTTTCCCTGAAAGATTGAAATAATTTTGATAATACAGCATGATTCTGATGTGATTTGTAAATAATTTCACTTAGATTCAGCTGTAGTTTTCTAAGTAACATTCTTCAATCCTCATCAAATTCATTCTTTTTTTTAGATACCAAAATAAGGGGATCAGTTGCTTTCTTTATCCAAGATGAAATTAGCAGCTCCAGGAGCTCTGATCTCACCACAGAATTATGAGTGGAGTTGAAAATTCTTTTCAAAGTTTATTAATGGTTTTAGCTGTCTGATTATATCATTTTTTATTATTTCATATCAGATCCTGTTGTATTCAGGATACTACATGAACACTTGAATTGCTATTATAGTATGAAACAGATTTCCATGCACTTCACTTTTTAGTAAGTGCTTTATTCAAAATACAGATTTTTTTAAAAAAAATGATGCTAAGAACAATCCATGATACTCCCTCTACTTGTCCAAGATGTTATATATGAAGCCAACATTTCCAGAAAATCTTAATGTATCCTTTTAAGAAAGCCTCATGCTCCATTATAAAACAGTCAGTTTTGTTGGGGATCTCAAGCATCTCCTTCATTGTATTTTGGTTTCTGAGGATAATTTTTCTCACAATTGATAGTAGTGTGAGTATTTTTGTACCACAATAGCACAAGTTGAGGATACATAGTTGAGCATCAACCTCTTTCAAAAGTTATTTGAAAGAACAAATCTTACCTTTACTGAGTCTATCATGGTGAGATACTATAGCAAGAGTCTCTTATGCGTTAAGCTAGCCAAGATCTTTAGACCTCCCTGCATTTCATAACCATGAAATGATCTAACCTGACCCAACTTTATATAAAATATGTGAATGGAATATTTCCAATCCTTGTTTTCAGAGTACATCAAGATTGCTGACTTTGGCAGAAAACTGACATTGTTAAAGTACTGAAGAAGTTTGCTTTATATGAATTGTTAAACCCTTTTTCATGTCACCAGTACTGACAATTTGTGGAAAGAGACCATTGACATGACACAGGACTTTAGATTGTTATGGGGAAAATGCCCACTTAAATTAGGAATCAGAGTAATTGGACACAGATGTTATCTGCCTCCTTTTCCTCCAGGCTTCTCAGGCAGTTTCAGTTTGCCTGTGCCTTCTATTTGCAATTCAAAATCCCTCACAGCAAATGTCTGTAAGGAATGGTAGAATAGTACTTGTTGCCCACATTCCCCCAGTTTTCCCCATCTACAGGTGAACAACATAGTAGAGGGAAGAAGCAACACGATAATATGCAGCCAATCTGGGATATAATGATCAAGTGACAATGTTTTATACCTTTGACAAGATTTACAAACAGCACAACAAGTTCCAAAGCAAGGACATCCACTCATTGTATAAACACATATATGTATCCCTATTAGGAAGAAGAGAAATTCAATGAATAAAATCACATTTATTCATGCCCATATGGATGAATATACATGATAGTAATCTATGTTCTAGGCTCTCTCCTTGGACTTGGGCTTTAGCTACTTCTTCCAGACAATATGCCTGCTTGTAGATCAATGCAATATCAGTCTCAGTACAGTGATATTGATTAATCCAAACACAACAAGAATAATTCATTAATTTGCATGCTTCCCCTTGTTGGGGCCAATAAATAACCTAGGGCCATTCTGTTTTCTACAGTAAGATGGCAATATCCTCTGGCACTGCAGAGTGTATCAGTGACAACATAAAAATGCAATCTCTACTTCTATACAAACATCCATGATAGCATTCTGTATCTCATACACTTCTAGTTTTGGCAGTAAAATTCTTAGTATATATCCACCAACATTGTGTCTCATCCAGGGTTTTTTCTATAGGCTGTGTGAACAAAAGGCAATGGGGGGGGGAAGGGCACTAATCTTGTTATGGTAAGTCAAATCAACTACTATATACCCCAGAAACCAGCTTTCTTCAAAATTATCAGGTAGCATCTTATAAGCATATTCTCCACAGATCCAATAATAGACTGGTTTGAAGTGACATAATACTTGTGATGATGAACAGGAGGCTTATCTGGGGCTTTCAACTTCCACAGGAAATATGCAATGAAGATTCACAGTCGATGAAGATTCTTAGTCATCCAGGTAGATTCCAGAGGAAAGCATGACATGCCATTTGTCCAAATTAATTACTGTGATAGTCAAATAAGATTGTTAATAACATCACCATATAATTTTCTAAATAATTTTTTATTAAAAAAATTAGAAAGAAAGAAGAAAGGAAGGAAGGAAAGAAAGAAGAAAGAAAGAAAGAAAGAAAGAAAGAAAGAAAGAAAGAAAGAAAGAAAGAAAGAAAGAATAGTGAGTGTGTGGAGGGGTTAGAGAGAGAATAAAAAGAAAGAAGTTTCTGATTTCCATTGAGGTAATTATAATTACAAAATTGTCTCTTCTTTGTGATTACATACAACATCCCTTATGATTATGAGTGTAATCTTTAGAACTAGAAGTCTCTGTAATATTAACAAATATGAATACTAAATGCCAAAACAAGGATTATCATTCAACAGTATAGGAAAGGCCTATTTTAGGGCCACTTGTTACAGTGGTTCCAGCAGGTGTAATGTCTGTAAAATCATCATAAACATGAGTGGTTCACATAGGTTCCAAAGGGTACCACCAGAAAAAGCCTCCCTGGATTACCAGAGGTATGGTTTTGGTGGATACAGAACTTGGGAGTAGTTACCAGACTGGGGACAAGTATTGGACAGAAGAGCTTAATTTGAAACAGCTTCAATCAAGAGAACTTTTCTTAATCTGTCAATAACATCTCCATTATCTGTACTAATTGTGAGGGATTTTTTTACAAGCAGGCAACTTTTTACTGAGCATGAAAGTGATCAGTTTGAGAATGGTAGCAGATGAGTGAGTTGCAGATTACAGATCCAGCTTTATATGACACAACAGAAATGTGTAGAGCAGGAGGTATTCTCTTTCTGCATTATCATGAGTTTTCATTTAATTAATTCTTTAAATTCCTAAAATCATTTTGGACTATAGGTAATTCTGTAATATATGAGCTCAGATTGGGAACAACAAACAATTCCACTCCCATCCTCCAGCATATGAAATTGTACTGTCATATCTTAAGCTGATGAGCATATCCTTGAAAATAAGGGTTTTATGCTATCTGAGGCACTTATCTTGCCCTGTTTCATATTTGAGCTACAGAATCTCTGTAAATTAGCATTTCAGTAATTCATTCTTACAAAATATATATTAACATCACTTTTTTTGCCTTTTTTGTCTGTAAAAAGTCAAGAACAGTATGAACTGTCTTTCAAAATTTCAAGAAGAGTTTGGACAGTCATTTGTCAAGAATGGTATAGGGCCTTGGTGGCGGACCTATGGCACACGTGCCGCTGGTGGCATGCAGAGCCCTCTCTGTTGGCACTTGCACCACCACCCCAATCCTAGGCCTTCAGCTAGGTTTTATAAAACCTTTTTACTTTAGGCCTCTGACGCCGTGTGCAAAAAGAAAAGGTTCAATCAATCAATCAATTTCAACTTCTCCCGGGAAAAAAAAGATCTCGCAAAGTTGGAATTGATTGATTGAATTTTTTAATTCCATCCAGTCTGCCATTACCACCACAGCCATGCCCACCCAATGGGCCTTGCCCACCCAATGGGCCACATCCACCCGGCACCTGATGATACATAAGTAGGTTTTGGGTTGCAGTTTGGGCACTCGGTCTCTAAAAGGTTCGCCATCACTGGTATAGGGTCTCTGCTCGAGAAGGGGATTGGACTAGAAGACCTCCGTGTTCCCTTCCAAACCTGTTATTCTATGTTCTGTGATGCTATATATAAAATAAGTTTGATTTTGCCTTTTAAACAGCTACATTTTACAGCAGGTTTAAAGTCAAAATATATCCTGCTTGCTTTTGCTCTCTGTAGCAAGATGTGCAAGTTTACTTCTGATGTTGGGGCTGATTTATAGAAAAATTGAAACCTTAGGATGGAAGATTGTTCTTGAGAGCTTGCTTCTTGAGAAGTTTTTAGATTTATGACTAGAAGTTTAGTATCCCATGTAAAAGCTCAAGCTTCAAAAAAGATTCCACATTAGTTTTTATTTATATATATTGAAACTTGACATTTGGTGATCTATGCCCATGTCTTGTAAGTTCAGAGGCAGTACAGTTTTTAACTATTAAAAAGCATCATGTAACCACCTTTCCTTTCACTTTCCCATCCCCTTTAGCCTCCCATCTTGGTCATAACTTTGAGATCTTATTAATAGGTACCTTTTTTGTTGTTTTTTGTCTTTTTTTCAAATTTACTCTAGGTATCAAACTGGTTTGGAAATAAACGAATCCGGTACAAGAAGAACATAGGTAAATTTCAAGAGGAAGCCAATATTTATGCTGCCAAAACGGCTGTCACTGCTACAAATGTGTCAGCCCATGGAAGCCAAGCTAACTCACCCTCAACTCCCAATTCAGCTGGTTAGTTTTTTTTTTCTTTTGGGTTGTTATTGTTCTTTTTTCCAGTGGGGTTTTATTTTCTTTTAGTATAAATGTATGTTTCTTGTTTTTCACTTTGAGTTCCTATTTGATTAGACAATTTTGTTCCTGTCCGTTTTTTTGTTCCTAAAGGCAATATAGGCTCGCTACATACTTACAATGCAATGTATTGAGTAACATTTTGTCTATGTACATTTGTCTGTACATTTTGTTTCTGATGCTGTCAGAAAAAATGTTGGCTATGTGCATTTTATATGTTTCAATAGTAGAGAGATGAGGTAACTCTAAATTTTCATTTGGGGGGGATGAAAAACAAAAGTTTCTTTTGTGGAAGACACATTAGTGAACAAAATATAACATTTACTTTGATGGTGCTGTGGCTCAAGATGTTTTCAGTCAGTCTGTCTAGGTGTATATTGTATGGACTTATAATTTGCTAGTCCTTGATACTCTTGGGGCACTACTTTGCAAAGCCATTGACCTAAGGACTGATCCATACATTTTATATATTGAAATGTGAAAAATGTCATCATACATGCAGTTGGAAAATATAACATAGGATCTGCTGTGAATGATTTAAAATCTGAAGTAAACAAAACTTGAATTTTAATGTCTTTTTCCTACCAGAAACTCTGTCCATAGTATTATTTTTCCCCAAGTCAGTGTGGCTAGACGATAAACCCATCCCAAATGAAAATCAGTGACCTGCATCTTCCTCTTGAAGACAAATCACTAAGTGAGAATTTGGAAGTGCCATTGCAGATTGAGTCCTTGTTCACACTTCATTTTTGATGAGGGAGAGCAGCTTTGAGTCCACCCTCTGAGCATTTAACTACAATTCCCTTTCTTTGGAAAACTGATTCCTTATGTGACATGGGAATAAAGTTAGAAATTCTGCTACATATTTGCATTGTGTAAGTTGGTACTTCACATTTGTTTGGTAGTCTTGACTTTGCAGTTGCTTAATGTAAGATGGGAGTTGTGCCTGACATGGCCACTGGTGACCACTGACAAATGGTCAGCTTTGTTGTTTCTGGCATTTACCTGCCATAATAAGGCAAACATGGAAAATCACAAACTTCATACTCGACAAGTGACAAGAATGTTCTCGTTACTTTCAAAAATAAATATGTTTTGCCTTATAAGTGCCCCCTTTAATTTGTGGGTTAAGGTCTGTAATTTACTGATGTTGTATAAGAGATGGCTGTTTTTATTAGTTCTGCCTTATGGATAGCATTGTTTAAAATGGCTTATCTTTTGCCTTGGCAAAATCATAAAATTTCACAAGATCATATTTCATGACTTGATTCACAAAAAATGCATGTTGAAGAAAGGACAAGACCACTTGCATGCTGAAGAATGGAAATATTTTTGTCTTTTTCCTAAATTCATACTTGTCTAGAATATAACAAAAAAATTGGAGCAGCTTTATCTATTGATTTCTGTACACAGATATGATGTTTTACCTGCACTGAAACACGCAAAGTGTGAATAGAGCAGGTGTCTACCGTATAGATCCAAGGTAGCTTTGCTATGCATAGCTTTTGCTATGCAAAATGAATGACATTATATTATTTTAAGCAGAAGTTGTATATTACATTTTATCTTGCTTGTAATTATTTATAACTATTCTGACTTAATTGGAAGTTAAGAAGTTCTGTAGAAGTTAAGCAGAAAAATGCATTATTAATTCAATCTATTCTAGACCAACACTTCTATTTGTTCATGACTTTTGATCAAAATAATCTAAAATCTTTTAAGCCATGTAGGAAAAAAAGCTTAGCAAGAGAATTGGAGATAATGTGCTGCCAACATATGCTTTATGGAAGTGCTCTGCAGTGTTTCTGCCACATGATCACTCCCAGGCTAGAAAGAGAATCCAGGAAAATCAGAGGCATTATCAGCAGATACAGGAGATGAATAAAAAGGGCAGAGTCAGAATCTTAAAAACAATAACAACACAAAAGGGGAGAAGTTAGATTTGGTGATCAGTTTTTTAAACAGTATTTTATCAGATATGTGAGGGTAATCACATACAAATTAGAAAACTAAGTAAACGTTATGAAGAAAGAAATGTTCTTTAAACATGAAAAACATTATGTATATTTTTATTCTTTGGTGATATAAAAAACCTTGAAACATAGAAATCCTTGAACAAATGGCATTCAGGGAATTGCTGCAATAAATGGAATTACTGATTTGTCAGTATTAGTATTATATATTACATAAGGAATAAGTTTCATTTTAAGAGCTATAGTGCTATGGCTGAATATAGTTAGCTGAATACTGGCTGGATGAATACAATACTTAGAGAAGTTATAGATTATGAAATATGCCTTAAAATGTGCATTAATACCTGCAAATATTATGTTAGCAAAATAATTACAAAATTTAAACTTCTTAAATTTTTGTGGAACCTAATGGCTAATTTTACATACATTTCAAAAATTGTAGACTCCATTTGTACACAAGTTAAAAATGCAATTGATATACTTTATATGAATTTAAATTTTTAAGGAAGAGTTGTCTGTGTGTATGTGTGTGTGTGTGTGTGTGTGTGTGTGTGTTAGGTCTACTCACACCTAAAAAGGTTTCTTTTTTATAGCAGATGTAGCCTCTCAAATTCAGATTTTTTTTTGTACAAGTTTTGAGAAAGTCTTCAATTCTTAATAAAATCTCTTTTTGCAAGTATTCTTACTGACAATAAAAGCAAGGACAAATATGGACAAAGAAAAACAAATTAATTAATAATTGTCCGAGACATTAATTACACAGGAGAGTTTCTTGGCAATATTTTTGTCCATTTTATTGTAGTATGTTAGTTAGAAATGGTTCTCTTATTTAGGGATCAGCCTGATAACCAAGTGATTGGGCCACACGAGTCTTATAAATTCTCATGCCACATAACCCTTAGTTGATCTTAGATGGCCAGAAAATTATGTAGAGCTGGGAAAGAGGGAGTTGCTTCATTTCTTGCTTGCTCAATTTGCAAAGCTACTTTTAGTTTTCTTGAAGGTTATGTGGCATCCTCAATTTTCTTTTGAATCATAGCATTTAACAAAACAAACCAGGCATGTGATCTTCCTGGTTATTTGCCCATATTCCCCTCTGCTATCCTACTTGGCTAAACTAAAACTCTCCAGCCAGAGTCTTCTCCTTTCTATTGTTTCTTTAACTCTTCTATTTTTCCTGTTCTTTTGATTGTGCCTGTTTTGTTTCCTCTTTCTCATTTCCATTACAGTTTCCTTTTTTCTCCAGTTTTGACAAACACCAGCACTGACTCTCATCTTACTGCTGTGGAACTTCTCTGTTCTCCTCCTTCCCTCCCACAATGTAAATCAATCACTCTTTGCAAACTGCTTTTTTCACCTAATACAGGTGCACTTAATACAGCCTCTTTTTTACCCGCTGAAAAACAAAAAACAGTTAATTTCTTAATCAGTTAAATGAAATGGACAAAAATGAGACCTCCTTATTTAACCTTTTCTGAATTGAATTGGATTTGCCTCCTTAATATTCATATTTTTTTCCATTTGACATAGTTTTGACACCTGTTACTTGTACAGCTATTGAGAGAGGCTGGGGTATAATAAAAGAGAGGCAAAGTAAATGCAGTGGAATTTATTTCAAACTAAATAATAAAGGGAAGAGTAATTATCAACACATTTCATGGAATCAAACATTGGAATGGGCTACTTAACTTTCTGCTCAGTGCAGAATCCCAGTGAAGACATTCCAGGTTAACTAGGCACTGTGTGAGTACATCCAGTGAAGAAAAGTCCACTATCATTCTGGGTAATTGGTTCCACTATCAAACTGCTCTTAAAGAAGCTTTTTGTAACAGGGGTGTCAAACTACCGGCCCGTGGGCTGGTTGCATCATACAGAGGCCGCGCCCACTCTAGCTCCAGCAATGCAAAAAAAAGTCACGATACATTGTGACATGTCACGTGACGTAGTGAGTTTGACACCTGTGTTTTAGAACCTGCCTCCCTGTCATTAAATCCTTATTTAAATATAGACATGCTATTTATTAATGTATTTTATTGGTTTACTCTTAATGCAATCAGTTTATTGATTTCTGAAATTTCAGCCGGTTGAAGAACTGCATGTAATTACCCTATGTTCTATCCAAAGTCATTCCAATTGAATTCAACTAGTATCCTCTTAGGAACAGTCTAAGACATTTTCTCAGGTATTCTGATGACATTTAAAAAAAACAAAACTATCCATCCATGTCATTTTCTGAATGTTTTCTCTCCTCCCTGCCAATTTGTGCAGATACTCATTCCTTTTCCCAAAAGAGAGGGGGGATTTCTGTAGGTTTTAAAACTCACATTTTTACTTTATATTGCTGTTTTGTAGCAAGAATACAAACACATCTACTATTGGGACCATCTCTAGTTTTTCTATCTAAAAATAAAGCATTAAGGCCTGGTTCTTCCCCAGACACTAGGGACAGTTGAGTGAAAGTCTGTTTTGACTGTTTTGTTTTGTTTGTATTTTATATTTATGTAATGTCAATGTTTAAAATTATATAGTTTAAGGGATGGTCCTTTTAATTTATTGGGTTTTTTTATGCTACCCAGTCATATAGTTGAGTTGGGGAGCATTATAAATCTTATCTCTGACACACACACATTTTAAGCTATCCAACTCATAGTGACTCTGGGAAGTATGCAAGTTAAAGACAACATCCAATACAATAAATATCTAAAAGTAAAAACCAGGGACTAAAACACTAATACACCGATAAAAAATGGAAAGAAGGACACATAACTAAAGCTGATTATCAGCAGACAGCCAGAACATACAAAGATGAAGTCAGGAAACAAATGCTAAGAATGAACAAAGACTTGCAACAGAAATCATGGATAATAATAAAAAAAAAAGTTTCTTCCAACATATTAACAACAAGAAAAAAGTCAAGGAAACTATAGGTCCACTAAAGAGAGAAGATGGCAAGGAAATAACAGGCAACAGGGAGAAAGCAGAGCTGCTTAACTCATACTTTGCATCAGTCTTCACACAAAAAGCAACTATAGCCCAACATACCAAAAACATCACTGCAAAAGACAAATTAGAAACAAAAATTAAAATAAGTAAGAAAATCGTAAGAGAACACCTATCTAACCTTGATGAATATAAATCACCAGGGTCTGACAGATTACATCCCAGAGTTCTGAAGGAGCTGGCAGATGTTATCTCAGAACCATTGCACTACATCTTTCAAAAATTCTGGAGCACTGGGGAAGTACCTGAGAACTGGAAAAGGGCTGATGTGGTTACCATCTTCAAGAAAGGAAAAAAACGGATCCAGGAAACTACAGACCTGGGAAGATCCTAGAAAAGATAATTAAAAAACAGATCTGCAAACAACTAGAAGCAAACAAAGTTATAACTAGTAGCCACCACAGGTTTGTTAAAAGCAAATCATGCCAAACCAATCTTATTTCATTCTTCATCAGTCACTAAACTAATAGACCAGCAAAATACTGTGGACATAGTATACTTAGATTTCAGTAAGGCATTTGATAGAGTAGATCACAACCTACTCCTAGGTAAGCTAGAAAAAGGTGGAATAGACAACATCACCACCAGATGGATCTGTAGCTGGCTGGTAAACTGTACTCAATGCATAGTCCTCAATGGCACTACATCCACATGGAAAGAAGTAAGCAGTGGGGTACCACAAGGTTCCGCCTTAGGCCCAGTACTCTTCAATATCTTCATAAATGACTTAGAAGAGGGAATTGGAGGGGAACTCATCAAATTTGCAGATGACACCAAACTGTCAGGAGTAGCCAATACCCCAGAAGACAAACTCGGGATCCAAAAAGATCTTGAAAAACTTGAACAATGAGCCCTATCCAACAAAATTAGTTTCAATATGGAGAAAAGCAAAGTTTTACATTTACGTAGGAAAAATCAAAGGTACAAGTACATATTGGGCAAGACCTGGCTTAAAAACAGTAACTGTGAGAGGGATCTTGGAGTCCTAGAGGACGATCACTTAACCATGAACCAGCAGTGTGCAGCAGCAGCCAAAAAAGCTAATACAATCCTGGGTTGTATAAACAGAGGTACAGAATCAAGATCACGCAATGTATTAGTACCACTTTATAAAACCATAGTAAGACCACACCTGGAATACTGCAGCCAATTTTAGTCACCATATCACAAAAAAGATGCTAAGAGTTTGGAAAAAATTCAGAGATGAGCAACTAAGATTATCAAAGACCTGGAGACTAAAATGTACGAAGAATGGCTGCAGGACTTGGGTTTGGCTAATCTAAAGAAAAGAAGAAATAGAGGAGACATGATAGCAGTATTCAAGTATTTGAAGGGCTGCCACAAAGAAGAGGGGGTCACGTTATTCACCAAAGCACCAGATGGTAGGACAAGAAACAATGGTTGGAAACTGATCAAAAAGAGAAGCAACCTGGAATTAAGGAGAAACTTCCTGACAGTGAGGACAATTAATCAGTGGAATAGTTTGCCCCCAGAAATCGTGGACGCTACCGTCACTGAAGATTTTTAAGAAGAGGCTAGACAGTCACTTGTCTGAGATGGTACAGGTTCTCCTGCTTGAGCAGGGGGCTGGACTAGAAGACCTCCAAGGTCCCTTCTAGCTCTATTCTATTCTAAGATTCTAATTCTTCCCAAGGGGACATACCATCTAACCCAGAAATTGAGTAGCATAATAGATCAGATGGAAATTTTGCATCAAATTCTTAGACATAGTAATGTATGCTAAAAGTCAAAAAGTGACTAAGGAAGCAGATTATGTTACATGATAGCTTCTATCAATTGTTTATTGTTATTGTGCTACCAACAACGGGAAGAGATTTGGCTTCAAACACTAAAATGGCTAGTGTTGTCTCTCTTGCTTCTCCCTTCCAAGTTCTCAGTATCCTGTTAAAAGTCTGACATGGTGAAGGGAAAGCTAGTGGACAAATTTGATAAAATTTATAATTAAAATGGACAGTGAATTTTTTTAGAAGAAATTTGTTAGACTCTGTTCAGCAGAAACAGAAACATTTGGACTGTAGGAAAAGGTATTTTTGTGTAGATGATCAGAATATCTCTGGAAGATTTTCATATGTAATTTTTTTTAAAATAATCATCTTGAGGGGTCCTTGGTGCTCTCTGAGTTAGATTGTTTTCTTGCAGACATTTCATTACTCAAACTTGGATAATGAAATTTGGATAATGAAATGTCTGCAAGAAAACAAACCAAATTCAGAGAGCATCAAGATCCCCTGATTTCAGTGCTGAGCTACACATATTCTCTTTTATTGATTGCTCATCTTGTCTGATAACAACCTATTGAATGATGCTGTTCACAGAATTAAAGTTATTTTGCAGGTTATAAGATATGCATTAATAAAAATGAATTGCCCCAGAAACTGTTTTTGTCCACCAAATCCAATATTTAATTACATTCTTTCCTTAAATTTTCTTTTCTTTTTTCTTTTTTTTTTTCTTTTTCAGCAGGGGAGGAAGAGTGGTCTTGTTTATTTTAATCACTAAAATGTATCAAGACTTTTTTTCTCTGCTGTATAACCATTACTACACTTGGTGTTTCCCCCTTCTATAATTTTATTTTATTGCCAAAAATGCTGAGGGAGCACCACAGTTGGGCACAAAGTGCAATCTCAACAATTATTGCTGTGCATTAGTACAGTATACATAATTGTCAAGTTTACCTATTTTCTATCTATGGCAGAAGCAACACACCATATTTTCCAGTTAGAGATGTGCATAAATGTTATGAAGAATATTTCATAAAAAACAAAAACACGTTCATGCACAAACACCACAGCAAACAATGCCAGTTAAATAAATGTGTTTTGCAGTTCCTAATCTTTTGTTCAGGATTTGCACAGAGGAACATCCTGATAGATGTGTTACCTATACCATTGTGTGTGTGTGTGTGTGTGCTATAAATGGTATACTTTTGTTATTTGAAATGAAAATTTGTGTCTTCTTTATTTTAAAAGGCAGGCTGAAGAAAGTAGTTATTCTGCTCAAGCAACTTAAACAGATGTTGAAAGATAGGATGGTACATAGAGTTCCTAGAATCTCTTCATGATGGATGCAGCATGACCTTGAAAATCTAGATCAATTATTGAGGCCATCTGTTTTGAGAGGGAGAGCTGTACTTTTACTCCCAAGACATTCCTGTGAGAATTAAGTACTAATTAAAGTTGGGAAAGCTTCTGTATGTTCAGAAGAACATGTCCTATAAGGCAAAACATTGATATCATTGTCTTCTAAAAAGAATTTCAATGCAGGAATGAGAGATATTGAAAATGAATCAAGGTAATTGCCGCAGATTTCTTGGATTATCCATTGCAAACCAATTTCTATTTCCTGAATTATTCTGTAATAGTTTCAGGATCTATTCCAAAACCTGGCAAAGGCAACAGGAGTCTCTTAGCTATGGGAGACGTAGAACTTTTTGGCCTTAGTGACTATTGTTGTATTCTATAATTTCTCCTCTGAGAGGCAAAGAAGGACTTTGCACAAACTAGCCAGAGCAGAGAAATAATTAGTGTACTCTTTTCCAAATGTATCTTCTCACTTTGCTTTGAGAACTAGAGATTAAGCAAAGGGGTTTGCAGAATTAAAGCAGTGTAGATGTTACACAGAGCATCTGCCTGCATATTGCCATTGAGCAATTTAGCAAAGAGCCAAGCAACTGTGTATCTTCCAAGGGGAAGCACTGAACAGCTTAGCACTGCAGTAATGCAGTGGAGCTGACCTGGGCCCTGAAGTCTCTCCCTTCAAGCCTAATGTCATGTTTAGCACTAAACCTTGCACGTTGAGCTTTCTCATAATTAACATACTGAGTTGCACGAGAGTTTCAAAAATAAACCCCTCCAGCCTGTCTCATGCACTTCAGTTAGTTTACCGCTTTTAAGGCATTTTTGGGAGAGGAGATACGGGGGAAAGTTGAAAATGTTTTGTGCCTAGAATTGCTTTTTCAGTCTCAACTGATGATCAAGATAATATCTGCATGTAATTAGTTTCAAGTATGACTTGACATAACTTGGAAAGGGTAAAGAGAGAATGACCAGAGTCTCATGCCCTATTTTCTCCTCTGTCCAACAAATGACACATGCTCCTCTCTGGATGTAGATGTGTGGGATCTCTGGATGGACATTGCAGAATGCAACTATTGAGTCTGTTTTTCATGCCACATTTCACTACCCTGCCAGGCTAGCCATAACAGCTTCATTATAGGCTGTCACCAGCACCTGTCCTGAAAATGGCAGTGTCTAAGCATGGCATGCTGTACTCATTGGCTATACATTTACATTTATGCAAGTTATTTTAGAATAATACGATTCAGTCTTCCAGACATCATTACAGAAAATATCAATGCTTGTTAAGCTATTAGAATGTTATTCATAACAAACTTATCATCCCCCCCCCCCAAACTGGAACTACCCCACACATCAAGTTCTGAAAGTCTATTTCCTGCTGAAACCCATTAGAGAAAGAGAGAGGTCTTTTTTAATGTAAAATTTATAGCTCTTATACCCTCTCTCTTTTTAAAAAAATTTTATGTTTGCTTGCACTATTCTCTGTGCTACTAACCTGACCATATTGTTTTCTGTTTGGGGTTGCTTTGCATGCCATTCTTTCTTCTTGGCTGAGAGGCAAGTGGTTGCTCCTCTTCCTTTCTATGATTCAGGTACCTCACTCTTTCCTTTCCAGGTTCTTCCAGTTCTTTTAACATGTCAAACTCTGGAGATTTGTTCATGAGCGTGCAGTCACTCAATGGGGATTCTTACCAAGGGGCCCAGGTTGGAGCCAACGTGCAGTCACAGGTAGGGATCCATCGGATGTACTGCCAGTGAATGCATCAGGGTCAGAATGAAGGGCTTGGATCCTATTGACTTCCCCCATTAGTGTCCTAAGAGAGGAATTAAACTCAACAACCATCAGATCCATAAAAATGAAACAAAAGGAAAAAAATAGCAGGGAAAAAATGAGGAATGTATGTACATTTTCTGAATGTATTTGGCTCTGACTTCATAGGAGGAAAATCAAAATTTTGAATGAAAAAGAATCCTAATTTGCTTAGTGAGTTTTCTGGGAGAAGGGATCATATATTTATACACTGAATTTATTATTCAGTCTTCCATATTTTTATCTTCTGCCTAGTTTAATAATAAGAGAATGCTGGTACATTACTGAAGGGCCTTAGTCCTACTTCAATATCATACCAAATCCTGCCATCTTTTCTCAGAAACCAGCTTAATAAGCAAGAGGGTAAAAAAATCAAGTCAGAAACAAACAGTTTACTATTGAGGTAGTAGTTAGAACAGAACAGGTATTGCCATTATAGCCTCTTGAGTATTCATATTTTTTTCTGGAATCTTTTGCCTATGCCTCATCTCATTTGGGATTCCCTGCCACATCTCACTGGGGTTCTTAATAATATTGCCAACTATCCAAAAATGTCCATCTTTTGACAGTGCTGCTAAAATCAGTGCAGATTGTACTGTTAGACTGAACATGCAGAGTGCGTACAGCAGTAACAAGTAAGAGAAACGGATGAGGCTGAGATCCATGGGAACTCACATAAGGTCACTTATACCTTCAGTTGCAGATGGCATTGAGAAATCCTGGGTTATATAATTGATGAGTAAATAATAGACTTAACAGATTAGGAAAAAGTTTCTTCCTTCTGCATAATTGGTAAGGCTGCCAAAGAAATTTCCAAATATATTTTCTTCTTCCTCATTTTAAAATCCAGGATAATAAACTGTGTTGTCTGCACACAGTAGATGGGGATATGGATGGGAGGCAGCTTCACTTTTTACTCTTTAAAGTGATCATAGAGAAATCTGTGAACCAGTACTCATATTACAATGACTTCCAAAGAAATCCTTCTTTTCTAATAAACATGTTCCTAATTCTTTCTTTGTTGTTGGTCTGTTTAGGTGGATACCCTTCGCCATGTTATCAGCCAGACAGGAGGATACAGTGACGGGCTCACAGCAAGTCAGATGTATAGTCCGCAGGGCATCAGTGTAAGAAAAATAGGCTTCCTTTTCTCTGTTTCTTCTTCTACTCCTTTTTCTTTTTGTTCTCTTGCTCCTAATTATTTCAAAGCCATAGGGCTCAAAATGCCACTTAGGACTTATCTTAGCTTTACGGTCACCTAGTTTATTGCTTTTGTATCGGTCCTGCCAATGGCAGAATTCTAGCTGCAAAAAAGTGGCAAGTGGGCAGGCCTTGTACAGGCAGCTGGCGTCTACAGCTGTCAGACAGAATCAGCATTCACATGGCACCTGCGGCCACTTGCGTTCTGCTGAGAGAGGCTACTAAACAGGTGACACCTATTGCAGTGGCAATAGGGTATATCACCACAAAGCAGGATGCAGACATCTCCAAAAAGATGGCCAAAGGCTGAGACCCAATTCAGCTGAACATGCTATCAAAAAATAGAATAGTTCTCTTTCCCACTCCAATCACTGTCAAAGAACAAAACAGATGACTACCCGATTAATAAGCAGGCTGATAATTATAACAATAATTATTGTTATAATGTAACAACTAAAGAAAGAAAAAGAAAGCTGGAGTGGAATGGAGACATCTTCTACTTGTTCTGACTTGCGCTGTCTGCTTGTGACTAGCATGAAAATTCATAGCGACAAGCTGTGTCTTACGGAGTGAAATTGATCAGACAGTCACAAGGAGAACGGAATGTAGATTTGGGACAGCAATCCAACTTCATTTCTCAGATCAATCATCTACCATTTCAATAGTGATGACAGAAAACTGTCTGGAAAAGGAGGCTGCCACACACAATGTTGGGACTTCTTTCTGCCACTTTTAAAGGTCAAAAAGGGAACTCTACTCAAGGGGTGACCTAAAACTAGTAGAAGGATAAAGTGTGTTTTGCTTCTTTGTTTTCATACATGCCTTGGACAATGCAAATGCCAGTTTTTTTTGGGGGGGGGAGGTTTACAGATTTCTTACTCATCTATTCCAGAAAATTCAGGAATTTTGTTCCCTTTAATGCTCAAAGCTTTGCTGAACTAAACAAATCTTTTGTCAATGGGACTATACGGCATACCATCACTGAGGGTGGGTATTCTCTATGAGTTTGTATCAATTTCAAACAAAAGCATCAAGGGTAAGATATTATGTGAGGCAATTCATGACAACTGCTTGCCAAGACTGTATATCTTTCATTATGTTCTTTGTTTGTTTTGAGCTATACAGAATTGTAGGGAGAAAAATCCAGATATTTAAATATTCAGGTTTAGAGGTCCACCTGTACAGATTTCCGATCAACTGTTCAGTCATGAGAATGTTTGGTTTTGCTTTGGTGGTGGGGTATTGCTGAAGATAACATAGTTGATTCAGAGCTATTTTACACACTAAAGACTCATTTTACAGAAACAGGACAGTCACATAGGCTGCCCACACAACATTATTCACATATAAAGTGGAAGGAGGGAGATTTAATGAGACCCCCTTCCCACCTTGTTTCTTTGCCAAGCACTTTCATTCCAGATTGGCTTATTTTGGCAGATAAGATTAAGCCTGAAAAAAATACCTACAAGTAAGGAAGATGCTCCCTTTTATAATATTAAAATTAGATTTTCCCTCCCACTTTATGTGAGTGAGGCAGACATGTAAACATGCTTGACATAGCCTTCAATCTGTCAACTCAGCCTATACCTCTGTCCCTGCAGGCACTTTTCTCCTAGCTTTATTCTGATACCAAAGTGAGATAGATGGAGTAAAAGTACTTCAGGTGGTCTAGTGGGAAGAGGTAAGGTGGGGAGGAAGAGATTTCAATTTCTTAATTAAAAAATGAGAAGACAGCATGCTGCAGAACAAACAGCCTACCCTCAGCATAACATCATCTTTATTTTGAGAAATGCTATGGGCCCCATGTAGGCCCAGTAGGCATTTTTAGAATAGAAAAAGTGATTGCAACCCTATACTTTAAAAAAAATGCTCATCTGCCCAGCAAAATACAGATGCTATAAACTGCAATGTATCTTGGGAAAGGCTAGCTAGATGAGCAAGTTAGGGAAGATGATGGGGAACTCTCACCAGTATGTCTTCTGATAAATGGTATTTTGGAATTAGTTATGTCTATTATGGCAGCCATTTTATACTATGCAAATCTCATGGCAGCCCTTTTCTTAGAGTATTTTCAAAGTTCTCGGAATTTAAAAAATGCTCACCAGCCCCAAATAGGGGCATTCTTTTGTATTGGTGAGAATATGTCTTCATGGGCATTTCACTTTGATCCCTATCACCTCAATATCCTCTGCTGTAGTGAATGTCCTTTAATGGTTATATATTTCAATATTTCATCAATATTTATATCAGTATTCCAGAAAAACAGAAGGAAAGGATGGATGGATGGATGGATGGATGGATGGATGGATGGATGGATGGATTGGCTCCTCATTAAGAATTGGGGAAAACACAGATTGGTAAAGTGGAAGAGGAGAAAGAGCAGTCATTCTTAGATTGAACTGTTGTGTTATTTGAATTATTTTTCAATCCCAAACCAGCTGCATCTGAATAATACAGCACTTGTATCCTATTAGCACCATGTCTGATGTCACCAGGTGGAACAACAAAGCAATCTGAAGCAAACATGTGCAGACAATTATGTCTGCTTATATAAAGCCATTGCAAAAAGTAGGCTTGAAAATGCCACATGAAAGAGTCAATCATTTTATATTAACCTTTGTGTTAGTTTAATTCATTTCCATTCTGGCTCTTTAATGCTGAAGAATAAATGAATCAGTGATGGATCATGATGAGATATGATACTTATCTACAAACAAACCTTACCCTCACACACACCCCAAGAACTGATCTCCAGAACAGAGTGAGGGAAAATGGGGGAGAGAGAGGGAGGGAGGATGGGAGAGAGAGAGAGAGAGAGAGAGAGAGACTTGAAGAACGGAGTATTAACCACCTGCACATTACACAAAACACTGGGTGTCATGTACAGGAGAATCACCTGTGAAATAACCAAATATGCAAAGAAAATTGGAATGAAAAGCATGAGTAGATGTATTATATTATTATACATGGCCCTAAACAAGTAGAAAAAGAAATCTTTATTTCTATGTATAGTACAAAAATAATATGATGAAACATTTAAAACAGATCAAAGAAAGTACGTATACAAGTAAATTATGGAATTTTCTATCAGAAGAGCAAACTGAGTGGCATCAGGTAATCCTCAGACCATTTATTCAGTGACAATTAGAAATTATAACAGTGCTAAATAAAGGAAGTTTCGACCCATCCCTGAAGTTACAGCAGCACAAACACTGATAAAAATGTGAGTGCTTGGCAGTGCACCCATCCTTACAACCACAAGGGTGCTGCAACTTTGTACAAAAAGAGCAGGGATTGCTGAGGAACGGAATTAAAGGCATCATCAGCTTAGAGTCGTTGTGTTCCCACAAGTGCTCCAAGTCCAATCCCTCCTGAATTCTGTTGACTCTGATCTGGCGCCAATTTAGTATTGCACTTTAGTTGACCAGATTCTTGTGCAAAGGCTTGAATAAATCTTCTATGCTGCAACCCTATGAATGGTCTTGATTCTTTGCACCTGTCAACTTTCTCCCCCACCAATAAAGTCAAGGCCTGGGGCAGTGGCAAGTGCCTTGGTGCTGTTATCAGGTGCCACCATGCAGGGTGCCCTAAATTTGGGGGGAGGGTGCTAGATAGACAGGTGTGGGGACTTAGGTGCATTCCTCACTGGCAGAGGTGAAATTGAAGCCTAGGGTTGTGGCAGGTGGCTGTGACTGCTGAAGGCCCCAGGTCAGAGTGATATGCCACAAAGTCAGGCTAGGGTGGCTGCAGCTTTGCACCACACTCAGCAACTCTATATACACCTCATGCAGGGCCTCCCACTCTCCTTGAGACACCCCTGTGCTTTGCTTAATAATCAGAGATCCAGTTTGATGTAGTGGTTAAGGTGCTGGTTTAAAAATGAGGACCCCACCTTAGGCATGAAAACCAGCTGAGTGACTTTGAGCCAGTCATTCTCTCAACCCATCTCATAGAGTTGTTGTTGTGGAGAAAATAGAAGGAGGAAGGTATGCTTGCTGCCTTGAGTTAGTTATTAAGTAACAAAGACAGAATAAATATCTAATTAAAAAATAATAAAGCTTCCTGATCACTTAATGTCCACAACTGGAATATTGGGATTGTGATAGTTGAGTGAAGTAGTTATGTGGGTGTCTTGCTTAATGACTGCCTCACTCAACAACTGAGATTATGGGCACAATTGTGATCATAGTTCAAGGGCCAGAGCAATTAGCAGGAAGGGATGATACTAATTTGGAATACCATGTATGTTATATTAGTATAATATTATGCAAGATCCCGAGAGAGGGGGGAGAGAAGCTATCTAGGGAACAATCAGAGAATGTATAGCCTGTAGCTGCATAGGAGGCAGAGAAAGAGGCTTTAGAAGGATCCTCCCTAGCTTCTCAGGCTGTAAGGAAACAGTGGGATATCTATGCTTTCGGATTTGCAAATTAATGTAACCTTACACGAAAGTAGAAGTTGCTCATCTGGTCTGTTTCTTATCTGCTATAGCTGGGAATTGACAATCAACAAAATGGGTGAAGTTAATTCAACAATACCCTATACATAGGTATAGCTTTGATCTTGGAAGAGATGGTTACTACATCTCTCCTCCAGAATCATTTTAAATCTTGTGAAATAAATAAAACAGAAATAAATGATCTGCAAGGAGGAAATATTTATTATATAAATATTTAGTGGTAGAAATACATCTGTTCCAAAAGCTGATGAGTAATCAGTAATTATGTTCATGTAAATTAAAATCCAGAATACATTGCATGACATGATCCTAATTCAGTTTATTTCATTATTTTGGCTTTTCAAGGAAAATTTAGGTTTTTGTTTTTGTTTTAGATTTTCATTGGCTGCTAGCCATCTTCCTACTGTATGTAATCTCCATGTCAACAGAGGGAAAGACAGTACCAGTTGAGGAGGGGGGGCAAGGCTTTGATTCAAATACAAGTCTTGACAGTAATAGAAACAGAATACCAAACTAGAGCCCCTCTTTGGTATGTTGAATTACAAACCCAATTAAATAAGTTTTACATTTAATTGGCAATTCATACAGATTTTCATTTTCATTAATCTCTCATTTTTTTATTAGTAAGAAGCAAGATGACAGCCTGTTTGGTGTTGTGGTTAAGGCACCAGACTAGAAACTGGGAGACTGTGGGTTCTAGTCCCACCTTGGGCATGAAGCCAGCTACTTGACTTTGGGCCAGTCACTTTCTCTCAGCCCTAGGAAGGAGCCAATGGCAAACCGCTTCTGAAAAACCTTGCCAAGAAAATTGAAGGGACTTGTCCAGGCAATCCCCAGGAGTCAACAATAACTTGAAGAGACAAAACAAACCAGAAAAAGGCAGGAAACATGCTTTGCTTACGTTGATGCATACCTGCATTAAAGTATACACCATCTTAGAAGAGGCATTATCTTCTATCTCTGAATGAAAAGGAGAGAATGCTCCTTTAAGAAGCTGATTAATTTAAATTCTCATTTTTGTAAAGTAAGTACACTGTGATATTTTTACTACTGCCTTATTAATTGAAATACAATTTCAATAAAATATTTTACTATTCTAGTCAACTATTAGATTAAATGTTGGGAAACTTATTCCAGTGTCATCTTCGATGAGCAAACCTTTGAGGCAGTTGAAATTCTCACTTAGTCTACAATGACAGTAAGCTGTTGCTGGCTTTTTAGATTCCTTAGTCTCACCTTCTTTTTTGTTGTTTGATAGTTCCATTTTAGCCACATAATCCAAAGACAGTTTTTCCATTTCATATTTTGCAGCAAATACCTGAAACAGATTCCTTTGCCTCCCCAGAATCGGATCTAGAATTAGGGTCAAACTAAACATTACTTGAAAAAAGATGATATCAAATAGAAGGTCAGGAATCTGCACGCATGAATGGCTGCTTATCTAAATTGGACCTTGCAAGTTACCAAGACTTAGTATTTTCTTACTTTTGCCTAATATATTAGACTGGCTTTCTTTAACAGAAAAGATCTTCTTGTTTCCTAATAAGTTGCACAAATGCAGCAGGCAGATTTGGAATATATTCTTTTGCAAATTGGGTAGAGGCCAGATAGATTGCCTGAGACATCTGATTAAGAAATTCAGTATAAGTTACTGGAATTGGACTTCTTGTGCATACATGATCCATAAATGATTACTTTAAGGGTTTTCTGTTTGCTTTTTTTTAGTAGAAACTGGGTGAAATTTGCAGATGAGCTAGGACTAGGACTGATAGGTTCATGTCTTCTAACTGTGACTGAAATTGGTGCAGAGAGCTGTGAGCACATTCTTTTAAAAATGGCTCTTGTTGTGTATGTTCTCTCTCCCCCCCCATGTGTAATTTGATGATGGGAATTGATATACAGTTGTAATAAACGTTTCTGTGCAAAATTTAGAGTGGGGGAGAGGTGGAAGAGAAAGCATGTTCTGAGGAATGAAGATTTCTCATCTTGGTATGACACAGAATTATATTACAGTTATGTAGGAACCAGGGTGGCACAGTGGTTAGAATGCCATATTGCAGGCTAACTCTGTCCACTGCAAGGAGCTCAGTGCTGACCAGCTTAAAATTTACTCAGCCTTCCATCCTTCTGAGGTTGGTAACATGGGGGTCCAGATTGTTGGGGACAATACGCTAATGTTGTAAACCGCTAAGAGAGTGCTATAAAGCACTGTATAGCAGTATATAAGTCTAAATGCTATTGCATCTGTTAAATCCTGGGGGCGATGGCGAATGAAAAATACACATGTTCCTGGAACAGCTCTTTATTGTGCTTATTTCAAACTCCAACAACGAGCAAAGGCACACAGGCCTCCTTTTATACATCCCCATTCCCCAGACAAGATGGCAACATTACTAGGCACTTTTTGCGCCTTACGCATGTGCGCTTGGTCGCCGCCACTCAGTCTGGTCCCGGGCAGCTTTTGCAATTGCCCGGGAACCTTGCAATGTCCCGAGCCTGCATTTGCAGGCTCAGGACACAACAGCATCCATGTTCCACAGCATGTGGCAGTCTCCATGTGAATCCTAGATTTATCCTCCATAACTTTTCTATTGTAAGGAGAGAGCTTCCGGAGAGGATCCAGCAGTGCTTGAAGTTACTCAGAATTAGTCCCTGAACAACATATCTAGGAAATCAATAATAAAATCGCATCTGAAACAATAATCTTATGTCAGCTCTGAAATTGCATGGGGGATGAGGACAAAAACAATAGCATGTGAGGCCAGCAAACAGTCTAATAATTAAGTGGTAGTTAAATGGAGCTACTGTACCTTCTCATTTGGTGGTAGGGCTGGTGTCTGGTGGGAAAGCGCCAAAGTTTTCTCCCCAAAGTGAAAATTGGACATATATGTTGAGTTCACTTATTTCCTAAAGATTCTGTGTCTTTCAAAGGCACTGGGGGCAACTGAGCATCTCCCCAGCAATGAGGAAGGGCATGTTCTTGATTCTCAGAGCATCTCTTCAGAAACCCTGGAATGGGGGTAAATAATTTAAATAATAAGAATGTCTGTGTTGTACAAAGATTATATCTATTCCTCCTGTTTAATTGGGCAACTGCAATAAAGCCCTTTCTAAAAATAATTTCAGTGCACAATAGAAGACTCTTCCCTCCCTCCCTCTTTTCTCCACATTTTCTGATTCTTATAATGACCCTGCAAACACTAAATGTCATTTGAGTGCATTAAGCAGCAAACTCTCCAGTGACATAGCAATTACAGTTCTGAAATAGATTTGGTGTGTCATCGAAGATAAGGGTTTTGAAAGTTTCTGTTGTGATTATAGCTTGTAACTCCAACAAATAACAGGCTTCAAAATAAGAGCCTGCCAACAGGGCCATTGTGGTGTTCCCTCAGTGATGGCACGCAAATTGCTATTAATGTCCTAAGTGTACTTGAATATGCCAGTCTCCGGGCGGCAGCGTTGGCTCAGTGTCTCTCTTTATGCAGCTTGTCATTGTTGAGCTGATAATCTTTGGTAATTGCTGCTGCCTCTTGCTGTGGTCAGAAAGTGGAAGTGCATGAGCTGGTTGCATCCTCTAGGAGATAGTAAACAATGAGCTGCCTCTGTCCTGTAAATAATGTGGGAGCAGAGCAAGCTGGGCAGATGTGCAGTCCCTGCAGATATGGTTTGCTGTTACCTGTCTCTGTTTGGGGAATGAGAGTGATCCTTCTTAGGCTTGAAAATCTGTAAACCACAATATCCAGAAACACCAGCCATCTGGGCAAATGGGTTAGTCAAACTTTAGCCAACCTTGTGGAAGTAATTACCTTAATTTTGTATCAAAAAGGTGCATTCCTTAAGACTGAGGGCAGAGCAGAATTTTGCAGTTCTGGAAATCACTTAGACATGACAGATATTACAAATGGGGAAAACAAAACTTCAAACTGGGTTTTATATCTGGTTTGTATCAAATGCATAGAGTAATGTGATCATGTGAGGAGAATTCTAGCAGAGGTGGGAGCTCAAAAGAGATCACAGATTAGTTGTTCATTGGCAGGAACCATTGTTCTTTTCATCAGAATGTGAATAGGCATTTCAGTGAACAGAACTTGATCACCCTTAGCAAAGGTTAGTATCTGTCCCTGCTTGATGTACTTCAGTTAGTCAAAATACTGATAATCCTTGAGATTTATTTGTTAAGACAGCTTGGCCCTGTATATGGCCTTTTGTTTGTTTGTTTGTTTTTGTCCATGCTAATTTTCAGCCACATGACAGCAGGCTGAGCTGATCAGATGATCCTTGAAAATAGGTTCTTTATTTAGCATGGAGTTGGGGCAGGGGGCATTTGATCATGGTTTCTTATATTTTCAGGGATTGCAATTAAGCACAAAAATTTATTTGTACTGCATACAGACATTTCAGCCTTCAAGAACAGACTTTAAAATGTGCTGCTATGGAACTCTTGGAATGAGAGCTTTAAACAGGCAATATTTCTTTTTTCTCTTTTCCATTCCTTTTCCTTTGGATATAGCACTTAGGCATTCAATAATTCATGATTTGCAATTTATTATGGGAATACTTAGTTGAAAAATATTGGTATGAGATAATAGAAGTACTCTACAATATGTGTAATATGCAATTTATAAGGACTTAAAATTAAATTAAATATTAGTCATGTCTTTAAAGAAGAATGAATTTGGTGACTTTTATTTTGGAGAAAAGCAGCTCTAATATAGAATTTTATTTGCTCTGGATTGTATCTGACATTTCTGTTGAATTTAAAATTATTTCTGCTGTTTTTTACATCCTGAAAAGATATTTACCACAAAGAACATCTTTGAGGTTAAATAAGAGCCCTATTCAGTAATCTAGGATTATGTCTTGAATCAAAATGAGATCATGTTCCAAATTATTTCTTCAAAATAATATCAGCAAGATTAGCTATGTAAGCTATGTATGTGTAGCACCACCCCCGAAGGGATCACTGAAGTCCGAGTTCTCCTGGCCCTCTTAGTCTGGCTGCTAGTCCAAGGGATCCCTTACTTGGACACTTCTGCTTGACAGAGGAACGTGGTGTGGTGGTGGTCAGTCTCTGTCAGCAGCAGCCCACAATAGGTGATGATGGTCAGTCTCTGTCAGGCAGCTCACGTGAGATGATGATGGTCAGTCTCTGGCAGCAGGCAGCTCATGTGAGATGATGATGGTCAGTCTCTGGCAGCAGCAGCTCACATGAAACGATGATGGTCAGTCTCTGGCAGCAGCAGCTCATGTGAGGTGAAGATGGTAGTCAGTCCCTGGCAAGCAGCTCACAATAGGTGATTGTAGTTAGTCTCTGTCAATAGGCTGCTCCCATCTCTGGTAGTAGCAGCTCACATGAGATGATGATGGTCAGTCTCTGGCAGGCAGCTCATGTGAGGTAATGATGGTCAGTCTTTCTCAGCTGCTCATAGGAACCTCCCTTGTTCTATCTCTTCTTCTCTCTTTGGCGTTTCTCCATTGAATCCTCTCCTACTCCCATTCCCTTCTCTCCTTCAAGCTTGTTCTACAGAAACCTCTCTATCTCTATCCCCCCCACTCCATCCAGCTTACTCACCAAAAAGAATAAAAACAAACCCAACCAACCTCCTCCCTCACTCTCCCTCTGTCTGGCTTGCCACACAGAAACCAGGAATAATAAAAAAAAAAACCTTTTTGCCAACTTCCTACCTCGCTCTCCCTCCTTCTGGCTTGCCTCTCAGAAAAGAGAAAATAAAATCTTCTTTCCCCCCAGTCAATCTCCCCCTTTAAAAATCCCTCCCCAAGAGCCTTGCCCTGCCACCAGCCACTGCGGAGGCTGCCGGAGCTCCCGAACTCTCTGCCAAATCCACAGAGCTCCAGCAAAGCCTCCCAGCCAGTGCCAATCCCCCTCCCACTCCCTCTCTACTACACACTCCCCCCACCCAAAAATTCTTTGGTCCCCTAAAGAAATGCTTACCAAGAGTCTGGGTGTCCGAGGATGGATCAGAATTTTGTCTAGCAGTAAGTACTGCCTCTTCTGTGCTGTGGCCAAGAGCATCATATGTCAGTCTTCTATTTGGATGTATCACTCATTTTGATCTCTGTACTTTGGATTCGGCTGTAATGAAAATCCTCCTGGGACTTTCCGCACCCAAAAATCTCCGGGATTGGAGGTCCATTCCCTGGTTCTGGTTGTTGTGAGGCATGTGAAAGGATTGAGACTGTCTCCATAGGCTCCTCCAGCCCATGATCCCCTGGAGCGGGTGGCACTCTCTCCAGTTCTGGCAGCTCCTCAGACTGCTTGTCAGCCTTCCATTAAGAACTTCTCCCCATTCCCAAGTTTCAGATACAAACTCAGGAGCATCTGGCCTGAGCTGCTCAAACCCCATTTCAGTGTCTGATACAGGGGGAGCTGTTGCAATATTTTCCAATGACCATAACCAGTTCATACAACCTTCTTCCTCTTCTGTGTCCTCCTCTTCTCCTTTCATGGATGAATCAGGTTGTGCTTGAGTCACTGGTCTCCTCCTTGTCAGGCATAGTCAGTTGTTTTTGGAGCAGATGCTGAGAGACTCATATCGCCTCATTTAGAGGCAATAGATGATTTCAGTGCCATGCTTTCAGAGGCCTCAGCTCCCTTCTGGTCAAATCTGGTACACTGGCAATCCATGTAGCTTCTCACTGACAATGTATGACTGAAAACTTAATTGGTCTGCTAGTTTATGCTTCCCAGGAATGCCCAGATTTCTCAGTAATACCTAATCACCAGGTTGCAAATCTTGAATCCTCTCCTTCAGACCATAATTCCTCCTGTTTCTCTGTTCTTGAACCTCTGAAACGTCTACAGCCTTCTCATATGCCATCTTCAGATTCCTCCTCAACCTGTCTACATAATTGCGGTGTGAACTGAATGAAGTTTCATCCATTGAGATGCCAAATGCTATATCTACCGACAGCTGAACCTCCCTGCCAAACATCAGTCGATATGGTGTAGTAATCAGTCCTTAGTCATTGAAGGGTGCAAAGAAATGGCCGCTAGCACGCAGCATTTATTTGTTTTTATAGAGTTTTACAAATAGCAAAAGTTACTGCATGGCAATAGCATTTCATTGGCTAAAATCCTTTACCAATCCTCAAGAGTAAAAAGCTATATACTTTCACATCACTATGGTGATGTGAACGGGGGAAGATAGATGCAGAGAGGAGGGGTACACAGGCTTTGGAGGGCAGTGTTCTGCACATGACCTTTGCCTGTCTCTCACCTCTACATCTCACTCTTTTTTGTTTTGTTAGACGAAATATCGCCATAAGCGGGGTTAATAAAAGGATTATAATCAGGAGAGGAGCATCCTTGCAGTTGTTTATATAGGGCCAAAACTTGACCCTGAGGCAATGTGAGAGAAGATCTACTGGGATTTAAAGCTCTAATACATATATTGCAAAATGAAAGAAATACATTACATAAACAGCACCCATAAAGATCCTAAGGTACCAATTTTAAAATCAGGGGCCAAATTGTGTAAAATATAAATCTGGTGCTGGATGGTTCATGAATTATCAGAAATATTGAAACAATACATTTCCTCAAAACGTTTACAACCCAAATGCTGGTGCAGAAGCAAATAATCAATTGCAGCGTGATTTTGCAAAATAGCTTTTCTCAAATTTTGCAGTTCATGGTTGATCGCTGAAATAGTTGAAGAAGTAGTATTAATTGTTTTTGCCAAATTTCATGTAATAGCATTAATGTTGAGGTGAGCACGAACATCAAGTCCTGGCACGCCCACTAGAGATATAGCCAATGCTACAAAGTAAGGTTGTCTCAGAGTCACAAGTGTTGTCTAGCATGACACCACGTGGATATTGGTTCATGTGAACTTGTTGTTTGGAAAGCAAAACAGGAATCAGGCAGCTGAGGCAACATTGTGCTTCGCTAATATTAGCAGGAATATAATTTAAAGTTTCTTGACCACACGTAAAAAACCCTCCTTGCAGTAGCCAAGCATGTCCAAAATGAAAGGAAGTCTCTATTGAAGCTGTGCAGTTTAAAGCAGGTGAGCCAATGTGATGACAGTGAGGTTTTTTAAGCAATAACCTCCCAGAGTCAGTGAAGTTTTGAATTACTGCAGAAGGGGTGCAAACAAAGACTAAACATGTAGAAAGCAAATTTTCCATGTCATACATTTCAGATAAACAAAAGAAGTCATTTTGTGTGATGTTAGATTTTGCTTCATTCGTTGCTTGAATGATTGTTTGAGTGAGATGACAGTTGCAGTTGTCAAAGGGCAGATGTTAATGATCAGACATAAACAAATGATGGATAAGAAATTTGCAGTTAAAACCGCAAAAATGGCAGCACACAGGTTCTTGGGGATCAAGTTCTTTACATCTCCCACGTCACTGGCTGCCTGGCATGTCAGAATTGGATTACTTGCTGTGCCATCTGTAGAGTCACCCTTGCCATTTCTGGGATTGGGTCCAGGGACTGGTGCCACGACATCCCTGGCTGGGTGATCACAACGTGCTGGAATCCACAAAGGTCCTGTTGGAGCAAGCACAGCAGCGTAGCCCCACCCCCAAGTGATCAGAGGGACTGGTCCCAACCATGCTTTGTCTGGTAATGCCCGATAATATACCAGAGGTGGAGGCAAGCTTGTTTTCTGTTGAAAGTGTCTCTGATAAGCGGCCAAATTTTGAATGGAAATATTTAATTGGTGTAATATAAATAATACTTTTTGAACCTGTTGTATTACCCACGACAAATTGGGTATCCTAGATAATCCGTCCTTTTTTATTTGTTTGTGAAGGCAGTCCTTGAAAGACCAATTAGCACGTTCCACGATAGCTTGACCCGTGGAATTATAGAGAAGACCATGAGTAAAAACAATATTTCAGGTTGTATAAAATTGTAGAAAGGCCACTGAAGAATAGGCTGGCCCATTGTCAGTTTTTAGGGAAGAGGGTTTACCCAGGGCGGTAACGGCCAAAAAAAGATGAAAAATAACATGTGAAGCTGTTTCCCCTCATAGAGGTGGGGGAAATTGTTCCTAAATACCTATTTATGAATATACATTTCTAGGAAGCCAAAAAGAGAGAACATGGATAACATCCATTTGTCATAGTTGATTAGAGGCAAAACCACATAAAAGACATAAAAAAGACATACAAAAAAAAATTAGGCCCAGGAAGGGAGGAGTGATTGTGTATATGAGAAACAAAATTTGGTAATTCAGATCAAGGATCAGAAATGTGCCCATATTAAAAGAATTTATAATGAGTTAATAAAATTGGATTAAGAAACAGAGTTAGTTAAAGATTGTATGATTAAATGGGCCCAGAATATTCAAGAACCGATCTCGTTGGATTTATGGGAAGTAATTTGGACTAGAAATTTTAAATTTACGCAGGCCCAGAATTTGAGGGAAAATTTTTATAAAATGTTTTATAGATGGCGTCTGGATCCTAAAAAGCTGTCCTGTATGTACCCGAACCTGCAACCTAAATGTTGGAGATGTGGTTGCTTGGATGCAACCTATTTTCATGTTTGGTGGACTTGTAAAGTTATTAAAGCCTTCTGGATTATGATTTGGTGGAACATTCAAAAGGTTTTTAAAAGGAAGATTAAGTTTACTCCCCAACTGTTTCTTTTGGGAATTTTTGTGGATTTTAATGTTAAAGAAACTATTTTAATGTTGAATTTAATAACAGCAGCAAGATTACTGGTGGGTCAATATTGGAAGAAGGATACTCTGCCTTCTTTAGAAGAATGGGTATTTAAGGTTTCTAATTTTGCAGAAATGGCTAAAATTTCTGCTTATTTAAAGGACCATTCACAAGAGAGATATTTTAACGTATGGAGAAGATGGATAGAATATGTTCAGAAGAAATATGGAACTACAAAGTTTCACTTATTCTATGAGTAATGATTTTGTTTATAAACTTATGATGTTAAAGTTTGAAGAGAGTTAACGGTTTTTATGATTTTGTTCATTATGTAATTAGTAAACTTAAATAGATTATGTTTAATATGTTTGCATAATCCTGTATTTTGCTCTGGGAAGTCGGGGGGAGGGGGGTGGGAGGTGGATGGGTTGAAGTTTAAGTAGTTCAGATAAAGTAGAAATAGTCTTATTGTATATAATATTAATGTTTTAATTTTGAGAGAGGAACTGCTCGGGCATTTCCCCTGGACCACATCAAGAGGGAGAAGAAGAAGGTGAGAAGTAAGTAGGAAGGTGGAGAGGGGGTGAGTGAAGAAAAAGAGGGAAAGAAGTAAGTTGGTTTGAGGTGGGATGAGGTTTGGGGGGAAATGGGCGAGCAAGACCGAATGTGGTGTGAATCAATTTGTTTTATTTTTTATCTGAAGTATTTGTAAGATTGTTATGTATTGTAAAATTGAAAATAAAAATTTTTACAAAAAAAAAAGAGAAACAAAATTATAAATGCTTTCAGTTCTGGAGCAGCTGCTGCAAAGTTAAAAACAAAGTCATAAGATTGGGGTCAATCCTGGGCGTGATGTAAGCACCTGAAGAAGTAAAAGTAAGTTGGCACACATAATGAGAGTCAGAGATTAAGTTAAAAGACTGTTGAGAAAAGGTTTTAAAAGCTAAAATAACAGTAGATAATTCTGAGCATTGTGATAAGGGTTGCATTGTAGTGTAAGCAATTGCTCCTCTCATTCACCCTCCATCAGAAAAAGCAATACCTTGTGGCAAGGGAGAAAGAGGAAGAAAGCAGTGGCTAGACTGGAAAGGAAAAAGTCATTAAACAAGCAAGTCAAAGATCATTAGGCAAATGATATGAAATACAGCCTATATAGTCAGTTAAAGTACATTAAAGAGATAAGTTATCTTTGAAAACAATATTAATAATCAGTTCCTTTTCGACGGCAAGCTCTTGTGTGTCCTAAGGTTATCATTTTAGCAACCACCTGGATAAAAAATAAACATTTTGGAATGGGATGTGGGATAAGTAAATATTATTCAATCCAATATACTTTCTGCACTTCTATTACAGTTAATACTTCGTTAGGTGATTTACTAGTAGGAAAAATTCAAAGTGTGGAATTCTGTCCACAAATTAGTATTCATGATGTCATCAGTTTGTGCAACTATATTTTTTCTGGGACTTATTGCAATCCTAAATCATTTTATATTTCTGAAAGCCAATTAAATTGTATCTTTGGTGCTTCAATTTAAGCAAAGTTAAACATTTATACATCTATAACAAAGTAATTCAGTTAGTTCTTTTGGTTGTTGGATATAAAAAATATTGTCCAACATTTACTGTTTCCTCTTTTGAGTAAAAAATTTATTTGCCGAAACTGCATAGGTGAATGTCAAGTTTCAGATTCACTCCATTCTTCTCAGATTACAATTCCAAGCAGAGGAAAAAAAAATTTAAACGAACAGTTCCCCCTCCTCCTTCCAGTCTCTTACTCTTTAAGCAACGCAGCCAGCCGAAAGAGACAGGGGGGGGGGGAATCTCACCACCAAAAAATAGTTTCATCTCTTCTTATGCATTTTTCAATAAATTCTCTCATACATTCTCCATGAAATTCTTCTCATACAAATATTTACTATTATTTTCACAGTTTGGGGAAAAAAATGGGTGGGTTTTCAAGGCTAACACACACTTCAACAAATTAACTCATTCAGTTCCATACTGACTTTGCATAAAACCATTCCACATTTCATTTCATACTTTCTCCAGGCAAACCATATATTCTTAGCAAGGCCTTTTTGTATTGTTGTTATCAGAGAGGGTTTTGAGCCTCTTCCAAGTCTTGGAAATAACACAGACAAATGTATATACACAAATACTGTTACAACAACATTTATTTAGACATATAACTTGTCTTGCAAGAAGCGAGAAAAATGACAAAGTGATTTCAACCAAAAAGTGGTTTTGAGGGCCCTAATCATTTCCCATTTTTCTCACCATTCCAAGCCCAAGCATAATGTTCTGAGTGGCCACACACACACACATAACACAAAACACAACCAGACGTTTGTCTGACAGAGTTAACTTAACAGATTATAGAGTTTCAAAGCATTCTGATTGCTCAAAACACTTTGTTGAGGGGAGTACATTTTGATTTATGTCTCTAACTAATCAGCAAACGAATTAGCCTCCTCAGAAGAAGCTGAAAATCCAATTAAAGATGTTTTTAGGAGGAATAAATTTTACTTAGTTGCAAGCAGAAGGGGGGCTGATAGTTAATTGCTGCCCTTCTGAAGTATTTGGGGCCATTTTTTCCCCCTTGCCTGACGGGACTGAATACTATAGATGTTTATACTGGAGCCCAAGGTTCAAGATGTAATTTATGCTCTATCTTTTAGCCTAAGCGTCCGATGGTCAGGATTCGAAGAACACTGTTTTCCTATCTCCGCCCACCAGCTCCCTTGTGTCTGCCCCAGGTTGTAGGAGGAATCTGAGTTCCTCCATGCCTGTCCTTGCCTTTGCTGGGGCCGAGATAACTTGCAGCCCATACTTACTCACTGAGGGGTCTGGTAAGACAAAAGTGCACTTAGGGCCTGTTCCAGACAATGGTAAGTATGTTGGCAGCTGCTTCTTCCCGTAGGGGTCCCAAAACAAAATGTCCCTGCTGAGGGCACCAGCTATAGTAATCAGTGCTTAGTCATTGAAGGGTGCAAAGAAATGGCCGCTCGCACACAGCATTTATTTGTTTTTATAGAGTTTTACAAATAGCAAAAGTTACTGCATGGCAATAGCATTTCATTGGCTAAAATCCTTTACCAATCCTCAAGAGTAAAAAGCTAGAGGCCATAAACAGGGAAACTTGTTGTTCACAAGCCAGCCTTATCAAACTGGTCAAGGTCACACAGACCTACATACTTTCACATCACTATGGTGATGTGAGCGGGGAAGATAGATGCAGAGAAGACGGGTACAAAGGCTTTGGATGGCAGTGTTCTGCACACGACCTTTGCCTGTCTCTCACCTCTACATATGGAGAATACCCGGTAGCATACTTTTTCGTGCTATTATATGCATGTACAATGGTAGAAATGTGTTGTGTCCAATGTTGCTTTTTCTCTGCAGTCAATGTCCCTAACATGTCAAGAAGGGTATGATTGAATCTCTCAGGCTGTGGGTCTCCTTGTGGGTGATACGGAGTGGTATGTGACTTCCGAATGTCCAGCAGTTGTTTGACAAGCCTGCTTTCAAAATCTCTGCCTTGATCAGAATGTATGCGCTGAGTTAGTCTATAATGTACAAAGAACTTTTCTACAAGTACCTTGGCCACCGTGGGGGACGCTGATCCTTTTTTTTTGGAAAGGCTGTGCATAGCGAGTAAAATGATCAGTCACAACCAATACATTTCCCTGTCCACTTGTATCTGGTTCCAGACAGAGGAAGTTGATGCACACTAAATCCAGGAGTCCATGACTTTACAGGTGGCCCATTGGTGTGGCCCTGGACAGTAAGGTCTTTCTTTGGATACAGTGCAGGCAGGATCAACAATAGTCTCCAACCTCTATCTTCATACAAGGCCAGTAAAACCGATCCCTCACTAACTTGAAGGTCTTCTCTGGCCCCAGATGCCCATGTTCATCATGTAGTGCAATCAGCACCATTTCCCTATGTTTTTCTGGGAGCAAGAGTTGCCACTTTTCCTAGGGCCCATCAGAAGGCCCCTTCTGATAAATCACACTGTTCCGGAGCTGTAAACAACCCCACTCAGCTCAGCAACTGAGCTCCTCTTGGCGAGTCAGTGAGCAGAGCCTCTCACTGACTACTGCTCAAAACCCTTGCAGATAGGCCACAAAGGGGGTCTTCTGCCTGATCCTTTTTCAAGTCTTTCTTGGTCAAAACAGGCATACCCTCCCCTCTAACTTGAATGGGGTTGCAGTACAGTTTAGGAACACCTGCAGTAGTGACTCTCACTGCTTTTGCCCCAAATTGCTCCTGGAACATGGTGTTTGACCCCTTAATACAGAGCTTGAATACCATCAGGGGTCAATTGGATAAATTCTCCAACATGTGCCTCGGGATTGTGAGGCTTCCTTGACAGGGCATCTGCATCTCTATCCCTTACATCCGGCTGGTACCTCAAGCTGAATCTGAACCCAGAGACTGCAACTAGCCACCGATGCCCCATGGCATCGAGTTTGGCAGTTGTGAGCAGGTACATGAGTGGGTTATTATCTGTCTTAACCTCAAACTCTGCTCCATATAGGTAGTCCTTTAACTTATCTACTACCGCCCACTTAAGCACTAGGAACTCCAGCTTATGGGTGGGATAGTTCTTTTCAGCTAAAGTTAGGCCCCTACTAATGTATGCAATGGGCTTCATGTTTATCATGTTCCTGATATAGTATCCCCCCCAAGACCATTCTGACTAGCATCAACATGTAGTTCATATGGACAGTTAGGGTCTGCATAGACCAAGATGGGCATTCGTGAGTCTCCACTTTAGCTGGTCAAAGGCTTGCTTGCACTGCCCAGTCTACCCTGCCTGAATGGATTCTCGAGACTTCCTGGGTACTTTATTCTGATGGACCTGGTTCAAACAACCAGACACATCCTCTACCTCTTCATTCTTCAACAGATCATTGAGAGGACGGGCTATCTTTGCAAACCCTTCAACAAACCTGCAATAATATGAGCAGAACCCTAAAAATGATCGCAGTTCAGCCACATTTTGGGGTCTGAGCCAGGAAGTGACAGCCTCAAGCTTTGTGGGATCAGTTGATACCCTTTCTGCAGAGACAACATGACCCATATATGTGACAGGTGGTTGGTAAAATTGGCATTTCTCCAATGACAGCTTCAATCCTTCTTCATGGAGCTTTGTCAATACCTTCTCCAAGCACTCACCAAAGACAATAATATCAAGCATGTCAAACTGCCACCCCCCAGGCCAGATGTATCACACTGAAACCATGCCCACCCCATTGCCAGCAATGGGGGAAAAGTTACGATATGTCACCCGATGTCATGTGACATCATGAGTTTGACATGCCTGATCTAGGTAGACTAACACCTCTATCAGGTTCATATCTCCTACAGTCCACTCCATGAGTCTCTAAAAGGTTGCTGGGGTCTCTGATAACCCTTGGGGCATTCAATTGAATTTATAGAACCCCAAGGGGCAGATGAAAGCAGTTTTCTCTCTATCATCTGGATGCATGGTAATCTGATGATAGCCGCTCCTTAAATCCAGCACACTAAACCACTTTGCTCCCGATAAACAATGCAACCCATCTTCAATTCGAGGAGTTGTGTACTGATCTGGAATGGTTCTCTGATTGAGGGTACGATAATCTATACACATTCTCAGGAATCCATTCTTCTTCCGGACTACCACTATAGGAGAGGCATAAGGACTTTGAGGTCCTTGGATGATCCCAGTCCTCTTCAATTCCACTAAATGCTCTCTAAGGTCATCTAAGTCACTTAAGGGAATCCATCGAGATCTCTCTCGGAAAGGCTTGTCTTCTTGTAGATGGATTATATGCTGAGAGTTCTTAGCACATCCCACATCAAATTCATCTTTTGAGAACAGATGTTGCCACATCCAAAGCCGGTCTCTAGCCCTCTCTCGTCACTCTTGGGAAAGCTACGTGTTCCTATGGTAGAACTTGTTATGCATTGATTATCGAGAGTTAATGTGTTTTGATTTAAACATGTCTCCAACTGTTTTGGAGGGAAAGTGTCTCTAACTATTTTGGAGAGAAAGTTAAGTTTAAGTTTGAGCGGGAAAACAGCTTATGATTTGATTCGTCACCACCTAGAAGTGGCAAGTATAAATAGCTGTCATTCTGTCGGTTAAGTTCAGTTCTGCTTCTGCTGTAATAAA
This sequence comes from Crotalus tigris, assembly GCF_016545835.1. NCBI lineage: Eukaryota > Metazoa > Chordata > Lepidosauria > Squamata > Viperidae > Crotalus > Crotalus tigris. The sequence continues at coordinate 2,075,605 of NW_024100464.1, read as the reverse complement.
TCGTGTTGTATTAGATCAGTCTGGTTAATGCCTCCAAATAAACCCCACTACACAACAGTGGCGATGAAGGTGGGATCTTGCTGAAAGAGAGAGATGATGCCTACTCAAGTCTGAAGTCATTGGGTGTTAGACCAGGCACAAGAGTCCTGGTGGGACTACATCCCCACCCTGTCTGCCAGTAAGCCACACTGGAGGCACCATGTCCTGAGGGATCCGTCCCCAGGATCTAGGCAGCTCAGTTCCTATTGCAGCAAGAGAGGCAGTGTCCAGGACCTCACTGAACTACTACCATGGCCAAGCTTGGCAGACTAAATGAATTCGATGTCTCACATCCAGAGCAATGGAGCTCTTACATCTTCAGGGTGGATAACTACCTGCAGGCCAACCAAGTTAGAGAAGATAGGTTGAAAGCGGCAACTCTACTCTGTGCGTGTGGACAGGCTACATTTGACATTGCCGAGAATTTGGTAGCACCAGTAAACATTGAGTCAGTAACCTATGTAGACTTAAAGAGGAGGCTGAAAGAGCACTTCGAGCCAAAGCTGTCCATAATCGCTTGGCATCATGCTTTCGAACAACGGGAGCAAAAGTCAGGTGAATCAGTAGCTGAGTTCATGGCAGCATTTCGTCAAGCATCATGCCACTTTGAGTTCCCTGACTTGGAGGATCGTCTCAGAGACAGATTTGTTTGTGGACTGTTGAACAGAGAGTTGCAGCAGCACCTATTTGCCAGGGCGAATCTGACCTTCCAAGACACTCTGAAGGAAATCATGGCAGATGAAGCTGCCAGAGAAGCAGTGAAGGCTTTTCAGCCTCAGAAGACACACTCCAGCCCTGCAGCAATACATCAGGAGACCACTGAGAGACCGAATGAGTCAGAAGAAGATGATGAGATTGACCGGTTGCAAAAAGAGCCATTTAGACAGCATCATGCAATAGAACAAGCAATCCTTCCTCTGAATTGTGCTAGTTGCAAAGGACAACATAAAAGAACTGAGTGCAGATTTCGCACAGCCATGTGTCATGCCTATGGGAAGCAAGGCCACATCACCAGGGTCTGTAGAGGTCACCAGAGAGAAGCTAGCACTGCAAATGTACCTCAGAAAGGTAAATGGGCCCCGGGACAGAACAGGGTTGGATATTGTTCAGGGAGGAGAAGTATTCAGCGGATGAGAGTCCAACACCCCCTCAAAGAGAAGTTGAGACTTCAAGTTGAAATTCAAGGGGCCCCCTGTTCTATGGAGTTAGACACCGGATCAGCTCTATCAATTATATTTGTAGACAAGGCAAGAGGCGAGTTCAACTCAAACCGTCAAGCCTTATCCTGACTGATTTTCAAAATTGCTGTGTGTCTTTTAGGAGTGAAGCCACTGTAAAGGTCAAATTCAAAGAGTTTGGGGGTCCCATCAATGTGGTAGTCGTCAATGGACAGTGCATCAGTCTCATAGGATTGAACTGGTTCGAAATCCTGGGCATCCATGTAACAGGCATCCATCACACACAAGCAGATGACCTGGCAGCAGTATGCCAAGAGTATGCTGATGTGTTCAGTTCTGACCTAGGACAATACAGAGGGGTGCCCATTTCCCTAAATCTTGTCCTGGCAGTCATTCCAATTAGAATCAAACTGCTCAGAGTGCCCTTCGCTTTAAAACCGAAGATTGATGTGGAACTGGACAAACTAGTGCAACAGGGAGTGCTCCAACCTGTGGACAGTAGCCTGTGGGAGACTCCCATAGTGACCCCAGTGAAGCCTAATGGGGACATCCGCATCTGTGCAGATTACAAGTGAACAATCAATGGCACTACAGCAAGACACTTACCCAGTTCCAGTGGTAAACCACATTCTCACCTCACTCCAAGGAGGCCGCCTATTTGCCAAACTAGACCTCGCACAAGCATACCAACAACTGCCAGTTGATGATGCCACTGCAGAAGTGCAGACCATCATCATCCACAGAGGGACAGTCTGAGTACACTGCCTGCAGTTTGGGATAAGTGTAGCTCCCGGGTTTTTCCAAAGCATTATGGAATGGACATTAAAAAACATACCTGGCGTCTGCCCCTGTTTTGATGATATCCCAATTGCAGGAGAATCAGCGGCAGTCCTAGCTGAACGTCTCAGGGCAGTGCTTCAAAGGTTCCATGAGGCGGGGTTAAAGTTAAAAAAGGACAAGTGCCAAATTGGCATGGACTCTACTGAGTTCCTGGAATTCCAGATAGATGCTGCTGGAATCCATCCATCCGATGCTAAACTCAAAGCCATTCAACAAGTCCCCAGACCTAAATCCAAGGGGGAGCTGCAGGCATTCTTAGGACTATTAAACTTTTACCATTCATTTTTGCCACACAAAGCAGCATTGGCAGAGCCACTCCACCACCTGCTAGACAAAAAACCACATTGGGGCACGACAAGGCATTCAGAGCAGTCAAATCACTGCTATCTTTGAGCTCTGTGTTGGCTCACTTTAACGAGAAACTGCCAGTGACATTAGCCTGCAATGTCTCGCCTTATGGCATTAGGGCAATGTTAAGCCATCAAATGCCAGATGGTCATGAAGCCCCTATTGCTTACTACTCTAGGACATTATCACCAGCTGAGAGAAACTATGCTCAAATTGACAAAGAAGCTCTCGCTATTGTTGCAGGAATTAAGAAGTTCCATGACTTCTTATACAGGCGACCATTTACAGTTTTCACAGATCACAAGCTGCTGTTTAACCTTTTTACAGCTGACAAACAGACTCCGCAGATCCTGTCACCAAGGATGCTGAAATGGTCAAATTTCATACAGACTAGTCCATAAGCCTGGAAAGGAAATATGCCATGCTGATGCATTCAGCTGACTGCCTCTGCCACACACAGATCCAGATGCAGCCCCAGCAGCTCGCATCCTGGCAATCCAGGATCTTCCAAAGACACCCCTACCATGGGAGATGTGGCCGCTGAAACTGCCACTGACTTAGCCGCGTTCTCAACTGAGTGTTGAGGGGGTGGCCAGAAAACAGACCAGGCCTGGAGTTTCAGCACTATGCATGCAGAAAAGATGAGCTGTCAGCCCACAAAGGTTGTGTGCTGTGGGAAAGCAGAGTAATTGTTCCACCCAAATTGCAAGCCATAGTGTTAGAATCTCTGCATGAGGGACATCCAGGTATCATTAAGAATGAAAGCACTTGCAAGAAGTTACTTGTGTGGCCAAGCCTGGACAAGGACATTGTCAGGTCTGCCAAGAGACCCGTCCAGAAATGCCACAGGCACCTATGCACCGCTGGGAGACCACGCAAGCCCCATGGTCTTGCATGCACATTGACTTTGCAGGTCCATTTCAGGGACAGGTATTCCTCATTGTTGTGGACAGTTATTCAAAATGGTTAGAGGTAGTACCTGTCCAATCTATGACTGCTGCCAGGGCTATCCAGGAACTGCACTGGCTATTTGCCACACTTGGACTGCCAGACGTCATTGTGTCTGACAATGGGGCACAATTTATAGCAGCAGAATTCTAGTCTTTCCTTAATGCTAACATGATTAGACACACCACTTCGGCCCCGTTCCATCCAGTTTCCAATGGTCAAGCTGAATGGATGGTAAGGTCCACCAAAGAATCCCTTAAAAGACTGACTAAGGGAGACTGGAATCATCACCTGGAAAACTTTCTTCTATGCCAGCACATAACTCCAAGCACCACAATGGGACGCTGCCCAGCTGAACTAATGTGGGGAAGTTGGCTCACAACAAAACTAGACCGCCTCCACCCTGACAGGATAGCTGCTGAAATGGCGCAACCCAAGCCTCCCAGGAATCTACAGCTGAGTGAGCATATTTGGGCTAGGAACTATGGGCAGAGGGCATCTTGGGTGGCTGCTACAGTTACTAAAGTGTCAGGGCCACTATCATATGAGGTGGCTCTGGATGATGGTCATGTGATCTGACACCACATTGACCAGTTGCGGCATCAGCAGACAAAGCAGAATTCAGGAACAGACTTGGAAAGGACTGTAGACACTCCAGGTGAAGCTGCTATTCCAGTATCGTCCACACCTGCCGAGACTGTGCTTACAGAGACAGAGGTAGCACAGATCTTTGTATTGCCTCTGCTGTCAAATGACTCGGATGGACATAGCGGACAGGTCTACCGCCTCTGCCATCAAATGACTCAAACGAATATAGCAACACAGGTCTACCCAGTGTGGACAACCGGCAAGTCGAGATGGAAACCCAAACAGCCTTGTGGTGTTCCGGCAGAACTCGCAACCCACCGGTCTATCCCAAAGACTATGTGCATCAAGTGTACAAGAAATCGCTTTATCCAGAAAGAAGGGGTGTTATGTATTGATATCAAGAGTTAATGTGTTTTGATTTAAATGTATCTCCAACTGTTTTGGAGGGAAAATTAAGTTTACGTTTGAGTGAGAAAACAGCTTATGATTTGATTGGTCACTGCCTAGAAGCAGCAAGTATAAATAGCTGTCATTCTGTTGGTTAAGTTCAGTTCTGCTTCTGCTGTAATAAATCATGTTGTATTAGATCGGTCTGGTTAATGCCTCCAAAAAAACCCTACTACACAACAGAACTGATCTGTTGAAACCTCACCCTCAGTCTTGTCCCTAGTATCAGGAGGTACAATTGGGGTGGCTGGGCTCACTTGTCCCAACAACCACTCTTTCAGCCTCATAGGGAAGGATGAGGGGAGACATGATAGCAGTTTTCCAATATCTCAGGGGCTGCCACAAAGAAGAGGGAGTCAAGCTATTCTCCAAAGCGCCTGAAGGCAGGACAAGAAGCAATGGATGGAAACTAATCAAGGAGAGAAGCAACCTAGAACTAAGGAGAAACTTCCTGACAGAACAATTAACCAGTGGAACAACCTGCCTTCAGAAGCGGTGAATGCTCCAACACTGGAAGTTTTTAAGAAGAGACTGGACAGCCATTTGTCAGAAATGGTATATGGTTTCCTGCCTGAGCAGAGGATTGGACTAGATGACTAGGGACCTTCCAACATTATTATTATTATCGATCATCGCACAGTCAGCCAGATGTTCAGACTGGATTTGGCATTTTGTCTACCCATCGCAGGATGGAAGCAGTTCCTATAAGGCCGCCTTTTGCAATTGACTAATAGTGAATTTGTCAATGCCAATGGTGTTCAAGTGGTGCTCCAGTTGTTTTGGGATTGCACCCAAGGAGCCTATTACTATTGATACTACCCTTGCTTGCTTTTGCCACAGTCTTTCTATTTCTATTTGTAGGTCTTTGTATTTTGTTATCTTCCCCAGTTCTTTCTCTTCTATTCTGCTGTCTCCAGGCACTGCCATGTCCACTATCCAGACTTTTTTGTCTTTCTTATCGACAATTGTTAAGTCTGGGGTGTTATGTTGCAGGTGCTTGTCTGTTTGAATTCTGAAGTCCCAGAGCAGTTTAATTTGATCATTTTCTATGACTTTCTCTATTTTCTGATCCCACCAGTTTTTGCTTACAGGCAAATGATATTTTTTGCAGATCTTCCAATGCACCATTGTTGCTACTTTGTCATGCCGCTGCTTGTAGTCAGTCTGTGCAATCTTCTTGCAACAGCTTACCAGGTGGTCCACTGTTTCTTCAGCTTCTTTGCATAGGTGGCACTTACTGACTGTTGCTGTCTTCTCAATTTTGACTTTATACGCATTTGTCCTTAAGGCTTGGTCTTGTGCAGCCAGAATTAGTCCCTCGGTCTCTATATTATTATTATTATTGTTGTTGTTGTTGTTGTTGTTGTTGTTATTATGGATCATCGCACAGTCAGCCAAATGTTCAGACTGGATTTGGCATTTTGTCTACCTATCGAGTCCTTACCCAGGACCTGGGATAGGCAGATGTGGATGTTTGACGGTATTACAGATATCGTCGCAGGATGGAAGCAGTTCCTAGTAAGGCCGCCTTTTGCAATTGACTAATAGCGAATTTGTCAATACCAATGGTGTTCAAGTGGTGCTCCAATTGTTTTGGGATTGCACCCAAGGAGCCTATCACTATTGGTACTACCCTTGCTTGCTTTGGCCACAGTCTTTCTATTTCTATTTGTAGGTCTTTGTATTTTGTTATCTTCTCCAGTTCTTTCTTGTCTATTCTGCTGTCTTCAGGCACTGCCACGTCCACTATCCAGACTTTTTATTATTATTATTATTTAGATGTGAACATCAACTGAACATTCAAATTGACTGGTGCTTGATGGTTGACATGGGTTGCTGCCAGCATCCTAGGTATCAACCAGGTACCTCCTTAAAATATAAGATGTTCCGAGTAGCACAGTTTTTTGTAGCATTGCTGGAGTTATTGCAGGAAGCTGCAGTTTCTTGAAATATTTTGCAAAGTTTTTGCACATAGTTCCCAGTGCCCAATGACAATGGGTAATCACTGTTACACGTTTCATCCATAATCGCGCAGTTTCAATGGCCAGGCCGCGATATTTCGTAATTTTTTCCAGTTCTTTTTCTTCAACTCTCCTGGTACAGCAATATCAATCAGGTGTACACTTCGGTTCTCTACAACTGCGATATCTGGCATGTTGTGTTCCAAATGGCAATCTGTCTGTATTCAAAAGTCCCACAAGATCTTCACCCTCTCATTCTCAACAACTTTTTCCACCCTATGTTCCCACAACTTTTCGGATACAGGCAAGTCATATTTTTTACACAGTGCCCAGTGGATTAATTTAGCAACTTGGTCATGTTTAGCTTTGTAGTCAGTTTGTGAGATTTTGGGCGATTTTCCTGCACTCACATATTACATGTGAAACAGTTTCAACTTTGTCATTGCCAAGTTGGCAATTTGGATTGTCAGTGGATTTTTGTATTCTCGCTTTCATGGCATTAGTTTGTAGTGCTTGTTCTTGAGCAACCAGTATTAAGCCTTCCATTTCTTTCTTGATGGTTCCTATCTTAAGCCATGCCCATGTCAAGTTGTTATTGCATTTTCCTTCAATGTTTTTCAAATGCTGTCCATGCAAAGCTTTGGTTTTCCATCTATTTAATCTGTCATCCAGCCGTTTTTCCTTATATTCTGCCTTTGTTTCTATTGGTTTTATAATGTTCTCTGTTTTCACAGCCTGCAGCAGTTTTTCTGTACTTTGATTCAAATAGTCATTCAAACATTGTTTTTCTTCTTCTATAGTTTGGTGGATTTGCAATAGCCCTCTGCCCCCTATTTTTCTTGACAGGTACAACCTGTCAGTGTTATTTCATGGATGTAGAGCATGGTGCATATCCAAAGGTTTACGCGTTTTCTGGTCTATATTTTCCAGTTCAGCCAAAGTCCAGTTGATAATTCCAGCTGGGTAACGTATCACTGAGACTGCCCATGTATTAATGGCTTTGATTATGTTTCCAGCATTCAACTTTGATTTTAATATTTTGCAGACTCTCCTGATGTATTTCTTTTGCATTAATTCTTTGACTTTTCCATTCAAGATGTTATCTGCTTCCAATATGCCTAGATATTTGTAACTGTCATCCTTTGCTAGTGCTTTCAAAATACTTCCATTTCCCAGTTCTATTCCTTCTATTTTCCTCATTTTTCCTCGTTGCATGGATAATATAGCACATTTTCCAAGTCCAAAGTTTATTCTGATGTCGCTGCTAAACAGTTGAATTGCATCAAGTATTGATTCAAGTTCAGTGTGGCTTTTTGTGTACAGTTTTAAGTCATCCATGTATAGTAGGTGGTTTATCTTGCCATGCTGGCTTGAGATGTGATATCCCAATTTTGTGTTTTGCAAGATTATTGTCAATGGAATTAATGCGGTGTTGAACAGTAGTGGTGAAAGTGAGTCCCCTTGGAAAATTCCTCATCTGATGTTGGTTTCACCAATGTTCTCCCCATTTGCTGTTAGGGCTGTTTTCCATTTTTGCATATTTGCTTTCAAAAATGTACAGATATTTTTGCTGATTCCAAAGTTTTCCAAACACGCATTAATCTAGCTGTGAGATAATGAGTCAAATGCCTTCTTGTAATCAATCCACGCTATATTTAAGTTCGTTTTCCGTTATTTTGCATTTTTAAGTACCATTTTGTCAATGAGCAGCTGATCTTTTGTTCCTCTTGATTTTTTATAATTTCCTTTTTGTTCTACTGCATACAGACTGTTTTCCATCAGATGATTAAATACTGAATTTGCCAGTATTCTTGTAAAAAGTTTGAATGTTGTTGGCAGACAAATAATTGGGCGGTAGTTGCTTGGTTCTGTGCTCTTTTCTGGGTCCTTCATTATCATATGTTCGACCAGCTATTAACCATTCTTCACTTGTGGCATTTTGAAGCATTTCATCAAACTGAGTGGCCATGAGGTGGTGGAGGCTGATGAAGTGTTTCAACCAGTATCCATGCAGCTCGTCCAGGCCAGGTGCACTCCAGTTCTTGACCTTCTTTACTTGTTTTGCAGCCATATCGGTGGTTATTACAATATTCTCCATTTTGTTTCATGTTGCTTGTTTTTGGATATCTTTAATCCAGGAGGCAGTTTTATTATGTTCCACTGGGATTTCCGACAGTTCTTTCCAAAACTTTAAAGTTTTTTCTTTACATGGGAAAGTTTGGACTTTTCATCAAGTGACCGATAGAAGAGGTGCTGGTTTCTTCTGAATTGGACATTTTCATGATATTGTTTTATTCGTCCTTCGTATCTTTCAATTTTCTTTGCTATTGCTATTAAAGCTGTTTTAGTTTTTCCATGGTTTCCGTTATTGTTTTTTCCTCCAGGTTATATTTTTTGTATAAACTATTTTTCAGCTTTTCATTCTTTATTTTTCCTTCTTTCAAGTATTTCAATTTTCTGACATCTCCTTGTAGTTTTTTTGTTTTATTTTCAAGTCGAATTTTCCACTTTGGTGTTCCAGTGGGTTTCTTTTTGGGCATTTTATAGCCCAATTCTGCAGTTATAATGGCGGCTGTACTGTACATTAGTTGGTTTGTTTCATACAATGTGCTGGATGGCAGTAAGAGACACAGCATCTGGTTTGACAATCCATGCCTGAGTCCCCAAAGGCTATTGCTGGAGCCTGGTCACTATGACTTCAGTAGGCCCTAAGATATGGGAGTCCCTCGCTAAGGATGATGTTCCCATCACTCCTATCACTGAGGGGGGCTTTGGGGAAGCTGCTCTCGTGAAAGGTGATACCTGAGGCTGCCCTCAGTCACTCTTTGGTTTGAGCTAACTAGTATTGCCGGGCATCCAGTTAGCTCCCTCACTGGGGGTCTCTGTAGTTTCCCAACTGAGCTGAATTTTCTAGTTTGTGTGGCTTTGTACAAGTATGCCTGTAATGTCCTGCACCCCCACAATTATAGTAGATCACTGGCCTTGCCGAGTTGTCAGCTGCAGTCGAAAGGCCCGTCCCCCTGCTGACTGGTCTCGCCCGACCTCCATTCAAGGGCGAACTACCCATTGATGTCCATGAGGCCATCATCTTGGTCAAATTTGATATCTGAGCTTGCATAGTTGTGAGCCAGGCATCATCATCTTCACCTTTCCTTGCTCCCATGCCTGAGGGCCATTCTGGTGGTGAATCGGCTGTAGCCTCTTTGGCCTCCTCTCCCACTTTTGTTGCCCTAACTCTCCTTATGAGCTCATGATACCCCCAGATGTTCCCTTTGGCTTCAGTCTTTATTTGATTCCAGACTGGATCTGAGACTAGAGCACCCCGTGAAAGTTGCTCCATCCGGGCTCGTTCCACTTCAGCTGGATCCAGCCCCCCCTTTCCACAATCTGGTATAGTAACTTGTTCAGTCATCTGATATACTCAGACAACCTTTCACCTCTCTTCTGGTACATATGCTCAAAGCAAAACAGTAGGCTAGGAACTGTTTTGGCAGATCTGAATTCATCATGTAATAAAGAGAGGTAATCACACATGGTAAAATGCCCTTGGCTCAATGTTAGACTTCTGATGGCTTCCCCAGCAGCCCTTTAAACTTTCTCTGACCCTCTGCTTCTTTTGAGTGTCTGGTATGTCCCACTCTTTAACTGTCTGTACTGCCTGTTCCATCCAAGTTTCGTATTCTTCCTTCCCCTCTGGTCCTGGTTGTATCCCTGAAAAGATGCGTAATTCCTTGTATCCAACCCCCGCACAATAGTTGCCCATCAGGGTTTGGATGGGTGTCAGGTTTCCCCCGGCCTAGGCAGGCCCTGCCTCTGCTGCTCCTATAGTAATTAAAGTACATGTCTCCTAGTGTGGGCCCAATGTTTTTGCTGAGGGCGTGACCCATGTGGTCGGAAATATCACCTTTGCCCTGGTATCCTCAGTCAATTGAAGGCTCTCAACCTGAAAGCACTCCAGAATCCTCTTCTTCCACTCCAAGAGCACATAAGAGTGGGAAGAGTCTTGATCCACCTTTGTATCTACCACATATACCTCCTAGTCAGGGACAAGAGCCCTCAGTGCCTGTAGAATTTGCTCTTCTGGCCAAGCATCCCCAGAAACCTCAATTGCTACACTTGACTTTAACTCACAGTTCTGGTCCTCATATCACTTAGTAATGCCAGTGGAATCCATTTTGCTCACTTGGCTCATATCTCTTAGTGGGACCACCTAGCCCCCTAAAGAGAGAGAGGCCAGGAAGGGAATCCCAGACGAGCCCCCACTTGTAGTACCACTCCCAAAGGGACCACTGAAGTCCGGGTTCTCCTGGCCCTCTTAGTCTGGCTGACAGTCCAAGGGATCCTTTATTTGGACACCTCTGCTTCACAGAGTTCACATGAGAAGATGATGGTCAGTCTCTGGCAGCAGCAGCTCACGTGAGGTGAAGATTGTTAGAGTTTACAGCTCACCCAGCGCAAAAATAAGCCCAAAAATAAGCACACATTCAAAATGAGTAGGAGGCATAGTTTAGAAAAACTTTATCTATAAAATGTATATAAACATGATACATACAGTTTCATTCAGCTCTGGGGAACATCAACAACTCTTAACCTGGAGATCAGAAAAAAAATAGAGAAGACTAAGATACGCCCAGACCTAGGCTGGATCACATGCCTCACACAGCAATACTGTGTCTTAATAAAAAACAGGTCTCATTGGCTGATTTGTTGCTATGGCTATTCCAGTTTATAAAATTTCTTACACAGTGACATTCCTCTCTTTATGACTGGAATAGTCATAAAACCAAATAATTTAATACTCTTCCCATGGTATACTCCACCTAATGGCTTGGTCATTACATCTGTACCAGATTGTCCTCTGAAGAACAATTAAGCAAGCAAATTAGTTTACTTTTGATGGCTTCTCTGACATTACAATAGTTAATGTCCACATGCTTGCTTCTACTTTTCACTCTGTCACCTATTGCCATTTTAATGTAGCAGCATTATTTTCAAATACTGTTACAGCTTCTTTAACTTCTATACTTAAATCCTTTAACAGCTGTACATACCAAGTTATCTCTGAACAAAGTTCAGACAGAGCAATAAATTCTGCCTCCAGAGTAGAAATAGCTACAGTTGTTTGTTTTCTGGACTTCCATCAAATTAAAGTCCTCCAAATAAAATCACAAACCCAGAATTGGACTTTCTGGTTTGCTCATCATTAGCATAATCACTGTCAACATAATATTTTAACTTTAACCCTTCAGAGACCTGTATTTGAAGACACAAGTTCACAGATCCCTGAGAATTCTCTTCACACCCATCCAATGCAACTGCATTGGTGCATCAGTAAAGCTACTTAAGATGCTTACTGTACAAGCTATGTCTGGTCTGGACCACTGTGACAGATATAACAGGCTCCCTATTGCTGACTGATATATCTCCTGATCACAGGCTTCACTTTTGTCCTCACCTAAAGTATTGTGAAAATCTATGCTCATAGGTGTTGGAGCAGAATTACAATCCTTCATGTTATATCTCAATTTTCCTTCTTTGACTGAGAATGTAGCCACCTTTCTCAGTTTTTTTGTATCTCTACACCAAGATAGTTTTGTATTTCACCCAGACTTTTCAACTCAAACTTTTTCTCCAATTGATTAGCAAATTCCTTCACCTGCACTAGATCCTTTGCAATGAAGCAAAGATCATCCACAAATGCTAATAATTGGCAATCCCCACCATGGAACATTGCAGTATATATGCAACCATCAGCTTTACAACTCTTGAATCCAAGACACTTCAATTGCACATCTAAACAGATGTTCCAGTTTCTGGCTGATTGCTTCAGCCCATAAATGGCCTTGTTCAGTTTATACTGAACAAGTGCCAAGCTTTTTACTTTCATACCCTGGCGCTTGAACCATATAAATTTCTTCCTCCAACTCTGCATTGAGGAATGCTGTGGTTATATCAAGGTGCCAAATTTTATGTCCATGTTCCATTGCCAAAGCTAGTGCCAACCTTATAGTTTCACTTTTTACCGTTGGTGCAAATACCTCATCATAGTGCACATTTTTCTTCTGCGAAAACCCCTGTGCCACTAATCTTGCCTTATATTGGCCTTCATTGTTGGGTAACACTTTCTTTTTGTATACCCATTTACATCCTACAGCTTTGTAACCTTGCGGCAAAATCATAGAGGTGAACACTTTATGTTCATCAATGGATTTCATTTCTTTGTCCGTGGCCTCTTTCCACTTCACTTGCTCCACTTTGGGTAGTGCCAATATTTCCTGATAGTTTCTTGGCTCATACCATACATTACAGACCTTTACTTTCCCAGCAGAATACCTAACAGGTGGAATCCCTTTGTTCCATCACTCTGATCTGCGTGGCATTGACTGCTCTTGACTGTCAACCTTTTCCTGCTTCACATCAGAGTCACCATCTTCTTCTGACTCTTTTTCTTGTTCTTTTTCAGCTTCTCCTCCCTGAACGCTGATACCATCACTAAGTGAGTCACCATCACTAAGTGGATTATCCCCAGAATTGGCATCAATTCTGCCCCAATTCTGCTCTGCAAAGTTAGCAGATCTGGAAATTACTATACTAAAGTGATAGCTCTTTGAGCCAGGCTCATAACCCATAAACCTGAGCTTTCTAGCCTTTGTTGCCCTTTTCTCCTGATTGCCTTTGGAATATGCACCCATGCATTGCTTCCAAACACCCTTAAATGTGCCAGAGATGGCTTTTTCCCATATAGCACAGCATATGGAATATCATTTATAGCGGAACTCCACAGCCTATTGACCAAATAATTAGCAGTCAACATGAGTTCACCCCAATGAGATCTGCTCAGACCAGAATCCTCCAGCACTGAGTCTTTCATGGTCTGCAAGACTCCATTCCGTCTTTCAGCTATGCCATTTTCAGCTGCTGTGTACAGAATTGTGAGTCGATGTCTTATTCCTAGCTGTCCCAACCACTGTTGAAAATTTATTGAATTCTGAACCCCTGTCAGTTTGCAGCTGACATACCTGTTGCCTATATCTTCTTTCTGCGAAGCTCACCCATTGCTTGAACTTCTGCAGCACCTCTGTTTTGCTCTTCAGCAAATAACAGAAACCAAATCTGCTGAAATCATCTACAACAGCAGTTCTCAATGTGGGTCGTGACCCCATTTGGGGTCGAACGACCATTTCACGGGGGTCGCCAAACAACGCAGTCTGCCATTTTTCCCCCTTTTCCTTAGCTGTGCTACTCCCTTTTATTCTATTGGCTTTTGAAAGCCAATAGAATAGACTCTCTTGAATAGAGTCTAAAATTCTATTGGCTTTCAAAAGCCAATAGGAATTGTCCAGGCTGTCTCTGCCCTGATGAGCCCACCAAAAGTCCCATTCTGCAAACAGTGCTGCAAGTTGTCTGCAGTGAAGGTGAGCTGTCTGGAAGTTTCCACCCCTCCCCGCTGAGCAACTACTAAAATTGTAAGTAAAAGGGCCAGGGGTGGGAGGTGGGAGGCCAGCGGGCACAGGGAGGGTTGCTGGTGTGCGTGGGGCCCGGCAGGTGCCTTACCTCCCTTGGGCTGGGGCAGCTGGTGGCCCATCCGGTGGTCGGCCTGCTCCGTCTCTGCCGCTTGCCAGTTACGCCTCAGCTGGCACAGGGGGCGGCACCACGCATACGCAGCATTCCTGGGCAGGGAAAGTCCTTGACTTACGACCGGTTGGGTAGTCCTTGACTTACGACCAGTTGGATAGTCCTTGACTTACGACCGGTTGGGGGTCGCAGCATTAAAAAGGTTGAGAACCACTGATCTACAATGACCAGCGCATACCTTGCTCCTCCCAAGCTGGCTTGCATTGGTCCTACTAAATTTGCATGTACCAGCTCTCAAACCCTTGTTGCCTGTCTTGTGCTCTTCTTGCTCATTGGGAATACCTTGGATTTCAATGACTTACATACTGCACAGTCCAAGTATGCCTTACACCCTTTCAAGGTTAATCGCTCTGCAAACTCTGGCATCCTATGCAACACTCTGAAGCTGGCATGGCCAAGCTTTCTGTGCAAGAGATGAATGCATGAATCATGTTGTGCCACATTACCAAATGTTTGAACATATTGAGCCTTTTGTTCCTGCAACACATAAAAATTATCCTGTTTTATGCCCTGTGCACATACATTCCCATTTCTTTTCATGAAACATTTCCCATTGACAAATGTGATCTCAAACCCTTGTTTATCAAAACTGGAGACACTCAGTAAATTATGCTCCATTTCAGGCACACATAATATATTATTAAACCTTTTTTCCAGACATGGAATCAGCACACTGCCTTTCCCCATGACTTTTGCCTTCTGGCCATTTGCTAAGGCCACTGCATCTCCTCCAGTTGAATCCAATCTGAAAAACAACTTAGAATTATTAACAATTGTTTGACTAGCCCCATTGTCTATTAACCATTTGTTTCTGCTATTACAATAGCTACCTTTTGCAACAGCAGCTTGTCAATTTTCTGTTTTTCTTCCTTGTAAACAGTTTTTCTTTAAATGAGTTTCAGCCCACAGATAAAACATTTCTTTTTCTCCTGTTCTTTCCTCTTGGGAATTTTCTGCTGAGATGTAATCTGATCTCTATAGAAAGTCAGTCCGCTGCTTTGCTCTCTCTGCTCCTTGGACTCCCACCTCAGGAATTTCTCCTCATGGCTTCTTCTACAATGGTGTTTCTGTCCCTCAGAAATCAGGCTTTAAGTCCTTCCATACTTAATTCTTGTTCTGGTCTGCATTCAAAAACAGCTAAAACAATGGCCCATGTATGTAGAACCAATAGCACCTTCTGAGATTCAGGAATCTGCATTCCTCGCTGTTCTAATTCAACAAAGTTTCTGCATGTGGAACAAATGCTCTTCTACATTCTCATGTGGCAGCAGCTGGGCTCTGTACAATTGCCTTCCTAATTGCACTATATTGCATGCTGACTCACTCACATGCACACTTTTCAACTTCAACCAAACTTCTTTTGCAGTTTTTAAGAATTTAAGAATTGTTCATCTTTCACACTTAAGATGATGTAAGCCAGTGCCTTATCATGCCTCCATTGATCTGTAGCTGCTAATTGCCCCTGGGGTGGATTAATCACAATATCCCAGAGCTCCTTAGCCTTCAGGAAGCATTCCATTTTTGCAACCCAAATAAGTTAATTCTTCTGTCCCAATCGAGGCAGAGAGCTCTCCTTTAAATCAGCCATCCTGCAAGCCTTCAGCCGAGCTTCTGCCTTTTTCTTTCTTAACTCAGGCAGTCACAGCTCCTAGTTGAGCCTCCATTCTTTCTCTTCAGTCTGAACTTTCCTGTACTGTGTGCAAGGGCTGGCTGGGTGGGACCTGGGCCCATAACCTGTTAGAGTTTACAGCTCACCCAGCGCAAAAATAAGCCCAAAAAATAAGCACACATTCAAAATGAGCAGGAGGAATAGTTTAGAAAAACTTTATCTATAAAATATATATAAACATGATACATACAATTTCATTCAGCTCTGGGGAATATCAACAACTCTTAACTTGGAGATCAGAAAAAAAAATAGAGAAGACTAAGACACGCCCAGACCTAGGCTGGATCACATGCCTCACACAGCCAATACTGTGTCTTAATCAAAAACCTTTCTCATTGGCTGGTTTGTTGCTATGGCTATTCCAGTTCATAAAATTTCTTACACAGTGAAAAAGATGGTAGTCAGTCCCCAGCAGGCAGCTCATGATAGCTGATGGTGGTCAGTCTCTGTCAACAGGCCGCTCCAATCTCTGGCAGCAGCAGCTCACATGAGATGATGGTCAGTCTCTTGCAGGCAGCTCATGTGAGGTGATGATAGTCAGTCTTTCTCAGCTGCTCACAGGAACCTCCCTTATCTATCCCCTCTTCTCTCTTTGGCCTTTCCCCACTGAATCCTCTCCTTCTCCCATTCCCTTCTCTCCTTCAAGCTTGCTCTACAGAAACCTCCCTATCTCTATTCCCCCCTCTCCGTCTGGCTTACCTCACCAAAAATAATAAAAATAAACCCAACCAACCTCCTCCCTCATTCTCCCTCCATCTGGCTTGCCCCACAGAAACCAGGAATATAAAAAAAGCTTTTTCGCCAACTTCCTACCTCGGTCTCCCTCCTTCTGGCTTGCCTCTCCAGAAAAGAGAAAATAAAAACTTCTCTCTCCACCCCCCAGTCAATCTCCTCTTCCGCTTTAAAAATCCCTCCCCAAGAGCCCCACCCTGCCACCAGCCACCCTGGAGGGCGCCAGAGCTCTTGACCACTCTGCCAAATCCACAGAGCTCCAGCAAAGCCTCCCAGCCAGCACCGATCCCAGCCAGCGCTGATCCCCCCCCCCCAACTCCCCTCTTCACTACATTTGTTTAATCTGTAATTTATATCACATGTTATTTGGGCTTCAGCTCCATACTTGGTATAATAAGGACAATTATATTTAAACATGTGGCATCCTTATTTATGCATCAAGGGAGAATGATAGTGTTTGTATAGAGAGATCAAAAGGTGTATTGCTGACTTTGCTCATCAGCTAGCTATGAAACGGAAGCAATCTGGGTTAAGAGAAAAAGGGCTGAAGGGGTGATGCATGAGAAGGTTGTGGGGAGATGTTACTTGCCCACATGAGCACATCCCCTTTCAGTAAAAATGAATCTATATCAAGAATAGGTTTTTGCAGATGTCCAGTTCCGGTACACGGTGACGCCGGACGTGCCTGGAGACTCGTCTCCGCACCGTGTGGAGTTTCCTTTACCAGTAGACCCCCTAGGGGGTCAAAAGTCACCATGGAGGGGCAACCACCAAGGAGGAGGCTAGCTGGTAGATAGGGGAGGGCGGCAGCTTCCCCCGTGTCTCCAGCTATCTCCTCAGGGCCGACGGAGCAAAGATCGGCCTGCAAGATGGTAGATCACCCTGCTGCACCAGCCAAAAGTCACACTGACACCTAAGCACAATAGACCCACCATGGATGATCCGGGTGAGACCCTTTTTGTTCCTCTCTTCACCCCATGTTGTTTTTGCCTGCAAAAGCTTCATTGGAATTATTTCCCCATCTGGAAAAAGCAGCTTTTGTATGTGTCGGAACAAAGGCGTTTTATAAAAAGACAGATACCTCATGTTGAGGTACAGAAAAAATTGTGGGGTTTTTTTGGAGCGATATTATATTGGTAGAGTATTTCTTTTTCCACTCTTTTTTTAAAAAATAGAAAAAAGGAAAAAATGGTGTTTGAAAAAGTCTTTTTAGCCTACTGAGGACATCTACTGGTCAAAAGTTAATATTGGAATTATTGACTATTTGGATATGAGATGGTTTTGGCCTTCAAACTATTTTTCAAGAGAAAAGATAATTTGAGCCAGCTATGGGATTTTTGGGGGTGGATACCTTTCAACTGTAGCCTCCACTAAAAAAGAAAAAAAGAAAAAGAAAAAAATGATTTCTTTTCAACTATTGTTAAAATGGAGAAGCCTCAATCACTTTTAAACTGTAAGCCTATATTGGAAAAGATCTATGAGGCTAAAGAAGAAATATGTACTACAATAAAAGAGTTTACTACAGAATTAAGAGCCAGAACTCCTACTTTAAACCTTAAAACTGACTCTCAGATTACACCTGTCTACTCTACAAAACAGATTATACAAGAAGAGGACTTAACTGAGAAGAAAGAGAATTTTATCTTGCCCTATAAGCAGTTCACTTATGGCTTTGAGGACTAGGAAAAGCAAAGACTGAGTTTTGAACTTCTGAAGCAACGAGGCTTTATGGACAAGATAAACAGAGGGCCAATGCAGAGACCAAGATGGTTTTCATCGAATCAAATGACACTACAAGCAACAAAAAGAGATTCATCACCTGGAAGAGAAGCCCTGCTATGGAAACCTGCTTGGCATAAGAGGAAAGCTAGAATAAGATTGAAAAATGAAATTTAAAATTTCATGCATTGGATTAAAGGCAACCTAGAATTATGGACTGATGTAAGGATGAAGATTATGAGTTTGAAGTAAAGAGTTGTTTTAGACTTTGATTGAATTAATAATTAATTGAATGTTAATTAAATAAGATGACTTGTTTGTTCTATAACATGGATGTTATTAGCTATGATAACTAACTGGATGAAATTTGAATTTTTACTCAATGGATTGAAATGATTTAAGATCTGATACTATTTAAGGTCTGATACTATTCAGTCAGCTTAAAGAGATTGATTAATTGATGGATTAGACATGTATAGAATAGATAGATAGATATACACATTTAGAAATGTTTAGGATAGATTAATATTTTTGTTTAAAAGTGAGATATTTTTTATATAATGGATTAAAGGTAATCTAGAATATTAAGAATGCATTTTTTAGAATGTTAGGTTTATTTGTATGTAAATTATTATGTAATGGAATGAAGAAAATTGAAGAGATGTTTTAGATTTGAATTGAATTATTAATTAATTGAAACTTAATAAGATGAAATGATTCTTTGATGACATGGATGTCATTAGTTATGATAATTAACTGGATGAGATTTGAATTCTATATAATGGATTGAAATGATTTAAGGTCTGATATTATCTTGTCAGCTTAAAGAGATTGATTAATTGATGGATTAGATAGGTATAGGATAGATTTAATATTTTATTTTAAATAGGGGAGATTAGTGGAAGAAGAAATAAATAAGATTTTGATAAAATTAAGAAAGTAGAACATACTTGGAAGGGATATCTGAATTGAAAATGTCTTTATTTAAAGTTAATTTGATTACGGTATTGTAAATTTATAAAGCTTTAAAACAGGTTCAGGTTGAATAAATTTAAGCTAGAATTGGATATTTTAAATACACTATGCTATTTGAGGGAAAAAGAGAGGGAATATTTGATGTATTGATTGTACTATGTATATATGTTTTGTTCTAGGATATTTGATTACCTTAGCACCATGGTGTGTCCTGAATACTTTGTTATAAGAATTAAAAAACCAATAAAATTTCTTCAAAAAAAAAAAAAAAAGAATAAGTTTTTGCAGATCTCAGTTCGGCAAACTATCATGCATCAGCAGTGAAATTTGTGGTACAGATAGTCCCCAGTTTAAAATGAGTCCCATTCCCAAGGTCTGCCCTTAAGTCAAATTTGTATGTAAGCCAGAACAGCATTATTGATAATATGGTATAAGTAGTATTGTGTAATGAACTTGAGTCATTGTGTATTTAACTTGAATCACTGTAAAATTAACTCAAATTTTGCTGCAGTAGGCTCTGTTCCTCACTATGGGTCATCCTTAAACAGAGAACTGTCTTAACCTGGGAACTTGCTGTATTTTTTTTTTAAAAAATGCACTTAATATACTGTTTTAAGATCCTCCAGACTCCCTCCTCCCAAATCCCCCAAATTTCTGACTCTAAAACTTGCTACTTGTGCCTTCCTAAGATCTTAGTGTGTCACCTTTACAGCCCCTGCAGCTCTTGGTGATTCAGCAAAGAATAGAAAAGAAGGGTGAGACTGCTGGACAGCAAAAGGTTGCTGTTTCAACTCTATGCTATTCGTCACTTTAAATGTGACCAAAGCAACATATGAATAATTAACTGGAACACCATCAATGTTATTTTAAGTTGTACATTTACATGTAAAGCCACCACCCAACATTTGTACACAGCAAGTACAGTAAAAAATATGCATAACTGACTTTGGAATCTGAACTGCAAGACCTGAAAAACATAACTCTAATGTGTGCTATCTTTTTTCTTAATGTGATTATGTTTTTGAATTAATGAAATGCTGCAGAGCTGCTTATTTATTATATCTTATTGCAAAATGTGATAAGGAATGCATGTTCATCACTCAGTGTGCCTGATGTACTGTTTCTTGAAACTGATCATTTTTACATTGCTAGACTGGGACTCTGGAAACTGCACTTGTATTTACGTATAATAAACCAGCTAACCATGTGTCTAGTTAGTTAATAACTAAACTATTAAAATACTGTAACCATTTAAGGACAGAGATACAAAATACTTTAGTTACAAAAACTATATTGGAGTAGGAGCTGAATTGACTACTGTAGTCATTAGCTGACTTTGACAACTGCCTGAAATTTAAGTTTATTTTGTAGTATTTCATCTTTGTATGTTATAGAGGCATAATGTTGGGGATGGCCATTTAGGCCATTGATTGCAACCCTATGTTATGTTCAGGCTTCAGATTAGAGCATCCCAGACAGATAACTGTCTAGCTTTTACCTAAATATTTCCAGCAAAAGGAAATCCTACATGTCTCTGGCTAACTGATTCCACTAAGTATACTAGACCTATGACTATAATTGACCATGGAATTTTAGTCATAAATCATTGTGGTCATTAAGCACCTACATGACTGTCTTACTCAATGACCACAATCCAAGCTCTCCTCATTGCAGTTCTTAAGAGACCATTCTGGTTATTAAGCAACTGCACGGGTTGCCTCAGTGGGTGGGAGAGGCCCTGGGAGGCCAGCAACCTCTAGCACAGGGAACCTCCCCCCACCTAGCCTCAGTCCATTTACCTTTCTGTCATCTTACTCCATCTACACATCATGTCAGGATCCAGTTATATTTCCTTTCTATCTATCTCCTCTGTTCTAAAACCAATTCTTACCTTCTCCTGAATCCTTCCATACTCCTAAGGGGGGGGGGAGTATACATGAGGGCTTTATTACTTTCACTTCCTCTATTCATTACAAAGTAACCTTTTGTTTATTCGCCTCGGGTCTGCTAACCATCACAATGTAACCATTAGCCTTTTATCCTATGCCCCTCTGAACTTTTCCTCCTTACCGGCCAGCTAGGGAAAGGGGTGTGTGTGAAAAGATACAGCCTCTGGAATCTGGTTTATTTATCTGTCATCAAAATAAGGTGTGAGGAGCTGTTGAATGATCGTGTACAAAGGAGCCAGATTGATGTTATCTTTCCTGGATTTAACACCTAGAAATCTGCCAGTCTGAATTGCCCGGAAGAACTGCGTGGTGGGGGCTGCTTAGGGACACTTTAAAACATCAATTTGTAAGGAAATCCCTCAGATCCTGTTTATTATGCCTACTATCAATTTCTCTTAATAAAAGTTCCTGTTGGAAGAGATTGTTTCCAATCTGCTTTCTTAAGATGTGTGGATTGAAGTGGTTCCTTACACATCAGCTGCATTTTCATGATGGTTCAGAAGTCTGCTTCCCCAAATCAGGGGCCTTCTGAACCATCATGAGAATGATGGTATTGCTATGGTTTTCTCCTTCAGAAATGAAAACGTTAGTGAAGTTGGCATTCTGAATAATCTGACATTCAGAGCTTTTAGTGTTTTCACTTCCAGAGAGAAGGATGCTAGCAAAATAGGTGGATTTCAGAGGAGAAAACACTAAATGCTCTGAGTCTCAGCATTTCAGAGCCTTCTATAGAGAGAAGAAGAACACTAGCAAAAGAAGTGAATTTTAGAGGAGAAAATGGTAAAGGCTCTGAGCTTCAATGTTTCAGAGGACTGAGAGCTTTTAGTATTTTCTCCTCCAGAAAGGAGAAGGACACTAATGAAATAGGTGGATATCCTCCATCCAGTTTGCAAATTTTCCTTCTGGCTGCCTGGACACTGGAAGAGAACACATAATTGCAGGGCACTTGGCAACCAGTCATAAATGTGAATGTGAGCCAAGCACTTGAAATGCTGCCATGTGTTCAGGACAAAGGCAGCACAACATTTTATAACACCTGGAAATGCTTTATAGGCCATAAAGCACCCATTCTGTGACTGTCATCATTAAACAACCAGTTATAGGTCATAGACTACCTGTAACTGCTCAAATTAAAATGTGATTACTGTATTATTTTAAATATCAACAGTGATCCTTTAGATTCTATTGTATATCCACACAGAATTGGAATTTTACAAGCAGAATTAAATCCTACACATGGATTGACCATATGAAATACCTGGTGTTATATCAGAACTCAACTAAAATTTGTTACTAATGTAAGAAATAATGTTTATCTTAGTTTGACAAGTTTCTGAAAACCTAAATATAATTGAAGGTCATATTTTAGATTAAAAAACTGAATTTAATAAATTCAGAGAAATTCTTAATAGGATTTAGTGGCTAAATATATTAATAGGAAAGGAAGTTCAAGATAAATCAGAGTTCCTATAAAAGAGTTGCTAGACATTACACCCAGGGTACCTTACTGATGAAATGTCAGAATCTTTATCTTTCATCTTTAAAAAAAATCTTGAAAATGAATAACATGCATGGGAATGAAAGTAGCTTTATGTGCTTCAGAAAGATTCTGGGAAATTCAGGCCAGAGAGCCAGATCTGAATACTAAAGAAAAAAGTAGTAGTTTGTGTGAGGCACAGGAAATCAGGAACCAGGGTTGTTCAAATGAGTACAAGTTTATTCCATGCTATCACTCTATAAGAATCTGAACTATTAATGGTCAAAGCAAACTGGAGGTAGATAAAAGTCAACAGAATTCAAGGATGGCTAGGCATAGATCTCTTGTGGGCATGAAGTGACTCCAAATTGATGGTGCACTTGAGCCCTCTCTCAGGCTCAGTCTGGTCATCTCCTACAGTTTGTAAAACAGTAAACATCTTTATAATAATGCAGAGTCATAGAATCACAGGGGTGAAAGAAATTTTATAGGTCTTTTAATCCAACCCCCGCCCACCAAAGGCAAAAATCTTTACACCATTCTGAACAAATGGTTGTTCAATCTCTTTTTGAAAACCTCCAGCGATGGAGCACCCACAACTCCAGGAGATAAGCTCTTCCATTAATTGATTTTTCTCACTGTCAGGAAAGTCTTGCTTATTTCCAGGTTGGATTTCCCTCTGACAAGCTTCCACCCATTGTTTCTTGTCCTTCCCTCGGGTGCTTTGGACAACAAATTGACTCCCTGTCTCCTTCAACTATTGGAAGAGAGCTATCATATCACTCCTAAGCCTTGCCTTCATTAGGCTAAACCAGAGGTCGGCAATCATAAACATTCAAAGAGCCACTTGGACCCGTTTCCCACAAAAAAGAAAACTCTGGGAGCCGCAAAACTTGCACGTGTGCATATGCATACCAGAAGGAAAGGCTTGATTGTAGAGTCTAATTAAAAAGAAAAAGAGGGTGTTGTGCATGAGTTCTCTCCCTCTCCCTCTCTCTCTTTTTCTCTTTCTCTCTTTCTCTCCCTCTTTCCTCTCCCTCTCTCTCTCCCCCTCTCTCTTTCTCTGTCTCTCTCTTTCCTCTCCCTCTCTTTCTCTCTTTCTCTCTCTCTCTCTCCCTCTATTTCTCTGTCCCTCTCTCTCTCTCTCTCTCTCTTTCTCTCTCTCTCTGATCTTCTGCTCACCTGGCAAGCTGGCTTCACACTGTTCTCTAACTAGCTGACACACATTCTTATTGGGCTGACTCTCTCCTGCCCTTCCTGCTTCCTGCAGAAACACAGCCAAGGCAAGAGCCCTGCCT
The DNA here is from genome assembly GCF_016545835.1 of Crotalus tigris. Classification (NCBI taxonomy): domain Eukaryota; kingdom Metazoa; phylum Chordata; class Lepidosauria; order Squamata; family Viperidae; genus Crotalus; species Crotalus tigris. Next base: position 2,051,802 of record NW_024100464.1, on the reverse strand, counting down.
AATAAGCTTGTCAGCTCATCAGAGAACAGCGTGAGGCCACTCTCTTTTTTGGCAGAGGAGGCTGGGAGCCGCAGGAGAAGGCTCAAAGAGCCACATGAGGCTCCGGAGCCGCAGGTTGCCGACCCATGGACTAAACAAACCTACAGTAATTCTCTTAGCTGTTCATAGTAGGGTTTAGATTCCAAACCCCTTATAATTTTAGTTGCATTTTTCTGTACTTTCTCAGGCCTTGGCATCTTTTTTGTATTGTGGTGACCAGAACTGGACACAGTACTCTAAGCGAGGCTTTACCAGTGCAGTATAAAACAGTACTATCACTTTTCATGATCTTGATACTAATCCCACTGTTGATGCAGTCTAAGACTGCATTGGCTTTTTTGGCAGCTGCCACACACTGCTGCTCATACTTAAAGCTGTGGTCTACCTGGACATTTAGATCCCTCTCACAGTTGCTACTGATGATCAAGTACTGCCTGTTCTATAACTATGCATTTGCTTTTTCATGCCTAAGTGCAGGACCTTACTTTTCTCACATTTTCATCTTAGACCCAATGATCAAGCCTGTCAAGATCCTTCTGAATCTTGAGTCTATCTTCCAAAGTGTTAGTAATTCCCCCCAGCTTAGTGTTATCTGCAAATTTGATGAATGCCCCTTCTATCCCCCTATCCACGTCATTTATGTCAGTAGAATCTAACCTAGAGATGTTACCTATAATATAGTTCTCAGTGCTTTTTTTTTTTTTTTAAAGGTGCTGGAACTCACACACATCATACAACCCGCTTTGCCTACCCTTCCATCCCAAAAAGGTGCTGGAACTTCGTTCTGAGCGTTCTGTGAGAAAAAAAAGCCCTGATAGTTCTTATCCAGATTCTTTTCAATTGGATAATGGGCATTCAGGCAGCAGCAAAGTACTTGATTATATTCTATGTGATATTTTGAGTTGCATTTTCATTAAATGTGGAACAGATGATAATACATAGCTTCATTATTGTCGAGAAAAGTATTCTGAGAATGTTTAGTTGGAGGTTCCTTGTCAAAGCAGAGGGAGATTTCAAATGGGACACCATTTTCTCCTGAGCCTTGCAGTTTTCTGCATTTTCACAAGGGATGTTAATTAAGACGTGGAAGGATTTTTTTTACAGATTTACATATGACATAAAACTTATAAAAATGTGGCTCCTGATAACTTCATGTAGTCTGCTTGACAATAGGGCAAAAAGAAGTATTTTGCCTTTGCTTTTTTTCAATATTTTTTGGGGGGAGGGGATCTGACTTCCTACTTTTTATACATCTGCTAATTTACAATTGTTCTCTTTATTTCATTTCATTTCATTTTCTAATATAATAATTTTAGGGTACCACAAAAATGTTTTAATGAAGCATTCATTATTCTCAATCGCATTTCTATCAGCACAATAATTTAGTCATTCCTTTGTTATACAAATGCAATGGGATCCAGTGCATCCAAAATCTTGTTTTTTGTTGAAAAAACTGCAGTCTAAAAACAGAACTTTTGATTAATATGGTCAGACAGTTTTTCATTATTTAGAAAAAATAAGACCTCTGGTTCTTTGTTCTTTGCATATCAACTTGACATATTGATTACAAGTATTAATTGAGACTATTTGTGTGCTTTTTTCCTCAAGATTTAATGGCCATATCTAATAATGTAAGTGTTTCTGATGCTGAAAATGCCATTAGTCCAAATCAAGATGTTAGTAAAAGTGAGCATTATAAATATTGCCAGTAGGTGACAACAAACACATACCCCATAAAAATTACAGAACAGTATACTGAATTTTTGAATATGTTTACTAGCTTGAAAGTAATGCCATTGCATGTGTTATTATTTGCCTTCCTTCAGGCATCCTTATTCTGACCAAGACATGACAGCACTGTTGTATTACCTGAGGACTGTCAATAAAATAAGGCAATCCTAGATCTAATGTATGTAGTATGTTGCAAGAAAGAACAGAAACTGCTTGATGAAAAGATCATTTCCATGCATGATGGAGTTTTTTAAGTGTTAGAGGATGCTGTAGTTCTGAACCACTTTTGGATCCTAAAGAATCTATGAATTTAAATCATAGGTTTGCTGGAACCTTTTATGATATCTTACAGTGTGAAGTGGTGGGGATTATAGCTAAAGTCGAAACTGCTAGCTCTTATCCTACATTAATTTTATATTAATCATAAGAAAGGGCATTCTGGTGATTTTTTTTTTACAAAAGAGCAAACACTTCAGTAACTGTAAATCAGAGTTATATAAACTTTGAATTAAGCAGCTGTGTTGAAAGTAACATTAATGCAACCATAATAAACTTGTGTAAGTTTCATTGTAACCCAATAGTAGTGATTCTAATGTGCTTCAGGCTGTCATTTGCAATCTGTACTGCACAGCTCTGCAGCTTTATGTTTAAATAAGGGTGATTGAGAGTCATTGTTTCTTAATGTCTTATATTGCTTGCTAGTTCCATGTCTGATACATGAAAGAATAGCCTGTAATATCAAAGGCTGATGCTGTAGTAACAATAGTTGTTCTCAGCTGGATCAGTTAAGACCAACACCTTTTAGATTCTGTCACCCAAACTAATTTCCTTCAGGCACCCATGATTCTGACTGACTGAATGTTGGCAGACCAGCATTGATCTTGTGGTCCTGAGCAACAGATCCACGTAAGGGAGTGGAAGAGGAGGTCGTCCCTGATGCTGCTGCTACTCTACTGCTATGCAACCTTGTAGTGTGGAACCTCTTGTCACGATGCCACTGATGAATTTCTTTCTCTCTCTTAGGCTAATGGAGGTTGGCAAGATGCTACAACTCCTTCATCGGTGACTTCCCCCACAGAAGGCCCTGGCAGCGTTCACTCTGATACCTCCAACTGATCTCCTAGCAATCCAGTATCCTCAGCTGCTCCCACCCTGTACCAGGCAGATGTGGGGGCAGAGAGGGGAGAGGTTTTTTCTCCTGTTGATGCCAGCAGGCCAGATTCAGAGCTGACTGGCTCACCCTACAGGAGTTTCCTTCTCTTCTTTCTTTGGGGATACTTTTTCAGCCAGTCTGGACACTTCTTTATACTCTCTTCCCTTTCTTTTCTGGGTAGAAGCCACCTTTCCTTTCATCATCACCATTGCCCACTTTCTCACAGCAAAATAATCTGAAGGAAAAAAAAAACATCTGAAAGCATTTGTACTTTTTATGTTGTTGCTGTTGTTGTTGTTGTTTTTATCCTAGTGTAAATCTTTAACTCCCTCCAGCCTACCAAGCATCTGACCGCCTCTTCCCATTTCTCTGGTGTTCTCACTACCTCTTTTCAGGAGCCATCTAAGCTCTTCCCTTGGCTTTTGGGCACCATCCCTCCTTCATATGAGACAATGATCTGTTCCTCTAAGATCCTGAATCTTTGGTGAGTTGCCTTCCAGAACAATCCCTGTTACAGGTTGGATAAATGCAATCCTGGTGCTGCAAGATATGGCTGTAACATGCCACATGGTTACAAGATAGGAAACTGTTAGCAAAGCTACTCTTTATCATCCCTTCATGTCTCTTATCCTCCCTAGACATGAACCATGCCACTTCTCAATTTCATTGTTCCACACTTTCAGTAGAACTATAATTAGGGCTGTGTGCATCCTTCTTCATGAAGGAAGTGCATAGTTGCTTACTATAATATGACACAAGTGCAGTAAATCTGGATAGTAAATGATCTTTTCCTAATCTGTTTGGGTTCCACAAATCACATTTTACTGATGCAGAAAAGACTTTCACATTTTCGTTTGAAATGAAAACCATGTAAGAGCAGAACAATAAAGACCTGTGCATGGCACTGTGGTCTTCAGTCTTACACCCTCTGATTTCTCAGCTTTATCTAAACATCATGCACCTGGATGCACAATCATAAAAGCATAGGTATTCAGAAAGGGAGGGGCGGTTATGTTCACAATAAAACTGCAGAAATTGCAAAATATCCACAGCTTTTATTATATTTGTAATTTACCAATATCTATTACACAGAGAAAGAAATCATTGGGAAATTAATTCCAAGCTGCTAGAATATACAACTTGCACTAGTAAGCATTTGGACCTGTGTGGCTTTACATATTATAATTTGATTATGCATCCTTACTAAAATTGTTGTGTTGACCTGATTGGGAAAAAAAATAATAGTTTGACATGTCGCTTCTAAACAAAACATTTCCCATTAGAAAAAAAAGTAAAATTGATGGGTGGGATGAGATGGGGAGAAGATAAATAAATGACTATTGGAAATGAATATTGAAAAATACATATTGGCATGGTAACTTTAAACAATTGCCTGTGCTCAAACACATTTCTCCAGAATAAGATGAATTGGATTTCTCCTAGCCTTGAACCTGAGGACCAATCTCTTTTCAGCAAAGCATGTTCAGGGGAACATCCCAGTGGATTGACTATGTCCAGTGGTGGGATTCAAATATGTGAACAACCAGTTCTCTGTGAGGATGCCACTTCCGGAAGTCCATTCTGGGCCTGGGCAACAAAAAATTAGCTACCGATTCTGCTGAAGTGGTGCGAACCGGCTGAATCCCACCATTGACTGTTTCCTCTGCAAGTGGTCTGTATAGAAAGGCATTAAATAAGCTGAGCTAGCTTAGTGATAACATATAAAAGCATCAGGCATCTATATTTAATAACAGTGGCCATTGGTACATTCTCTGTCCAGGGCGATGCTGATATTATAGTGTACTTACACCACACTGTAAGCTTCCATGGCTCTATCATTATTATTCCTTTTAATAGAAAAAAAGTTTCCTATTTAGGGTCATTGTAAATTCAGACTGATAAATAATCCAGATTAATTAACACATATTACAAATAGCTCTGTTACCCTTACCAAACAATTAGCAATTCTGTCTGGAGGGGATGCTGAGACCCTGATACTTCTTATGAGAAATCCATGGCTCTCTTGGTCCATCTGCTCTTGATAACCTGCATATACCCAGAATTAAATCCAAGTAAATTGAAGGCACTATAGAAAAGCACTAGATTTAGTGGACCAACTAACATTTCATAATTTTATTGTGATAGTTGATTTGAGCAAAAGACTAACTTTTCAAAGCATCCTATCCACCCTCCGAGTGAACCTGCCACAATGATTTCATATGGGTTTTGGGACTTCCTTAGCAAATGCAATAACCAGAAGGAGATCTTCCAGTTATTAAGCACATTAGAAAGGGTCCCAGAAGGGACATGAAGCACCTCTGCAGCATGAAGCAACTCAAGGCAAAATGCAGCTACCTCCCACAGACCTAGCATGGCTTTTAAACTAGGATGAAAGGCAAAAGGAAGAAGCAAATACTAGCTAAGAGGTTAAAGACATGACATCTACACAGTCTTTGTAATGAGATGGAAATGAGGAAGGAGATTGCAGAAGTACATGGAGATGGCATTTGGTGGGTGGTGTCTTATGGACAAAGAAATACATGCAAAATACAGTTGATCACATCAAAGGTGTATACTTAACTTTAGTACATGAGGGGAAAAATAGCCATAATAGATAGCATTGCCTAGTGCTTGGATGAAATATATCTTTGCCAAATAATGTTAGATGCACCAAATCGGGGCCACACAAATCCAGACCACAACAAAGAATTGAAGTTTTTGGTGTCTCTGCTGCTATCTAGTGGTCATGTGTATTCATGCAGCCAAGATGAGTTATCCTTGATGAAGGCCAGAGTGCATGGACTTGAATATTTGTTTAATGTAATTAAGTGTCATGAGGTTAGTTGCAATTAATTACATTAGATCTTTATCTAAAATGTCTATTGGCAACTTTCATAGAGACCATTATATTGCTGTGATAAATGAAAATAAGACACAGTCTCCTGGAAAACGGATTTTATTCAACTTACATTTATAGATACAGTGTTGTGCAGTGTTATTAATTTCATTTCAAACTATTACCTGGACTGTGCAATTTGCACGGCAGACTACAATTGTCTGGTAGGGAAAAAAGAGATGGAACTGCATTTATCTGCCTATAACAATATATCTTTCTATTATGGTCCGTCATGGTATGGTACTGAATTTCTTAATGGTACATACACTGGTAGTAATTCTTTGCATATCCAGATTTACTATTTTTATTATAATTATGTAGTACTGATATTTTTGCTTAAATGTGAGCTAATTTCTCATGCATTTGGTTCTTATTTTCTGCCCAGAAAAACCCAACTTCGATACCAAAAACAAAAAAATTTAAAAAAACTGCAGAAACTTTAAAAAAGAATCCTAAAAAAGTTTTAAAAAATTAAAACGTTCAATTCTTTCAGCTTTATTAACATTTTCCATTGTTTCTTGCAATTTGTGTCTCGTTCTTTGTAGTATTGATGATAATGAACATTTGATAATGAATGTTCTTGTATATTCAGATAAAGGAAAAACAAACCAAAAAAGCAGTCTGAATTTAATAGTGTTTATAAAAATAAAAAGTTACCCTCATAGCACGCATCAAAGGACAGGCAGTCCCCATCCTGTCCTGTGGCAAAAAAGAGCTTCATACCTGTATGGTTTTTAACACCAAGTTCCCTACATTTGCCTTTCTTTGGTTTACATTTTTAATGCATTTGTGAATTAGTTGAAGAATGGTAGACAATTGTAGAACTGTGCACATTCATTTCCTGTTACACAATGTTTTAAAAGAAGTGACAGTAATTGATTTTGTAAAACCTTTAACAATGGTTGGAATAGTGAGCATAATAGGTACACTTAATACTTTGTTTATTAACTTTGAATGCCAGAAGTGATATTTTCATTATGTTCTGCATACATTTTAAAAGGGGGGGGGGTATTTTAGACCCAATCCACTGGTAAATTCTCTAGCATAAGCCTCCCCTGAAACAAATGGAAGCTGTGCAAGGGCTTTTGCTGTGCAGCTCCAGTTTTTTCGACAAGGCTTATGCAGGATACTAGACTCATCTCTTTTGCTTCTCTCTCTCTCTCTCTCTCTCTCTCTCTCTCTCTCTCTCTCTCTCTCTCTCTCTCTCTCTCTCTCTCTCTCTCTCTCTCTCTCTCTCTCTCTTTGTGAAACTATGGCCTTGAAAACATATTTTCCAATTCCCTTCTTAAATCTTTTATTGCCTTTAAAGTGATGTGAAAAGCTTCTTTAGCAAACAAAAAAGACAAATTATTTTCCTTTAATGTGCTTAGTTTATATAAAATTAACACTCTTGTTTATTTGTCTGATGCCTTTGGGATGTGCTGAGAGTAGAGATCCTAGAATTTGCAGTCAGAATAGCCAACATCTCTTGCAGCATACTTGATAGGTGGAAAACTGCCTCTGGCTGAAAATAAGACCTTGAGTGATGAGCAAGGTACTTGAAATGCTCAACCTCCTGAAATTTATCTAACCTGGCTTGCTTGTTAATAATCGTGAACTAAACTTTCTGAGGACTCCCACTTGGGGCTGTCTGGTTGCTTGGTTTTCTTGAACACTTTTGAGAAGGCTAGAGAAGGTCCACAACAATTTTCTCCCTGAATATGAGGATGTAGAGCACTGCTTCTACTGCCCATCATGTTGCCATCAGATGATGAGCAGTGTGGGCCAAGATGCAGTAGTTGTATCCTTTTAAGCAAAGATGATTTGACCTTCTGTGGTAGCAATAGAATACAGTATTGCAGGCTAACTCTGCCCACTGCCAGGAGTTCTGTTCTGACTGGCTCAAGGTTGACTTAGCCTTTCTTCTGAGGTTGGTAAAATGAGGATCCAGAGCAGGGGTTCTCAATTTTGGCAACTTTAAGACTTGTGGACTTCAACTCCCAGAATTCTTCAGCCAGCTTTGCTGGCTGAGGAATTCTGGGAGTTGAAGTCCACAAGTCTTAAAGTTGCCAAGGTTGAGAACCCCTGATCCAGAGTGTTGGAGGCAATATTTGAACTTTGTAAACCACCCAGAGAGTGCTGTAAAGCACTGTGAAGTGGTATATAAATCTAAGTGCTATTGCTACATAGGAAATTATAAGTAGTAGGGTGTAGGGTTACTGTAGCTGGAAGGGTGTAGGATTATTGTTTGCTACTTGCCAAGATGGTAGATGAAAGGAGAGGTACTCATTGACAGTTGCCTGGTCAGTGCAACAATTATGTTCTTTATGAAGTCAAAATGCTAATTCTTTTTGCCACATCCGATCTTCCTTGCTGCCACCAGATAATATGAACCGGCATTCTGCTCTATTGCTTATAATTTCCCTTCCTTCCCCATATCCTGGGTTTTTGTGTAAAAGTAAGTCCCAGGACCTACTTGGGATATTAACAAAAGCTGCTGATCTGCCAGCTGCTCCTGAGTCATGCCTGTATTTAGACAAGGGGAACCAAGAGTGGTAGGCAAGCATGTTGGAAATCACTAGGCAGCATAGGGTATCCCCTTGTGCCATCAATCATCACTTCCAGGCTGTACCACCTGCCCACCAAGGGAATGCTCATAAAATGCAGCCATATATTTAAAATACTATCTAGTCAAATCTCTTTATTGGTACTATATTTTTAAGATTAAACAGCAGATGAAATGTACTATTTCATCCTGTCTTCTTTAATACTTATCTAAATGACTTTCTGGGAGATGCTCATCAATCTTAATTCAAGGACAACCTTGGTCCACAATTGAGCCTAATTTGCTAATACAGCTCTTGCTATTTTCTCTCATTTTTCTCAATTATTAGTATTTTTGTTAAATAATCATCAATAAAAATATCATAGTGGGGAACAAAGCAATAACTAAAATCAGTTATGAAAGAAAGTATGAGATTTCTATGCCCTTGCTATTCAAAAAGCACTTTGCCATCACAACTACAGTTTTGTAGATTTTGGAGCAGCTAAGACAATTGTGTAAATATTACTAAAGAGTGCCCCATAATCAGGGCCAAGGGCTAGAGCATCCTTAACATCAAGGATATGCTTCCTTATCTCTCAATTCAGAATAAGAGCAAAATAATTAGCATTATTTGTCCTCACTGCCATAATGGGTTAAATCTGATTAGCTACCTCGTAATATGACATCATCACATGTAATGTGATTCCTGATTTGCTGAGCCAAAGATGCACTCTTCAATAGTCTCATTTTTCAGGCTATGAAAGTAGAAGAGGAAGGTTCCTGGAAAATTTCAGAGTTCAGAGGCTTTGCTAAGGAAAATGCATGTTGCTTTTTTCAAACCAACAAAAACTGTTCTGTCTCTACTTCTTCATTCAACAATATTACAACATGTATTTACCTCTAATGAGGCATTGTAGGGTAAAATTACATTCTGTATACAATGTTGAAAACAATGTTTGTACTGATTTAGGTGGTTTGTTTTGGATTTGAGGATATTTTTTTCAATCTATGGGGAAAAACAGTTTTTAACTGCCCCCATTTTGCTGAAGTTTTTGAGACTTTCTTCCCATTTTTTACTTTCAAAGAAAAGGGGGAGAATAACAAATTGTGTCTGTAGTGTATCCAGTTGTTTCCTAGTAAGGCTTTTAAGATAACAGCCTTGATATCATTTAATCCTGAAAAGGCATCCTCTCTAATTTCAGATTTAGGCTCACACAGCAAAGGAGTAGCAAGCCCAATCACAACACACACACACCCTAAACTACCTAAAAATATGAGAACTTTATTGTTAAAAATGGAAAATACAAATTTCCAGGGATCTCTTTGCTCCTTTCGCAAAGTTATAGGCAAACTTTTAAACTCTGGCTTAAACATCAAATGTTTATTGGCTTGAAAAAAATAATCTGATTTGAGCTGGATATACCTGAACTCTGTTGTATGGACAGACACTTACAAGCCTCTTCTAACTACAAGGAAAAAATCTCTGAAGTGATATAGCCCAGCTGTACCAAATCAGCAGATTTAAAGACCTGGGCTCATGTCTAAAAGGCAAATTGGATGCCCTTTGGATCTGCAGTGCCCTGAGTCCAATTATTTGTAGATTTAAGATAATCTCAGTCCACCTTAGTACTTTTTTTTGTTGTTGTTTTTACTCTATCTCTTACCAGAGAGAAATCTCAAACTGGTAAAAGTATAAAAGCTGTGCAATTCACAGCATCTAATCCAAATTCTCATTTGTTCAAAATGTTATCTTTTTGACTGATGGCCATTGCCTCTCAGAAAGAATCAGAGAGTCAAAGTGGACAATGCTTTCAAAAGTGATACAGCAGAAATCAGTCAAAACTTTTCCCTGCAACAAGGAAGAATCCAAGGCTCAGTCTAGTAGGAGGGATTTATAGGATTGGACTGATTTAGGGAACAAAATTTGATATATGATTCAATATTTGAGAAACTCAATCTGTAAAACAATGGATGGCAACATTGTTCTTTCTTTATTTGCAAGGTATGATGAGGTTTTCACATCACTCTTTGCATTGGCCCCTTATTTCTCCCATGCAATCTTGTTTGCTTAAAGCTTTTAACATATAATTACCATTGTTATTATCAAAATGTATCACAAAATGCATTGTTTGTTCTTAATAAGGATGCCTTTTGTTTCTTGCAAAGACATCTTGCTGTATTTTCAATTGCTTTGTCTTTTCTTATGTTTCCAATAATTTCTCAATATTAAGAAATCTTCTCTTTGCTTTGATTTAAATCAAGTTTTCTGCTCCCTTAAAGACAAGCCTGTGTCTTTTGGATCTTCACTGAAACTTTTCTGTTCTATAATAATACTAACAAGATGTAGGTTTTACAGTCTCCTGATTTGTATTGCTACTGCATATTCCAAATAAATTGTTTCTTTTGTTGCAAACGCTGGTGTACATCTTGTACAGAAAAAAACTTGTCTTCATCCTAAATTCTTTTTTTAATATATATTTCTTTTGTTTTATCAACAAGAGTAAAATACAAAACAAAAAACAGAAAAACTTATATCCAATGCTGACAACAAAAAAGAAAAAATATGCATAAAAAAGGGGGTGAAATGACCCAAATGTCAAATAAATCAAACATTAAACATAAAGAATCCACCCTGGCTAGATGCTAAAAATAAAAAAACAAACAAAAAACCTGATGGATTCTCCTCCCGTTACATAGATTATAAATTTTCCATCCTTATTTAATAAAAATTATTGTTTTAAATAAATATTCCAGATGGGAAAGTCTCTATCTAATAATCAAATCAGTCCAACATCTAATCATAATATGTATGTGAAAAATAAAAAAAAGCCAGTCAACAGGTTAACCCAAACAATACATTAATTTTTAAATCTGTTAACCATCTGTTATTATATTTTTTTTACATGCAGTAAGTCCACAAATGGCTTCCAACCTCTTATAAAGTTGTCCAGTTTATTGTCTCTAATCAAGGCAGTTAATTTTGTCATCTCTGCTAATTCAGACAATTTTAAAATCCACTCTTTAATAGTCGACATCTCTTTTTCTTTCCAATGCTTAGCAAGTACAATCCTCGTAGCAGTAACCATATAAAGAAATAATATCCCAAACTATTTTTCAACTGGTCATATTTATAATATCTAAAAGAAAAGCTTTGGGTTTCATTAATATTTGTGTCTTAAATATTTTCTGCATTATCATTATTATATTTACCCAATATGATTTAACATGTTTACAAACCACCACATACGATAAAAATACCTGGATTTGGGATACATTTCCAATACTTGTAGAAATCCATCTATACATTTGTGCTAGTCTGTCTGTGGTCAAATACCACTAATATACCATTTTATAAAAAATTTCTTTCAAACTATAATTCAAAGTAAATTTTAAACCATTAGTCCATACATTCTCCCATTTAGCTAGTGTTATGTTATATCCAAAAAAATTTGCCCATTTAACCATGCAATCTTTAACATATTCATCTTCCAGATTCATTTAAGTAACATTTTACATATTTTAGCAATCAGGTGGTCATCTGCAGAACATAATTTCAGATTTAGCTTCTGTGAAAACAATTTTTTTAAATCTTTAAAAAATTTTGTAATACTTAAACCAATCATAAACAAATTCTTCATTTACTAGTTCTCTTATTTTTATCTTAAGCCTTTCTTCTTTAAATATTAATAAATCCTGATAGGTTATCCATTACATTCCAATAGCATCTCCTTTCTATGTAATGCTTCACAGAGTAATAGCCAAAGTGGCACTCTTCTCTTATATTTCCATCATACATGCCCAATCGACTATATAATGATACAATTCTTAAAACCAGGGTTAACTTTTATTTTGTCATGCCACAAATAAGCATGCCACCCAAATCTCAAATCAGAAGGTCTCAAGGCAGTGGTTGGATTCAAATATGTAAACAACCAATTGTCTGTGTGGATGCCACTTCCGGAAGTCCATTCTGGGCCTGGGCAACAAAAAATTAGCTACCGGTTCTGCCAAAGTGGTGCAAACTGGCTGAATGCCACTACTGTCTCAAGGTCTAACAACCTTCAATTTTTCAATCTTTTAGCCATACCAAATAACAAGCATCATAATATAATTTTAGATCTGGCAAACCAAGATCTCCTCTGTCTTTAGAATCCTGTAAAAGCTTATATTTAATTCTGTTTTTTTATTTTATCAAATAAATTTAGATCTGCATTCTAAATTCTTAATCAATTTGATAATTGGACAGCAGATATGAGACAGAGATGCCCTATAATCTTCCGTGATACCCAAGTGAATGGTACATGGCCTCTACCTTTGGTACTGTTACCAAACAGATGAAAGTTGCTTCTTGTTAAAAGCAGCTAGTTTAGTATGAATTGTAATTAATAATTATAATTATTAATTGTAATTAATAAGAAAAATATTTAAGCTATACTAAAATTCATTATTAGCATAACTCTTCTGCTATCCACAAATAGCTTTGCAGTGTAGAGTCCTTTAGCATTTTAAAGCATATCATGGTGATTTTCAATGCATCCAGAAATCGTTTAGCAGTAAACATAATTCAAAAGTGGTAAGATTCTTTGAACCTTCAGGACATGATAAACTAAGCTTATCTAAACCCACTTTTATCTAAATGCATACTTTTTTTTGTCTCATGAGACAGTATTAGTATTTTTCCCCTAAAAAGTAAATTCTGAAGAAGTCCCATTTAAATATCAAATAAAGGCTGCATTTGACTTAAGACTATTCTTTTTCAGACCCTTTATCATCACTGAGCGGCTGACATAATAAACAGGAAGGGATTCAGTACAGCTAGCCCTCGACTTAAAACAGTTCATTTAGTGACCATTTGAAGTTACAACAACACTGAAAAAAGTGACTTATGGACCATTTTTCACACGATAGTTGCAGCATTTCATGGTCATATGATCAAAATTCAGAACTTGGCAATTGGTTCATATTTATGACAGTTGCAGAGTCTCTGGGTCATGAGATCACCTTTTGTGACCTTATTATAAGCAAAGTCAATGGGGAAGCCAGATTCACTTAACAACTGTGTTATTAACAACTGCAGTGATTCACCTAAATATGGAAAGAAAGGTCATAAAATGGGGCAAAACTCACTTAGCAACTGTCTCACTTAACAACAGAAATTCTGGGCTCAATTATAGTCATAAGTTGAGGACTATCTGTAGCAGAATTTACAGAGTATAGTATACTTTTGACCCCCAATTCTTCAAACCCAGGTCTTTTCATTCCTTACATTCTCTTGCAACTTCTTTTGATAAAATATCTACAATTAACAATTTTGCTGTCATCAGGAATGTAATAAGTAGTACTTTCTTGGTTCTCAAAATGTAAAGCAAACCACCCATTGCTCCATTCCTGCCCACTATGCAGCTATTAAAAGAATACACTTAGATGCAAACAAAAGAGAGAGAGAACAGAAATGCAGGTCAAAATAGGCAAGAAATTGGTAAAACACACACACACACACACACCTATCCACTCTAGACAAATCACAAGAACCAGATGGGTTACATCCTAGGGTACTGAAGAAACTGGCCAATGTGATCTGAGAACCACTGAACCAAATCTTTCAAACTCCTGAATTACAAGGGAACTGCTACAGAACTGGAAAAAAGATTATGTGGTTCCAATGTTCAAAAAGGGGAAAAATGGATCCAGGAAACTACAAACCAATCAGCCTGACATCAATATCCAAGGAAAATCCTGGAAAAAATAACCAGGCAACAGATTTGTGATCATCTAAAAATGAACAAAGCGATTACCAGAAGACAACATGGGTTTGTTAAAAACAAATCTTGCCAGTCAAACCTTATTGCTTTCTTTGATAAAGTAACTGAATTAGTGGATGAGGGAAACACTATGGATATAACATACTTTGTTTCAGTATGCATTTGACAAAATAGACCACAACCTACTTCTTGGTAAGATAGAACAATGTGGGATAGACAGTACCACCATCAGATGGATTTACAGGTGGCTGATCAACCCCACTCAATGTGTAGTTGTCAATGAAATTATAGAGAAGCATGAAGTGGGGTATCTCACGGGTCTGTTTTGGGGCCAGTGCTTTTCAATATCTTCATATATCTAGATCAAGGGACAGAAGGCGAGCTCATCAAATTTGCAGATGACACCAAGCTGGAATTGCTAACACTTTGGAGGATAGACTCAAGATTCAGAAGGATTTTGACAAATTTAAGCATTGGGCCTTGATGACAAGATGCAGTTCAGTGGTGAGAAATGTAAGGTCCTGCACTTAGGCAGGAAAAATCAAAAGCACAGGTATAGAATAGGTGATACCTGGCTCAACAGTAGTAGCTGTGAAAAAGATCTAAGTATCCTAATAAACCATGAGTGTCAAACTCGATCACGTTACGTGACATACCATGACGTGATTTTTTTTTCTTTGCAGAGCTGGGGTGGGTGTGGCCTGCGCATGATGCATCTGGCTGTGGGCCACCAGTTTGACACCTCTGTAATAGACACTTAAGTATCACTTAAGTATGGGCCAGCAATTTTAAGTTGCAGTCCTAAGTTCATTAACATTAAGATCATGAGAAGTGATAGTACCACTTCTTACGGCACTAGTGAAGCCACACTTGGAATACTGTGTCCAGTTCTGGTTTCCATGACACAAAAAAGATGCTGAGACCTTAGAAAAAGTGCAGAGAAGAACAACTAAGATGATACGGGGTCTGCAGAATAAATTATATGAGCAATAGTTAAGGGATCTAGGTATGTCTAACCTAATGAACAGAAAAATCAGGGGTGACATGATAGCTATCTTCTGGTAATGAGAGATCATCACAGAGAAGAGGGGGCTGGCTTATTCTCCAAAGCACTTGAAGGCAGGACCAGAAGCAATGGGTAGAAGCTCATTAAAGAGAGATCCAACCTGGAACAGGAGAAATTTCCTGACAGTGAAAACAATTAATCAATGGAACAGCTTGACTCCCAGAATTGTGGGTGCTCCATCACTGAAGATTTTCAAGAAAAGATTGGATAACCATTTGTCTGGGGATGGTATAGGGATGTGGTGGCGAACCTCTGGCACATGTGCCAGAGGTGGCATACAGAGCCTTCTCTGTCACCCCAGCCCTGCCTTCCCATGCAGCCCCCTCCTCACCACCAGCCTCCCTGGAGAAGAGTCATCCTCGGGCATGGCACGCATGGAGCAGCGTCCCTATGGTCACATGATCAAAATTTGGGCAATTGGCAGCTGGCATGAATTTACCATTGATCACCATTTGTGACCTTCCCAGGGAACTTCCAACTAGCAAAGTCAGTTGGGGAAGCTGTACTCAATAAGCAACTACATGATTCACTTAATGGCAGTGTTAATTGGTAAACAGTGATTTGCTTAACCAGTATAGCAAAAAATGTCATAAAATAGGTGTGACTCACTTAATGACTGCACTATTTAGCAACAGAAGTTCCAATTTCAACTGCAATCAAAAGTTGAGGATTACCTGTTCAGGCTTATCCACCCCATGCCTGCTCTTTACAAGTTTCCTCAGTGTTTGGACTGCACAGATGCAGACTCTAGTTTTTGTCATGCTAGTTGCTTCTCTTAACATTTTCTTGGCAAATACCTTGCACAACTCATTTGTTTAGAAAAATGCAAGTTAAGCATCCCTTTTTGTCTCCTTTTTCTATCCTTTCATCTCAGAAATTTCCTTTTCCAGGAAGCATGAAGTAAATCCATGTGTATAGCATACTTGACAGAATAGACTAGGAAACTAGCTGCACTCCCTGGTCCCATTTCTCCATCTCTGACCTTCCTCAGGAAGTTTCTACTTACATTTATTCCATCATAGTTCCTGGATATACATTAAAGTTTGTTCCACTAAATTTAATAGAACCACTGTAAACTCTCCAGTTTAAGCCAAGGAAGTCAGAAGCACCACAAGTGGCTAAGACACAGCACTGCTCTGAAAGGGCTGTCAGGCCTGCCCATCTTTTCTCCCTGGGGAAAGAAAGACCCTCAACTCCATTTGGCTGAAGTGATAGGTTCTTTGACTAAGGATAAGAAAGGCTAGATCTGAGGTTCCTGTGCAAAACGTTACAAATTTTCCCTCTTCTCCCTAGCCCTCTCCCCTTCACTACTCCATCTCTGTCCAATGGCATGCTGTGTAGGTGTTTTGGAAACAACTCGGATGTTTGGTGCCACTTGGTACAGTTCATATTCCTTTCCCAGGCTAGGTGTCCTTGAAGACTGGAATAAGCAGGTTCTAACAGCTCTGGTTTTCGTCAAACTTGTCACCCTTCCCCTTGCTCATCTCAACTCTCTACATGCCAATTTCCCCCTTCCTCTCCCCCCTAACAATTTATGACAGGATGCCAGCATTTATGACTGTACTGATTAAAAAAAATAATACATTTATTGTTATGTGGAAACCACTTCTGGACTTTGTGCTTGAGGTGAAAAAAAATGAAACTTTGATTTTGGGCTTTATCAATTAGATAGATTTGGTGCTATCAAAATAGCTAGTTTATATTATTTTGTAAAAGTAAAAAGTTGAGGTTTGATGTTGATATTCTATTTTATTGTGCCAAAGGAAGACAGAAGTCAGTGCCTTTTTTCTTTTTTCTTCCTTCCCTCACTTTTCTATTCCCTTTTCCACTATTTACTTTTGTATTTTCATTGTATTTTATATTATAAACTAATAAAAAAACTTTAATACAAAAAGAGACTTAGAAGCTCTACTATGTGTATTTTCTTTTTTATTAATCAAGTACTCTCCACTTTTTAAAAAAATTCAGTTCCAAGATAGTGGCTAGTATCTACAAGATTTTTTGTTTAAAATATTCAATATATAAATATACATTGTTTTCTCTGTAAGCACAGTATAGTTTAAGTTTCTCACTCTTAATGGTTAAGAGATATTTTGAGTGACAGTCCTTGAATGTGGTTTTCACAGGAATTTTCCTGCCCCTTCATTTTGATTGGCATGAGATTACAAATGTCTATCCAATGGCTGGCTGGCTTGTTTGAATTCCATCCTGAGAACCCTGTTGCCTTTCCCTTTTTGAGTTTAAGCAACTTTCACCCTTTAACTCCATCTGTTTTTTGCAAAGACTGATATCCAGTCCAATTATTAAGTCTGGAACATTTATTTTCCTGATAGCAGACTAATCTCTCTGGCCAAATTTTCTATGCTATTTTACAGAATTTATAATGTGCATGCATCCTGTTTTTCTGTTCCTTTAGATAGCATAAGCTTCAGCAAATTTGCTCCATTTTGCTTTCCATGAACATTACTTTAATGTTCCTTTGTAGCACTACAGTCTATTTTAAGCACAATTTTACAGCCTTATTACATAAAATAACATAGACTTATTTGATTTTAATTCAATTCAGGTACACAAAATACTTCTTGAAATACAAATTTCCTGCTCTCATTATTTATCATTTATCAGGCATTTTGGTTTCAGTGTCTTTTCTACATATATCTCTGGCATTCTATTTGTTATATTTTTTTTCCCTTGGTAAGAGTTATCAAAGTTTATAAATATATCCCTTATTACAAATTCATTGACTTGACCAGCAAAAGTCTGTTTTCTTTTTGAATTCAAAATCATACCCAATGTTAACTAAGCATTTATTTACTAACAAAAATGGTTTCACAGTCTGTACCTCTTTCTTTTTACAATCCTATTTTGATTTCATTTAGGATATTGATCTCATTATCTCTCTGTGATGATTGGGTCTTGACTCTGTAAAGCCTGCATTCTACTTTACTATGTCCCTTTGTTTTACAGCAGTGTTTCTCAACCTTGGCCCTTTAAAGATATGTGAACTTTAACTCTCAGAATTCCCATGACTTCTGAGGAATTCTGGGAGTTGAAATCCACACATGTCCAAGTGGCCAAGATAAAGAAACACAGCCTCTGAAGTAAATTTGGCCCCATTCTGTACAATTTTGTTTTGCTGATAGACAGAGTTCCAAGACACTTTACATAATTTCATTTCAATGTGGTTCGGGATCAGAAAGAATAAAATGTCTTCGAAGAAGACAGTGACAAACCATTCCTGGATTATTGCCTAGGAAAGTATAGCACATGGTCACCTGCATGTTTCAGAAATCAAACTGTGTTGGGAGAGATTAGTTTAGCTAAAATCAGTTACATGCTAAATAAATTGTCTTATACTGGCTTCAACAATTACAAAAGAACCAAGTAGTTACCATTAGATAGCGTGCCATGATTTAGTAATTTTCAAAATACAGTTAATGTGTTTTAAAAGGAAGAGGAGAAAGGCTTCTAGTTAGAACTTCCAAAATGGAAGGAATGCAGAGAGGGAAAATTGGCTTGCCAAAATACAATCCAGAGATTAATGCATATATTTAGTCTTAGATTTATCAGGCCCATAATGGGGCAATACTTGTTATGGTAGAAAGGAGGAGGAGGAGGATTCCTCCTCCCCAGTTACTGTACATCTTCAGTTAAAATAACAAGTATTGTATATGGGCCATATTTCCTTACAATCTAAATGGTTATTACTTGTTCTGTTCTGTGCGTTGATAAGGCATTGAGACAAGGCAGGAGTAACAACAATTGCTTCTTTATTTAATCTCCAAAAGAACAACACAAAATGGCGTGGATCCCTTTTATACCACCTTGCAGGGAGTAGCATCAACCAATCAATGCAACGTATCTTTCCCACCTTGCGCATGCACAATAGGCTGGAGACAGCCTTTCTGGCCCAGGCAGCCACGTGGTCTGCCCGTGTCTCTCTGCAGCTTCCTGCACCTGCTGTGTCAAACACATTCAGCACATAACACCCCTCCCCTCTTAGCTCCAAAACACATAGAACTTACTATTTTACATTACTACAAATCTAATACCTAGCAGCTTGTAGCAACGCAGCAATAAAGTCCGCAGCAGACTCTCCTGGCCTTTGGTCTCGCTGTTCGAATGCGTAATGCCAGGCAATCACCGATAGCTTCGGTTCAAAATATTCCCTTAACATTTTCTTCAGCTCAGTGTAAGCAATGGATTCCAGAGGTGCTGGGGCAACCAGATTCTTGGCAATATCAAATGTCTCTTGCCCACAGACACACAGTAACGTTGTGGCTTTTAGCCCATCTTCCTGAACTTGGTTTACCTGAAAGTAGTTTTCTACCCGGGCCACGTATGAGCTCCAATGTTCAGGATGTGATGTATCAAACTCAGACAGACAGCCTATCTTGGGCATCATTACTTCTTGGCGGCCTCGTCAACGCTCCGGCTTGCAAAGGGGTTCCAAGGACGAATCTCACCGAGCTCTCCTCCAGCATCTTTGTACTGGCAGGCAGAGTTGCACGAGTTTGGAACGCCGCACTTCCAAGAGCTTCAGGCCTTCCATGGTGAGTCAGCCTATTTTCTTTTCATTGTTTTCTTGCAGCACGATCCCACCTTCATTGCCAATGTTCTGTTCTGTGCATTGGTAAGGCATTGAGATGAGGCAGGAGTAACAACAGTTGCTTCTTTATTTAATCTCCAACAGAACAACACAAAATGGTGCAGATTCCTTTTATACCTCCTTGCAGGGAGTAGCATCAACCAATCAATGCAACGTATCTTTCCTGCCTTGCGCATGCACAATAGGATGGAGACAGCCTATCTGGCCAGGGCAGCCATGTGGTCTGCCCGGGTCTCTCTACAGTTTCTTGCATCTTCTGTGTCAAACACAGCCCAGGACATAACATTACTGGTGAATGTTGTAGAAGTTTCATCCCTGACAATGAACAGAGCTTGATCAAGAAAATCATAAAGAAGGGAAGCTCTCTTGATCATCATCCCTAAAACCCACTCTTGGAAATCCTGCTTTTCAGTAGAGAAGGAGTTCTTGAAGAGGATATTTCCATGACCCACCAAGAGAACAAGCAGTCCCGATCTGGGAGGATGTGATCTGGGAGCAAGTGATGGATTCTGCAGGGTGGAGCACTGGAACCCATCAGTCCCTGACTGCAGATCCTTGGAAGAGATGAAGAGCCAAGTGATTAGGCCAGGCAGAGATGGGGAGTGATGGGGCAGAGTCTGGATCAAGATTACATGGCTCATGGTGCAAACCAACTCTCTATTCATCATCCTGATATAGCAGGTTCTTGCTGTTTCTCATTCTGGAGAGTTTTTTTTCCTTTCTATAATGGCTTGTAATTGACAGTTGTTTTTAATCCAACACATGTCCTTCTTTTGCATAAAAAAGGGAGGAGATATTCCTTGAGCACAATCTGTAATGTTGTCCAAGCACAGGAATGTTTCTGTTTCACATTTTGAGGCTCTTGTTATGCCTTAATAGAAAGGCCGCAGAGGGAAGGAAGTTATTTGTTCTCTGCTTCTAGCCCTGCAGTTTTAAGAGTCCCTTGGGTTTTGTGGACTAGACTGCCTGCCAAGACAGTATCAAAACCCATGGCCTAAAGCTTGAAATTGTATTACTTTAATGGTTATTTAAAATTGATTCTCCACTTGTTAATATGAAATTTACTTTGCAAGGCAAATTGGGTGCCTGAATGCTAGTTCAAGGGAATACAAGAGGCTTTGGGACATTGAATTCTGTCAAAATGATCCTTATTTGGAATTAAAGCTTGCTTATTGTTTGTTAGCACTTTGTTGGATCTCCCACTTTAGAAATGCCCTGCCTTGGCCTACCAGGAGCACTGGTTTTCCCCTCAAAAGGAGCAGCTTTCAGTCAGTTCAAGAATTTCTAGCAAGGGTTGCTTTCTGAGAAACATTTATACTTAAAAGGTTTTAGCCAAATTTGCTAGGGGGAGGGGTGTTTAAATAGAATATTGCATATAACTGAGCAACATCAGTTTTTCAAAATGAGGTATGTGGTCCAGCAATCTACCTTGAGACCTTGTTTAAACACAAATCTTGTTGACTGATTCTATCTTGAAATATGAGATGGCTATTGAATGTTTTAGGGATGTTTCATATAATAGGCACTACTAACCCCAGCTTCTGTCAATCTAGCAATTTGAAAGAGTGCAAATGTGTTGGAATATTCATGAACAGGAAGAGTCATGTGGTAACTCAGTCAGCCAATGTGAAGAAAGTGCTACTGAGTGTGTGCACAAAGAAGAGTATTGAGTTAGGAGCTGGATTTCCAGTCTCAAAGGTTTGTCTCTGGTCTGTCTCTGCAAGAAGTCTTTGTTAAGCTATGTTGCTGTAAAGAAGAATGGTATTGTAAATATTTTTATATAAATATAAAGTTATTTTGAATCAGCTAAATGCAGTCAACTATGAGAGCTTCTGATTTATTTTTTCACCAATAGAGAAATTAAAATTCTCTAATAGGTTATGGGCCCAGAGCTTACTAAGGACTGCGTTGTAATTTAAAGCTGGAAGAAATTGTCTGTGTTTAGAAAGTGTAAAAACAAGGTAGAATTAGCAAAATGGCTACAATGGAATTTAAGGAAAGCTGTGTGCCTCGTTTGGGCCAGAAGAATTACATTGTGTGGGCTGCAAAAATGGAATGTTTGCTGAAAGCAAAAGAGCTCTGGTATATTGTTGAAAATCCACCACAAGTGTTTGAAGCAGCAGATCAGAAAAGCCATGATCAAGCTATGGCTTATCTTATCTTGAATTTAGATGATGACCAATTTCTAAATGTTGCAAATTTAAAGACTGCAAAGGAGATTTGGTTGAAATTGAGAGCTGTGCATGTGAATGTTTCTGCTTGCAACATAGTGCAATTATCAAGAAAACTTCACAGGGCCTGTTTGCAACCAGGTGAAACTAATCAAGGAGAGAAGCAACCTAGAACTAAGGAGAAACTTCCTGACAGTTAGAACAATTAATCAGTGGAACAGCTTGCCTCCAGAAGCAGTAAATGCTCCAACACTGGAAGTTTTTAAGAAGAGACTGGACAGCCATTTGTCCGAAATGGTGTAGGGTTTCCTGCCCGAGCAGGGGGTTGGACTAGATGACCTCCAAGGTCCCTTCCAACTATTATTATTATTATGGATCATCGCACAGTCAGCCAGATGTTCAGACTGGATTTGGCATTTTGTCTACCTATCGAGTCCTTACCCAGGACCTGGGATAGGCAGATGTGGATGTTTGATGGTATTACAGATATCGTCGCAGGATGGAAGCAGTTCCTAGTAAGGCCGCCTTTTGCAATTGACTAATAGCGAATTTGTCAATGCCAATGGTGTTCAAGTGGTGCTCCAGTTGTTTTGGGATTGCACCCAAGGAGCCTATGACTATTGGTACTACCCTTGCTTGCTTTTGCCACAGTCTTTCTATTTCTATTTGTAGGTCTTTGTATTTTGTTATCTTCTCCAGTTCTTTCTCTTCTATTCTGCTGTCTCCAGGCACTGCCACGTCCACTATCCAGACTTTTTTGTCTTTCTTATCGACAATTGTTAAGTCTGGGGTGTTATGTTGCAGGTGCTTGTCTGTTTGAATTCTGAAGTCCCAGAGCAGTTTAATTTTATCATTTTCTATGACTTTCTCTATTTTATGATCCCACCAGTTTTTGCTTACAGGCAAATGATATTTTTTGCAGATCTTCCAATGCACCATTGTTGCTACTTTGTCATGCCGCTGCTTGTAATCAGTCTGTGCAATCTTCTTGCAACAGCTTACCAAGTGGTCCACTGTTTCTTCAGCTTCTTTGCATAGGCGGCACTTACTGTCTGTTGCTGTCTTCTCAATTTTGACTTTGTATGCATTTGTCCTTAAGGCTTGGTCTTGTGCAGCCAGAATTAGTCCCTCGGTCTCTTTCTTCAATTTTCCTGCTCTTAGCCATTGCCAGGTTTTATTATTATCTGCTTTCCCAGCTATTTTTTTCATGTATTGGCCATGTAGTGCTTTGTCTTCCCATGCCTCTATTCTGTTCTTCATTTGGTCTTTCTTGTAGGCCAGTTTGGTCTCTCCAGTAGTTAGTAAGCCTTCCTGATATACTAATTTCAGTGCATCTTCATCATTGTTCTTCAGATATTCTTCCAAAGCCATTTTTTCTTCTTCAACCATCTGATGTACTTGTAGCATTCCACGCCCACCTATTTGCCTTGGTAGATAAAGTCTATCAATGTCACTGCGTGGATGAAGGGCATGATTCATTGTCATTATTTTTCTGGTCTGCCTATCCATTGCTTTTAGTTCTGCTTGAGTCCAGTCCACTATTCCAGCTGTGTACCTAATGACTGGGATTGCTCAGGTGTTGATTGCCCTTATGGTATTTCCTCCATTGAGTTTGGACTTTAAGATCTTCTTCACTCTCTTGATGTATTCACCTCTAATCTTTTTCTTGAATTCAGTGTGATTGATGTTGTCAGCTTGAAGGATACCCAAGTATTTGTAGTACTCTTCCTCATCCAGACTCTTAATGTTATTTTCGTGGGGCATCTTGATTCCTTCAGTTTTCACTATTTTTCCTTGTTTGATAGTAAGTGTGGCACATTTGTCCAAGCCAAACTCCATTACAATATCTTGGCTATATATACGGACAGTGTTGAGCAGCGATTCTATTTCAGATGATGTTTTTCCATACAGCTTCAGATCATCCATGTAAGGAGGTGGGATAGTCTAGCAGATGTTTTTGATGTTTGATAGCCATGTCCTGAGTTATTCAGTATTGTTGACAGAGGAAACAGTGCAATAACAAATAGTAATGGTGATAATGAATCTCCTTGAAATATTCCTCTCTTGATATTAACCTCTCCCAGTCTCTCACCATTGATCTGCAACTGTGTCTTCCATTGTGCCATCGATCTTTGCACAAATTTTCTGATGTTTCTACTGACTCCTGTTATTTCTAGGCACTTATTATCCAATCATGTGGCAGAGAGTCAAATGCCTTTTTGTAGTCAATCCATGCCACATTCAGGTTGGTCTTCCTTCTCTTGCAGTTTTCCAAGATCATTTTGTCTATTAGGAGTTGATCTTTTGTTCCTCTGCTATTGGGGCGGTTTCCTTTCTGCTCAGGTGGAAAGAGATTGTTTTCAACTAGATGCTGTTGTACTGCATCAGCTACCACACCAGTTAGTAATTTGAAAGTTGTTGGTAAGCAGGTAATTGGCCTGTAGTTACCTGGTGTTGCCCCTTTTGCTGGATTTTTCATTATTAGGTAGGTTTTCCCAGTTGTTAGCCACTTTTCAATTTCTCCTCCTTGTAGTATATTGTTGAACTGCTTGGCAATGAGTGGGTGTATAACAGTTAGATGTTTCAACCAAAACCCATGCAGTTCATCTTCACCTGGTGCTGACCAATTTTTGATTTTCTTTGCTCTTTTTTCTACCATTTTTGTTGTTATTACTAGTTCTTTCATTTCAACTTCTGTTTTATTTGCATCCACCTCTTTTAACCAAGCCACATCCTTGTTGTATTTCTTTGGGGTATCCCATATCTGCTTCCAGAATTGCACTGTTTCTTCCTTGTCAGGTACTGACTGATTCCTTGCAGTTTCTCCATTGATGGATTGGTAGAAACGTTTCTGATTGGATTGAAATTGGAGGTTCTGCCTATAGTTTGCAATTCGAGCTTCATATCTACTGATTTTCCTGGCTATAGCTGTTATTTGTTGCTTTATTATTTCCAGTGCTTCCTTGATCTTCCTTGTTTCTAAGTGGTATTTCTTGATTAGGTATTCTTTGGTCTTCTTGTTCTTCAGCTTCTTTTCTTTCATCTGTTCTAGCTTGCTTGCATGTGATCTTAACTTGCTGATCTTATTTTCTAGTCTAACCTTCCATTTTTGTGGTGCACTGTTTGTTTGTTTTTCTTCTTTGTTGATTTTGCATCCCAGGTATTCTGTTATAACTGCAGCTGTGCTGTACATTAGTTGGTTTGTTTCTTGCAGTGAATTGGTGCTTATACTTGCTATTGCAGTATTTGCATCTTTTAATGCTTGTGCTAGCTGTTTCTTTGAAACAAGCTTCAATGCAGGCAGCCTTATTCTGTTGTTTTTGTGCTGTTCTAGATGCTCAGTTATTCTTTGTTTCAATTCTTTTATTTCTTTAGTTAGAGGGTTTTGTTCTTCCTGAGGAAGAGGTGCCTGGTTTCCAAATGAGAACAGTTGTATATCTCTACTGGATTCTTTCACTGCCAACTCCCCCTGGTTTGCCTCTACATTCTGAATTACTTCTTGTAAGGCTTTGATTTCTTTGCCCTGGGTAAACCTTTGCAGTTCGTCCAATTCTGTTTCTGTGAATACTTTATTTCGTGTTATAAATCGGCGTTGATCTGCTAGTCTCTGTTCTGTTATTTCTGATTCTGGATGTTGTTCTTTCCAGAACTGGTGCATTCGTTTTAGATATCCTCGTCTTGTTGGACTTGATCTGTAGTAACAGATCATTATTTCTTTGTTTTCCATCACTGTGTATCTGCGACGGGTAAACACCTTTTCTTCCAGTAGTTCTGCAGCTGCTGGCCCTGGTTGCTCAGCCAACAGTCCTGAGTCCTGTAACCCATTTTTCACCAGATATCCAGGAACTCCAATATCTAGCGCGGACCTTGTTAACCCGGGCGACATCCGAGCCGGTATGGCATTCTGAAATTTACGTCTCACCATATTTTTTATGGGAGAGACACTCTTGGTCTGACTCCTCTGATGAGACCTGTCCAGTATGGTTGAACCTCTGGCATAGCTCTCATCTTCCTCAGAGTACACAAGCCCCACAACCACGTCAAGGTAGTGCCTCACTGGGGGATTATTATCGATCATCGCACAGTCAGCCAGATGTTCAGACTGGATTTGGCATTTTGTCTACCTATCGAGTCCTTACCCAGGACCTGGGATAGGCAGATGTGGATGTTTGATGGTATTACAGATATCGTCGCAGGATGGAAGCAGTTCCTAATAAGGCTGCCTTTTGCAATTGACTAATAGCGAATTTGTCAATCCAATGGTGTTCAAGTGGTGCTCCAGTTGTTTTTGGAATTGCACCCAAGGAGCCTATGACTATTGGTACTACCCTTGCTTGCTTTTGCCACAGTCTTTCTATTTCTATTTGTAGGTCTTTGTATTTTGTTATCTTCTCCAGTTCTTTCTCTTCTATTCTGCTGTCTCCAGGCACTGCCACGTCCACTATCCAGACTTTTTTGTCTTTCTTATCGACAATTGTTAAGTCTGGGGTGTTATGTTGCAGGTGCTTGTCTGTTTGAATTCTGAAGTCCCAGAGCAGTTTAATTTTATCATTTTCTATGACTTTCTCTATTTTATGATCCCACCAGTTTTTGCTTACAGGCAAATGATATTTTTTGCAGATCTTCCAATGCACCATTGTTGCTACTTTGTCATGCCGCTGCTTGTAGTCAGTCTGTGCAATCTTCTTGCAACAGCTTACCAAGTGGTCCACTGTTTCTTCAGCTTCTTTGCATAGGCGGCACTTACTGTCTGTTGCTGTCTTCTCAATTTTGACTTTGTATGCATTTGTCCTTAAGGCTTGGTCTTGTGCAGCCAGAATTAGTCCCTCGGTCTCTTTCTTCAATTTTCCTGCTCTTAGCCATTGCCAGGTTTTATTATTATCTGCTTTCCCAGCTATTTTTTTTCATGTATTGGCCATGTAGTGCTTTGTCTTCCCATGCCTCTATTCTGTTCTTCATTTGGTCTTTCTTGTAGGCCAGTTTGGTCTCTCCAGTAGTTAGTAAGCCTTCCTGATATACTAATTTCAGTGCATCTTCATCATTGTTCTTCAGATATTCTTCCAAAGCCATTTTTTCTTCTTCAACCATCTGATGTACTTGTAGCATTCCACGCCCACCTATTTGCCTTGGTAGATAAAGTCTATCAATGTCACTGCGTGGATGAAGGGCGTGATTCATTGTCATTATTTTTCTGGTCTGCCTATCCATTGCTTTTAGTTCTGCTTGAGTCCAGTCCACTATTCCAGCTGTGTACCTAATGACTGGGATTGCCCAGGTGTTGATTGCCTTTATGGTATTTCCTCCATTGAGTTTGGATTTTAAGATCTTCTTCACTCTCTTGATGTATTCACCTCTAATCTTTTTCTTGACTTCAGTGTGCTTGATGTTGTCAGCTTGAAGGATACCCAAGTATTTGTAGTACTCTTCCTCATCCAGACTCTTAATGTTATTTTCGTGGGGCATCTTGATTCCTTCAGTTTTCACTATTTTTCCTTGTTTGATAGTAAGTGTGGCACATTTGTCCAAGCCAAACTCCATTACAATATCTTGGCTATATATACGGACAGTGTTGAGCAGCGATTCTATTTCAGATGATGTTTTTCCATACAGCTTCAGATCATCCATATAAAGGAGGTGGGATAGTCTGGCAGATGTTTTTGATGTTTGATAGCCATGTCCTGAGTTATTCAGTATTGTTGACAGAGGAAACAGTGCAATAACAAATAGTAATGGTGATAATGAATCTCCTTGAAATATTCCTCTCTTGATATTAACCTCTCCCAGCCTCTCACCATTGATCTGCAACTGTGTCTTCCATTGTGCCATCGATCTTTGCACAAATTTTCTGATGTTTCTACTGACTCCTGTTATTTCTAGGCACTTTATTATCCAATCATGTGGCAGAGAGTCAAATGCCTTTTTGTAGTCAATCCATGCCACATTCAGGTTGGTCTTCCTTCTCTTGCAGTTTTCCAAGATCATTTTGTCTATTAGGAGTTGATCTTTTGTTCCTCTGCTATTGGGGCGGTTTCCTTTCTGCTCAGGTGGAAAGAGATTGTTTTCAACTAGATGCTGTTGCACTGCATCAGCTACCACACCAGTTAGTAATTTGAAAGTTGTTGGTAAGCAGGTAATTGGCCTGTAGTTACCTGGTGTTGCCCCTTTTGCTGGATTTTTCATTATTAGGTAGGTTTTCCCAGTTGTTAGCCACTTTTCAATTTCTCCTCCCTGTAGTATATTGTTGAACTGCTTGGCAATGAGTGGGTGTATAACAGTTAGATGTTTCAACAAAACCCATGCAGTTCATCTTCACCTGGTGCTGACCAATTTTTGATTTTCCTTGCTCTTTTTTCTACCATTTTTGTTGTTATTACTAGTTCTTTCATTTCAACTTCTGTTTTATTTGCATCCACCTCTTTTAACAAGCCACATCCTTGTTGTATTTCTTTGGGGTATCCCATATCTGCTTCCAGAACTGCACTGTTTCTTCCTTGTCAGGTACTGACTGATTCCTTGCAGTTTCTCCATTGATGGATTGGTAGAAACATTTCTGATTGGATTGAAATTGGAGGTTTTGCCTATAGTTTGCAATTCGAGCTTCATATCTACTGATTTTCCTGGCTATAGCTGTTATTTGTTGCTTTATTATTTCCAGTGCTTCCTTGATCTTCCTTGTTTCTAAGTGGTATTTCTTGATTAGGTATTCTTTGGTCTTCTTGTTCTTCAGCTTCTTTTCTTTCATCTGTTCTAGCTTGCTTGCATGTGATCTTAACTTGCTGATCTTATTTTCTAGTCTAACCTTCCATTTTTGTGGTGCATTGTTTGTTTGTTTTTCTTCTTTGTTGATTTTGCATCCCAGGTATTCAGTTATAACTGCAGCTGTGCTGTACATTAGTTGGTTTGTTTCTTGCAGTGAATTGGTGCTTATACTTGCTATTGCAGTATTTGCATCTTTTAATGCTTGTGCTAGCTGTTTCTTTGAAACAAGCTTCAATGCAGGCAGCCTTATTCTGTTGTTTTTGTGCTGTTCTAGATGCTCAGTTATTCTTTGTTTCAATTCTTTTATTTCTTTAGTTAGAAGGTTTTGTTCTTCCTGAGGAATAGGCGCCTGGTTTCCAAATGAGAACAGTTGTATATCTCTATGGATTCTTTCACTGCCAACTCCCCCTGGTTTGCCTCTACATTCTGAATTACTTCTGGTAAGGCTTTGATTTCTTTGCCCTGGGTAAACCTTTGCAGTTCGTCCAATTCTGTTTCTGTAAATACTTTATTTCGTGTTATAAATCGGCGTTGATCTGCTAGTCTCTGTTCTGTTATTTCTGATTCTGGATGTTGTTCTTTCCAGAACTGGTGCATTCGTTTTAGATATCCTCTTCTTGTTGGACTTGATCTGTAGTAACAGATCATTATTTCTTTGTTTTCCATCACTGTGTATCTGCGACGGGTAAACACCTTTTCTTCCAGTAGTTCTGCAGCTGCTGGCCCTGGTTGCTCAGCCAACAGTCCTGAGTCCTGTAACCCATTTTTCACCAGATATCCAGGAACTTCAATATCTAGCGCGGACCTTGTTAACCCGGGCGACATCTGAGCCGGTATGGCATTCTGAAATTTACGTCTCACCATATTTTTTATGGGAGAGACACTCTTTGTCTGACTCCTCTGATGAGACCTGTCCAGTATGGTTGAACCTCTGGCATAGCTCTCATCTTCCTCAGAGTACACAAGCCCCACAACCACGTCAAGGTAGTGCCTAAATGGGGGATATTATCGATCATCGCACAGTCAGCCAGATGTTCAGACTGGATTTGGCATTTTGTCTACCTATCGAGTCCTTACCCAGGACCTGGGATAGGCAGATGTGGATGTTTGATGGTATTACAGATATCGTCGCAGGATGGAAGCAGTTCCTAATAAGGCCGCCTTTTGCAATTGACTAATAGCGAATTTGTCAATGCCAATGGTGTTCAAGTGGTGCTCCAGTTGTTTTGGGATTGCACCCAAGGAGCCTATGACTATTGGTACTACCCTTGCTTGCTTTTGCCACAGTCTTTCTATTTCTATTTGTAGGTCTTTGTATTTTGTTATCTTCTCCAGTTCTTTCTCTTCTATTCTGCTGTCTCCAGGCACTGCCACGTCCACTATCCAGACTTTTTGTCTTTCTTATCGACAATTGTTAAGTCTGGGGTGTTATGTTGCAGGTGCTTGTCTGTTTGAATTCTGAAGTCCCAGAGCAGTTTAATTTTATCATTTTCTATGACTTTCTCTATTTTATGATCCCACCAGTTTTTGCTTACAGGCAAATGATATTTTTTGCAGATCTTCCAATGCACCATTGTTGCTACTTTGTCATGCCGCTGCTTGTAATCAGTTTGTGCAATCTTCTTGCAACAGCTTACCAAGTGGTCCACTGTTTCTTCAGCTTCTTTGCATAGGCGGCACTTACTGTCTGTTGCTGTCTTCTCAATTTTGACTTTGTATGCATTTGTCCTTAAGGCTTGGTCTTGTGCAGCCAGAATTAGTCCCTCGGTCTCTTTCTTCAATTTTCCTGCTCTTAGCCATTGCCAGGTTGTATTGTTATCTGCTTTCCCAGCTATTTTTTTCATGTATTGGCCATGTAGTGCTTTGTCTTCCCATGCCTCTATTCTGTTCTTCATTTGGTCTTTCTTGAAGGCCAGTTTGGTCTCTCCAGTAGTTAGTAAGCCTTCCTGATATACTAATTTCAGTGCATCTTCATCATTCTTCTTCAGATATTCTTCCAAAGCCATTTTTTCTTCTTCAACCATCTGATGTACTTGTAGCATTCCACGCCCACCTATTTGCCTTGGTAGATAAAGTCTATCAATGTCACTGCGTGGATGAAGGGCATGATTCATTGTCATTATTTTTCTGGTCTGCCTATCCATTGCTTTTAGTTCTGCTTGAGTCCAGTCCACTATTCCAGCTGTGTACCTAATGACTGGGATTGCCCAGGTGTTGATTGCCTTTATGGTATTTCCTCCATTGAGTTTGGACTTTAAGATCTTCTTCACTCTCTTGATGTATTCACCTCTAATCTTTTTCTTGACTTCAGTGTGCTTGATGTTGTCAGCTTGAAGGATACCCAAGTATTTGTAGTACTCTTCCTCATCCAGACTCTTAATGTTATTTTCGTGGGGCATCTTGATTCCTTCAGTTTTCATTATTTTTCCTTGTTTGATAGTAAGTGTGGCACATTTGTCCAAGCCAAACTCCATTACAATATCTTGGCTATATATACGGACAGTGTTGAGCAGCGATTCTATTTCAGATGATGTTTTTCCATACAGCTTCAGATCATCCATATAAAGGAGGTGGGATAGTCTGGCAGATGTTTTTGATGTTTGATAGCCATGTCCTGAGTTATTCAGTATTGTTGACAGAGGAAACAGTGCAATAACAAATAGTAATGGTGATAATGAATCTCCTTGAAATATTCCTCTCTTGATATTAACCTCTCCCAGCTTCTCACCATTGATCTGCAACTGTGTCTTCCATTGTGCCATCGATCTTTGCACAAATTTTCTGATGTTTCTACTGACTCCTGTTATTTCTAGGCACTTTATTATCCAATCATGTGGCAGAGAGTCAAATGCCTTTTTGTAGTCAATCCATGCCACATTCAGGTTGGTCTTCCTTCTCTTGCAGTTTTCCAAGATCATTTTGTCTATTAGGAGTTGATCTTTTGTTCCTCTGCTATTGGGGCGGTTTCCTTTCTGCTCAGGTGGAAAGAGATTGTTTTCAACTAGATGCTGTTGCACTGCATCAGCTACTACACCAGTTAGTAATTTGAAAGTTGTTGGTAAGCAGGTAATTGGCCTGTAGTTACCTGGTGTTGCCCCTTTTGCTGGATTTTTCATTATTAGGTAGGTTTTCCCAGTTGTTAGCCACTTTTCAATTTCTCCTCCTTGTAGTATATTGTTGAACTGTTTGGCAATGAGTGGGTGTATAACAGTTAGATGTTTCAACCAAAACCCATGCAGTTCATCTTCACCTGGTGCTGACCAATTTTTGATTTTCTTTGCTCTTTTTTCTACCATTTTTGTTGTTATTACTAGTTCTTTCATTTCAACTTCTGTTTTATTTGCATCCACCTCTTTTAACCAAGCCGCATCCTTGTTGTATTTCTTTGGGTTATCCCATATCTGCTTCCAGAACTGCACTGTTTCTTCCTTGTCAGGTACTGACTGATTCCTTGCAGTTTCTCCATTGATGGATTGGTAGAAACGTTTCTGATTGGATTGAAATTGGAGGTTCTGCCTATAGTTTGCAATTCGAGCTTCATATCTACTGATTTTCCTGGCTATAGCTGTTATTTGTTGCTTTATTATTTCCAGTGCTTCCTTGATCTTCCTTGTTTCTAAGTGGTATTTCTTGATTAGGTATTCTTTGGTCTTCTTGTTCTTCAGCTTCTTTTCTTTCATCTGTTCTAGCTTGCTTGCATGTGATCTTAACTTGCTGATCTTATTTTCTAGTCTAACCTTCCATTTTTCTGGTGCACTGTTTGTTTGTTTTTCTTCTTTGTTGATTTTGCATCCCAGGTATTCTGTTATAACTGCAGCTGTGCTGTACATTAGTTGGTTTGTTTCTTGCAGTGAATTGGTGCTTATACTTGATATTGCAATATTTGCATCTTTTAATGCTTGTGCTAGCTGTTTCTTTGGAACAAGCTTCAATGCAGGTAGCCTTATTCTGTTGTTTTTGTGCTGTTCTAGATGCTCAGTTATTCTTTGTTTCAATTCTTTTATTTCTTTAGTTAGAGGGTTTTGTTCTTCCTGAGGAAGAGGTGCCTGGTTTCCAAATGAGAACAGTTGTATATCTCTGCTGGATTCCTTCACTGCCAACTCCCCCTGGTTTGCCTCTACATTCTGAATTACTTCTGGTAAGGCTTTGATTTCTTTGCCCTGGGTAAACCTTTGCAGTTCGTCCAATTCTGTTTCTGTGAATACTTTATTTCGTGTTATAAATCGGCGTTGATCTGCTAGTCTCTGTTCTGTTATTTCTGATTCTGGATGTTGTTCTTTCCAGAACTGGTGCATTCGTTTTAGATATCCTCTTCTTGTTGGACTTGATCTGTAGTAACAGATCATTATTTCTTTGTTTTCCATCACTGTGTATCTGCGACGGGTAAACACCTTTTCTTCCAGTAGTTCTGCAGCTGCTGGCCCTGGTTGCTCAGCCAACAGTCCTGAGTCCTGTAACCCATTTTTCACCAGATATCCAGGAACTCCAATATCTAGTGCGGACCTTGTTAACCCGGGCGACGTCCGAGCCGGTATGGCATTCTGAAATTTACGTCTCACCATATTTTTTATGGGAGAGACACTCTTTGTCTGACTCCTCTGATTATTATTATTATTATTATTATTATTATTATTATTATTATTATTTAAATAAAATGCAAAGTTTATTTTTGGACTTAGAACAACGTGGGATTAAATTCCCTGAGTCCCAAAGGTTTTATTGGTGTTGAACAGTTTAGATAAAACCTGGGACACAGTTTCTGCAATATTTGAGTGCAAAGAAGAACAAGACTTAAAGTTTGAGGCTTTAAAGGCATGTTTGCTTAATGAAGAAAAACGCCATTTTAGAAGCAGTCACAAGGAGGAGAAATTCCTGAGGAGGGGGTCCAGACTGCAAGTCTCCAGAGGAGAAGAAACAAGCAGATCAGACCCAGACCAAATTGCAACAAAGGAGAAATTTTGCAAGCAGACAGCTGCTCGGTGGGAAAAGACTTGCTACATTTGTGGAGCCAGCACACATTTGCAAAGGAACTGTTTGCAGAGGAACTGTTTGCAGCAAATGACATTTGTGCAACCAAAAAGGACTGCTTTGCAAAAGGAACATTCTGGTGTTGCAAAAGTTTGCAATAGCAACAACAGAGACAAGTGGCTAATAGATAGTGGGGCAAGTCAAACAATTGTTAATGACTCTGAATTATTTTGCAGGTTTGTTGCAGTAGCACAAGAAGCTGTGACTTTGGCAAATGGCCAGAAAGCAAAAGTCATTGGAAGAGGCGATGTAAAAATTCCATATTTGGAATCAAAGTTTACCAATGTGGTTTGTGTACCTGAAATGGAACATAATTTGTTAAGTGTGTCTAATTTAGACAAACAAGGTTTTGACGTCATTTTTGTAAATGGGAAATGTCTCATCAAAAGGAATGGGAATATTTGTGCAGAAGGCATAAAGGAAGATAATCTATATGTATTACAGGGACAAAAGGTTCAATGTTCCCATATATTTAAGAATGTTGCAAAGCATGATTCATGTGTTCATATTCTGCATAGAAGACCTGGCCATGCAAGCTTAAAGTTTTGTAGCAAATGCAAGATTTTGCAGAAGGGCTAAATTTGAAGGGATGCAAAACATATCTGGACTGTGCAGTATGCAAAGCATCAAAGTCAAAGGCATTCCCAGTTAGTAAATGTAGCACAAGACAAACAAAAAGAGTTCTAGAGCTGGTTCATGCAGATCTGGTGGCACCTATGCAAGCCAGTTTGGGAGGAGCGAAATATGCATTGGTAATTGTTGATGATTATAGCAGGTATTTGTTTTGCTACTTGCTTAGAGATAAGACAGAGGTGCTACAACAATTCAAACAGTGGGTAAGTTTTGTAGAGAGAAGGTACAGACAACAAGTGTGTCAGTTGCAAACTGACAGAGGTACTGAATTTATGTCAACTAAATTCCAACAATAGTTGGGGCAGTTGGGGATAAGACACAGACGTATAAATCCTTACACAGCAGCAGAGAATGGTGTAGTTGAAAGAAGGAATGGTGTTTTGCAAACAGTGAAAGATTCATTATTGGAGGATTCTGGTTTGAGCAGGTCATATTGGGGAGAAGCCATATTGACTGCTAATTATATAATTAACAGGCTGTGGAATTCCTCCATTAATAATACTATATATGCCATTCTATATGGGAGAAAGCCATCACTGGCACATTTGAGAATTTTTGGAAGTATTGCATGGGTACATATTCCAAAAGCAATAAGAAGAAAGGGACAGAAAAAGGCAAGAAAGCTCAGGTTTATGGGCTATGAGCCAGGGTCAAAAGGATATCGCTTTAGTGATGGAAGTAAAAGAATTATAATTTCAAGGTCTGCTAATTTTGCAGAACAAAATTGGGACAGAATTAATGCAAATTCTGGGTATGTCTCACTTAATGACGGTGATCTTTTTAGTGACAATAACTCATCTAATGATAAAAAAGTGATTATAGAAGATGTCAATGTTCAGGGAGGAGAGGCTGAACAAGACATGAAGCCAGAAAGAATTGAGACACAGGAGCAGTTAATACCATGTAGGTCAGAGCGATGTAATAAGGGAATTCCACCTGACAGGTATTCTGTCAGCAAGGTAAAGGTTTGCAATGTGTGGTATGAGCCAAGAAGTTATAAAGAGGTGTTGGCATTACCAAAAGCTGAACAAGAATGATGGAAGGAGGCCATGGATAAAGAGATGAAATCCATGGGAGACCATGAAGTATTTAAATCAGTGACTTTGCCACAGGGAACCAAAGCTGTGGGTTGTAAGTGGGTATATAAGAAAAAGGTATTGCCAAATAATGATATACAGTATAAGGCCAGGTTAGAGGCACAAGGATTTTCACTATTAAAGAATGTATTAAGTTAATAGATCTGATGTCTCTTCCTGTCATGAAGGGAGGAGTGTTGGAATATTCATGAACAGGAAGAGTCATGTGGTAACTCAGTCAGCCAATGTGAAGAAAGTGCTACTGAGTCTGTGCACAAAGAAGAGTATTGAGTTAGGAGCTGGATTTCCAGTCTCAAAGGTTTGTCTCTGGTCTGTCTCTGCAAGAAGTCTTTGTTAAGCTATGTTGCTGTAAAGAAGAATGGTATTGTAAATATTTTTATATAAATATAAAGTTATTTTGAATCAGCTAAATGCAGTCAACTATGAGAGCTTCTGATTTATTTTTTCACCAATAGAGAAATTAAAATTCTCTAACAAGTAGATAAATAGGTACCACTTCAGTGGGAAGGTAACAGCATTCAGTACACCTTCACCATATATTCAAGTCAGCCACATGATCACAGAAGCATCTTCAGACAACATTGGCCCTTTGGCTGTGAATTGAAAGTGAACACCCCTAAAGTCAGACATAGCTGGCAGGGGAAAGCCTTACTTTTTTAAATATAATAGACTGATGATAGAGATTAGATAGATAATAGATGATAGACAGACAGATAGATAGATAATAGATAGATAGTTATAGATAATTTTATTTAGTTATTTATTAAATTTTCAGATCATACAACTCCTTGATAATCCTGAGCATCATAGAAATAAAAAGAAAACAATACATATAAAGATGGTCATAGTCAACTTGAAGAACTGTAAATCAACCACCAACCATAAGTAAAGGGGATTCCACAATCAACCTATCCCAAGGCCTGGAAGAACAGCCAGGCTTTTATAATGTCTTAAATATCATAAGCCGCACAATTGGGAGGGGATATCATTCCAGAGAGCAGATGCTGCTTCAGAGTAGATGCACTTGCTGGTCCCATAAGATGACACTCTGTGATCAGTGGGACTTGCAGTGAATCCATCCTGCTTGTTCATGTCAGACAGGCATAAACAACTGAAATTAAGGGGTCCCTCAAATAGTCAGGGCCGATGCCATGAAAAACTTTAAAGGTGGGAAGGCGGGGCCAGCTGCCAAGAAGAACGAGTGTGTTGGACAACTCTCCAGAGAGTCTACCCCCATTTCCAATTGCTTGACAGACCTTTTGGGGTCCCTGGTTTTTTGGAGGGGGACCGGGAATAACAAGGCATCCTGGGGAGTGGTTCCAGACGGCAGTCGGGACTAGCGAACTCGTTAAATGCGTTGGCAAGTCGAGCGGAGGAAGAAACCGGCTGACAATGGCCGCGAAGAAATGACAGCTGTCAGCTGGCCAAAGTATAGCGGTGGAATAGCTGGATGGAGACGTGACAACTCCAGTCAAAAGTTATTTGAGCAGTGATCCTGGACAGAAAGGATCCGGTGTAAGAGTGCTTCAGAGGATTTCAATAGAAATTTGACGATTTTAAATGCCCACAAGAGGGGAGGAGGGATTTTCCCTTGCTTCTGGAAAAGCGGCAAAAAGGAAGGTTTGGGCTTAAAAGATTTGCCTACACAGCAGATCTACTATGCTGGTTGGATTTAAGGAGGAGTCTCTTTTTTCTTTCTTTATTCCAAGGAAGGAAAGTTTAACTTTGGAAGGCAAGTTTACTTTAAGGCTCAGAGTGAATACCTGGAAGAAGTCAAGGAGGTAGACATTTTGAAATGAACAGGCAGATCATATATTAGAGATAAAGCCAAAGTAACACCTGCTGGCTAAACTGAGAATTGCTATAAGAGGGGGGAAAAGAACTAATAATAAGGGAAAGTGACAGTTTAGTGTATCCAGTCTTGTCTGTAAATGCCAAGTAGATATATGAATAGAAATTTTTGACTCTAAGTGATAACTCTGATATTCTGGAAAATATTACAAAAATTGTAAATAAGTGGGGAGGTTGGTTTGGAGAATTGAAAAAAATGTCTAGTATCCCCAATCTTACAAGGGTTGGAATAGGGAGGAAACAGACATCACAGACTACATTGTTGGAACCAAGCCCTGCCAGGCAAAGATTGCTAGAAGAAATGGCACAAAAAGATAGGGCGAACTCATTTAGAGATTTGCAACAAATGTTGCAATCAATGCAAGAGCTGATGTGCAAGAATCATGAAGATCTAAAAAAAGAAATAGGGGAAGTAAGGAATGACACAGGGGAACTTAAGGACAAAATCAAGTCCATGGATGGGAAACTTGAATCCTTCCACCAGCAGATTATGAAAAACGAACAAAAACTATCAGAAATGGAGGAAAGGATGGATAAAGAGGAGCAGAGAGTAGATGAAATGTGTGAGAGGTTAGTTCAGGCTAACAAAGAATTAGAAGTCACACTTATTTCCCTGGAACTTGAGAAGGCTGCGCATTATTTACGGTTCCAAAATGTATGTGAGATGATAGGTGAAGATCTTCCAGTAATAATGTCAGATATTCTAGCGGGGGCACTGGTATCCACCAGAGAAGAGATGGCCAGTGAGATAGATGAGACTTACAGAATTCACACGAACTATGCAAGACAGCACAATCTTCCCAGAGAAGTACACATTAGATTT
This sequence comes from Crotalus tigris, assembly GCF_016545835.1. Classification (NCBI taxonomy): domain Eukaryota; kingdom Metazoa; phylum Chordata; class Lepidosauria; order Squamata; family Viperidae; genus Crotalus; species Crotalus tigris. The sequence goes on along the minus strand of NW_024100464.1, from coordinate 2,013,660 downwards.
ATTAAGAAATCAATTAGAGACAAAATACTCTTCAGGTTCAGAGATGACTCATTGGAGTACCGAGGTAAACAGCTGATTGTACTTAAACAAATACCTAAAAGAGTGAGAGACTTGAGAAGGCCCTACCAACAAATAACTTTTAAACTGACGAGGAAAAATATTAACTTTAGATGGTTGACCCCGGAAAGGATTCTGGTTACATGGCAGGAGAAAAAGTTCTGTTTAGATTCAATAGATTAAGAATTCCTCAATAGAAGAATTCTATAGGAAAAACTTTGGCAGTGAGGAAGATTTAGTTGAAAGAGAGGTAAGAGAGGAAGGAGAGATACTAGCTCAGGCCACTGAATGTAAAGGCAAACGAGTCGAGTTTAGAGAGGATATTAATAATAGGAAAAATGAAGGGAAATATGAGGAGAATAGACCTAAAGAAATTAAAGAGGCTAGACCGATAAGATTGTTAGTGGAAAGAGGAAAGGATTTACAAACTCAAGAGTCTAGACCGACAACAGTAACCAGATCCAAACATAGATAAGGAGGGGAAAAAAGGTGTTGAATCCATATCCATCAATGTTAATGGTCTCAACTCTCCAATAAAAAGGAAAAAGTTTTTAAATAAGCTTAATAAGATGAACTTAGAAATAATTATGCTACAAGAAGTTCATATAAAAAAACAACATCAATATTTATTAATTGCCCTACATTGGGAAACATGTTTGCGGCACTTTCACAATACAAGAAAGGAGGAGTGGTAGCATATGTCAAACAGGAAATTTTGGCAAAGCAAATTTATAAAGATGAAGAGGGTTGAATTTTAATAGTGGAAGTAATTTTGAATAAAATAAAAATTCTTCTGGTGGGAATTTATGCCCAAAATGAGGGGCAGAAACAATTCTATAAAAAACTACATAACATTATCAATCAATTGGAATATGATAACATTTGTATAATGGGAGACTACAACACAATTGTGGATAGACACCTAGATTATAAATGTGGAAAGTGTAGAAAAAGAACCAGAGGAACAATACCTGATACATTCCTAAAAATGGTAGATGAGCTCAATATTCAGGATACTTGGAGAGAGGGGAATTTAGGGGAAAAAACAGTTTACATTCTACTCTGGACATCATCAATCATGGTCCAGAACTGATATGGTGTGGATGTCAGCAGACTTAAATCTAGAGGTAGAGGATATTGTAATCAATACGACTCCTGGGCTGACCATAATCCAATTAGAATTAGATGGAAAGGGCAAAAAAAAAAGATGAGGAGATGGACTCTGAAAAGAGCAATCCTAAATCATAAAGAATTTAAATTGAAATTGGAAGAACAAATGGACCTGTTTTTTAAGACAAATAAAAAGGAAGATACGAATTGCCAAAACTTATGAGATACAACCAAAGCCTATATGAGAGGCGTTGCAATTTCTTACATGGCCAGGGAACACAAAATTAAAACACAATGACAAAGATACTTAGAAGAAGAATTAAGTAGAGTTGAGGAAAATTTACAAAAGGAACCACAAAGATGTGATTTGAAACAACAGATAGACCTAATTAAACACAAGATGAATATTATTGGGAAGGAAAAATTAGGACAGCAGATAAAACGTACTAAACAAAATTTCTTCGAAAATGCCAATAAACCAGGGAGATGGCTGGCTTATAAAATTAAAAAACATAATAACAAGCAGAGGATTACTAAACTTTATAATGCAGAAGGTGATATAGCGTACCAGAATGAAGGAAAGAAATTAGTGGCATATGAGTTCTATAAGAATTTATACAAAGATGATGAATGGAGAAATAATCATGACAGTGTACAGTATTTACAATCAGCTGACCTACCGAAAGTGCCAGAAGAATTTAAAACTCTGTTGAACAAAGAGATAACACCTTCAGAACTCTTGGAGGCAATCAAGAAACAAAAAAATAATAAAGAACCTGGGCCAGATGGTATACCTGTAGAAATGTATAAAATTGCACAAGAATCTTTAAGCCCAATATTGTTGGAACTATTTAATGAGGTTTTAACACAGTGATTCTCAACCTTTCTAATGCCGTGACCCCATAATACAGTTCCCCATGTTGTGGTGACCCCCAAGTGGGTGTGGCCACCAATAAGAGGGAGTAGGACAGCTAGGGAAAAGGGAAAAAAATGGCGGACAGCATGGTTTGGTGACCCCTGGGAAATGGTCATTCGACCCCAAATGGGGTCCCGACCCACAGGTTGAGAACCACTGTTTTAACAAAAGCTAAAATACCAGCCTCATGGGAAGAAGCCTTCCTCACCTTGATTCCTAAGGAAAATTCAGACCTGGCGCATATTAAGAACTATAGACCCATTTCATTATTAAATTCAGATTATAAGATTTTTTTTTTACTTCTTTTTTTATTGAAAATTTTTATTTTTTTAAAACATACAATCATTTATAAAAATACAATAAAATTTTAAAATAGAGAAACCCCCCCCCTTACCCTCCCTCCCACCCCCAACCCCCCTCCCTTCATTTCCCAGAGCAGAATACAGGGTTAAAAAAAAAAGAAAATTATAATAATTAAGAAAAAAGAAAAAAAAGAGAAAGAAAAAAAATATCATAATTAACCTTTAACTCCATAACCTATAAAACAATTCTCTATAATATTTGATATTCATTCATAAAATAAATGAAACTTTTTAATTCCATACTTTTTCTGAATATAATCTATCCACCTTCCCCATACAGTAATATATCTTTCTTGTGTATGATCCTTTAAATAAGCAGAAATTTTTGCCATTTCTGCAAAACTAGATACTTTAAATATCCATTCTTCTAAAGTAGGCAAAGAATCTTTCTTCCAATATAAACCTACTAGTAACCTTGCTGCAGTTAATAAATTCAACATCAAAGTAGTTTCTTTTTCATTTAAGTCAACAAAAATACCAAGTAAAAATAGTTGAGGAGTAAACTTTATCTTTTTTCTAAAAATCTTTTGAATGTTCCACCAAATCATAATCCAAAAAGCCTTTACTTTTTTACAGTTCCACCAAATATGAAAGTATGTCGCATCATTATTGCCACATCTCCAACATTTGGGCTGTATGTTGGAATACATACAAGATAATTTTTTAGGATCTAAGTGCCATCTATAAAACATTTTATAAAAATTTTCTCTCAAATTTTGAGCTTGTGTAAATTTAACATTTCTTATCCAAATTGTCTCCCATAAATCCAATGAGATCGGCTCCTGTATATTCTGAGCCCATTTAATCATACAGTCTTTAACCAATTCTGTTTCCGAATCTAACTCTAATAAAACATTGTATATTCTTTTTATATGAGCCGGACCTTGATTTTTAATCTGAATAACCAATTGTCTATCTTCTAGTGTTATTCCCTCTTTCTTATCTACAGTCCATCTATCCATTATTTGTAAATATTGAAACCATGACTGTAGGATATTTTGCTGCCTTAATACATCTAGGGATTTCAAATGCCAATTCGAACCAGAACAAATTAACAATTCTTTGTACGAGATTTTATCAAAATTTGTCCCCTTAGAAGTTCCCTCAATTGCATGTCTGGGAATCCCCCAGATAGGTATTTTATAATTTAATCTATAATAATACTTCTTCCAAACACGAAGTAAGGCATTCCTCAAAATATGTGATTTAAAAGTCCGATCAACTTTCTTATTAAAAATTAAATATGCATGCCAACCGTATATTAAATCCCAACCTTCCAAAAAAAGAATATCCATATTTGTTAAATTAAGCCAATCACTTAACCAAGTTAGGGCGGCTGCATCATAATATAATTTCAAATTAGGTGCCTTAAGTCCCCCTCTTTCTCGAGCATCCTGTAATATCTTAAATTTAACCCTTGGTTTCTTCCCGGCCCATATAAAATTATTGATACCCTTTTGCCATTCCTCCAAATTTGCCTCTTTTTTAAGAATAGGTATCATCTGAAACAAAAAAAGAAACTTTGGTAGAACATTCATTTTTACAGCTGAAATTCTCCCCAACAATGACAATTGCAATTTTTTCCAATCTCTTAAATCCTTTTGGACTTTTGCCCATAGTGGTTCGTAATTGTTCTTATACAATTTTCCATTTGAAGCAGTTAGATATACTCCCAAGTATTTAACCTTTTTTACCATCTGAAAACCTGTGGCTTTAATCAAACTTTCCCTTTCTTTAACTGACATATTCTTAGATAATATCTTAGTCTTATAATTATTAACTTTAAAACCAGAAACATTCCCATACTGTGTTATAAGTTCTAATAAACCATCAATCGCCTGGTTCGGTTGTTCCAAAATTAAAACCAAATCATCCGCAAATGCCCGCAATTTATACTCATTCTTCCTTATCTTTACACCCTTAATTAACTTCGATTCCCAAATCTGAGTCAATAAAATTTCCAATGTTAAAACAAATAACAATGGGGATAATGGACATCCTTGTCTTGTCCCTTTTTGCAGATTATAAGATTTTCATGGCTATAATGGCGCAAAGACTTGAAAGATTTTTAGCAGATTTTATACATTCTGATCAAAATGGCTTTTTATCTAAAAGATGCATAAGAAATAATGTCAGGATTGTTTTGGATATATTGGAGTATTATGAAGTGCACAATGAAAAGCAAATGGGTTTAATTTTTCTTGATGCACAAAAAGCATTCGACAATGTGAAATGGGATTTTATGCTCAATCAATTGTTGTATATGGATTTTGGGGAAATTTTTTTAAATATGTTCAAATCAGTTTATTCCAAACAGGCAGCAAAAGTAGTAATTAATGGAGAAATGACCGATAGCTTTCAAATTCAAAAAGGCACGAGGCAAGGTTGTCCGTTATCACCATTGTTGTTTATACTATCTCTAGAGGTATTAATCAGAGTAATTCGGCAAGATGAACAGATTAAAAGTTTAGAGATCAAGAAAGAAACGTTTAAAACACAAGCCTTTGCAGATGATTTAGTTTTTATAATTGAAGAGCCATTACAATCAGGAACAAGATTGATGGAAATACTGAGTAAATATGGGGAAATAGCAGGTCTAAATAAAGAAAAAACTAAAATGCTCGTCAAAAATATGACTAAAATACAGAAAAATGAATTGGTTGACAGAATAGGTATTCAAATTACAAACAAAATAAGATATCTAGGGATACAATTAACTGCTAGATGTGTTACACTCAAAAGAGACAACTATGATAAGTTAATTGAACAGATTAAAAAGGATTTAGATACTTGGACCAACTTACAGCTCTCCTTTATGGGCAGAATTGCTATAATCAGTAATGTGCTACCCAAAATTTTATTTCTGTTCCAATGTATACCCATAAAATTGGATAAGAAATTTTTTTCAAAACTTTAACAAAATTATACTCAAATTTATTTGGCGAGGGAAAAGAGCAAGGATTAAATTAAAATTACTGCAGGATTCGAAAGAAAGGGGGGGGGGAACTTGGCCTCCCTGATCTGGAAAAATATTATCAGGCCATAGTATTATTATGGGTAAGGGATTGGATATTATTAAAGAACAGGAGATTATTATGTCTGGAAGGTCATGACTTACAAATAGGATGGCATGCTATGTTATGGGATCAGAAATATAAGACACACAAATATTTTTGAAGGCATTATATCAGACAAGCTCTAACTGATGTATGGGTTAAAACCTGGCAACCAAATTATACTCAAGTCCCCAGCTGGATCTCATTGTTAGAAATGCATGTACATCCAATGTTTATCCAACTAGGAAAGATTATAACATATAAAAATGTCCTAGACGAGAGAGGGGAATTGAAACCCAGGAAAATTCTTCAAGATGAAGGGATAGAATTAGAATGGTGGGCATACCTTCAGTTATAGATGAGATACTGGAAAGATAAAATAGAGTTTGGCATAAAATTAGAACCGATGGGGCTGGATAAAATACTATTAGGTACTGAGGATAAAATGATTAACAAACTATATCATTATTTGTAAGATCAGGCAATGTATGAGGAACAGGTAAAAGAGACCATGTTAACGTGGAGCAGGGATTTTGATCTCAACTTTGATCTGCACATCTGGCAAGAATTATGGGTAAGAAACAGGAAGCTCACTCTGGCCACCTCCTGCAAAGAAAATCTCTACAAAATGTTCTACAGATGGCATCTCCCACCCACAAGATTAGCTAAGATGGGTCCAAATGTTTCTTCCAAATGCTGGATATGTAAATTGGCAATAGGGACATACTACCATATGTGGTGGGAGTGCCCACGAGCCCGTGACTTTTGGAATAAGATAAAAAAATGGCTGGAAGAAATATTAACATTAGTGGTAGAGTTAAAACCAGAACTCTTCTTACTAGGCATAACCACACAGAAATACGACAAAGGGGTATTTTATGTGATGTTACACATTCTCACGGCTGCTAGACTGGCGTATGCTCAAAACTGGGGGAATAAAGGAATCCCAACAGAAGAAGAGACTTTATATAAAATTTTATCGTGTGCTGAAATGGATAGGCTCACAATGGAAATGAAGGATAAGACAGAATCAGATTACTTTGAAATCTGGGACAAATTTTATTACTGGTGTGAAACAAGGAGAACTGCTCGGGTTTTAAGTTAGTGTTAAGATAGAAATATATATCACTGTATGTATAACTGTATTGTATAGGAGAATATGTTTATATAGAGTTCAAGAATTATATGTATTAAGAGGAACAAATTGTTAGTAGTATTTACTCTGGAATGTCACGTTATGTCCATCTTTGTTTTATCTGTATTATAAATAAAAAACTTTTTAAAAAAGAAAAACTTTAAAGGTGTTAGCCAGCACCTTGAATTGGACTCAGGAGCCACCTGGTAACTTGTGCAGTGTTACATATACACCCATATGTGGTGTATGATCACTCATTTTCGCAACGAATTCTTAGCCCATTGAAGCACTTTGATCTCACAGCCCCTTTCTACCTGAGACTTACATATTTTGTAGATGTTTCTAGTGCATACAGCACAGGACACATAGTCCTGTCAAGAGCTAAAGTTCTGATGCAATGCACATTTGCTCTCTTATATACTCACATGCCAGGTCTGGTCTTGATCAAAGAATAAGTGAGCTTCAGATTTCTTTCATATCCCAATCCTTGCTTGGATGATTCACAAGTCTGATAGCTATGGATGATATCGGTCGGTGGGGGTGTTGTGGGAGGGTGTCTGTGTGCTCAGTACCCAGCTGCCTTTTGAAATCCTCTGATGAGATTTCTCCTTGGATCCCTAATGACATAATTCCTTCGTACCTAGCCCCAGAAGAGCTTTTTGGATAAGATTCCTGGTTTTTGTCTTTTTTGCATATGTACCTCCTCTATTTTTGGTGTACAGCAACTTCAATCTAGTCTCGCATCCCCACACATCCAAGTTTCATGTACTAACAACAGCATGCAAAGCAGTGTATGCATAAGGACATAATGCAATGCCCTGATTACTATCCACAACACTACATTCTGAACCAGATGGTTTTCAAGAGCAACCATGTGTGCAGTGCATTATGGTAATCCAATTATGAGGTGACCCCACCCTGAGTATCCAAAGGGCCTTCTGATCCAGAAAAGGTGCAACTGGCATATTAGCTGTACTTAAGTAAGGGCCTCTTGGCCACATCTGTCACCTGCTGTTCAAGCAGGGACTAAGAGTCCCAGATTGCACACAAATCTTAAAAGGGGAAGTGCAACTTCATTGAGAGTCAAGAGTGGAATATCCAGAGATCCTTGCCATGGCCAACTTGCCACCACCAACTCATCATAGGACAATTTGCCACTGTCAACTCACAGTGGAACAACTCTCTGCAGGAAAAGAGTCACACTAATATTAAAGAAATGGTGCAATAAAATCATTAAAGAAAGGATGCAAAAGGGCCTCTGGTTAAGCGTCATGTTGTGATGGGTGCAGGAAGATGGGGCTCCATCTTCCACATTCGATTTTGCCCTGCTGGGGGCCCTAAAAAGGGTCAAAAGTTGCCCCAGAGAGGCAACGAAGGAGAGGACCTTCATTGATCATGGAGGGGTGGCGACTCCTCTGTTTGATCCGAGGAAGCCCTCCAAACCAGCAAGGGAAAGACTGGCTACACTTCTGTGGCCAGTCAGAAGCTGCTGACAACCAAAGAAAATAAGCACAAAAGAGCAACTTTTGAGCAACGTGGATAGAACTGGGTGAGACTATATGCTTTCTTTATGATTTTTCCTGGAAAAAACTGCCCAAACCAAAGAATCCTCCCTGATGAAAGAGGAAAGGAAAATTTCCACCCAATTCCCTCAGGAAAAGAAAAGCGGCAAACTGCCTTCCGGTTTGCCATCGTGGCGCTGGCGGATGCATGGAGACAAGCTCCGTCTTCAGAGTCCGGTTTCATCCCACTAGGGGACCCTGGAAAGGGTTGAAAGTCGCCCTGTAGGGGCGACGAGCAAGGAGAAGACACCCACTCAATCACGGAAGGGTGTCAGCCCTGCCGCTTGAACTGGGGCAGCTCTCCAAACTGGCAGGGAAAAGACTGGCCATAGCAATATGGCTCATCATTAAGCTGCTGACAACCGAACTCAAAACTACAACCAAGCACCTTTAAAGCAATGCGGATCAAACTGGGTGAGATCTGGGACTTTCGGTTTGTCGATGGGCCACCATGGATGTCTGGAAGGTGAGCTCCATCTTCCTTGTCCAGTTTCGCTTCGCTGGGGGATCCTGGAAAGGGTCAAAAGTCACCCTGTAGGGGTGACCAGCAAGGAGGGGATCCCCCTTGATCGCAGGAGGGTGGTAGCCCTTCTGCTCGATCTAGGGCAGCACTCCAAACCAGCAGACAAAAGACTGGCCACAGCAATAAGGCTTGTCATTAGGCTGCAGACAGTCAAAGTCACACTTACCATCAGACAATTATAAAGCAGCACGGATGAGACTGGGTGAGATCTACCTCTCTTAAATCCTAACTATCTTTTTTACCTGCATAAGCTGCTTAAAGTACTTTCCTCCCTGTGGAGACAGAAAGGAGATTTTATTCCTCCTTCAAGAAACAGCAGCAACTGACTATCCAGGGGAGTTTAAAATGTTGCAAAACAACTTGATCCTAATTGGAATTTTATTTTTAAAAAATTGTGGACTAAAAGATTTTCTATTCTTACTGAAGATCTGGGTTTTTACTTATAAAAAAGAAGCAAAACTGAAAAGACTATAAAAACATTGGACTTAAAAGAAAACTTTAAATGGTAGGGGTGACATCTTGTGGCTAAACCTGATATTACAACGTTATTGCTTGAAAGAGACTTAGCCAGTAGCCCAGACAATAGATAAGACTTTTGTAACCTTGAGTCATCAGCTATGAGAAGCTCAGCTGTGTTCCATACTCAGTGACATTTTTTTTTTTTTGCATTCTCTGATTGTAAAGCTTTTAATCTAATACACTACTAAGAGAATATGGATGAAGATCAGGAATAAATTCTCTTTATGTTGAAAGCAATTCATCAAACTATTCTTACAGCTACTGATGAAATAAGAGGTTACAGAAAAGAACAAGATGGCAGCCCAGATATACGAACTCAAACTTTGATTACAACTAAAAATCAATTACACAGAATATAACAGAAAAAGTGGAACAATTAAATATTATGACAGAAGATTCAACTGACCAACAAATATAGTCAATGGAAAACCCAGAAAAGGGACTGACAATATGGAAAAGGGAAAAGACTTTCTACATAAATCAGAAGAAACCTGAGGATCAAGAAGAACAGACTGAAGAGAAGATAAACGGTTCAGGACAACTACATCGAGATAGAAAAATAGAGAGATGATTTGTTAGTCCTCTCAAAAAAGAAATGGTGACCGGATGTTTTTTTTCTATGTCAAACAATATACATAACAACACAGGGAGATTTATTTAATGACTCAAAAGCATGGACATGGAAGACGATTTGGCAAAGAAAGAAAGCTAGAATGAGACTGAAGAAAATTGGGGTTTTGACTTATTAATAAGAATGAAAATATAATATACTCAAATAGATAAGATGTGTATTTTGAATATTAGATATTGGACCCACCCCACTTTGCATCTTAAGAAGACAGAACTCTTGGAATCTTTCTTCCAATAGGCATCTTTATTAAGAGAAACTGGTTGCAGGCATTCTAGACAGGACGTGGGGTCCAAGTTCTCCCATTCAAGATTTTAAGGGTTTCCCCAGTAGCCCCACCCCATCTTCCCCTTCTTCCAGCGACAGTCCCAGGCATTACATTCCCACCCCCTTTCTCTCACTGCCGACAGGAGGTAGACTTCAGAGAGGAGTACATGAAAGGTAATAGCCCTATTGTTATGGTTAGTCCCTTTGGTGGTATCCACATCCAGTCTCTTTGAAGTATACTGAAGGAAGTGAGGGGCCATAAAGCCCCTTTGTTCACCACCTTCCCTTCATCGTATGACAGAATCCAGAGAAGGCAGGAATGGGGTTTTCCATAGTTGATAACTAGAGATGAAATATAATTGGATTCTGACAGAAAACTTTGGTCATTTAAAACTTGGAAGTATAAATATTAACAGTTAAATTTGAACATTGATTTACTCATAAAGGTTAAATATAAAGGTAATTAAGATATATATGAGCTAAAATGTATCGATGGATGTAATAAATATGTTCTTAGCGGTAATAATAAAAATTACTAGCTTAAATATGAAATAGTAGATATTAAGAGAAAAAGAGAGGAAGCATTAAATGTTGAAATAAGAGAAATTTTGGTTACTAAATTTAAGATATTTGGAAATTACCAGAAAATGAGAATATTATATTGTATTATTAATTAGTTGATGTAAGATGGTGAGAATTCAAATAGATAAGACATGTATCCTGAACATTAGATCTTGTGATAAATTGTGATAAAGGGAATTGGGGAAATTATAAATATTAAACATTAAATTTAAATATTAATGGGAAACTAAAAATTGGGAAAAACTAATCAGGACATTGATAGTCTAAAAAGATTGAATGCTAAAATAACTAGGATATGTATAAATTAAAAATTATTGATAAATGTAAGAAAGTTATTTTTATTTAATCAATATAATAAGAATTGTATTAATTTAAATATGAGACAATAAATATCAAGGGAAAAGAGAGGAAGTATTTAATGTAATAGTTTGAAATCTGTACTAAAGATATTTATATGTTATTGAATTATTGACCAACTCAGCCGCCACATTGCTTTTCAAATATTTAAATGCAAAACTAGAAAAATCAATAACATTTTCTAAAAAAAAGAAACTGGGTGAGATCTGATCTTCTCTTTTCCCCTGAACTATTCAGGGGAAAAGAGCAATTATAAGAACAATTCTAATTTAATTGGATGCATATACCATTGAAATTTGGGAACTAAAAGTTTTCCTATTCTTACTGGAGATACTGTTTTTTATTTAAAAAGAAAAGAAATAAACCTTGAAGAACTATTATTAAAATTCGGGACTTAAAAAGTTTTAAATGGCATTGGTGACATCTTGTGGCAAAATATGGTATTACAATTTGTTATTGACTAAAAGAGACTTGGCTTGAAGCCAAGAACTTAGAAAAACTCTCTCGACCTTGACAGATACCACCTGTGAGAAACACAGCTTTAAAGAAGGTACTGCAAGACTGTTTATCTGGCCTGTTTGAACTATGAAGATAAATCTTTATTGACTTTCAGAATTATATGTGGGAAATTTTTTTCCTATTTCTTTACATGAGAAGTCTTTGTTACTACATGAGATGATGGAATACTTTGGACTATAAATTCTTACCTGCCAAACAACTTCCACTATAAGACTATCTGTAATATGTGAAATAGATGTCACACATCTAGCTACAAAAACTTATTTTTAACATTTGATTTTAAAATCCTTAACTTAATACATTATCAATAGAATGTGGATGAAGATCAGGAAAAAATCCTTTCTGTGTTGAAATCAATACATGAAACCACTCTTTCAGCATGTAACAAAATAATAGGGAACATAAAGGAACAAGATGCCAGCTTAGATATACAAACCCAGATTTTGACTACAACCAAAGACCCAACAATGCAGAAAGCAACAGGAGAAATGGAACAACTAAATATTGAGACAGAGGACCCAACTGACCAATAGATCCAGCCAACAAGGAAATTAGAAAAGAGAGTGACAACATAGAAAATGGAAAAGATTTTTTTCATAAATCAGAAGAAACTTGAGGAAAACAAAGAAGAACAGACTGAACAGAAGATAAACTTATCAGGGCAACTGTGGGAAACTGGAATAATGGGGAGGCAATCAAAGAAATATAATGGGGCTAGTTTTTCCAAAAAAATTGTAATTAAATGGTTTTACTTAAATAATACACACAATAATAGAGGGAGAACTGTTTGATGAATTAAAAGTACTGACATGGATGGTTAGCTGGCAAAGGAAAAAAGCCAGAGAAAGGCTGAAAGAAACTAGGGTTTTGATTTATTAGGGGGGATTTTATACTACTGATTAGAGGGATGAAGATGTTTGAATATAGATAATTTTTTTTAAAAAATAAAGTAATATTATAACTGAATAAGTAAGATGTATGATAAGATTAATAGATTTTTGGTTTAATATGGTGGGAAAAAAGATAATTTTTAGAAAATAGAATAAGATTATATGGAAATAGATAAGATGTATACTTAAAATATTAGATTTTGTTATAAAAGGGGAAAATGTAGAAGTTGAGATAAGGGAAACTCTAGTCACCTAAAGCTTAGAAATTATAACATACCAAATGTTAAGTTGAATATTGAGGGGGAAATTAAAACCTGGGGAAAAAGCTACAACAGAACATTGATGTATATAAGATTGAATGTAAACACAATTAAGATATGTATGTTCAAAATTATTGATAAATATAACAAAGATGGTTTTACTTAGTTGATAATAATAAGAATTATATTAATTCAATATGAGATAGTAGATATTAAGGGGGAAAAAAGAACTGGTGGGAAAATTAGATATACAGATTGTAAAGAAGGTAAAATATTTAGGGATCCACCTGACAGCAAGATGCACAACAATTAAAGAGGATAATTATCATAAATTGAAAAGACAAATTGAAGTAGATTTGGATAAATGGAAAAATGTACAACTATCATTAATGGGAAGGATTGCGATAATCAAAATGAATATATTACCACGATTATTGTTCTTGTTTACAACAATACCAATAAGATTAGAAAAGAAATATTTTGAAGGGCTTAATAAAATAATCTTGAAATATATTTGGCAGGGAAAAAAGGCAAGAATTAAACTAAAAATGTTACAAGATACAAGATTGAGAGGTGGGTTTGGTCTACCTAATTGGGAATTGTACTATCAGGCTGCAGCATTATCATGGATGAGAGAATGGATCTTACTGAGGAATACAAGATTATTGACATTAGAGGGACATGATTTACAGTTGGGATGGCATGCTTTCATATGGTATGAAAAAAACAGAATACATAACTATTTCCAGAGACACTATATAAGGAATTCTTTATTTGTTGTCTGGGAGAAAGTAAAGAGAAATTATTATATGAAGATTCCAAATTGGCTCTCAACTATGGAAGCGTTAATACACCCCAATATGTTTAACATGGGAAACATTATAAGATATAAAGACTTATTAACAGATATGGGGGAGTTGAAAACCAAACAACAATTAGAGGAACAAGAAATAAAGATGGATTGGTACATGAGAATGCAAATACAATCTAGATATGAAAAAGATGTTAAAATTGGTGGTGTTAATTTGGGGACAACAGAGTTAGATGAAATGCTCACAGGAACGGAAGAAAAATGGATTTTAAAAATGTACAGTTATTTACTACATATGGAGTTAGAGAAGGAACAAGTGAAAGAGACAATGATAAAATGGGCAAGGAATTTTGGATACACAATTGAATTAGATAGATGGCAGCAATTATGGGAAAGAAACTATAAATTGACAATGGCGACTGCGTATAAAGAAAATATGTACAAAATGTTTTACGGATGGCACATGTTTCCTGAAAGATTAGCTAAAATGTTTAAGGACAGGTCTATGAAATGTTGGAAATGTCATCAGATACCAGGTTCCTTCTATCATATGTGGTGGACGTGTGTAGAAGCTAAAACTTATTGGAATATAATTAGAACATGGATAGAAAAGATGATACAACAACGGATAGAACTAAGACCAGAAATATTCCTGTTGGGCATTCTACCAGAGAAATACAATAAAGAAAAAAGATATTTAATTATTCATGTAATTACAGCAGCCAGGATTGTGTTTGCACAAAATTGGAAAGCACTGAAAGCCCCCCCAGAGGGAGAGGTGATTGGGAAAATATTGGAATGTGCAGAAATGAATAGATTAACAATGACAATTAAAGATAAGACAGAGTCAGACTACTATGAAATTTGGGGAACTTTTTATGATTGGCTGAAAAGAGAATACAGTTAAAAGATAGTTAACATCAATTTAGATGGAAGAAGAAGGAGCAGATAAGGAGGGAGACTCAGGCGACACAGTATTGAATAACTGCAGGCTGTATAAAAGTTTATAGAAGTATATACCGAGAAGGTTAGATAAATAGAAGTATTAATCTTATTGTATATAATACAGATAGGGAAATTTGGAGAGAGGAGTTGCTCGGACATTACCCCTGAATTGTATCTGAAGACGGATGAAGAAAGGAGAGGAGAGAGAAAAGAGTAAAGGAGGGGAGAAGGAAGTAGGAAGGTTGGAGGAAGAGGAAAGGGGAGGAGAGTGGTGAAGGAGAGGAGAGGAAGAAGAGAGAAGTAGGGAAGAGAAGGGAGAAAGAAGGTAAAGAAGAAGGAGTGTGGATACGGTGAAAGGGGAAATGGGCGAGCAACACCAAAGTTATGTGTATGTATTTATTTCATTTTGTTAAAAGTATCTGTATGTGAGTGTGGAGGGAATGTATGTTAATATCTGATAAGTATTACGGTATATGTATGGGGGAGAGTTTGGAAAAATAAAAAATTATTTAAAAAAAAGCTACAACAGGACATTGATGTATATAAGATTGAATGTAAACACAATTAAGATATGTCTGTTCAAAATTATTGATAAATATAACAAAGATGGTTTTACTTAGTTGATAATAATAAGAATTATATTAATTCAATATGAGATAGTAGATATTAAGGGAAAAAGAGAGAAAATATCTGATGTTGTAACTTGAGATTTATGCTAAAGATTTATGTATGTTATTGAATAATTGATTACCCAGTCATCATGCTGCTTTTTAAATACTTAATTGTAAAATTAGAAAATTAATAAAATAATAAAATTTTCTTTTTTCTTTATGAAAAAAGAAAAGCAGCAAATTAATTGCTTGGGGAAAAACAGAGAAAACCAGAAGATTAATTTGGAACCAATTCAGATATATAGCTTTGAAATTTGGGGACTAAAAGTATTTTTGAGACTTTTTTTAGAAAAGAGACTTGAAAAGTTTGTAATATAAATTTGGATTTAAAAAGCTGGAAGACAGGGTTAATGACATCTAGTGGAAAACTACGGCACTACAATTTATTATTAAAGGAACTTGGCTTGAAGCCCAGACTCAGATAAGAGTTTGGTTGTCCTTGGAAACTTTCAGTTTTGAAGACTGCAGCTGGGAAAAGAGAGGAAAAAACCTCTTGAGCTGTTTCTTTGTTGTTCCTGGAAACTTTCACTTTTGCAGACTGCAGCTGGGAAAAAGGGAAAAAAACTCTTGGGCTGCTTATCTGTGTTGGGGACCCTATTGGACTATAAAGACTACATACAAAAACGAGTGTTCCATACTTAACCTTAAATGGTAAAAAATAATCTTTAACACCTGTCTCCAAAGCTCCCAGTTTGATATACCAACAAGAAAATGTTAATGAATCTCAGAAAGAAATTCTTTCTACGTTGAAATCAATCCAACAGACAATTGTTTTATTTTATGATGAGACTAAAAATAACACAAATGAGATAAAAGAACAATTTTCTAATTTAAACTTACAAATCCAGACAATGACTACAAAGAAGGAACTAGTAACCCAAAAAACAGAAGGAAAATTAGAAGAAATGGATCCAAAGATGGAATTAACAGACAGATACAGACAAATGAAAAATTAGAAGATGCAGTGGTAACACTGGAAATGGAAAAGATATCTTACTTGTCAAGATCTCAGAACACATTTGAGGATAAGGAAAAGAGCTGATCAAACGGATGATAAAGCTGTTAGGAGAAATGCTGAATATTGACAAACAAGAAATGAAAAGAAAAACTGAAGGAGAAAGATGGAGGCTGTTTAATGAATATAAATGGGCTTAGCCTTCTTCCAAAAATACATCAATCAAATTCTCTTCCTCATTCCAAACAATATATACAAAAACAGAGGAAGAATTAATTAATGATTCAAATGTACTGACTTGGAAAGTTATTTGGCAAAGAAAGAAAGCTAGAGTAAGACTGAAGAAAATAGAGGTTTTGACTTATTATTATACTATTAAACAGATGTTTGAATATGGTTAAGAAAATAGATAACTGTTAGAAATAAAAGTATTATTATAATTAGAAGGATAGGATTTGTAACTAGAATTTTATATTTTGTTATGAGATGGGAAATATGAAAATTCTAAAAGGTTTGAATAAGGAAAGCCTTTGGTTACCCAAATATAATTTATTATGAGAAAATTATAAGTGATAGAGATACCTTGAACATTGAAGGGAAATTAAAATGGGAAGTGGGAAAAACAGGATATTGATTGAACAAATGGATTTTAAGTGCAAATACAATTGAGATATGTTTTGGCTAGAAAAGATATTATAAACTGACACTATCGATATTATGTACAATACCAGAAAAATGTGATGAAGATGTCTATATTTAATTGTATATGTATTAACACTAACAAGAATTGTATTTGCCCAGTGTGGAAAAATGCATACCACCGGAAGAAGAGAGGATCAAGGAAGCACTGGATGGTGTAATATTGAAACTAGACTGAGAAAGTTAATATGTACTACTGAATTACTAATGGACCCAGACAACATGTTGTTTATTAAGTACTTATGATTGTAAAATTAGAAAATTAATAAAATATTTTTTTAAAAAAAGAACGTATGTAAAAGGAGGGTCAGAATGAAATGCGAATGACAAAAATTAAAATATTTTTAATTTATTTTAAATAATTGAATTGTTAAATTGTCCTGTGGCAAGTTGTCCCACAGCAAGTTGGCTATAGCAAGTTGTCCCATTCCATCCAGGTAGAGGGGGCCAAATAAACACAGCACTTGGTTTAGTTAAACACCAACCTCATCTACATCTCCTTGTCCAGACCCACACAGTCTCTTTTTTTAAATAATAATTTTATTAAAAATTACATTTACAAAAATAAAAAGTAATACAAACTAAAAAAGAATAAAAGAAAAATAGAACAAAATAAAGACACAGAAAAGAAAAATAAGAATATAGTAAAGAAAATATATATGTAAAGAAATGACTTCTTCCTTAATTACAAATATAAACAATTTCAGCAACTTATCATCTTCTCTTACAATAATTGATCTCTTCCATTATCCCAGCTCTTATCTATGAATAAATCCTTAAATGTTGTCATTTCAGTCCTCTTGTCAGCAAGAAGTTCATTAGTGGCTGCTACTCACACTGCCACTCCCCCTACCTCCGATTCTCATGACAGATCTGCAAGGCCCCAAAACTTGCAGAGCAGCCTCAATACTTTTTAAAAAAAAATCTTACATTGCACACTGTCCCCCCACAGCCCCCATGATTGCCCATCGCATGCTGACCCCACAGCACCATGGCTTCTGCTTGCCGCCCAATTGGCTGGAGGCTATTTGTCCCATGCAGCCAAAGGCCTAGAACAAAGGGTGTCTGGGTGAAAGGGCTGGGATGAAGGGTGAGGGATGAAGAACCAATGTCATGGAGAATGGCCAGGGGAGGGCAGCAAAAGAGGAAATCTGGCTGTAAATGGGCTGAGGTGAGTGGCTGGGGATGAAGAAGGCACGGCCAAGGGTCTGTGCCTAAACATTCCATTCCACTCCTGGCTGCTTCAAGTAGCCAGGGGTAGGGGTGGAGAGTAGAGTACAGTTAATCCCCGAGACACAAGCATTCACTTAACACACATTCGAAGTTACGTGATCAGCGCCCCCTAGTGTTTATGAGCAAATCCCAAAATTATGACTATTGCAGCATCACAGCAGTCATTCGTCCTTACAAGTGACCACAGAGGCTCTGCAATATTCACCCTATTCCTCTCCCCGCTCACCACAACTGCTCCCCCCTCCCTTCCTGCCACACTGAACTCACTTACCTTGCAAAATCTGTCTCCTCTCTGCTGTGGTTTCTTTCTCTTTGAGGGAGAGGAGAGTCAACTTGGAAATGCTTTTTGCACTGACAATGGAAGCTCCTGGATGCCATAATATCACGCGAGTTCAAACACAAATTCTCTGCAAAAGAGATTATGGCCCCTGAAACCTTCCATTCTTGTGGGGGGGGAGTGTTTGCTTTGTTTGCACGCCTATGGGCACAGCGTGGAATCAGAGTCGGCCAGGTGCAGGAACAAATGCCGTCTGTGGCCTGGGTGCACTACTCGCTCATGTGCACCAGCCTTGGTTTGAGGGCAGGAACAAGACCAGGTCCCTTACACCTACATCCAAGCCAGCAGCAGCAGCAACCATCTGAGCAGCCATATCCCCCTTCTCAGCCAGTCAGCCACCCTGCCTGACCTAGTCCTTGCTGGCTGGCACAAATCCTCACCAGTCTTCTCTTCCTCCTCATCGTCCTCACTCACTGAGCAGAACAGCTTGAGTTTCTCTGCTCTGAGTGAAAGGAAATGGAGGCGCAGAGCAGGATTGCTCTCAACAAGGCTGTCTGACATTTTTCCCCTTTTCTTTGGCCACGCCCCTGGCACCCGGTGATATATAAGTGGTTGGGGGTCACCACAACATGGGGAACTGTATTATGGGGTCACGGCATTAGAAAGGTTGAGAACCACTGCTCTAGCAGCTGTTTGACTTATATTTATATGGACCGCCACTAGGTGGCGGCCAATCAATTTAAAGTACTCATTCCCGCCTTAAAAAAGGCTTAAAGTTATACAGACAGTCTATAATATCAAATAGAATAAACAGCTAACCATTTTTCTAATGGACCTTATGAAATGCTTAATACATAACATCCCTTCCCCCCAGATCAATACATATCCAAAAATTGTATATAGTCATATACAATTAGTCAGTAGGCGGCTTCTGCGATCGTTCTGATTGCCGTTTCTGCCGGAAGTTCCTGGTCTACCCTTGGTTGGCTGGATAGACCAGAGTCTTTTTGACAGCTCAGGTCAGGTAGACCAGTTTCTGTTTGCCTTGTCTGGCTGGGTAGACCGGTCTCTGTTTGCCTTGTCTGGCTGGGTTGACCAGTCTCTGTTCGTCTTTTCTGGCCAGGTAGACTGGTCTCCTTTCGGCAGGTCTGTTCGGATAGACTGTACACCAGTCTGTGAGCAGAGCAGTTCCTGAAGGGCTGGGAAATAAGTCCTCCAGCATACTCTGATCTGCGGGCACAGTTACTTTGGTCGGTAGTGACTCAATCATGACTGAGTCATCCAGCATGTCTCCGTGAGTCGCGTAGGACTCTGGCAGCTCAGATGTGCCACAGCTGTCAGGCAGCCCTCAGCTCTCCTCTTGGTCGGCGGTGAGGGTTTGGTTCACCTGCCACTGATGCAGCTGATCGATGTGGCAGTGCAAAACGCGCCCATCTTCCAGGACCACTTTGTAAGAGAGTGATCCTGACACCTTACAAACCACAGCTACCACCCACAGTGCTCCTTGACTGTAGTTTTTTGTCCAAACCAGGTCACCGACTTGCAAATTCCTTGGGGGCTTGGGCTGCGCTGTCTCTGTTGCAACTCTGTCTGGATGGAGACGGTCTAGCTTCTTGGTTAGCCGACATCCCCATCTCAGCTCCGCTGAGCTATGACCCATTGATGTGCAGGGAGTTGTGTCAAGAAGTCTGCCAACCTGTGATGCCAATCGCCCTTTGTTATTCTTTTAAGTGCTTCTTTGGTCATCCTGACCATCCTTTTTGCTTGACCATTAGAGGCTGGGTGAAACGGGGCAGAAGTGGCATGTCTAATCATATTAGACCTTAGAAATGACTGAAAATCTGCAGCAGTAAATTGTGCCCCATTGTCTGATATGATTACATCGGGTAAGCCGTGTGTGGCAAAGATTCTGCGCAGTTCCTGGATGGTCCTGGCAGTAGTCATAGAAGGGACAGGTGCTACCTCAAGCCACTTTGAGTGACTGTCCACTACAATGAGGAACACCTGTCCTTGGAAGGGTCCTGCGTAGTCTATGTGAATCCTAGACCATGGAGTTTGCGTAGTTTCCCAGCGATGTACTGGGGCTTGAGGCATTTCAGGACTGGACTGTTGGCATCCTTTAACTTGAGCCTAAATATCCTTATTCAACCCTGGCCACCACAGGTAGTTTCTCGCGAGTGCCTTCATCCTGACTATTCAAGGATGACTCTCATGCAGAGATTCTAAGACTCTTTCCCTTAGGACTACAATCCTACTTCCCCATCAAATACATCCCTTCTGTGCAGACAGCTCATCCTGTCTTCTAATAAAGCTCTGAAACTCTGTCCCAGGACTGGTTCCTGGCCACCCCCTCAGCACCCAGTTCAAAACTCAGCTGAGAGTTTTGTTGGAGGCTGTCTCAGCAGCCATATCCCCAGTGTGAAGGGGAGATTCAGGCAAATCCTGAATTGACAGAATGCATGCAGCAGTTGTGGGGTCTGGTTCTAGATTAGGCAGGAGCAGTCTGCTGAGTGCATCAGGATGACCTATTTCCTTACCAGGCTTATGGACTAGCCTGTAATTGTAGGCTGCCATAAAGATTGACCACCTCAGCATCCTTGGAGACAGGATCTGAGGAGTTTGCTTGTCTGCAGTAAACAGACCTAGAAGAAGCTTGTGGTCTGTAAAGACCATAAATGGGTGACCATAAAGGAAATCATATAATTTCTTTATTCCTGCAACTATGGCTAAAGCTTCCTTATCAATCTGAGCATAATTTCTTTCCACGGGGGAAAGTGTCCTTGAATAATAAGCTATGGGAGCTTGTTGCCCATTTGCCATTATATGGCTCAAAACTGCTCCTATCCTGTATGATGACGCATCACATGCAATACTGATAGGCAGTTTTTCATTAAAGTGTGTTAACTCAAGAGTCTGACGACAGCAGTGATTTGACTGCTTTGAAACTGTTTTTGTGGGCCCTAGTCCACTGCCATGGTGCCCTTTTATCTAAGAGCCTGTGTAGAGGCTCTGCTAATGCAGCCTTGTGAGGAAGAAAGACATGATAAAAGTTAAGTAATTCCAGAAATTCCTGCAGCTGTCCCTTTGACTTTGGTCTGGGAGCCTGCAAAATAGCCTTGAGCTTTGAATCAGCTGGGTGTATTTATTTAATTATTTATTTATTTATGAGACTTATATATCGCTTTAAGTGCAAGCACTCTCTAAGCGGTGTACACCAGTAAGCAATGTATATATATATTTACATTGCCCCCAACAATCTGGGTCCTCATTTTACCTACCCCGGAAGGATGGAAGGCTGAGTCAACCTTGATCTGGTGAGATTTGAACTACTGACCTGCTGAACACAGTCAGCTAAAGTGGCCTGTAGTACTGCACTCTAACTGCTGCGCCACCTCTGGCAGCGTCAATCTGGAACCCGAGGAACTCTGTGGAATTGACTCCTATTTGACATTTTTCTCTTTTGAGCTTCAGCCCCGCTTCACAGAAGTGCTGAAGAACAGCCCTTAAATGTTCTGCAAGTATCTCTGCAGACTCCCTAGCAATTAAAACATCATTGAAATAATAAATAAAGAACCTTGAATGCCCCTCTATGGGTTACTATTGTTTGAGCCTCAGAGAAGGCGTCATCCACAGGCAGTTGCTGATAAGCCTGTACCAGGCCCAGCTTTGCAAATAAGCGACCTCCTTGTAAGGATGCCAGAAGGTGGCTAACTATAGATACCGGATACGCATGCTGCTGCAGTGCCTTATTAATAGTGCACTTATAATAAACACAGATGCGCACCTCTCCATTAGGCTTGACTGGTGTAACTATGGGGATTTTCCACACACAGCTGTCAATGGGTTGCAATACTTCCTGTTGAATGAGCTTATCTAACTCTGCATCAATCTTGGGCTTAAGGGCAAAAGCACTCTACAATGCTTTACTCTGATTGGGGCTATGGTTGGATCAAGGTGGAGAGCAATTGGTGCTCCTTTGTACTTCCCTAAATTGGGACTGAATACATCCACAAACTCCTGGCAGAGAGCTGCCAAATCCGCTTTTTGGGTTCTGTTTATGCCAGTCACATGGATGCCCAGGGCATCAAACTAGTCTAAGCCGATCAGGCTTGTTCACTGGCCTTTCACCACCACGATGTTGAGGGGACCCTCAAACTCTTTGAACTTTACTTTTAGCATGGCTTCACCTTTAACCACTACAAGGGCATTTTGAAAATCTGTCAAGATTAAATCTGACGGCTTGAGTCTGACTCGTTTCCCGCCATGTCTGCAGATGTAGTTAAAGGTCCTGTAAGACATTATTATTATTATTTTGAAACACATTTTATTGGTTTTTTAGTTCTTAAGACAAAGTGCTCAGGACACACCATGGTGTTGGGGTAATCAAACATTCAAAAATATAACCATATATAAATAACTCAACTCAATACAATCAATGTCCTCTCTCTATTTCCCTTAAATAGCATAATACATTTAAGATGTTCCATTTCTAATTTATATTTCTATAACTGCTAAACCTGTTTTAAAACTTTGTAAGTTTACAATTACCATAATCAAATTTAACTTTAAATCAACAAGTTATCAATTTAGGTATCCCTTCCAAATATATTCTAATTCTTAATCTCTCACATCCCTCATTTTATCACAAGTCTCATTTATTTCTTCTTCCACTACACAATACATATCCTAATTAAAATAAAATATTAATCTATCCTATACATATATAATCCATCTGTCAATTAATCTCTTTAAGGTAACAAAATAATATTAAGCCTTAAATCGTTTCAGTTCATTAAACAAAATTCAAATTTCATCCAATTGATTATCATGCCTTATCACATCTATATTATCATACAAAAACATCATCTTACTGATTTAAAACACTGAATTAATTATTGAAACAATCCAAATCTAAAAAGCCACCATTTTTTCCATTCCAATACATAATAATTTTCATCAAAATAAACCTATTATTCCACAAATTACATTCTTAATCTATTTTAAAATATCTGTTCTAATAATCACCCCCCTATTTTTTTTCTTATTTCTAACTCTGAATCTTAATCCTTAAAACAATCCATAAATCAACAGTGTCTTTTAATCCATTACACATAATTTTAAATTTCTCTTTTCAGTCTTATTCTGGCCTTCTTTCTATGTCAGGCAGGTTTCCATAACCAAGCTTCCCTTTCAGCTGATAGATCTCTCTTTATTGCTTGCAGTGCCCTTTGGAATGATAGGAATCCCATCCTCTGCATTAGGCCTCTGTTTCTCTCATCCTTAAAGCTTCGTTGCTTTAGAGTTTCAAGTCTCAATCTTTGGTTCTTCTGATCCTCAAAGCTATAGATGGAATGCTTATAAGGTAAAATCTCTTTTGTCTCAGTTGTTTCCTCTTCTAGTATGTTTTGATTTATAGAATGGTCAGATATAGTCTGGACATCAGATTGAAGGTTTGAAATGAAACTTCTGGTTCTTAATTCTGTAGTAAACTCTTTCATTGTAGCACATATTTCTGCAGTAGCCTTATAAATCTTTTCCAATATAAGTTTGCAGTTTAATTGTAACTGAGTTTCTCCATTTTGATGGTAATTGAAGAAAGTCTCTTTTTTCCTTTTTTGTGGAGGCTGTATTTAATAAAAGTTAAGCAGTATCCACCCCCACAATTCCCATTGCTGCATCAGCTTATCATTTCTCTTCAAAAATAATTTGAAGGTCAAGTCTATTCCATCTTCAAAGAATAACCAGAAGTTGCAATATTAGGTTTTCACCACTAGATGTCCTCAATAGATTAAAAAAATCTTTTCCAGACACCATTCCCCCCTTTTTTCTATCTTTTAAAGTATGATGTGAAAAAAGAAATAATCTTCCAGCATAAAATAATAGTACAGCTCTTAAGAAAGAGTTTTTTTCTGTACCCCAAAGCAGATGGAAATAAAATATAGTCTTTAAAATTTTATTCTATTATTTTGTTCAACGCCTTTCTTACCGTACATATAAAAGCTGCTTTTTCAAGACAGGGAAATAGTTCCAACAAAACTCTTACAGGCAAAAAAAAAAAAAAGAGAGTAAAGAGAGGAGCCAAGAAAAAATCTCACCCGGATTCACCATGATGGTTCTCAATGCTTAGATGTTCTTTGACTTGCTGTTTGGAGCAGCTGGGTGATTGGCCATTTTACTGGCCGATCTTCCTTCTCTTTTGGCCCTCAGATGGCTCGGACAGCTGGAGGAGCCGCCACTCCTCTGCAGCTGAGCGAAGCCTCGTTGACAGAAGTTGCACCTTCAAGGGTGACTTTCGACCCACATAAGGGTCTACCAGCAGAGGGAAACCAGTCAACGAGGAGACGAGTCTCTTCGTGTGGCTAGAGACGCTGTGATCTGGAACCGGAAGTCTAAAGTCCTGTAAGACGTTATTGACACAGCTGACCCAGTGTCCAGTTCCATGAAGCATGGAACTCCTTGTAGCTTGACTTTTAGTCTAAGCTTTTCTTTTAGGGGGCGATGGGCTCTAGTTCTGAGGATGCTTCTTCTTCCGGAGCAAAATCCCACTCTATTCTGCCCTGGGGCCCCATTACCTCTCCTGGGGAAGTCTTCTGATGGAGATTCCCTCAGGTGACCCTTACAGATGATAGCGATGTGGCCCTGTTTGCCACATGCTCGGCACACAACTGCGCGAGACCAGCATTCTGAGTGCTGGTGTCGTCCACCACAGCCCTGACAGCTAGGGAAGAAGGCTGCCTTGTCAAGTGGCTGCTGCCTTCTTTCTGGGATCTTCTGCACCTGGTCAACCTCAATGTCTACGTCTGGGTCTTCTGTTCTCTCTGACTCTTCATGATGCACAGCCGTCTGGCTGGGGAAATTCTTTGAGGGATGTAAAGCCTTGACGGCTCTACCTGCGGCGTCTTCTGCCATCACATCTTTCAGTGTGTCCTGGAATGTCAGGGTCTCTTTAGCAAACAGCCTCTGCTCTAAGTCTCTGCTTCTCAGGCCACATACCAATCAGTCCCAGAGCCGGTCCTCTAGGTCTGGAAATTTGCAGAGCTGGGATGCTTGGCATAGGGCAGCCACGAATTCAGCAATGATTTCACCTGGCTGCTGTTCTCGCTGCTCAAACACATGTCTATATGCAATAATGGACAGTCTTGGTTTGAAGTGCTCCTTGAGTCTTCATTTCAAGTCAGCGAAGGTGACTGATTTCAAGGAAGCAGGAGCAACTAAGTTCTCCACTATATCAAAGGTGGCTTGGCCACACACGCACAACAAGGTTGCAGCTTTAAATTATCTTCTCTGACCTGGTTAGCTCTGAAGTAGTTTTCTACTCTTGAGACGTATGAACTCCATTGTTCAGGGTGCATCACATCGAACTCTGAAAGCTTGCCAATTTTGGCCATGGCTTTCGGCGTCTCCAATGCCTTATGCTGCTAGGGCTTCTGTGAGTTTCCTAGGGACGTGTCCCTTAGAAAGGTGATACCTCCAGCATTTGCATATTGGCATGAAGGGGGGAACGCAGTTCCAACCAGGGTGCTGATGCCTGGTCATACCCCTTTAGTGATTTAGCTCTCTTCTTCCTAGCAGCATAATCCCACCTTTTTTTTATAATAATTTTTTATTTTTCCAAACTCTCCCCCATACATATACCGTGATATTTATCAGATGTTAACATACATTATTTTACATTCATATATAAGATACTTTTAATAAAATGAAATAAATACATACACATGACTTTTGGTGTTGCTCGCCCATTTCCCTTTTCACTGTATCCACACTCCTTCTTCTCTACCTTCTTTCTCCCTTTCTTCTCTTCCCTACTTCCCTCTTCTTCCTCTCCTCTTCTCTTTTCTTCACCACTCTCCTTCTCTTTCTCCCCACTTCTCCTCTTCCCCTCCAACCTTTCTACTTCCTTCTCCCCTCCTTTACTCTTTTCTCTCTCATCTCCTTTCTTCCCTCTCATCCCTCTTCAGATACAATTCAGAGGTAATGCCCGAGCAACTCCTCTCTCTAAATTTCCCTATCTGTATTATATACAATAAGATTAATTTTCTCTTACATTAATACTTCTATTTATCTAACCTTCTCGATATATACTTCTATAAATATTTATACAACCTCCAGTTATTCAATACTGTGTCGCCTGGGTCTCCCTATCTGTTCCTTCTTCTTCCATCCAAATTGATGTTAACTATCTTTTAACCATATTCTCTTTTCAGCCAATCATAAAAAGTTCCTCAGATTTCATAGTAGTCTGACTCTGTCTTATCTTTAATTGTCATTGTTAGTCTATTCATTTCTGCACATTCCAGTATTTTCCCAATCACCTCTCCCTCTGGGGGGGCTTTCAGTGCTTTCCAATTTTGTGCAAACACAATCCTGGCTGCCGTAATTGTATGAATAATTAAATATGTTTTCTCTTTATTGTATTTCCCTGGTAGAATATCCAACAGGAATATTTCTGGTCTTAGTTCTATACATTGTTGTATCATCTTTTCTATCCATGTTCTAATTATATTCCAATAAGTTTTAGCTTCTACACACATCCACCACATATAGTAGAAGGAACCTGGTATCTGATGACATTTCCAACATTTCATAGACCTGTCCTTAAACATTTTAGCTAATCTTTCTGGAGACATGTGCCATCTGTAAAACATTTTGTACATATTTTCTTTATACGCAGTCGCCATTATCAATTTATAGTTTCTTTCCCATAGTTGCTGCCATCTATTTAATTCAATTGTGTATCCAAAACTCCTTGTCCATTTTATCATTGTCTCGTTCACTTGTTCCTTCTCTAACTCCATATGTAGTAGATAACTGTACATTTTTAATCCATTTTTCTTCCGTTCCTGTGAGCATTTCATCTAACTCTGTTGTCCCCAAATTAACACCATCTATTTTAACATCTTTTTCATATCTAGATTGTATTTGCGTTCTCATGTACCAATCCATCTTTATTCCTTGTTCCTCTAATTGTTGTTTGGTTTTCAACTCCCCCATATCTGTTAATAAGTCTTTATATCTTATAATGTTTCCCATGTTAAACATATTGGGGTGTATTAACCCCTCCATAGTTGAGAGCCAATTTGGAATCTTCAAATAATGCTTTCTCTTTACTTTCTCCCAGACCACAAATAAAGGATTCCTTATATGGCGTCTCTGGAAATAGCTATGTATTCTGCTTTTTCCATACCATATGAAAGCATGCCATCCCAACTGTAAATCATGTCCCTCTAATGTCAATAATCTTGTATTCCTCAGTAAGATCCATTCTCTCATCCATGATAATGCTGCAGCCTGATAGTACAATTCCCAATTAGGTAGACCAAACCCACCTCTCAATCTTGTATCTTGTAACATTTTTAGATTAAACTTTGCCTTTTTTCCCTGCCAAATATATTTCAAGATTATTTTATTAAGTCCCTCAAAATATTTCTTATCTAATCTTATTAGTATTATTGAAAACAAAAACAATAATCATGGTAATATATTCATTTTGATTATTGCAATCCTTCCCATTAATGATAGTTGTACATTTTTCCATTTATCCAAATCTACTTCAATTTGTCTTTTCAATTTATGATAATTATCCTCTTTAATTGTTGTGCATCTTGCTGTCAGGAGGATCCCTAAATATTTTACCTTTTTTACAATCTGTATATCTAATTTTCCCACCAGTTCTTTTTTGTTGTTGTTGTTTTTCAGTAATATTTTTCACTAACATTTTGGTTTTATCTTTATTAATTTTCAATCCAGCTACCTCACCATATTTTTCTATTTGTTCTATTAATACAGGTCCTGTCTCTAATGGTTCCTCCAAAATAAATACTAAATCGTCTGCGAATGCTTGTAGCTTATATTCTTCCCTCTTAATTTTCATCCCTTTTATGTCATTATTCTGTCTTATACGTCTATTTAATACTTCTAATGTCAGAACAAACAACAGAGGAGATAGGGGACAGCCTTGTCTTGTTCCCTTCTTAATGTTGATCTTCTCAGTCATATCTCCATTCATCATTACTTTGGCTGATTGCTTATTATAAATTGTTTTAATTACATTTATAAATTTCTCCCCACAATCCATAATCTGTAATTGGCTTATCATGAATTGCCAGTTCACATTGCCGAATGCCTTCTGTGCGTCCAGGAACACTGATGCCATCTGTTTCTCGGGGTGTGTTTCATAATATTCTAGTGTGTTCAATATAATTCGCATATTGTCTCTAATCTGTCTTTTGGGTAAGAAGCCATTTTGATCCGATTATATAAATTCATTTAAAAACTTTTTAAGTCTTTCCACCATTATTGATGCAAATATTTTGTAGTCCACATTCAGTAGGGAAATCGGCCTGTAGTTCTTTATTTTCTGTGTTTCCGTTTCTTCCTTTGGTATGAGAGTAATAAGAGCTTCGGACCACGAATCTGGTATCTTAGCTTCAGAAAGAAGTTCATTATAAAGTTCCAACATTACATTACCTAGTACTTCCTGCAATGTCTTATATAGCTCTGCTGGTAGTCCATGCGGTCCTGGTGTTTTACCATTTTTTTGTCTGTTGATTGCTTCTATTAATTCTATCATTGTTATTTCCCCTTCTAATAGCTTTTTAAATTTCTCTGGCATTTTAGGTACCTGTATCTCTGTTTCTTCCAAAAAATGTTTTATCCTATCATCTGAAACTGTTTGTTGCTTATATAAGTTCTCATAATATTCCCAGATTATTTTTTTTCTTTTCTTCATTTCGATGTTGTAAAATCCCCTCAGCATCTTCCAATTGTTTAATCCATTGCTTCTCTTTCTCCTTTTTAATTTTATATGTCAACCATCTCCCTGGTTTGTTTGCATGCTCAAAAAAGGTTTGATTAGCTCCCTTTATTTTCATTGCCACTTCTTCATTTTCTAGTAAATTCATTTTATGTTTGTTCAGTTCCATTAAATTTTTAATCTTTTTGTTTTGTGTATCTTTCTGTAATTCTTTCTCAAGTGTCTTATATTCTTCCTCCAGTTTTCCCTTATTTTGTCTTTTCTGTTTATTCTTTTTCCCCAAATAAGTCATAGCAAGTCCTCTCATGTATGCTTTCGCCGTATCCCAAACATTTTGAAGTGAAGTATCTTCTTTTTTGTTTTCCTTAAAAAAGAAAAGTACTTCTTTTTTCATATATTGCTGAAAATCCTTGTCATTCAATATAGTTTGGTTTAATGTCCATCTTGTTCTCTCTTTTTTTGTCCTTTCCATATGATTGTAACTGGGTTGTGATCCACCCATGTGCTTGTTTCTATGGCTATATTTTGTATATTTGTAAATAAATCTATTGACATCCATATCATATCAATTCTTGACCAGGATAGGTGTCTGTTAGAATAGAACGTATATTGATTCTTTTCCGGATATTTCTGTCTCCAAGCATCAAGTATATTAAATCATCCACCATATTGTAGAAGGATTTAGGAAGTGTTCTTCTTAGAGTCTTTTTTTTTTTGTATTATAATCTAACTCAGGCCTTACAATAGCATTGAAATCTCCAATCATACATATGCTTTCATATTCCAGTTCTATTATTTTCTTATGTAGTTTTAGATAAAAATTCTCTTGATTTTCATTTGGAGCATAAATCGCTACCAATAATGATTTTTACAGTTCATAATTACTTCCACCATTAAGATTAGTCCTTCTTCATCTGAATATATCAATTTAGTTTGTATTGCTTTCTGAATATATAATGCCACACCTCTTTTACTCTGTTCCACAAGTGAGGTGTATAATTCTCCCAATTTTGGATATTCTAATAAATTTTTATGTTGTTTTCTAATATGAACTTCTTGTAAACAAATTATGTCCATTTTTAGTTTCCCCAGTTTATTTAGTGTTCTTTTACTTTTTATCGTCGAGTTTAATCCATTTATATTTATCGAGTTTATTTTTATCTCTTCTTCTATGATTATTTATTTAAGGTTTTAGCTGATCTCGTCATTCTCATCTCTCTTTGCTCTTTTGCCTCTTTTGCCCTTACTCCTTCTACCAACGCCCTTTCCTCCTGTTCTTTGCTATACTCACCCTGTTGTTTCTCTATCTGATCTCCTTGATGTCTAATTCCTCCTTCCCTTCTCAGCCTTTCTTCTTCTTGCTGTCCAAAGTAGTGATCATAAAAAAGCTCTGCTTTCTCTAATGTGTCTAGTCTGTGTCTCTGTTCTTGCCAGTTTACCATTACTCCTTCTGGTATTAACTATCTAAAATTTATCCCTTTTTCAATTAAGACTTTTGTCAAAAATTGATACTCCTTTCTCAAGTCTCTCACTCTTCTTGGAATCTGCTTTAATATCACTATCTCTCTTCCTTTATATTTTATTGTGACAATTCTCATTTTCTGTAATATATCTGCCCTTAATGCTTTTTCAGTAAACCTTATATAGACCTCTCTAGGAAGCTTATTTCTTGTTGCATATCTAGTATGTATTCTAAATATCTCATCTATATCATTAATTATCTTTTCCTTGCTTTCCTCCAGTGCTTCTGCTAATATTTCAGCCATCACATCTGCTAAATTCTCCCCCTTTTCTTCTTCAACATTTTGGAATCTTAAGTAATAATCAGCTCTATCCATCTCTAGAGAGATAATCGTTTTTTTCTTGGTTCCTACCTGTTAATGTCAGTTGATTATCCATCTCCTTTACTCTCTTATCCATTAATTCAATTTTCCCTTCCACTTGTTGCAGTCTTTGTTCACTTTTCCCCATCAATTCTTTGACCTCTTTTAATTCCTCTTCTAATTTACCTAACCCTTCCTTGAAGTCTGTATGTAATGCCTGTATCATATTTTTCAGTTCCATATTAAATTTATCTTGTTGTATTGTAGAGTCCAGTGTTTTCTGCACCACCGGACGCTGTAGTGTTGAGGGGGCTGTTGTTATGTGTGTTGTGATCTTCTTCATCTTATCCAATGATTTATAATCCAAATGTCAGTGTGCTATTATAATCCCAATATGTTCCAAGAAAAGGAGGAAAGAAACAAAAATAGGAGAAAAATCCCACCTCAAAAGTCCAAGGGCAGGAAAAAGTACAATTTACACTTCTTTATTTCAGGCTCTTCGTGCCTTAATCCGAAAAAAAGGAGATTGAAAATAAAACCTCCATAAGGCAATCCACCATTCTCCAAAAACAAGAAACAGTTTCTGTGTTAAATGCAATTAATGTCTCACTTCTTATCAGTGAGCCCAGCAGATGTTGTTCAAGATCACTTAGTCTTCTGCTTTAGAAGAAGGAAGCTGAAGAAAAAGAAGCAACCCACTTAAAGGAAAAAACAAAGAATTTACTTTTACAGTTATTTACTCTCAAATCAGTTTTATTAGTCCAATTGTTTTCAGTAGGCTTTTTAAATTCCACAGTCTTTACATTGATTTATTGATTTATTGCCTTCCACTTTTTTCGCCACTGAAATTCCAGAGGAGGAACAGAAGCAGCTTAAGGGTCCGCTCCCCCCTTTTCTCCATGGCTTCAAATTCTTCTTAATCCACCCCTCAGCATTCCCAGCATTTAAAAGAGAAAGTTTTCCTCCTTTTAACAATCTCTTGATCAGCTCACCCAGGCGATTCTGCAATTTTCTTTCTGATTCTTGGAAGCAAATGCCCAGCTTGTGACAGCTCGCAATGGCTGTTTGACAGCTGCTGGTCTGGGAAGCTTCCATTCGGCTCTCCAGGAGATTGCGATCTCTCCTGTGCTGCCAAACTATCCTTCCCTTCTTCACTGTCCCTACAGGACAGCTCTGGTCTGTCTAGGACTAGGCAGACCTCCCCAAACAGCTGGAAAGTGACGATTCTTAGGGAGCCCCTAAGGAATACGTTGTGCCACCAAGACGTTCACTCCTCCCCCGCATAATTCCACCTTTGTCGCCATTATCATGTAGTGGGAACAGCGAGGAATTGAAGACACGGAGTTGAATTAACAGCTCTTTATTCAGTTCTCACAGAAGCAAGCTCTAGCAGCTGTTTGACTTATATTTATACGGACCGCCACTAGGCAGCCGCCAATCAGTTTAAAGTACTCATTCCTGCCTGAAACAAAGGCTTAAAGTTATACAGACAGACAGTCTATAATTTCAAATAGAACAAACAGCTAACCGTTTTTATAACAGACCTTATGAAATGCTTAATACATAACAGTTTGGATAAAAAGTGTTTAAACGCCTATGGGGCTATTCAAAATGCAGGGATTTGCTGCATTTTGAATAGTCCCATCAGAGTACAAACACTCCAAAATCCACAATGCCAAATCCTAACCCACACCCCACTGCAGGGCATCCACAATGCCAAATCCTAACCCCCACCCCAGGGCAAGCACATTCCTTCACTAACCTCCTTTCCAGCTCTATTCTCCGTTTTTTAGTGGGACTAAAAAAAAGAGATCAATCCAACCTTCCAACTTCTTGCAAGAAAAAAAAAAAGATCTCGCAATGTTGGATGGTCTGATTGAACTTTTTTTTACCGGTAGTCTCACAGTCTTCTTTTGTTGCCCTGCACGTTGTGGCAGAGAACAGAGCTGGAAAGAAGGTTAGTGAAGGGATGCTTTAGGGAAGTGAGGGGAGATGGGCAGAGCCCTGATGCTGATGTA
The DNA here is from genome assembly GCF_016545835.1 of Crotalus tigris. NCBI lineage: Eukaryota > Metazoa > Chordata > Lepidosauria > Squamata > Viperidae > Crotalus > Crotalus tigris. The sequence goes on along the minus strand of NW_024100464.1, from coordinate 1,980,729 downwards.
GTGAGGCAGCAGCAATCAAAGCAGACCCTTTACCATCTCCCTTCTGTCAGGAAACCTGACAGAGACTGCAAGCTCTATATGCCTGGAATGGGGTGCTTAGGAAACAGAGCTTTCTGCTCTGTTTCTAAGCACGCACTGGCAGCTACACAGAGGTTCCAGTCTCTGTCAGGTCTCCGTTGGGATAAAAAGGATTTCAACATCTATGGAGCATTTAAAAATGAAGCAAATGCTTGGTTTCCAAGTGCCCCATAGGCACTCAAACTCTTTTTACATCGATGGAGACCTGACAGAGACTGGAAGCTCTGCATGGCTGCCAGTGGGGCACTGAGAAATGGAACATTTTGCTCCATTTCTAATTGTGCATTTGCATGCAGACGGAGCTTCCAGTTTCCCCAAGGTCTTTGTCCTAGTGAAAATTGTTCCAGCAATGGCAGAAAGGAGTTGGGGGTGGGAGCAAACACCGTGAGAATTCAGGCTCCTATTCTCTGCAAAAGAGAATCAATGCTTGAACTCAAAGGCAGAAACCGCAGCAGAGAGGAGACGGATCCTTTCAAGGTACGTGAATCCGGCGCAACAGGAAGGGAGGGCGAAGCATGAAATATCTTACTGGGTCAGGGAGGCCTTGGGAGTCTATTCCATCACTAGCCCCCCCCATGGCCTTCCTGAGATATCTCATGTGCACTTAAGAAACCACATCCATTTTAATGAGCAAGAGAGTGATCTCATTCGAGGTACAAGATTCACTCCCATGAGTTTTTGAGTTACAAGTGGAATGTGCAGGCTCCATCATACTTGTAACTTCAGGACTACCTATAGTCTGGATCCAGGAGATTCTTCATACCTCATTTCAGAGGAGGTATGGAGAGGAGGTTTCCAGAGACTGTCAGGAGGTTGTGGTGTGAATCCTCCTCCAGAAGCCCTCCCTGGAGGTGTTAGACAACTACTGCCCAGTCTACAACCTTCCTTTTCTTGTGGGAAACTAATGCATACAGTAATTTAGTGGGAAATTCATTGCATACAGTAATTTCAGCCTAGAGGAAATGGGAGATTCTAGCTGTGTATGGCTTTAATTGTGGTAATAGATGACAGTTATCAGGTTCTTGATAGGGAAGTGCATCTCTCCTGTTCTTTTTAGATCTTTCAATGGTCTCTGACATCATCAATCATGGTAATCTTCTGGATCAGCTACTGGCTCTGGAGAATAGAGGCACTATTTTGCAGTGGTCCTTCTTCATTAATAGATAATTCTAGCCAGCGAAGGGGGGATAAAGAGAGATTGGCTTGGTGGCAATTTGCTTGTGCAGTGCCATAGAAGTCAGTCCTCTCTCCTCTACTATTTAATATCCTAATTAAGCCATTGGGATAGAGTATGCAATAATTGGGGGGTTACAATGTTGCTCTGGGCCACACTGTTATGCTCTTGAAGTCTTATTGCAATATCTAGAAGCTGTAAGAATATGGTTGGGAGAGAAAAGGCTAAAATTAAACTTGGTTTATCCATTGAGGTTCCACATCTGCATCTCTTGATGGGAAAATGGCATCTCTTGAAGGGAAAACATACCCCTGAAGGATCAGGGGACTTGAGCACTTTCATAGTTCCTACTGGAACAGCAAATAAAGGTTGTGGCCAGAAGTGACTGGGCCTTTTCTAAGGTGCCAATTGCAGCCCTACCTGGGCAAGAGGATTTTGCTACAGTGACTCATGCTCTTGTCACCATCTATTTGGATTATTATAATCCAAATAGGTGGATTATACTATACTATACTATACTATACTATACTATACTATACTATACTATACTATACTATACTATACTACACTACACTATACTACACTACACTACACTACATCATAACACAACACACTATACCATACTGTAAATACTGCAAATAATGTGGTATTTCAAGATCATTCCAAGGGTCCATTGGTCCATAGTGAGGCAGCTGATGGAAACACATCACAACCAAATCAGACATAGATATTTTAATGGTTTACAGTACTGTATTTCCTACAATAATTCTTTAGAATTCCAACAGAGTATAAATAAATAAACAACAAAGCAAAACACTCGTGCTATGGTGATACTTGTATCTAGAGCTAATTAACAGAGGTTAGAGCAGAAGGAAATAATTCAAAAGAGTTAGATCAGAATTTAGGCATGGGTTCCTGTAAGCAAATAAAAGATTATGTGTGGAAAGAATGATGAGAGGCATTATTTGGTTGTGTGTTCATGGTTTTGAGTCTTCTTTTCTGAAATAAGTTTGGAAAGGGAAGATAATGTTGGGCTAGGTAGAGCTTTAGTCTTTCATATGGAAATTCAGCCTTAAGAGTCAGTAATCAAAGGAGGCTATTCATATGATGAGATTTGATTAATGTAGATAACTACAGCTGAAAATGCTTACAAATGGGGTTCAGATTGATGCCCTTCCATACTCTTTTATTGCTATGTAAATATACACCAACCTCATTCAGATTAGGAGCACTACATCTAGGAGGGGGAAGTCCATTCTATGCTGACGTTGATTTGGAGGGAAAACCCCATTTCTGTAGTGTGAGTGGATGTGTGGACACATGCCAGTATTGACTCCTGGCAATTACCTGGCCAACTCACTGCAGTTTTCTTGGGAACAGAGAGTGACTAGCCCAAGTCACCTGAAGCAGGACTAGAAATCAATCTCCCAGTTCCTAGGATTTTTTTAGGCCATGGGGCAAGACAATTTTTAATCAGTGGAAAAACTGGTAGAAAGGAATAGGAATCCCTCCTTGCAGACAGTGCTCCCAATCTGAATAAGTCACTAAGTGTTTACATTGAAGTAAAAGAAAACTGGAAAATGTCCTGCTCGTTATATACTTTTTATCTCATGTTATAGGTCCACTTCAAAAATAGCCTTGGTGTATAGCAGGTTTTCCTCTCAATTCTGATCTGAAGAAACAGGCTCAAGATACAGCAGGCTTGGTGTTTCTGATTCAGTGCTTCACTGTTCTTGCTGAATATTTTACCCTATGTGTAACAAGACTAAAGGTTTGAGTGGATGATAAAATGGGACCAGTAGCACTAAGGGCCCCAGCTTCCTGACCCCAATTTGCTCATCAGCCTTCAGGAAAGCCTGAGTTGCTATTCACTGCAGTGGGAGCATCCCTGATGGATTCCTTGTCAATGATTATTTAATTTCCAGCTTGACCTTTCAATTCTAAATAACATGGCAATATCAATGTGGCCAAGCCTGCAGCTCAAGTGCGGAATTAACTGTATCAGCTGCTCACAGGAGACCTGAAAAATCCCAGAGGAAACTGAGCTCAGCCAGTTTTTCTAAGCAGCTCTAGGAATTATCTCCTCCTTCTGCAGCCCTTCTAATGTTCGTCTAAATATCACTGCGCTCCCAGCTGTTTAATTCTAATAAATACTCATCTATTCTCCAAAGAGACAAATGTTAGGTCTCAGGTGGGGCCTGAGCTTGTCTGCAGGCAGAAGGGAGAAATAAAAGGAAGACAACTGCTGCTGGCAATCAAAGCTTAATCCCCATTTGGGGAAACTGGTGGTGTGGGGGGAGGAGACATGTATGCATGTAATCAGACAGAACAATAGAATTTGGCAAAAGGTTAGAGGTGACCAAGATACTATTTGATCTTTCAGTATTGTGAATGGTTACGATTCAAAAGGGAGTTTATTTCATAATCAACAGGCAAGCTGGTTATGGCTTTCACTGAATAATTCAACTTTGTGATTAACCCAGATGGGATGGGATGAATGCTTTGTTCATATTCTGATATTTGAAATGTTAAAATGATATTTCACTAATGCAAATATCCTTAGCATGTATGTATTTGTGAATGGTGATGGAAGTTAGCCCCCCCAGAAGGAAATATTAAAAAGGAAAATATATTATTCACCAAAAGGATTTTTTTGAAAAGCAGAAACCAAACCTGGCTCCAAATTTCTTTGTCCCAAGCAAGAGTTAGCCCCATACAAATGCAGATGTAAAACCATCAGAAAGTTGGAGCCAGAGAAATCAAGAAGACAAAAGAGAAGATCTGCATACCCCACCCAAACTCTAGGAGTCAGCCCCATCACCTGGGAACCAGGATATGATAATAGAATTAAACCACAGATATCAAGGCCTAGACAAACACTCAGAAACAGCCTCAAGGTTCATGCCACAGGAACAGGAAACTATTCCAAACAAAAGGCTAGAGGGGGTATAAAAACCTACTACACCATGTGCTCAGCCCTTTTCTCCTCTGCACTTTCCTGAAGAACCATCTTTCTGCAATAAACTGTAACCTTCTTCCCAAAGCAGTCACCATGTTTGCTTATTTATTTCCGGCTTGGATGAACCAGGATGAAGACTTTACTTCTAACAATTTGGCACTCCGAAATGGGACTCCAAGCTAACCTCTCCAATGGACTGAGACTGGTAAGCCCCATCTTGCTGGCAGCAGACCCCCTTGTGTCTGTGGATGGGTTTCCCAGGCCTTGCCCATGTGGAGCTAGGGTAGTAAAGGGAGTTTTGAGAGTTTGAGCTCAAGGGCTGCTTTGGAAAGAAGGTGAAGGTGAGTACCTCTAAATTTTAAGTTTAAAGCCCAGGGGAACAAAGAAAATGTGTGTATTTCTGTTTGTGTGAGTGAGAAGACTTTTTTTTTCCCAATCACAGTTGGATTTTGCTCTTTCTGGTCTTTCCTAGCCACAGAAAGGATCTGTTTAATTGGCAGAACCTGCAAAGCATGGGGGTTGGCCAGAGCACAGAACCTTTTGTTAGGGAAAAGGGAGAGGCTGTGTGAAAATGAAATGGAATGAGTGAATGAAAGAATTGGATTTGGGCAACTAGCTGGTAAGGCCCTGTAAGCAAAGCAAAGTTAGGAAATTAAGCCTCAAGAAGGGAGCGACCACCTACCTCCGAGAGCAAGTGGAGGTGCCCACGGACATTAGAGGCGTCCGTAAACGGTGGGGTAAAGCCGGCCGGTCGAAGAGTAGCCCGTACCTTCTGAGGGAAACTGGAAGATCTCTGCAGACCCCTTTTTGGCCTGAAAACATGGAGGATCCCTCGGAGGAGCCCACGAACTCTGAGAGGGATCCAGAGAAGCTCCGTGAGTCCCCTTTTTTTGGACTCACAAAATCGTGATAGTAGGAAGAAGTCTCACAAGGAGACTTCTGATGGATCGTGCCCTTTAGTGGTAGGGAAACCCCATTATAGAAACATGGGAGGTTCTAATTCAAGGGTGGAAGTAGGTTCCCCGTTGAGAGCTTGCTCGTAGCCTGGGACAGGAATCAGCTACCTGTCCAGGCCGGAATGGAAAAGAGGTAGATAAAGAAACTATATGGGGGAAAAGAAAGAAAAAAATACAGACTTTGCTTAGGGCTTTGCTGGGAAACCAATTTGGCTAAATAAAGGTACTTAAAAGGGAAAATAAGAAATAGTGATTCTCTCTCTCTCTCTCTCTCTCTCTCTCTCTCTCTCTCTCTCTCTCTCTCTCTCTCTCTCTCTCTCTCTTCTCTATGCAACCACGTGGTATGTTTAAAATGTGTGCCTTCCCTAACTTGAGTTATCTGAAATTTATGGTGGGAATGACTAGGATGTGTAAAACTAAGACTTCTGTTCTCTTGTCTTTGTGTATATATGTTTGTCAAAGTTGTGCGTGAGAGGTAAATGTGACTGTTAACTGTTTCAAATCCAAAGAAAAAAGAATTTTAAATTCTGCTAGAAATTATGCTTAAAAATAAGCCACAAAAAGGAAATACCTCACTCTGTTTGTCTGGCCAACAAACAGAGTGAAGAAAAAAAATGTGTTTGTTTGTTTGTCTGTCTTCCTCTTTCTCTCTGTGTCCTTAAGAACAGCCTTAAGTTAGCAGGAGGGAATGTTTTAAGTTCATCTGCTAGAGGGACCCTGGAGGTCATCTAGCCCAACCCCCTGCTCAGGCAGGAAACCCTATACAAACTTTATCAAATGCCTTACTGAAGTCCAAGAAAATTATATTCACAGCATTCCTCTACTTCACTAATTTTGTAACTGGGTCAAAGAATGCAGTAAGATTTGTCTAGCATGATCTGTTTAACAAACCCATTTTGGCTTTTAGTAATGACTTTGTTTGCCTCTAGGTCAGTGATTCTCAACCTTTCTAATGCTGTGACCCCATAATACAGTTCCCCATGTTGCGGTGACCCCCAAATGGGTGTGGCCACCAATAAGAGGGAGTAGGACAGCTAGGGAAAAGGGAAAAAAATGGTGGACAGCATGGTTTGGTGACCCCCGTGAAATGGTCATTTGACCCCAAATGGGGTCTCGACCCACAGGTTGAGAACCATTGCTCTAGGTGCTCGCTGATTATCTTTTCCAGGATCTTCCCAGGTATTGAGGTCAGGCTGATAGGTCTGTTTTTTCCTAGATCTATTTTTATTTTTATTTTTGAAGAAGGGAACTACATCAGCTCTTTTCCAGTCCTCTGGTAGTTCTCTAGTGTTCCAGGGTCTTTGATAAATATAGTTCAGTGGTTCTGAGATCACATCTGCCAGTTCCTTGAGAACTTTGGGGTGTAATCCATCTGGTCTTGGTGATTTGAACTCTTCTAGGCTGGATAGGCGCTCACTTACCATTTTTTTGCCTATCTTAACTTGTGTTTCTAATCTTTTTTTTTATGGTACTGTTTTTGATAAGTTGGACTGTTTGCTTTTTTATTATTTTTGACTGTGGTCACAAGCCTTAGTTCATTTTGAGCCTTAGCTTTCCTCACCTCATCTTTGCAGGCTTAGACTATTTGCTAATATTCTGCTTTAGTTATGTGTTCCTCTTTCCACTTTTTAAGTTTATTGAAATTAGCTCTCTTAAAATCCAAGACTCTAGTTTGACTATTCTATTGTCATGTGTTTCCTATGTACCTTAGTTAGCTGACTAGCAAAAAGTTCATCTATTTCTCCTTTTATATTGATCCAAATGCATTCAAGACAGTTTCCATCATTGTTGTGCCCTAATTCTGTAGATATGTAGTTATTTCTTATATAGAGAAAGAAACTCTGCCTCCTCTTTTATTTGGTCTGTTTCTTTTAAACAATTGAAATCCCTCTAGTTGAGTTTTCATTTGTGGGTTTTATCCCACCATGTTTTTATAATGACAACTATATTATATTTGCCCTCATTCTTTATGACTGACACCTATGTGTTAGTCCACTTTGTGTGACACTATTAGAAGCTTGATGCTGCTTGATAGCAAGGTTGATATTCTTGTCCACACACATCTATGTTACTTGCACTGCTAACCCTGTAATTTTTTGATCTCAATTAACTCACTGTCCCTTGTTTAGTTTAAATATTCCTCCAGAAAATCTGTGAGTTTATTGCCAAGTAACTCAGTCCCTTTCTTTGATGGATGTAAACCATTTCTTTTGTACATTGTTTCATTGGAATACCATTTCAAGGTTTCCAGAATTGTCATTTCTGATTTTTTGGGTCAGTGTTTGTTGTTGGGTTAATTTCCTTCTCAATTCTGCCTAAAAGGTGTTAATTTTTGTTCCAGGGGGAATCCAGTGTTAAATTATTTTATTGGAGTGAGGAGGGGCAGGAACCCTGCCTGCTGGGTTCCTGCCCCAAGCTCTGGAAAATCATTCTGCAATGTGTTATAAATGAGTTTGTGTCCTAAATGGGTTTTATCTGTCTATCCTTTTCCTGAAAAATGTGTGTCTATCTACAAGAGCCTTTTGAAGCTCAAGTCTGCTTGTGTGGGGAAATAATTTTCTTAAGTTACTTTTCGTATCCTATCATTTATTGGTGATGCTACTATGAAAATTTTTCTTATCCCAAATATATAAGCATTTCTCAATCTCTAAAATAATGTGGTCTATTTTAGAATAAATGTTCTCCTACCTCTGGAAAGTTGCACACCTTAAAATATTAGGCTTTTAAAATTATTTGGAGTTTTCGGCATTCTCAAGCTGCCTAGCATTTTTTTTCCTTTCTCTCTTCCTTTCAAGTTGCAAGTTCTTGTCCTTAATATGTTGCAAATGGTCAAGTTCAAAGGTGACACATTTCATTTTGTTGTTCCCCATTTGTCTATCTGTTTCTTTAATAAATGCAGTATTAATGCCTTTTCAAAATGCCTGTAAGCAACCCCCCTTCCAATTTTTTTTTCCTGCCTCTCCTGGGAGAGTCCATCCAGAAAGGTGGGGGGAGACCTTGTTCTTGTATCTTTCAGCCCTGCAATCCTCTCCCAAACCTTTAGAAGCAGAACATACAGACCCAGATGCTGCCTCCATCCATTTGAGCCATGGAATTGGGTTTTGGATCCAGCCATCCACTAAAAAGCCACCATGCAATCTGAGTGGAAAATCTTCCCAAGTCCTATCATTCCCCAGATGCCTGTGAGAGCTGCAGAAGGAAGGATTCCTGGTGGCATGTGAAGCCTCAGAAGAGAAAATTAGACTGTGGGGGGAGGGTGGAAACTCACTGTAAACTTTTCTTTCTTGCCCCATTTGTATTGTAACAAGCCAGTTGAATGTATTAATGGAGAGATGGTGTTTGGGAATAGGTGGCAGAACAAGTACTGAACACCTTGGACTTCTATCTGGTGGGAGGGAAAATTTATCCAGAATGTTTATATTGACTATTTTGTAAAAGTACCTGCACATACATACACACACCCACACCATTCAGAATCACACTTGAGTCTATCCCCTCCACCTACCTTTAGTAAAGTTCTCCAGGCTGATTTTTGCTCTATTGCACCAAAGCTTTGTGGGACCAACTTCCAACAGATTCCAAGGGGGGAGGGAACTAGGCCCCCTCAGGTGATTTGCAATTCATATGCCCTGACTAAGGAAGCAACAGGAAAAATCCCAAACTTCAGCCCTGAATATCTTGCACTGTTGGGCTCAGATTGTGATTCCTAGAGCTCATTATGTGCAATTTAAAGAAAAATTTAATAGCCTGGCATACTGGCTAACCTCAATTAGGCATTACAAACCTGGATGCACTGAATTAAGAGCTAAGGCAAAAACAACCCTTGAAATTGGGCAGCCAGTGGTCATGTACTAAGGAGAACCATGGCTGTGAAGAATTTTGGGAGGAATGCAAACCTGACTGGAAGCTAAAGGTGATATCCAACATTTGAAAATGATTGGCACAGAATATTGGACACTATAAATTTCTTTTCCACCTAACAAAATTTTGCCCTGACTTTTAGAACTTTATGGGTGCAAGTTCCCCAAGGGATCTTTTTCTGCTGCCTCCATTAATGTCTTTTTTTTTTTTTTTGCTTAATAGTTTAAAAGCTTGTTTACTAAGTTTCCCTGACCAGATCAATTTTAATGTTGTGCCAATAAGTGTGTCATACATTTACACACTTAAGGCACAAAGTGGGGATTGATGGAAGTTAGCCCCCCCAGAAGGAAATATTAAAAAGGAAAATATATTTTTCACCAAAAAGATTTTTTTGAAAAGCAGAAACCAAACCTGGCCCCAAATTTCTTTGTCCCAAGCAAGAGTTAACCCCATACAAATGCAGGTGTAAAACCATCAGAAAGTTGGAGCCAGAGAAATCAAGAAGACAAAAGAGAAGATCTGCATACCCCACCCAAACTCTAGGAGTCAGCCCCATCACCTGGGAACCAGGATATGATAATAGAATTAAACCACAGATATCAAGGCCTAGACAAACACTCAGAAACAGCCTCAAGGTTCATGCCACAGGAACAGGAAACTATTCCAAACAAAAGGCTAGAGGGGGTATAAAAACCTACTACACCATGTGCTCAGCCCTTTTCTCCTCTGCACTTTCCTGAAGAACCATCTTTCTGCAATAAGCTGTGACCTTCTTCCCAAAGCAGTCGCCGTGTTTGCTTATTTATTCCCGGCTTGGATGAACCAGGATGAAGACTTTACTTCGATCTTAAGAAAAGAAAAACATTAAAGTGTATAGTCAGATAATTGTATTATGCAGAATTGCTAGCATTACAAGTAGTGACGGGTGCAGTGTTCTGTGGTCACTTTTTGACTCTTTGACAAGCAAAGTCATTGGGGAAGCCAGATTCACTTAACAATCATATTATTATCTTAACAACTGCAGTGATTCACTTAACAACTGTGTCAAGAAAGGTCATAAAATGTGGCAAATCTCATTTAACAACTATCTGCTTAGCAGTGGAAATGTTGGCCTCAATGAGTTGAGGACTATCTGTATATCAATGTAAAAATCAGATATCAGATCTTGCTAGTAAGCCCCTAAGATGGAGAATGGGAGATCATGGATGAGTGATCTGAATTTCAGCTTCTCACAAGGAAATGGTAAAACAGTGAGCTCTTGTGGATTTGAGTGCCAAGATCTGAGAGAGGCAACATTTTTGTTGTCAGCAGCAGCAGAACCTTTAATAAGAACACTGAGCCAGCCAAACTCACTTTCTAATCGCATTTGGAAATGTTCAATGTGACCACCTTATAAATATTAGAGACCTTCAAAATGGGAAGCTTAATTTGATACCAGTGAGCTTTACCTTCTTTGGATTAAAAAAAAATTAAACAGAGACTTGAAAATTTAAAAGAATATACAATTGGCAAAATGCAAAAAAAAATGCAAACATACCACAAAAATTTCTAAACACAACTATAGAATCACATCATCCATCATTTTTTTATCTTTTACTTCTTAGGCATCACTAAGAGAAAAGATGTTATATATTTTTTGGTCAATTCCCAGGCTCGCAGGTTAATGTCCAATAGAATATGTATATTTTTTAAGGATTTCCCTTTAATCCACCCACTGAAGTCCAGTGCCACATTTCTGTTAGCTCTACTTTGCTCACTCACTCACTGTTTGTTTATTCCATATAATATCTTATATAATACCTTATATTTGTTTCCATTAACCTCTGTTTATGCACAGAAACATTTAATTATGTATAATAAACAAACATCCAATGATCAGCTAATCAAAAATGGTGTTTTCATCCCTCATCTTGAAATACATAAGTTTTATGATTAGTCTTTTTTCTTCCATATGAGTTAAATTCCACAGGCAATACATTGTATTTGTGCATCTGTTTTAATGCTGTTGGTGTTTTCATATCATTCTACCAATAATATTTGATTTTATATTTTCTCTTGTGTCCATTAGGATTGTCATGTATTCAGAAGTTCTAAACAAGGAATATGCTCATATGTGCTGGAGTGTTACATGTTTTATGCCTGAATTGCAATCAGATACCACCGTGCAGTGTTCCACGTCCTGAAAACTATCACATGGGAAGCAAATGCAAAAGTATGGGAAGCAAATCCAAGTAAATAAACTGTTTATACACATCCATACATTCCTGTAATTCCTTACTTCAAATCTATCTTTGTCATTAATAATATATTTGCAGTTTTCAATTGTAAGAATTTATAAATAATTATTAATTATATGTTTTTAGGATTGTATTGGACTAAATTATTTTGGAGGTTTCTTTCATCTCCTTTCTCACTTTTCATGGAAAGTTGGATTTGATTTGGTTTAAGAACTTAGTAATATTGAATTCCAACATTTCTTCTGGGCAAGAGAGCACAGCAATCAGGGGGACCAGACAATATTTTGCAATGCACTTACATTTTAATAGGACATATATGGAGAACTTCTGAAGCAGGTGTCAGAACCTATTCTTCCCTGGGGGGGATCTATCCCATTTCTTTCCTAATTCATTTCTATCTGAGGGCTCTGCCATTCTCCTGAGGGGGAGGGGGGAAGGCCCTGTGGTATGTTATTCTGCTTTGCTACAATGTATCTTTTCCGCTGTTCCTACATACTTACTCTTTGAACTGTCTCTCCCTTATGTTATCTTGGGATGAGAAAGGAATGTGCCTCCGGCCATCTGGCTTATCTCTTGTTGTGGAAGGGAAGGTGTGAAAACCCAACAACATCTTCACAAGCATGGGAAAAGATCCTGTTATCAGCTCCTTTCGCACAGTGGATCAAACACCTGGGGATTGGCCCATTCAAACTGACCGGATGAATTATTGGGGTGGGGTTATGCCTGGGAATCTTTTAACCTATTGATCTGAGCAGGAAACCCTCAGATCCTGCCTATTATGCCTGTTATCAGTTTCTCCTAATAAAAATTCCTTTTGGAAAGAAACTGTTCCAAGAGTCCTGCTTTCTTGGGATGAGGTTTTGAAATGGGCCCTGACAGCAAGTAGTTTCATCTGCATCTTGGTATAATATTTAAAGTTTTTAAAACTTTGCTCAGTTGCATTGAGTTGAGCTGACAGTCTTACTTCCTTCGCTGTCAACTTGATGAGCAACTCTGCATTCATGCAGTGCACATGGATTTCTTCATGCATTGTGACCTTTCAAACCTATTCATTTTTAGAATTGCTGAGTGATTATTTGCATCCCAAACAATCAGTGTTCAGGTTATGACATCTTTCCTTTGCCATTCGTGGGCACACTGTCATAAAAATTGTCAAAGAGAATTGTCAAAGAACAGGGAATTCTAGCTGGCCTCTTCATTCTCTCTCTTGCCATTCAGCATAATTAGCTCTTAGGCCTTATAAGTTTTGTCGGTCATACCTGGCCTTTTAGAGCCAAGTATGTGTCAAAAATAGAATCTTGTGCAATAATCTGATGTCAAATTTGGATTTGGAGATAATCCAATGCAGTTCAAATTTAATGATAATATTTATCTAATAAATGATCTGAACTCCATGTCTCCAACCACAATGAAAAAGTATTTTCAGCTGTTGATGAGTTCGTGTGGTTTTCATGACTGCTTAGACCATTTTATGTTTCTTTATTGATATTAAGTAGATCTACTATCAGGAAAAGAAGCTAGTTATAGTACTTGAAAGGATAAATTATAATCTAGGAATTCTTTCTTTTGAGCATGGAACTAACTGATTGGCCTTAAGACAGCCATTAAGGCTCAACTTCTCCATAAATAGTTAAAAATAGCTTACTTTACAGGTTTGTTGATACAGTTAACATAAGATGATTATATGATCTAAAATAATAAGAAAAGCTCTGAGAAAATTTCATAGAAATGCTCATTGATACTTACTCCTGAATAAGTGAATGAAGAAATATGTGGGACTCCTATGTACAGAATATGCAGAATTTTGTGTTGCCAAATTCCTCAATACATCACCCAAAGAAAGGCTAGAAATAATCAGGCAGGTAGAACGTTCCATCATCAATGTATATGACAGTGGCTAATGTTTGAGTCACAATTCCAGATGTGGCTTCTATTTCTTTCCTCCAAGTTTCCTCCAAACTATTATGTGCTCAAGTGGACACTACATAAAGGAAAGGTGATAGAATAGAATAGAATAGAATAGAATAGAATAGAATAGAATAGAATAGAATAGAATAGAATAGAATAGAATAGACCTAGTCCAGTCCCCTGTTCATGTAGGAGAACCTATACCATCTCAGACAGGTGATTGTCCAGTCTCTTTTTAAAAACTTCCAGCAATGGAGCGCCCACAATTTCTGGGTTAAGCTGTTCCACTGGTTGATTGTTCTCACTGTCAGGAAGTTTCTCTTTAATTCCAGGTTGCTTCTCTCTTTGATCAGCTTCCAACCATTGTTTCTCGTCCTTCCCTCTGGTGCTGTGGTGAACAACCTGACCCCCTCTTATTTGTGGCAGCCCCTCAGATACTGGAATACAGCTATCGTGAATTTTTTCCAGTCTCTCAACATCTTTTTTGTGATATGGTGACCAAAATTGGTTGCAGTATTCCAGGTGTGGTCTTACTAGGGTTTTATAAAGTGGTACTAGTACTTCGCATGATCTTGATTTTATACCTCTGTTTATACAACCCAGGATTGTATTAGCTTTTTTGGTTGCTGCTGCGCACTGCTGGCTCATAGTTAAGTGATTGTCAACCAGGACTCCATGGTCTCTCTCACAGTTACTGCCTCCAAGCCAGGTTTCACCCAGTCTGTATTTGTTCCTTTGGTTTTTCCTGCCTAAGTGTAAGACTTTGCTTTTCTCCACATTGAAACTCATTTTGTTGGATAGTGCCAATTGTTCAAGTTTGTCAAGATCTTTTTGGATCTTGAGTTTGTCTTCTGGGGTGTTGGCTATTCCTGACAGTTTGGTGTCATCTGCAAATTTGATGAGTTCCCCTTCAACTCCCTCTTCTAAATTGTTTATGAAGATATTGAAGAGTACTGGGCCTAAGACGGAACCTTGTGGTACCCCCCTGCTTACTTCTCTCCATGTAGATGTAGTACCATTGAGGACTACTCATTATGTACAGTTTGTCAGCCAGCTACAGATCCATCTGGTGGTGATGTAGTCTATTCCACCTTTTTCTAGCTTACCAAGGAGTAGGTTGTGGTCTACTTTGTCAAACGCCTTACTGAAATTTAGGTATACTACGTCCACTGCATTTCACTAGTCTACTAGTTTAGTCACTTTATCGAAGAATGAGGTCAGATTGGTCTGGCATGATCTATTTTTAACAAACCCATGCTGGCTGCTAGTTATGACTTTGTTTGCTTCTAGCTATTCGCAGATCTGTTTTTTAATACAATTTTTTATTAGTTTTCCAGTTTTACAATTGAGTATTTGGAAAGCCACGTGTGATTGGGTTAGTCAATAATTCAATAACAACATCTTTAATACATATCTCAGGTTGCATCATCTAACATTCCTTTTCTATTTCCCTTAACATTTGCTATGTAAATTTCTAATTATATCCAACTCAGTTAAAACACTTATCAATATTTTTGCTTATACATATCCATGTCCTGTTTTTAAGTTTTACCTAATTTTAATATTTAATTGCAATATTCCAATTTAACCTTTAATATCCATAATATTTAATTTTCGGGTAGCCCAAATTTCCTTTATTTCACTCCATAAAAGTTATACTATCTACATTACATATATTACTTACATAAATATATTCTTATTTTATTTCATAAACATTTTCTATTTCTCATCCTAGTACATCGCCACAACAATGGAGTATCCTTTATTAACTCAAATCTATAATCTGTTATCTGGACTAAACAATAATTCAAAGCCATTTCCTAATAATTAATTTTCATTTCCCTTATAAATCTAAGTCCCCAATAATAAGCCAAATAATCCCTTGTTTTTTGTTATTTTCCAACAATATTTAAATCTAATAATCAAAATTCCCTTCATCTCAAAGTCTCCCTTTAGCCCATTAATTGAGACTTTAGGATCTTCTCTAATAAATCAGAAGACCCTCATTTTTTAAAATCTAACTTTAGCTTTCTTTTTATGCCAACCAGGCTTCAATACCAATGCTTTTAGATCATCAGATAGATTTCTCTTCATTTTTATACATGTTACTTGAACTGAAGGAGACCATCTAATTGCCAATTTTCTAAAGAAACTGGCCCATTTATAATCATTAAGTTGTCGCCCTGGTGGCACAGATCTCCGTATTTGCTCTAATATATTTGTCTTCCATTCGATCTGGTCTTCTTCTTCCTCAGGTTTCATTTGGTTTAAATAGTAAATCGTGTCCTATTTTGTAGTTGTTGTGTGCTTGTCTAAATTATTGATAGGCTGTACTTGTTGATCTTTAATGCCCTCCGTCTTGATATTACTTTCTTCCATTTCCGATATTTTTTGAATTGTAGGTTCTTTAGTTGCAATCAGGGTTTGGTTGTCTAAAATTTCAATGCATTGTTCTTGTTCTTTAAAGTCCTCGGTCTTGGTGTTAATTTCTTCCGCTTCTGTTGTTTTTTGGATTGTAAATTCCTTATTTGTAATCAGGATTTCGCTTTGTAGATTTAAGCTGACACCTTTGTCTTTCAGTCTAGATTTAATTATCTCAGTAGCTTCAAGATTTTTTTCAAATATAAGTTTATAGTTAGCCGAGATTTGTTGCTGGTCCTCCTCCATTCCTGGCATGGTTATAGATGGTCCTTTAGTGAAGGCTATTTAATAGGCAAAAGTCAGTAAGTATTCACCTCCACAGTAAAAAGCAGTTTCATCTCCCAGCTCTTCTCTCAGCTTTTAATCTCTTTTAGATAATACCAAGGACAGATCTGGGCTATGAGCAGGCCTCTTTTTCAGGAATATTCACTTCCTATACCAACTTTCGCCACAGATGTCCTCAATAACATTTAAAATCTTTTTTCAAGTCCCAGGCTAGTTTTTTTATCCAATTTAAGTTTTTTTTCATCTTTTTTACGAGTAGATAGAGTAGCAGGTCCCCATGAGAGTAGGAACTTTTTGGGTCCCAAAATATCAAAAAGAAGCAAATCCAATTATTTAGTTGTACTTTTCAGGACTTTATTTCTTCTAAGTAGTCAGATGCCACCATTTTAAGGGTGGGGGAAAGATGTCCCCTTCCCTCTCTCCTCAGAGGAGGAAGAAATGTCAAGCTTTTTACAGGAAAATAGTTGGGATACAAAGAAGGTAAGATCGCACCCAATTTCTCTGTGGTGCTTTCAAAAGTGCTTGTTAGTGATTTTGGCCTCAGCTGGTATTGGCTTAGTGGTGGGGCATGTTAATGGCTGATAGTTTCCTCATCGGTCCGAAGAGTTGCCTGGGATCAATCAGGAGGGCTGTCACCCTTCCACAATCACTCGGAGATCCTCTTCATGCTCGTCGCCCCTCCAGGGTGACTTTCGACCCTTTTCAGGGTCCCCAGGTGGGAGAAAACCGGACGATGGAGAGAACGATCACCCCGCACATCCACCAGCGCCATGATCACAAACCAGAAGCCGCAGATCTGTTTTTTGATTATCTTTTCTAGGATCTTCCCAGGTATTGATGTTAAACTGATTGGTATGTAGTTTCCTGGGCCCATTTTTTCCCCTTTCTTGAAGATGGGGACCATATCAGCCCTTTTCCAATCCTCCAGGATTTGTGGAAGATGTGGTGCAATGGTTCTGAGATAACATCTTCCAGCTCTTTCAGAACTCTGGGATGTAGGTCAGGTCCTGTCAGGTCCTGGTGATTTGTATTCATCAAGATTGGATAGGTGTTCTCTTATCATTTTCTTGCTTATTTTGATTTTTGTTTCTAGTATGTCTTTTGCAGTGTTTTTTTGGGGGGGGTGTTGGGCTATGGTTTCTTTTTGTGTGAAGACTAATGCAAAGTATGAGTTAAGCAGCTCTGTTTTCTCCCTGTTGTCTGTAATTTCCTTACCATCTTCTCTCTTTAGTGGACCTACAGTTTCCTTGATTTTTTCTTGTTAATATGTTGGAAGAAACTTTTTTAATTTTCTTTGATTTCCATTGTGAGTCTTTGTTCGTACTGAGCTTCGCTTTCCTGACTTCTTCTTTGCATGCTCTGGCTGTCTGTTGATAGTCGGCCTTGGTTATGTGCCCCTCTTTCCATTTTGTGTTTGTCCTTTTTATCTTTTAGTTTGTTAGTGAGATTTTTCTGCAGCCATGCTGGTTTCTTCCTGGATTTCTTGTTTTTCTTTCTCAATGGTATTGTGCTGATATGGGCTTTGGTGATTGCTTTTTTCAGGGTTTCTCATGCTTCTTGGGTTGTTTTCCCCTTTAGGATTTTCATCCATGGGATCTTTCCTAGGTTCTCTCTGAGTTTGTTAAAGTCAGCTCTTTTGAAGTTTAGACCATCAATTGCTAGTGTTTGCATTATATTAAATTCCAGTATGGTGTGATTACTTTCACCCAAGGTTCCGGCAATTTCTATTCCCTCTATCACTTCTTCTCTATTTATAAGGATTAGGTCCACTATAGCTTTGCATCTAGTTCTCTCCTCCACCTTTTGGGTGACAAAGTTGTCGGCTAGGTTGGTTAGGAATCTGTTTGATCTCCTGCTCACTGCAGAGTTTGTCTCCCAGTTGATATCTGGATAGTTGAAGTCTCCCATTATTACTGTGGTGTGTTTCCTACATACATTTGTTAACTGGTTGGCAAAGAGTTCATCTGTTTCTTTTGGTTGGTTGGGTGGCCTGTAATATACACCTATGGGAATGTCACTTTTTTCTCTTTTATATTGACATATAGACATGCTGGAGAGATTTTGTGTAGGGTCATGTGCATTTCTGCAGATTTAAGCAGCATTTAAGGCTTTTATGCCTGTCCATGGGTATGTTTCCTGTATTTCCTGATTGAGTTTTTCTTTTTTTGTCAACACTGCCTACCTCATTGTTTGGTTTGTTTTCTTGGGATTTGTGATTGGTTTTGGGTTCTAGAGATTCTAGAGATTGGTCACCCTCCCCCTTCGGTTTTAGTTTGAAGCCTCCTGATGAGTTGGGCCAGTCTTTTTCCAAGTACATTTTTGCCTGTTTTTGTGAGGTGTGGCCCATCGCTTGCCAAGAGTCCCTTGTGTAGAAAATGTAGTCCGTGATCCAGGAAATGAAAGTTTTCTTGGTGACACCAACCCTTTAGCCAGTGGTTTATTTCTAAAATTCTTTTTTCTCTCAATGGGTGTTGGCCTTTCATTGGGAGCACTGATGAGAACACTACTTGTGCTCCTAGCTTCTTAACTTTGTTGCTTAGTTATTTGTAGTCTTTCAGTATTGCACTCAGGTTGTTTGTAGTGTCATTCATTCCAATGGGGAGGAGGAGGAGGGGTAGTAATCTGTGGGCCTAATTATTTTAGTTAGGTTCTCAGTCACATCTTTGATTTTTGCTCCAGGGAGACAGCATATCTCCCTGGATTGTATGTTTGGTCTGCAGATGGATGATTCTGTTCCTCTGAGGATAGAATCTCCTATTACCAACACTCTTCTTTCTTTTTTTTGGGGGGGGGCTGCAGCCTGGGGTGCTTTTCTGTTTGTCTCAGGTGTGCTTGTTAAAGGTATATTTGAGGTGACTTTTTAAAGGATTATTTGAAGTTGTTTCTTTGTAGGTGTCTGCATGTTTCCTTTTACGGGGAGAAATTGATTGCTCAGTTTTAATGGGGTTGCTTCTGGTTGGGTAGGATTGGGCAGAAGGGGTTTGTTTGTTGTGTGTTGTTTCTTTCTTTGAGTGTTGTACAACTGTGCTTTCATATAATACTTTGAATAATATTAAATTATATGTTCACATCCCAATTTTAAAAGTGGTCAGAACTCCAGAGAGCAAAAAATAGTTATTTAAAAAATGCTATTGGAAATATTTTAGTATCCTCTAATGTTTAATTTTTTTTCAAACATATAAATTGAGAAATGGGTGATATACTTTTGCCAACATGTTAGGATAAGAAATAGAGACATGTGTTCTGTATCATGCTGTATATAATGCATTATATAATTTAAAATATATTTATTCTTATTTCCTCCCCCCCTGGCATCCCACCATACATTCTGTCTCTCAAATCTTAAAGAGACAGATGCAACAGAACAAAATATTAATAATCAGGCTTAAAGCAGCATTTGACACTGTGGCTTGACTCTGAATCTGATTCAAAAAATACATCAAAATAATGAGGGAACACAAATGGGTATCATTCACTGTAAATGACAAATTAAAGATTTTTAAAAAAATAGTTCTGAGTTCACTGCTCTGTAACTTGGGTATGTCAATTGGATCAACAGTTCATAGAGCACTGACAGTGCTCAGGAACTTTTGCAACTCTTAATCTTCTACATATCCTCTACACTTCAACAGCCAAATACTCTGTATGAAGCAGACAGTGGAACTGAGAAGCCATGGGGACATGTTTTAGAAAAATCACACAAACTGTATGTCAGAATCCAATTATATGACTTCCGGTGGATCTGCGTTGGGCGATGGCGGCTACTTTGTAGCCGTCCTCCTGGGTAAGTGTAATGAACCGCTATGAACAGCAGACATCAGCTGTTCAGCGGTTCAAAATCCCCCTCCCGGGCAAAGGGGGGGGGCAGAGGGTAGTCTGAATAGTGGTAGAGCCTCTTATGTACCCCCAATTTTTCTTTTTTGGGGGTGACAGAGTGCTCCCACGGAGTTCAGACTGTCTCCGCTTCCCAGCTGCTTTTGTCCTTGGGACAAAACAAGCCCTCGCAACCACCTCCGCGTTTAAAGTGATTTAGTGAGTTTTTTTTTAAGAAGCGGACAGAGTTGTTTAGAGGATTTATTTTTTTGCTTTCCTTGACTTTACATGTATTTTAAATTTAAAGGTTTATTCTTTTGTTATAGTCTTTCTTTTTATTTTTTGCTTTTTGCTGAAAGGGAAAGTAAAATGGCGATCGGCAGACTTTCTAGTGTTTTTTTTTCGGGAAGCTAGAATGGCGATCGGCTTTTTTACCTTCTCTTTTTTTTCTTTCTTTTTTTTAAGGACTGGATGGATTTTAGAGTATTATTAATTTTTGTTGTTTAATTTTCTAAACATTATTGTTTTGGTTTGATTTTTTGTTTTGCTTTTTGTATTTTTAAAAGGCAGGCATTTTGTTTCCCCCCCCCTTCTTTTTTTCACTTTAACGATTGGAGTGTATATTCTAATTTCTTTTATTGATTTATTTTTCGCCTTTTTCGATTTTATTTTAAATCCAAAGGTTTATTGTTTTGTTTACAGTCTTTTTTTTCTACTATTTGCTTTTTTGTTGAAAGAGAAAGTAAATGGCGATCGGGAGACCTTCTAGCGTTTTTCTCTTTTTTTTTTTTGGGGAAGCTAGAGTGGCGATCGGCTTTTTTTACTTTCTCCTTTTTTTTTTTCTTTTTAATGAATTGGATGGATTTTAGAAGTATTATTATTGTTTTGGTTTGATTTGTTGCTTTGTCTCTTGTATTTTTAAAGGGCAGGCATTCTGGTTTTGGTCTGATTTTTTGTTTTGCTTTTTGTATTTTTAAAAGGCAGGCATTTTGGTTTTTCTTCCCTTTTTTTTCTCACTTTAACGATTGGAGTGTATATTTTAACTTTTTGTTTTGGTTTGATTTGTGGTTTTGTCTCTTGTATTTTTAAAGGGCAGGCATTCTGGTTTTTTCCCTCCTCTTTTCCTTCTTTTTTTTCATTTTAATGATTGGAGTGTATATCTTAATTTTTTTTATTTTTTTTTCTTCTTTTCTAACTCCCTTTTTTATTTTTTTATTTTTCTCATTATTTTAAAGATTTTCCTTTGAGGGAGTTATGATTTTCTTTTGAAGGAATTTTTGTAATTTTTAAGAAGGAGTAAAGTTTTTTTTTTAAGATGGCTCCAAAGCGTCCACTGAATTTCACAGTTCCTAAATCTTCTGTGGCCCAGCCAACAACTGTGAAGGATATGCAACAAATGATGGGAAATTTTACAATTCAAATCAGGGCAGAAATGAAAAAGATTTTGGAAGAAAATAATAAGATTTTGAGGCAAGACATAGTTTTGGCTCTAAAAGGAGTTGCTTCTGTTCTTGAAAAGTTGAATTCCCATGTGGAAGAAGTAGCTGAAAAAGTGGAATTAATGGAGGGGAAAATTGAAAGTATGGAAAAAGAAATGGAAAACGAGATTCTTATGCTTCAATATGGTCAAATGGAATACGCCTTAAGAATTAGGGGCTTGGAAGAGTCCTTGCAAGAAGATCTGAAAGAGATGGTTGCAAAGGACTTTGCTGTAATTTTGAATAAAGAAAAAGAAGGAATACTTAGTGAAATTGAAAAACTATTTAGAGTTAACTCTGCGGTGGCAGTACAAAAGAATTTGCCAAGAGATGTGGTAATTTACTTTGGGAAGAAATCTTTACGCAATGAAATTATACAAGCTTTTTATAAGAAGAGATTTCAAATTGCTTCACAAGATGTTATAATTTTAAAGGAGATCCCATCTAAAATTTTAAGAAGAAGAAAGGAGTTTGCCTTTTTAGCAAATGAACTTAAAATGAGACGAATTTCGTTTAGATGGGATGTTCCGATTGGAATGGTGGTGAATTACCTGGGAATATGTTACAGACTTAATACTGTTTCTCAAGCAAAAGATTTTTATACTTCAGTATTGGGGGTATGTTCATCTCCATCTATTAAGTTCAAGACTTTGGAAGAAATGGATGTAGAATCACAGTTTGAAGACTCTAAAATTGGGCAACCCCTGTTTAAGAGATCTCAACATGTTCAGATTGAGGAGCAGGAGACAACTTGTGTAGCACAAAACTGTAAAGAAAAGCAGCAACTGAAGAAGAGTAATGAAATTTCATACCTAGTGATTGCTGAATCTGTGGGAGAAGCAAGACCCATAAATCCTTTGGAGCAATCTTCAAGGATGGAAGGGTCATCTGAGATGAAAAAGGGGAAATTCCAGCCTGAGGGGCGTCAACAAGTTGAGAGGAAGGGGCAGAGGAAAATCTGTGCAACGTATAATTGTAAAGAAAAAGACCAACAGAATAAGGAGCTTAAGGAATCCCCATATGTACTGGCTTCTGAGTCGTTGGGAGACTCAGAAAATTTGGAGCAGCTTTTGAGGACAGATCCTAAAGCATTTGTTTTAAGTTTTATGACGAAAATGGACAATCGAGGCTGACAATAATAATATCAGTATGATAATGAATGGAGAATGAAAATGGACAATTGAGATTGATAAGGACTGGGGTTTTTGTGGTTGCAACTTGTTACTGATGAAGATTTGAATATTTATTGTGTTTATGGTGGATGGAATTTCCTATAGTGTTTTTTGAGGGTGGAATTTGCTATAAACTGTCTACTTTGGATGGAATCTGATAAGATTTAAATGAGTATAAAGGTGTCTTGTTTTTTTTTTCCTTTTTTAAGTTTTAAGTAATGTATAAGTTTATGAAAATGATAATAATATTTATGATATTAGAAGGATTGGAGTATATTACAATGTGTTTAGTGTTTTGGGCGGGATTTTTAATGTTTAAAGTTTTAAGTAATGTTTAGATTTGTGTTTTTGATTGACTATAATTTGTTTGTTCTAATGTTTCAAGTTTTGATTGTTTAAATTTGTGTTTTGGAGGGACTATAACTCGTTTAACTAAATGTATTTAGATTTGCTTATGATTTATGCTGACTTTATATTGTAGTTATAGATGTTTAAAGAAAGCAGTGCTTAAAATTGTGTCTTGGAAGAAACATATCTAGAAGGATGGATAATATTATAAGTAAGATTAGAAGATTTTTAGAGTATATTATAATGTGTTTATTATTATTTTCTAGAAATAATTCATTTAATTTAAGGTTCTTAGGATTGTTTAGGATTTATAGGTTTCTTAAGTTTTATATGTGTTTTAAGTTCTTTTTCTTTTTTTTCTTTTGAAACATTTTGGATAAGCCTGTAATCAACTCTGGGAGGTTCAGGGGAGGGTTAGGGAGGTTTGGGGAGTTGGGGGAGGGTATGGGTAGGTGGGCGGGTTTGGGGAGGGGATTTATTTTGTAAAATGTTAAAAATTCTCAATAAAAAAAAAAAAAAAAGAATCCAATTATATTTCATCTCTAGTTATCAATTATAGAAAACCCCATTTCTGCCTTCTATGGATTCTGTCATACGATGAAGGGAAGGGGGTGAACAAAGGGGCTTTATGGCCATCACTTCCTTCAGTACACTTCAAAGGAACTGGATGTGTGTATCACCAAAAGGACTAACCATAACAATGGGGCTATTACCTTTCATGTACTTTTCTCTGAAGTCTCCATCCAGCTGGCAGGAAGGAAAAGGGGGTGGGAGTGTAATGCCTGAGACTGTTGCGGAAAGAAGGGGGTGATTGGGTAGGGCTACTGGGGAACCCCTTAAAACCTTGAATGTGAGAGCTTGGACCCCAAGTCCTGTCTAGAACGCCTGCAACCATTTTCTCTTAATAAAGGATGCCTGTTGGAAGAATTATTTCTTCTTAAGATGCAAAGTGGGGTGGGTCCTGACATTAGACAGGACTTGCAAAATTAATCCACCTGGAAGGGAGACCCTTGCCAGGGAATTTTGCAAAAAATTCTCATGTCAGACAATGGAGCAGGAAAGGGGGAAAACTCCCTGGAAAGAGAGCCGCTGCCCCAACTGGAACCTTGCCAGATGTTGGGATCCGAGAGGTCAGATTCCTCAGGAGAAGAAGTGGTGGAGACATGGGACCACAAGCCTCACTGGTCAATGGGCATTGGAAAGAAAAGCGAGTGGGGAAAGGAATCAAGAAAGGTGACCCTGAGACGGGGGGGCCAAGCAACCAGAATGGAAGCAGGAGATGGAGAAATCCCTGCACACAAGTGAAGAGGGAGAAAGCTGGGCACCGTACTTAGACTGGATCCTAGAGAAAGCTATTGACCTGATGAAGAGAACTCTCAGCTCCCTAGGAGAGGAGAATCCTGAGCCCTACAGCTGCCCCAGCTCCTGGAGCCACAAAGGGAGAAACACCGAGGGGGAAGTGGAACCTGCAGCCCCGGGGACATCTGCTGATCCTGTAGTCCTCACCCCCTACCGACACGCTTGGGGTTTTTCCTAACCCAAGTCCTCAGCAACATGTCCCGCCCATATTCCTACATGGAGGAATATGGGCGGGACATCCCCAGCAACAAAGCCCGCATCTGGATCGTGCAATCTGCCCTGGACGGACCGGCTGCAGATTGGGTGGTGAACTTGCACGACTCCAATGCCCCAGAACTCAATGACTTCAACCGTTTCATGTCCTCTCTGAGAAGACAATTGGAAGACCCCCTGGCTGATCACAAAGCCCACAAAAGGATAAAAATGATGAGGCAAGGCAAACGCCCGGTGGCTGAATATACACAAGAATTCCAGGCCATTGCCAGCAAACTGAACTGGCCAGAAGACATCCTCCTTAGCCTGCCCCGAGGGGACCCACACCAACTTGAGGAATGGTACGTCTTGGCAGAGGAAGCAGAGCAGAGATCGACATATTGAAAAGACACCACCAAGGAAAACAATGGAGCCGCTCCCCGCCTGAGTTGACACACGAACCAGTGAAACCATTGGCTACAGCCAAGAAACAAATAGGGTGTTTCAAGTGTGGAAGAGAAGGGCATCGAGCTGTAGAATGCCGCTCCAAAGCCCCCCCCAGCACAACCCAGACAGATCCCCAATCAGCAAATCCGGAAAGTCTTCAGCTAAGCCAAAAGAAACTGCCATGAGAATGATGGAAATTGTGGAACCCCCCACTTCTGCTCATCAGGGGGAAAGAACTCCAGCCTACACCGCAGGGCTGGTGAACGCCTCAGATGACAGCTCGGAGGGTGAACCCCTGGTAAGTGGACGCATCGTACCCATCCTCAAGACAGTGACTATATTAATTCCCCCCATGCCCGAAGCCATGAAGGTGAAAGCCTTAATAGACTCTGGCTGCACCCGCTGCCTCATTAGCCCGACACTAGTGGGGAATCTGGGCATCCCATCAAGGAGACTGGAACAACCAATCTCATTTGGCCAGTTAGATAGATTCATAGCAGGAGGGGTACCAGCTACCGTAGCCACTCTACCAATACACCTCTCCCTGTGCAAACATGAGGAGGACATAACGTTTGTGGTGACCCCAGGCATGGAATGCCCAATGATCCTACGGATGGAATGGTTAAAAAAATGGAACCCCTGGGTAAATTGGAGGATGACAGAAATCAAATTCCCGAAGGGGGACCCTATGGACTTAAAATCCCAAGGGGGGCTACAAGAATCAAGAATAGAAAAAGCATCCATGGGAGAGGAAAAGGAACCAGAAATACCAGAGGAATACAGTGACCTTGCTGAAGTTTTCAGTGAGGAGAGGGCGAATGAGCTCCCCCCCCTCAACGACCCACAGACTGTGCCATTGAATTCAAGCCTGGGGCAAAACTCCCGAAGCCCAGATTATACTCCATGAGCTCAAAGGAGAAGGGGGAAATGGAAAGATTCATTAAAAAAAACCTAGAGAGAGGGTTCATTGAGCCAGCCAAGCCTAAAGTGGCTGCCCCGGTCCTCTTTAGAGAGAAGGATGGCTCTTTACGCTTATGCATGGATTATAGGGACCTGAATAAAATCAGTGAAAGCAACCTATACCCTCTGCCCCTCATGAAAGACATGCTGTCACACCTCTCAAAAGGGAATTTTTTTCTAAACTAGACCTAAGGGAAGCTTAATATCACATGAGAATTAAGAAAGGGGACGAATGGAAGACCGCATTTAACTGCCCCATGGGGTGCAATCAATTCAAAGTCTTGCCATTTGGATTACAAGGGGGCCCTGCAGTCTTTATGCAATTTATCAATGTTCTAAGGGAGCACCTGTTTAAGGGGGTCCTTGTTTACTTGGACGACATTCTTATCTTCACCGAAACAAAAGTGGAACATGTCAACCTTGTCAGAGCAGTTTTAAAGAAACTGCGAGCCGCCCACCTTTATGCCAAACTCTCAAAATGCGAATTCCACCAGGAAAGGATAGACTACCTAGGTTATCGCATATCCCCCCATGGCATTGAAATGGACCCAGATAAGGTCAGAGCAGTATTAGATTGGGCACCACCCCACACAAGAAAGCAACTACAAAGTTTCCTGGGCTTTGCAAACTTTTACCGCCAATTCATCCCCTCATTTGCCCAGATAGCCTTGCCCCTCACTAACTTACTAAAAATGAAGGGAGCATCCTCAGTAAAACCTAGCCAGCCACTAACATGGACAATGGAGTGCCAAGCAGCATTTGAGAGACTAAAGAGACTTTTTTCTGCCGAACCAGTACTAAGGCACCCAGACATGGATAAGCCCTTCGTAATACAGGCAGATGCAAGTGATGTGGCAGTGGGGGCTGTGCTATTACAAGAAAACGATGATGGAGTATTGCAACCTTGTGCATATACATCCAAGAAACTCACAGAAACAGAACAGTGTTGGCCTGTATGGGAGAAGGAGGCATACGGGATATGTTGGGCATTACTCACGTGGCAACAGTTCCTGGAAGGCAACAAAATCCCCTTCCAGGTGTGGACTGATCACAAAAATTTGGAAGCCCTGAAAGCACCCAGGAAACTCAATCCCAAACAAGCCCGCTGGTCCCAGCATTTTCACCAGTTCCAATTTAAGCTCAAACATTTATCAGGGAGAAAAAACTTCCTGGTAGATGCACTATCTTGGATGCCTCAATATAACAGCGCACGAACCACAGACTCTAAACCAGTGGTTCTCAACCTGTGGGTCGGGACCCCATTTCGGGTCGAATGACTATTTCACGGGGGTCGCCAAACAAGGCTGTCCGCCATTTTTCCCCCCTTTTCTTTGGCCACGCCCCTGGCACCCGGTGATGTATAAGTGGTTGGGGGTCACCACAACACGGGGAACTGTATTATGGGGTCGCGGCATTAGAAAGGTTGAGAACCACTGCTCTAAACTAATGATGGCAGAGTCACAACTGGCAGCACCAGTAACCACAAGAACCCAAGCTAAATTAAAACCACAACTGGACAGCCAAACTGGAATTGAATTCTGGAAAAGTTTGGAAACAGATGAATGGTTCCAGAAAAACAAAAATGTGTGCACAATGAGAGACGGATTGCCTTGGGTAGGGGAAAAGTTATATATACCAACAACCCAAAGAGTCACTTTCATGCAGCTTTACCATGACACAAAATCAGCAGGGCATTTTGGATTTGTAAAACTTTACACTTAATTAAACGGCAATTTTGGTGGCCATCAATAAAAAAGGACATAGAAAGTTTTGTAGCCAGCTGCCCAAAATGTGCTACTGCAAAGAGGTTGCAAAGGAATTGCCAGAAAGCAATGGGAATACTGTTGTCTGGACGATCACGGACTTGTTTTCCAAACAGGTGCACTTTATCCCTTGCCAAAAGATTCCCACTGCAAAAGCCTTAGCAAAACCTTTCATCCAGCACATTTACAGATTGCATGGGGCACCCTAACCCATGATCTCTGATAGCGGAGTTCAATTTACGTCTGCATTTTGGAAGGAATTTTTATCCCTCTTAGGGACCACTCAGGGGCTGACATCTAGCGATCATCCACAAGGGGATGGACAAACAGAACATTGTCATTCAGTACTTGAGCAATATTTAAGATGTTTTATTCATTTTCAGCAAACAAATTGGACAGACATACTCCCTTTTGCAGAAGTTGCTTACAATAATGCAGTCCACTCCAGCACAGGTTACACTCCTTTTCAAATAGCCACTGGTCAAAGTTTCAACCCCATGCCAGAATTAACCCCACAGGAACCGGCTATCCCATCACTGAAAGAATGGATGGAACAATTACAAAACACCTGGCCAATAGTCAGAAAAGCACTAGATGAAGCTAGGCAGGCATACAAAGCACAAGCCGATAAAAAAAGGGTTGAGCCTACACCATTCATTATAGGAGAAATGGTGTACTTATCTACAAAATACCTAAAGTCCCTACAGCCCTGTAAAAAACTTGGACCAAAATATATAGGGCCTTTTCCAATTAAAAGAATCATAAACCCAGTAACAGTAGAATTAGAATTACCCAAAAATCTCAGGCAAATACACCCAATTTTTCATTGCAGCTTGCTGAAAAGAGAGCGTCAGTCACCTCTACGGCCAAAAATCCCCCCACCACCACCTCCAATCATGGTGGAGGGCGAACAACACTTCGAAATAAAGGAAATCCTTGACTCTAGGAGATATCATGGAGCGACTCAGTACCTAGTTGCCTGGAAACATCTCCCTCCCTCACAAAACGAGTGGGTCCATAAACGTCATGTCAGAGCCCCGAAGCTATTAAAGAAGTTTCACACAGAATATCCTAACAAGCCTGACTAACTTTTATACCTGTTTTGTTTTCTTTCAGGTGGATCTGTCTTATTTTTGAGGGGGCAGGATGTCAGAATCCAATTATATTTCAGCTCTAGTTATCAATTATAGAAAACCCCATTTCTGCCTTCTATGGATTCTGTCATACGATGAAGGGAAGGGGGTGAACAAAGGGGCTTTATGGCCATCACTGCCTTCGGTACATTTCAAAGGAACTGGATGTGTGTATCACCAAAAGGACTAACCATAACAATGGGGCTATTACCTTTCATGTAGTTTTCTCTGAAGTCTCCATCCAGCTGGCAGTAAGGAAAAGGAGGTGGGAGTGTAATGCCTGAGACTGTCGCTGGAAGAAGGGGGTGATTGGGTGGGGCTACTGGGGAACCCCTTAAAACCTTGAATGTGAGAGCTTGGACCCCAAATCCTGTCTAGAACGCCTGCAACCATTTTCTCTTAATAAAGGATGCCTGTTGGAAGAATTATTCCAAGAGTTCTGTCTTCTTAAGATGCAAAGTGGGGTGGGTCCTGACATTGTATTTCCTAATACAAATAATTTTATAAAAATCCTCTGCAGAATATGAGGAACTAAATGTAGTTTCATGATTTTGTTTTGTTTTTTGCTTTCTGTTTGAACACAGTGGAATCACTAGATTTTGAAAACTGTGATGGGGTAATTAATAAACCTAGCACCTCAGCAGATTTTTTAAATTAAAAAAATGGCTCTATACCTGTCAACTGTCCCACTGCTTTAAACAGCAAGAGAAACTCCTGGGAATTTCTTTTCCAAGAGTATAACTTTATTGAAAAGCCATATTGGTACAGAAATAAAAAAACAGTTCTGACATTTTTGCAAGCAAACAGCATAGGACAACTTCCCCTCTCCCCAGGGACTCTCCTTGTCCATTGTCCACCAATCATTTGCACTTGTTTTATTTTGGAAACAGCTTGTCTGCCTGGGATGTTCCCAGGCAATGCCTTTGGGATTTGGGTCTGTCTCACGTTTTCAGGCGGCACACTTGCATTCCAGAGTTCCCTCCCAAACTTCCTGTTACTGTTGTCTGGTTGCAAGCAGGGCTCATAGCAAGTCAACCTGACAATATCAGAAAACCCTGATTTAAAGTAGGAAGCACTTTTGGAAATAAAAATGCTATATAAAGAAGTTTGATTTCGCTACAACCATTTACGAACTCCAGATCACACTTTGCTATCTGGCACTACATACACCTCTATATGTTCTACCAGTTGATCCCATAGTCCATCCTCTCTCCATTTTACTCTCCTCTGGTCTTTTTAATTTACACTGGAGCTTTTAATTAAATAAGCAGTTAGCAGAGCTTTGAGTGGCTGACCTGGTTGCTTTGGTTACATAAACAGGTATTTGGATGTCTGGTGCTTCCATTCTTTCTGCTGCTGTGATGCCTTGATCACCATATTATCCTGCTGGGACAAAGACATTAGCCAGGATTTTACCACATGCCTTCTCTGAGTGGGTTGAAATACACAAAGTATTGAATGTGCTCAGCTGAGGCCTCTAGTTGTTTTTTCAGCAATGTTTCTTACTCTACTGAGATCCATTCTTTTCAGCTCATCTGATCGTTTAGCTGTCATTTTGTCCTGTGATTTTTCCAGATGCCTTTTAATTAGAATATGTTTTTTCTCCAACAGTCCTGTCCAGAGTTTTATTCCTTTGAAGATTTCTGACTCCCAGTTCAATGATCCATATAATTATAACTTTCTATGATTTATTCATTCTTAAAATAATAGATTTAAATTCATGAAATCTTATTGCCTTCTTTGATAAATTAATTAAATTAATGGATTTACATTAATGGATCAGGGAAATGCTGTGGACATAATATACTTGGATTTCAGTAGGGCACTTGACAAGGTAGACCACTGCTCAATTCTTGATAAGATATAACAATGTGGGATAGACAGTACCACCCACAAATGGATTTGCAGTTGGCTGACCAATCGCATCAGCATGTAATCCTCAATGGAATTACATCTACATCAGTGGTTCTCAACCTTTTTAATGCCACGACCCCCAACCGGTCGTAAGTCGAGGACTACTCAACTGGTCGTAAGTCGAGGACTACTCAACTGGTCATAAGTCGAGGACTACTCAACTGGTGCAGCACCGTTACAGAATGGGACTTTTGGCGGGCTCAGCAGGGCAGAGACAGCCTGGACAATTCCTATTGGCTTTTGAAAGCCAATAGAATTAGACTCTATTCAAAAGCCAATAGAATAAAAGGGAGTAGCACAGCTAAGGAAAAGGGGGAAAAAGTGGCGGACTGCGTTGTTTGGCGACCCCCATGAAATGGTCATTCGACCCCAAATGGGGTCTCGACCCACAGGTTGAGAACCACTGATCTACATGGAGGGAAGCAGGCAGTGGTTACTTCAAAGTTGTGTCAGGTTCAGTACTCTTCAACATCTTTGTAAATAATCTATATGAGAGGATAGAAGAGGAACTCATCAAATTTATAGAAGACACCAAGCTGGGAGAATTGTTAATACTTTGAAAGATAGACTCAAGATTCAGGAGGATCTTGACAGACTTGAGCATTGAGCCCCATCCAACAAGATGCAGTTTGGTGGTAAGAAAAGTAAGGTCCTACACTTAGGCAAGAAAAAACCAAACACATAGGTATAGAATAGGTGGCATCTGGTTCAAAAATAGTCACTGTGAGAGGAATATAGGTGTCAGGATCCAGTTATATTTCCTTTCTATCTATCTCCTCTAATCTAAAACCAATTATTACTATTTCCTGGGTCCTGCCATATCCCAAGGGGGAGGGGGGACGTACAGAGAGGTTTTATTACTTTCACTTCCTCCATTCACTACAAAGTAACCTTTTGTTTATTTGCCCCTACTAACGATTACAATGGAACCATTTGACTATGTCCCTATGTCCCTCTGAACCTCTCTTTCTTACTGGGCAACTAGAAAAGGGGGGGGGGTGAAAAGACACAGGCCTCCAGAATCTGGTTTATTTCTCCATCATCAAGATAAACTCTGAAGAACTGGTGAATGATCATGGAGCCAGTTTGATGGGTTTAACACCTAGAAAATTGCCGCCCTGAGTCAGCCGGAAGGAATGTGGGGAGGAGTTTGCTTAGGGACAGTTTAAAACATCGATGTATAAGGGAATCCCTCAGATCCTGCCTATCATGCCTGCTATCAGTTTCTTTTAATAAAAGTTCATGTTGGAAGAGACCGTTTCCAAGAGTTCTGCTTTCTTAAGATATGGATTGAAGTGGGTCCTTACACTAGGTGTCCTAGTGGACAACCATTTAAATACAAGCTAGCAGTGTACTGCAGCTGCCAAAAAGGCCAATGCTGCCCTAGGCTACATCAACAGAGATCAAGATCATGAGAAGTAACAGTACTGCTTTATACTGCATTATATACTGCATCTAATTTTGATCTCTGCAATACAAAAAAGATGCTGAGACCCTAGAAAGAGTGTGGAAAAGAGCAACTAAGATTATAAGGGGTCTGCAGGGTAAATAATATAAAGAACGTTTAAGGAAACCAGGTATATCTAGTCTAAGTATGAGAAGAATTAGGGATGCAATGATAGTTGTCTACTAATGCATGAGGGGCTGCCACAAAGAGATGGGGGTCGACTTATTGCCACATTCACCTCTGCTTCAGCTTCCCCCACCCACTTGTCTCCCCTCTCTGTCCTTTTGGGCACCCTGAATTCTGCTTCAATCTATTACCCTACACAATCTCCCTTCTTTCTCCTGATGCTGACAAGGTTAGCTGAGGGTGTCTGGGAAGCAGCAGGGGTGACAGAAGCCAGGATGGCAGGCGTGCAAGGATTACAGTACATGTATAGTAGAAATTGGATTTTCAGTGGTTCGTAAGTCAATTTTCAGCAATTTGACTATGTTCACTAATTAATGGTATTCTGGGGAAAAAAAACCTGAGCAAGGTAGATATTGGTTACTCTGCCTTTTTGATTTGATTTTTTCAAATACTTAACCCAAAGGGAACTTGAACTTGAATGATCCAAGATGGCAGCAACATAGGAAGCAGAATTGGATCACAGGGAGAGAAGTAACCATCTAAGTAGGAAGGTACTAGGAGAAGGGGGAAGGGAGGAAAAAGAAGCAGAAAGCTAGCTAAGGAAGATAGAAAGGATAAGGGATTAGTTTTTTCCAGATTTTGCCAAGTCCTATATGAGAGCCATAGCTGTCATAGTTTTCATCCACCACTAGATGTCAGCACCAGTTCATTTTTCAATTTTCAAAATAAACAGTTGTCTTTAAAATGAGAATCTTAACCATTCAGCAATTTCAAACTTATCCAAATTTAGGTTTTATATTCATTTCATTTCATTTCTATATGTTTTAGTCCTCCATAAAAGGTTTAATTTGCAGCTTCTGTTAGTAAAAGGGTGAGGCCAAGATCCCCCTCCTTCACTTTTGGAGGTTTTTTGCTTCTTGGGATTTTTTTTTTCAGGAAATTAGTTGATAAGTAGGATAGAGAAAATTGATGTTCTTACCCAGATTCAAACATGCTGTTTACAATCAGCTTAAAGTAGTATTTTTTGACTTTGGTTGCTTGTAACTTGGGCTAGACTCTGAAGTTAGGCTAACCTTTCTCCTGTTGGTTTCTGGAAGGCTTCTTCTGGACTGATCGGGTTGACCGCCATCTCTCTGTGGTCCACAGGACTTCCTTCCTTCCTTTTTTGCCACCTCTTCAGGGCAACTTCGGGCCCATATAGGGTCCCCTAACAGGAAGAAAATCAGCCGTACAGTGTGAACCCCCTTGATCCCTCAGCTGCTGTGCTACTGTGCAAAACTGCAAAATCTGTGCTTCTGGCTTTCAAGGCTTTAACAATAGAGAACAGCTGTGACAAAAAAGAAAACAATCTGGGCTACAGACAAAGAGAGAATTAACTTCAGGAAAAAATATTTTTTTGAACTCTTTGGATTACAAATATCTACTTAACTGTGACTCCAAAGCTATTTGCAGAGAAAAGAAAACCTTGATTCTTGGCTATCATGGAAAATCAGAGACTTATAGAAAGAACTGATCAAGAAAAAACAAATACCTTTCTAGAGGAGATATATGATATGCTGCAACTAATTCAAACAACAGTGATTTCAAACCACAAAGAAATCCAAAATAATTTTGAAAATATAAACCAATTTATTTCCAATTTAACTTTACAACAAAAAAATCCCAGAACACCACAATGGAGAAGGAGCAGATAAAACAGATAACTGAATACAAATTCGAGGATAGAGACTTAAAGATGAAACCTAACAAAACAAAGAAGTATGATTTAACCCAAGTGGAAAAAATTCACAAGAAATATTGGATTTGGAAAAGACAACTTATACTTTAAGGCCACAAAACAAATTTGAGGACAAGAAAAAAGATTGGACAAAATGGACTGCAGAGATGTCAGAAACACCACAAGAACTGGAGAGACAAGAAATGATAAGAGAAACAGAGAGAAAAAGAAAGAAAAAGATTTTCAACAAACATGAAAGGGCAAAAGCCTCCTACAAAGACATTGTACTTGACTTACCTTTTATATCTACAGTAACATCTACAAGAATATGGGAAGATTCTTTGATTCAGCAGAACATATTGATTAAGAAAGATACTGGGCAAAAGAAAAATTAAGAAAATGGATGATGGGACCTATCAGAGAGAATATTTAAAAAACAAACACCTGTTTGAGTATGGTTAAAGAAATAGAAAGATTTTGGATATGAATTTTATTTTAAGAGGGATAAGCCCCTCAAGTAACATAGTACTCTCTTTTTCTTCTCTTTTCTTATTTTATTTCTTGATATGAGTAATATAAAAAAGTTGGAATGACTTATACAAAGGAAATGTTTTAGATATTTAAATGAGATTGACTTTAAGAAAACTACATGGAAAAAATGTTTTGAATAAGAGTTAAAAGATTAGATGTCTAAATTTATTAAATAGAATATTTAAAGATTAAACATATTTTTAATCATGGTAAAAAAGAACAGAAAAATTTTGGAAATAAATATGTAGGAGAAACATGTGTCTTAAATAGTATACTACTACGTAAGGAATTGGAAGATGAGATTAAATCAAAAGAAAAAAATTTGATTTCAAATCCTACAGACGAAAAGGTTAAAGAATCTATAAAATTGCTTAAAACACAATTTAATATGTTGATGGCTGATCAAACTGCAACTAACTTACTGTATATGAAACAAAATACATTTTGAAATGCTAATAAACCAGGGAGATGGTTGGCTTATCAATTAAGAAAGAAACAGAGACAGAGAATTATAGATAAAATAAATTATAATGGTAAATTGGTATACCATAAGGATTTGATTAAGAAATCTTTTTTTAGATTATTATCAAAAATTATACAAGAGTACTAAAATACAGGTTTTAGATATAGATAATTATTTAAATGAAGCCAACTTCCCTAAATTAACAGAAGATCAGAAACAAGAAATTAATGGCTTAATTACTAGTGAGGAAATTGAGATAGTGATTAAAGAATTAAAATTAGGTAAAGCACCGGGTACGGATGGTCTGACATCTATTTATTATAAAATTTTGGTACAAGAGATGATTCAACTTTTAAGAGAGCTTTTTAACAATATACTACAGGGTTTAGAGATTCCCCCGTCATGGGGCAGAGCTTTTATATCTTTAATCCCAAAAGAAGATCAAGATCTTACTTTACCAAAGAATTATAGACCTATATCTCTTTTAAATGTAGATTATAAGATTTTTGCAAAAATCTTAGCTAATAGGCTTATGAGGGTTTTGCATCAGGTTATACATAAGGATCAAACGGGTTTCATAACTGGAAGGTACATGAAGAATAATGTCAGACAAATTATTAATTGATTAGAATATTTAGATAAAAATAATCAAGTTTCTGCAGGATTGATATTTCTAGATGCTGAAAAAGCTTTTGACCAACTGAACTGGCAATTTATGTTAAGATTAATTGAGAAAATGAATTTTGGAGAAAAAATTTTACAAGCTCTTGGTGTTATTTATCAAAAACAAACGGCACAACTTATTGTTAATGGGGGTTTATCAGAGGTTTTTACAATAGAAAAGGGGACTAGACAGGAATGTCCATTGTCACCATTGCTGTTTGTTTTAACTTTGGAAATATTGCTGATTAAAATTCGAGAATCACAGAAAATAAAAGGAATAGAAGTTAATAAAAAAGAATATAAATTAAGAGCTTTTGCAGATGACTTGGTGGTTACCCTGTCCCAACCTACTTATTCGGTAGTAGAGTTATTACAATTGATATACCAATATGGACGGGTTTCGGGTTTTAAAATTAATAACAACAAGACTAAAATATTACCCAAAAATATGACCAATTTGGATAAGCAGACTTTGGTTAAGTTGACAGATTTTGAGGTTGTTGATAAGGTAAAATATTTGGGGGTTACTTTATCTGTTTCTAATGTAAAATTGTATAAAATTATGAAAGGTTGTGGGTCAGGATACAAAGAGACTTGAAAAATTGGGAGAAATTGCAATTATCTCTTTTGGGAAGAATTGCGGTGATCAAAATGAATGTTCTGCCAAAGTTCCTTTTTTTATTTCAAATCATACCTATCTTAAAGAATGAGATTAATTTAAATGAATGGCAGAAAGGTATCAATAAATTTATTTGGGCGGGGAAAAAACCAAGAGTAAAGCTTAAAATAATGCAAGATATTCGTGAGAGAGGCAGGCTCAAGGTACCGAATTTGAAATTGTACTATGATGCGGTGGTTTTAACATTAATTAGTGATTGGGTTAATTTAACAAATGTAGAAATACTCCTCTTGGAGGGTTGGGATTTACTTTTTGGATAGCATGCCTATTTAATTTTTAATAAAAAAGTAGATAGGGTTTTTAAATCTCATATTACAAGGATTTCTTTATTTCGGGTTTGGAGGAAATATTATAGAAGTGATTTTAAAATCCCATTATGGGCTATACCTTGGCATGCGATAGAGGGGATAAGAGAGGAGTCAAGATGGATGGTGTTTCTTACGCACAATTACTTAGATGGGATGGTAAAAATTGGCAGTTAAAATCTTTGGAAGATCTAGCACAAGAAAATATTATATACTCATGGTTTCAGTATAGACAAATAGTGGATAGATGGAAGTTAGATCGTAATATGGGTTTACTTAGAGAAGATGAAAATTTTCTTAAACAAGTAAAAGATCAAAGACGAACTCATATTAAGAGAATTTATGGGGTGCTAGTAGAATTGGACTCAGAGGCAGAATTAATTAAAGAATGCATGATTAAATGGGCACAAAATTTTGGTGAACCAGTTCTACTAGATACCTGGGAAATTATTTGGGTGAGGAATGTCAAATTTACACAAGCCCAGAACTTAAGGGAGAATTTTTATAAAATGTTTTACAGATGGCACCTTGATCCACAAAAAATGTCTCGTATGTATCCTGACTTACAGCCCAAATGTTGGAGATGTGGTTGTTTGGATGCTACTTACTATCATATTTGGTGGTCGTGTAAAAATATAAAAGCCTTTTGGATTAAGATATGGTGGAATATTCAAAGAATTTTTAGAAGGAGGGTAAAATTTACCCCACAATTGTTTTTGTTAGGTATTGTTACTGATTGTGATACTAAGGAGATTACATTGATGTTAAATTTAATTACAGCCGCAAGGTTGTTAGTAGGGCAATGTTGGAAGAAGGAATCTTTGCCTACTTTGCAAGAGTGATTTTTTAAAGTTTCTTATTTGGCGGAAATGGCAAAGATTTCGGCTTTCTTGAAGGATCAATTGCAAGAGAAGTATTTTGCGGTATGGAAAAAATGGATAGATTTTATACAATGTAAGTTGGATATTAAAAATATTATTTAGTTTTTCAATAACTTATATTTAAAATTTAAAACATCTTATAGATTTTACTCCTTTTTTATTTTTATTTTTTATTTTATTATACTTTCTTTTATCTTTTTCTTTTTTCCTTTTCTTTATTCTTTTTCCTCTTAAGTATTATTCTTTTGGTATTTATGTTTTTTTTATATATATCATTGTTAATTATCTTATAATTTGTTTAATTAATGTATTTAATATTTAGATTTATTCATGGTTTATATCTTTCTTTAAGACTTTTTGAGAAATTTCAATTAAGCCTATGTTCAGCTCTGGGAAGGTTGGGGGAGGGACTGGGAGGGTTGGGGAGGTTTGGGGATGGGTTGTTTTGTTTTTGTAAAATTTTAAAAATTTAATAAAAAAAATAGTATACTACTTTTTTATTTTTCTTTACTCTTATTCTTTTTTTCTTTTTTAGTCTTATTTATTCATTAAGAAAGGTAAAAGTGTTGGGATGGCTTGCATGAGAAAAATAGACTTAACTATTTAAATATAATTAACTTTGAGAAAATTTTAACCAGAAAGAAAATCTTAACCAGTAAACATTGTGGGAAAAATAAATGTAAACAAGAACTGTAAACAGTATCTATGATGAGGCAACCAGAATGACTAGATAGAAAAGAAACATTACATTGATGTGATTATTATCTGTAGAAATATCAGAAAAAATAGTACACTCAATTGTTATATATCAAAACAACAAGAATTGTATTAACTTAAGGTTGGCAAAGAAGAACATTATGGGAAAAAGAAGAAATCAAGTAAAGCTGTTATGTGGATTATAGATCATAGAAACTAATTGTTAATTAATGTTTTTTAAATGTAAACCCAGACAACACACTGTTTACCAAATATTAATGATAGAAATAAAGGAAAGGTCTTCAAAAATTTAATATTGAAAGAGAAATTTAAAATTGAATTTGCTGCAGTGGAAATTTATTGAGTGGAGAAGCAACTATAATGGCTGGGAAACAGGAAAGGAAAGCTGGGCTGGGCTAATAACTCTTAGAGTTTGGGTGAAATATGCAGATTTTAAGTCCCTTTGTCTTCTTGAGTTCCCTGGCTCCAGCTTTCCTGATGGTTTTACATCTGCATTTGTATAGGGCTGGCTCCTACTTGGGGACAGAGAGATCCCCAAGATCCCTTCTGGGAGCGGCCTGCCCGAGCCTCCGCTGAGCGAGCCAGCCCTTCCACAAAGTGCGGCCCTGAGGGAGAGCAGCCCCTCTGATGCCCAGCCGGCGTGACCGTTGGCCAAGCAGCAGCAGAGCCGGAGACAGAGGGTCAGTGGCAGGGGGAGGGAGGGGGCTCTGAGTCCAGGCAGCACTGCTGTGAAGCGGCCGCAGGACAGGTAGCACCTTCCCAGCTTACTTGTTCCAGGCGGCAGTCTCAGCTGGGGCATCGCTTCCTGGGCTGTCCCCGGGTCACTCCCTGGGCAGCCGAGCCAGCCACATGTCACCCCGGGCTGGGCGGCAGTCATGGCTGGTGCAGCAGCCAGTGAGGGCATCGCACCCCAGGAAGCCAAGCCGGCCACATGTCTCCCCAGGCTGGGCTGGGCAGCAGTCATGGCTGGGCCAGTGGTGGCAGTGCTGCCTGGAAAGCCGAGCCGGCCACATGTCTCCCCAGGCTGGGCCGGGTGGCAGTCATGGCTGGGCTGGTGGCCGGCGGAGGCAGTGCTCCCTGGAAAGCCGAGCTGGCCACATGTCTCCCCAGGCCGGGCGGGGTGGCAGTCAAGCATGAAGCTCACCTGGCTGCCACAGGGCTCTCCACCGCCCGGCCCCATTGGTGACACCTTCCTCCACCGCTTTCGGGCAGCCGCCGCCGCCACCGCCCTCGGTACTGCAGGAGGAGACCTTGGGCTGTGAGGCCAGCAGAGCTGGCGGTGATCGGGACCTCCCCTCATCCCCGCGGCAGCACCCCCCATTGCTGGCACGGCTGCTCATGGTGCACCCGGCCTTGGCGCCCTCCTCTTGCAATGGCAAAGTGGCTGAGGAGGCAGTGGGGGCCGAGCCGGGGGTGGTGGGGACCCTGACCATGCTGCAGTGGCCACCGCCGGAGCCACTGCCTCCTGTCCTGCTCCCCCTCCCCACCCGTTCGGCTGAGGACGCGGCAGGGGGGTGGCTGGGAGCTGCTGCCTCCCGTTCTGCTCCCCTCCCCTTCTGTTTAGCTGAGGATGCGGTGGGGTGGCTGGGAGCTGCTGTCTCCGTCCTGCTCCCCTCCCCATCCATTTAGCTGAGGACCCGGTGGGGGGGTGGGAGCTGCTGCCCCCATCCTATTCCCCTCCCCATCTGTTTAGCTGAGGACATGGCAGGGGGGCAGCTGGGAGCTGCTGCCTCCCATCCTGCTCCCCTCCCCATCCATTTAGCTGAGGATGCAGCAGGGGGTGGCTGGGAGCTGCTGCCTCCTGTCCTGCTCCCCTCACCATCCGTTTAGCTGAGGACGCGGCAGGGGGGTGGCTGGGAGCTGCTGTCTCCCATCCTGCTCCCCCTCCCCACCCGTTCGGCTGAGGATGTGGCAGGGGGGTGGCTGGGAGCTGCTGCCTCCCGTTCTGCTCCCCTCCCCTTCTGTTTAGCTGAGGATGCGGTGGGGTGGCTGGGAGCTGCTGTCTCCGTCCTGCTCCCCTCCCCATCCATTTAGCTGAGGACACGGTGGGGGGGTGGGAGCTGCTGCCCCCATCCTATTCCCCTCCCCATCTGTTTAGCTGAGGACATGGCAGGGGGGCAGCTGGGAGCTGCTGCCTCCCATCCTGCTCCCCTCCCCATCCATTTAGCTGAGGATGCAGCAGGGGGTGGCTGGGAGCTGCTGCCTCCTGTCCTGCTCCCCTCACCATCCGTTTAGCTGAGGACGCGGCAGGGGGGTGGCTGGGAGCTGCTGTCTCCCATCCTGCTCCCCCTCCCCACCCGTTCGGCTGAGGATGTGGCAGGGGGGTGGCTGGGAGCTGCTGCCTCCCATCCTGCTCCCTCCCCTTCTGTTTAGCTGAGGATGCGGCGGAGTGGCTGGGAACTGCTGTCTCTGTCCTGCTCCCCTCCCCGTCTGTTTATCTGAGGACACGGTGGGGGGGTGGGAGCTGCTGCCCTCATCGTACTCCCCTCCCCATCCATTTAGCTGAGGATGCAGCAGGGGGGTGGCTGGGAGCTGCTGCCTCCTGTCCTGCTCCCCTCCCTGTCCGTTTAGCTGAGGACTCGGCAGGGGGGCAGCTGGGAGCTGCTGCCTCCCGTCCTGCTCCCCCTCTCTGCCCGTTTGGCTGAGGATGCGGGGGGTGCAGCTGGGATCTGCTGCCTCCCATCCTGCTCCTCCTCCCCATCTGTTTGGCTCAGTCTGCCTTTTGCTCTCTCTCTCTTCACCTGGAGGGAGAGGGAGAGAAATAGAGAGAGAGAGAGGAAAGAGAGAAAGAGGAAAGGAAGAGAAGAGAAAAAAAGAGGAAAGAGAGAGAAAGAGAGAGGAAACAGAAAGAGAAGAGAAAGAGAGAGGAAAGAGAGAGAAAGTTAGAGGAAAGAAAGAGGAAAGAGAAAGAGAGGAAAGAGAGAAAGAGGAAAGAGAAGAGGAAAGAGAGAGAGAAAGGAAGAGAGAGAAAGAGGAGAGAGAAAGAGAGAGGAAAGAGAAAGAGAGAAGAGAGAGAAAAGAGAGAAGGGGAGGAAAGAGAAAAAGAGGAAAGAGAGAAAGGGGGAGGAAAGAGAGAAAGAAAGAGGGGAGAGAGGAAAGAGAAAAAGAGGAAAGAGAAAAAAGATTGAGAAAAGTGAAAGAGGAAAGAGAGGAAAGAGAGAGAAAGTTAGAAGAAAGAGAGAAAGAGAAATAAGAGAAAGGAAAGAGAAAGAGAGGAAAGAAAGAGAAAAGAGAAAGAGAAGAGAAAGGGAAGAGAGAGAGAAAGTTAGAGGAAAGAGAAAGAGGAAAGAGAATGAGAAAAGAGAAAAAGAGAAGAGAGAGAGGAAAGAGAAAGGGGAAAGAGAGAGAGAAAGAGAGAGTAAAGAGAGAAAGAGGAAAGAGGGAGAGAGAGAAAGAGAAAGAGGGGGAGAGGAAAGAGAAAAAAGAGGAAAGAAAAAAGATTGAGAAAAGAGGGAAAGAGAAGAGAAAGAGAGAAGAAAGAGGAAAGAAAGAAGAGAAAGAGAGGAAAGAGAAAGAGAGAGGAAAGAGGAAATAAAGACAGAGAAAGAGAGAGAGAAAATTAGAGGAAAGAGAAAGGAAAGAAAGAGAAGAGAGAGAAAGAGAGGAAAGTGACAGAGAAAGACTCCTTTGACATCTAAAATGAAGATAACGCTGCATATATCCTTTTTTTACCTTTATTTTATACACACACACACATACACACACTACACACACACACACACATTAAAGGTAAAAAAGGATATATGCAGTGTTATCTTCATTTTAGATAGCAAAAGGTTTTTGCGGCTCCCAGTGTTTTGTTTTCTGTGGGAAATGTGTCCAAGTGGCTCTTTGAATGTTTTGGGTTGCCTACCCCTGGTATAGGGTTTCCTGCCTGAGCAGCAGGTTGGACTAGATGACCTCCAAGGTCCCTTTCAACTTTATTATATATTATTAAATGCAAGAGTGAAACCTTTCTAGCAGATGAACTTAAAACATTCCCTCCTGCTAACTTTGGCTGTTCTTAAGAGTACACAGAGAGAAAGAGGAAAACAACCAAACAAACAAACACATTTTTCTTCACTCTGTTTGTTGGCCAGACAAACAGAGTGAGGTATTTCCTTTTTGTGGCTTATTTTAAGCAAAATTTCTAGCAGAATTTAAAATTCTTTTCTCTTTGGATTTGAAACAGTTAATAGTCACATTTACCTCACACACAAAGACTTTGAGAAACATATATACACAAAGACAAGGAAAACAGATAAGGAAACAGAAGTCTTAGTTTTACACATCCTAGTCATTCCCACCATAAATTTCAGATAACTCAAGTTAGGGAAGGCACACATTTTAAACATACCACGTGAGGAGGACCTGCCGCACAGGTACCCGGCCTCCATTTACACACTGCCTATCAGTTTTCAGACTTAGAAGAAGTCTGTGAGGACCTCTGCTTTGTTCACTTGAGTACAGGCCCCTCATATAGGTGGGCTTTGCTTACAGGGCCTTACCAGCTGGTTGCCCAAATCCAATTCTCACATTCACTCATTCCATTCCATTTTCACACAGCCTCTCCCTTTTCCTTAACAAAAGGTCCTACACTCTGACCAAACCCTCATG
The DNA here is from genome assembly GCF_016545835.1 of Crotalus tigris. Classification (NCBI taxonomy): domain Eukaryota; kingdom Metazoa; phylum Chordata; class Lepidosauria; order Squamata; family Viperidae; genus Crotalus; species Crotalus tigris. Next base: position 1,938,146 of record NW_024100464.1, on the reverse strand, counting down.
CTTTCCAGGTTCTGCCAATGAAATAGATCCTTTCTGCAGCTAGGAAAGACCAGAAGGAGCAAAATCCAATTGTGATTGGGAAAAAGTGGTCTTCTCACTCACACACACAGACATCAAACATTTTCTTTGTTCCCCTGGGCTTTAAACTTAAAACTTAGAGGTATTCACCTTCACCTTCTTTCCAAAGCAGCCCTTGAGCTCAAACTCTCAAAACTCCCTTTACTATCCTGGCTCCACATGGGCAAGGCCTGGGAAACCCATCCACAGACACATGGGGGTCTGCTGCCGGCAAGATGGGGCTTACCAGTCTCAGTCCATTGGAGATGTTAGCTTGGAGTCCCACTTCTGGGGTGCCAAATTGTTGGAAGTAAAGTCTTCATCCTGGTTCATCCAAGCCAGGAATAAATTAGCAACATGGCGACTGCTTTGGGAAGATGATTACAGTTTATTGAAGAAGCAGAAAGATGGTTCTTGCAGGAAAGAGCAGAGGAGAGAGGGGCTGAGCACACAGGCAGTAGGTTTTTATACCCTCTCTAGCCTTTTGTTTGGAATAGTTTCTTGTTCCTGTGGCATGAACTTTGAGGCTATTTCCTGTGTCACGTATTCTGACCTGAGTGTAAGGACCCACCCCACTTTGCACCTTAAGAAGACAGAACTCTTGGAATATTTGCAACAGGCATCTTTATTAAGAGAAGATGGTTGCAGGCATTCTAGACAGGACCTGGGGCCCAAGCCCTACCATTCAAGGTTTTAAGTGTTTCCAAGCAGCCCACCCCCACACTTCCGTCCTTCCAGTGACAATCCCAGGCATTACATTTCCACCCCCTTTTCGTCACGGTCGGCGGAAGGGAGACTTCAGAGAGGAGTACATGAAAGGTGATGGCCATATTGTTATGGTCAGTCCTCTTGATGAGATCCACATTCAGTCCCTTTGAAGTTTTAATGAAGGAAGTCAGAGCCATAAACCCCTTTGCTCATCCCCCTTCCTCTTCGTAGTATGACAGAATCCAGAGAGGGCAGAAATGGGGTTTTCCATAGTCAATAACTAGAGATAACGCCATTTTCCCTCTTCAGGACTTCTTTGGGTGAGTCTTACAGCTTCCTTCTAGTTATCTTGTGAAGGATCCCACCTTCGTCGCCAGTGGTAAGTCCTTGAAGTGATGGCGAAGGATGAAGACACATTTCTACAGAACAACTCTTTATTGTGCTTTTAGCCAAAACTCCAACAACGAGCAAAGGCACGCAGGCCTCCTTTTATACGCCCAGATCCCTGGACATAATGGCAACATAGTCATGCACTTTTCGCGCCTTGTGCATGCGCGCAAAGCTGGTGCCACTCAGTCTGGTCCTGGGCAGCTTCTGCAAAGCCCGGGACCATTGTAACGTCCTGAGCCTGCATTTGCAGGCTCAAGACATAACACTCTTCCCCCCTAGCTTGGAACAATCCTGACACTTCAGTATTCTTATTTTTGGGAAGAGTGTCAAACTTCCTGACAGTCAGGCATGGAAGGGAGTGCCTGAGGTTGCCTCAACCCACAAGTTCCTATCCTTGTTTTGACAACAGACACTCAAAATCTTAAGTAAACAAAATACATTGTTAACTAATAACCTTAAGGGTAGTACCCCTTGTAGCTGGACAGTAACTTCACAAAGTCTGAAAGATATTTGGGAGGGCACTTGGCCCTTTGCGACCTCCTCAGACCAGAAGAGTTTGCTGGTTCCTTTTCCTTGCCCACCAAGCTAGGTGAGCCAGGGCATTGCTGCCCACTTGCCTCAGGCGACCCTGGTGCTGTTGCCTGACCTACCTGCTCACCTACCAGGCTCAGTAGGTCAGGGCTTTGTTGCCCCAAGTACCTGGTTGATCTGCCCATCTGCTGGTTGGCTGTGCCCTCTGAGCTCAAACCAACATCCCTTGGAGGGGTGGTAGTCTCCAGATCCACAATGGACCTTTCTTGGGAGCACTGTCCCTCGAACCCAAGGTCAGCAGATGGATAGTCAGGGGTGGCTACAGGGCCCCAGTATCCAGTGGACCCCAAGGTCATGCCTGAGGTGCCAGAATCAGGAGTAGCCTCTCTGTTTGCCTCCCTTACAGAGGAGTTCCTTCTGGGAGCAATTGCACAATTTGGCCTGCTCCCGTGCTGTGTTGCCAGTTCTCTTGCAGGATGTGAGTTGTGTGGATACCCCGTCAGACTCCCTGCCTGGAAAGTTACTAGTTATGGGTGAATAATGTGGATATCCCTGGTGTGACTCCCTGGCTGGAGTAAGTATGGGTGTATGGGGTGACCCCCTCCCCCATGACTTCCTGTTCGGAGCACTTGCAGAACCTTGGGATGGGGGATCAATGGCCTCCTCAGTGGCCAGTAATGGCTGCTGACATTGATCCTCAGAATGCACTCTATAGCCTTCCTTCCCCCCCCCAGTGCAGAGCCAGGAGAGGAAGGGTGTAAATCCAGCCTCACACGCAGCTGATCTATGTGCCACCGAAGAACGCAGCCATCTTCCAAGGACACTTCATATGACAAAGGTCCAGAGACCTTGCAGACCACAGCTGGTACCCAGAGATGACCGGGCCCGTAGTTCTGAGTCCAAACCAGAGCACCCATTTGCAGGCTCCTTGGTGCCTGTGGATGCGATACCTGAGACGCCACCCAGTCCAGGTGCAGTCTTTCCATCTTAGTGATAAGCCGGCGACCCCAGCGAAGTTCAGCAGGGCTCTTCCCGGTGACTGTGCAAGGTGTGGTGCAAGAAGAAAGTCTGCTAACCTGTGATGCCAGTCACCGTAAATCAGTCTCTTGAGAGCATCCTTGGTGGTGCGCACCATAAGCTCAGCCATTCCATTGGTGGATGGGTGGAAAGGAGCCAAAGTTGCATGGTGGATCAGGTTGGCCTGAAGAAAAGCCTGGAACTCAGAAGAAGTGAATTGAGGACCATTATCTGAAACCAGAACATCTGGAAGGCCATGAGCTACAAAAATACCTCTTAGCACCTGGATAATCTTGGCAGCAGTAGTGGAGGTCACAGGAACAACCTCTAGCCACTTGGAATGGCTATCAACAACAACCAGGAAGAATTGCCCCTGAAAGAGCCCAGCGTAATATATATGTACCCTAGACCATGGGGTTTGAGTTTCCTCCCACCTATGAACTGGGGCCTGAGGCATTTCAGGCCGGGACTGTTGGCACACATGGCATCCATGCACCTGGACCTCGATGGCTTTATCAAGGCCAGGCCACCACAAATGGCTGCGCGCAAGCACTTTCATCCTGATTATCCCAGGAGGTCCCTCATGCAGGGAGATTAAGATTCTAGACCTCAATGAGGCTGGGATTATTACCCTACTGCCCCATAACAAGCATCCCTTGAAAGTGGACAACTCATGCCTCTTTTGCTAGAAACTTTGGAACTCAGTATCTGGGCACATGTCAGGCCAACCTGACAATACCCACGTCAACACGCGTGTAAGTGTGTGATCAGTTTCAGTTTCAGCAGCCACATCCCTAGCATTGAGGGGAGACTCAGGATAGAATGTTAATGGCTGGAGCAAGATCAGGCTCCAGTGTAGGCAGGGGTAATCTACTCAGGGCATCTGCATGACCCATTTCCTTTCCACGTTTGTGAACCAATCTGTAGTCATATGCTGACAGGAAAATGGACCATCTCAGCATACGAGGAGAAAGGATATGTGGGGTCTGTTTGGTCATGGTAAACAACCCCAGCAGTGGCTTATGGTTAGTGTAGACCAGTGGTTCTCAAACTTTTTAATGCCGCGACCCCCAACCGGTCGTAAGTCGATGACTACTCAACCAGTTGTAAGTCGAGGACTACTCAACTGGTGCAGCACCGTTTGCAGAATGGGACTTTTGGCAGGCTCAGCAGGGCAGAGACAGCCTGGACAATTCCTATTGGCTTTTGAAAGCCAATAGAATTAGACTCTATTCAAGAGAGTCTAGTCTATTGGCTTTCAAAAGCCAATAGAATAAAAGGGAGTAGCACAGCTAAGGAAAAGGGGAAAAAATGGCGGACTGCATTGTTTGGCGACCCCCATGAAATGGTCGTTCGACCCCAAATGGGGTCCCGACCCACAGGTTGAGAACCACTGGTGTGGACCATGAAGTGGTGGCCGTATATGAAATCATGAAACTTCTTAATGCCAGCCACAATGGCCAGCGCCTCCCTGTCAATCTGAGCATAATTATGCTCTGCACAAGACAGGGTTCTGGAATAATAAGCCACAGGGACCTGTGTCCTGTCAGCCATCAGATGGCTAAGAACTGCCCCTACTCCATATGGAGAAGCATCGCAGGCAATGCAAACAGGTAGTTGCTCATTGAAGTGAGCTAGTATAGCATTAGAAATAAGCAAGGCTTTAACCTCATTGAAACTTTTTTCATGGACCTTAGTCCACTGCCAACAGGCTTGTTTGTCTAAGAACCTATGCAAGGGCTCAGCTATTGCAGCTTTATGTGGCAGAAATGCATGGCAAAAGTTTAAAAGCCCCAAAAAGGCTTGTAGTTCGCCCTTAGACTTAGGGCTTGGGGCCTGCTGAATGGCCTTTAATTTAGCTTCAGAAGGGTAAATGCCTTGAACATCTATCCTGAATCCCAAAAAGTCAGTAGAATTGACTCCTATCTTACACTTGTCCTTTTTTAACTTCAGGCCTGCTCTTCTAAAATGAAGCAAGACAGCCCTTAATCTCTCTGCCAAGTTTTGAGATGATTCCCCTGCAATGAGGACATCATCAAAATATAGGCAGACTCCAGGAATACCCCTCAATGTGTTCTCCATGACACTTTGGAATATGCCAGGGGCTACATTCACCCCAAATTGCAATCTCTTTACTTTAAAAGCTCCTCTATGGGTTACAATTGTCTGAGCTTCAGAAGCTACCTCATCAACAGGTTAATGTTAAGTCCTCGAGTTGATGGCGAAAGAAGAGCACACATTCTGAAAACAACAACAGCTTTATTCTTCTTCTGCTCACTCCGACACAACTCTGAGGCTTGCAGGCCTCTCTGACTCTAAATATAATCCCTGGGCAAAAAGGTTACAAAGAGATGGCGCACTTCACACCTTGCGCATGCATGCAGGCTGGCGCCACTTTGTCTGATCCCGGGCAGCTTGCAACAGCCCGGGACCATTGCAATGTCCCGAGCCTGCTTTTGCAGGCTCAGGACACAACACCCCTTCCCCCCAGATGAAACTTAATCAACCTATATAGATAGGTATACGCGACCTCACAAAGGGACATGCAGTATGGAATACTGCATACTGTTGCACCTACTAAATAGCCACTCTATAACATGGTGCCGTGCTATCGTTTTAGAATTGAGTGTCCAATACCCACAATTCCAATTCCCCCAAGCAGTAGGCACCTCCCTCATTTCCCTTGGCTTGACAGCAACTTCACATACTCTTCAAGGTGTTTGGGAGGTCTTCTAACCCTCTGTGACCTCCTCAGATTTTGAGAACACCCTTGACCTTCCTGTGTAGTTGTTGCAGCGGAGTTTCCCCCTCTTTGTTACCCTGGTGGTCCCCGTGACCTGGGTTCTGTTGCCTGGTCTGCTTGCTTGCCCACCGGGCTTGATAGACCAGGACTTTGCTCCAAACTGTACCTGGTTGATCTGCCTGAGTGTAGGCTATCGGGACCCTCTACATCCCAGTATTTTGTGATTCTGTGGTATTCTCCAAATCCATAATGGACCTATCATGGGAACGCATTCCTTCACTCCCAAGCCCAGTAGCTGGGTTGTCTGGGGTCTCTGCCGTGCCCCAGTATTCTATTGCCCCCCATTCTGTGCCGGAGGTACCAGAATCAGGATTTACCTCTCTGACTACCCTCTTGTATACTGACTTCCTTTTGGAAGCAATTGCAGCACTTAGCCAGCTTGTTTGTTTGGGTCCCAGTTCTCTGGTATGATTTGGGTTGTTTGGATGCTCCCAATTATTCTCCCTGTCTGGAGTACTGTATTGGGATTGTGAATAGTGAGTATGCCCCCTGGGTGACTCCCTGGCTGGAGTAAGTACTGGTGTATGTATTATTCCTTGTTCCCCTGAATTCCTGTTAGGTATACTTGCGGAACCTTGGGAGGGGCCTTCCTCTGCCTCTCCATTTGCTCCTGACTGCTGACAGTACCCTTACCTTTGCACACAATGGTCCCCCTCCCCCCCCTGGAGAAAACCCAGGAGTTGAAGAGGGAGAGTCCAGTCTCGTATGCAGCTGATCAATATGCCGCCGAAGGACACGGCCATCGTCCAGAGAAACCTCTTAAGACAAGACCACAGCCGGAACCCACAAGTGACCGGGCCCATAGTTCCGGGTCCATACCGGGGCACCCACTTGCAAACACCTTGGTGCCCTTGGTTGCAAAACCCGAGGTGCCACCCTGTCCGGATGCAGCCTGTCAAGTTTGGTGATCAGTCTGCGCTCCCAGTGAAGTTCTGCTGGGCTCTTCCCAGTGGAAGTAGATGGTGTGGTGTGGTATGCAAGAAGAAAATCTGCCAACCTGTGATGCCAGTCACCATAAGTCAGTTTCTTGAGAGCGTCCTTGGTGATGTGAACCATCCATTCAGCCATACCATTGGTGGAAGGGTGGAAGGGTGCCGAAGTTGCATGACGAATCATGTTGGCCTGCAGAAAAGCCTGGAACTCAGAAAAAGTGAATTGAGGACCGTTATCTGAAACCAGAACATCTGGAAGGCCATGTGCAGCAAAAATTCCTCTTAATACCTGAATGGTCTTGGCAGTAGTAGTGGAGGAAACAGGAACAACCTCTAGCCACTTTGAATGGCTATCAACAAGGACCAAGAAGAATTGCCCCTGAAAGGCCCAGTGTAATCTACATGCACTCTAGACCAAGGTGATTGTGTTTCCTCCCACCTATGCACAGGGGCCTGAGGCATTTCTGGCCGTGAATGCTGGCACAAGTGGCATCTGTGCACCTGGGCCTCTATATCCTTGTCTAACCCTGGCCACCATAAATGGCTGCGCGCAAGCGCTTTCATCCTGACAATGCCAGGATGGCCCTCATGTAGAGAGACCAAGATCCTAGATCTCAATGAGGTAGGAATAACTACTCTGCTGCCCCACAACAGACAACCCTGAAAAGTGGATAACTCATGCTTCTTGAGCCAGAAGCTTTGGAACTCAGTATCTGGACTTCTCTCAGGCCAACCAGATAGAACCCATGAAAACACACGTGCAAGTGTTAGATCTGTGGCCGATTCTGCAGCCACATCCCTGGTATCTAGGGGACATTCAGGCAACGCCTGAATGGAGAGAATATTGATAGCAGGAGCAGGGTCTGCTTCTACCAGCTTCAGAGGTAACCTACTTAGGCCATCAGCATGGCCCATTTCCTTACCAGGTTTGTGAATCAGTGTATAATCATAGGCTGACAAAAAAATAGACCACCTCAGCATTCTGGGAGAGATAATCTGGTGGGTTTGTTTGTCAGTAGTAAACAATCCCAGCAGAGGCTTATGGTCAGTGTAGACTGTGAAATGTCGGCCATATAAAAAATCATGGAATTTTTTAATTCCTGCTACTATGGCCAATGCTTCCCTGTCAATTTGAGCATAATTACGCTCAGCAGAGGATAGAGTTCTGGAGTAATATGCTACAGGAACCTGAGTTCCATCAGCCCTCAAATGGCTAAGTACAGTGCCCACCCCATAAGGGGATGCATCACAAGCGATGCAGACAGGCAGGTTTTCATTGAAATGTGCAAGCACATCATTAGATGTCAGCAAGGCCTTGACCTCATTGAAGCTCTTTTCGTGGACTTGGGACCACTGCCAAACTGCCTGCTTGTCTAAAAGCCTATGAAGTGGTTCTGCTACAGCAGCCTTGTTAGGTAGGAAAGTGTTGTAAAAATTCAAGAGACCTAGGAATGCTTGCAGTTCACCTTTAGACTTAGGGCTGGGAGCCTGCTGTATAGCTTTTAATTTAGATTCAGCAGGGTGAATACCCCTGGCATCTATTCTGAATCCCAGAAAATCTGTAGAAGTGACTCCTATCTTACATTTATCTTTTTTAAGTTTTAGGCCTGTTCTTCTGAAGCGAAGCAAGATAGCCCTCAATCTCTCAGCTAAATTCTGAGTAGATTCTCCAGCAATAAGGACATCATCAAAATAGAGGCAAACCCCAGGAATGCCTCTGAGTGTGTTCTCCATGACACTCTGGAATATTCCAGGAGCTACATTTACACCAAATTGCAGTTTCTTGACTTTGAAAGCACCTCTATGAGTTACAATAGTTTGTGCTTCAGCAGCAGCTTCATCAACAGGTAACTGTTGATATGCCTGTGCCAGATCTAGCTTTGCAAAAATGCGGCCCCCTTTGAGGGAAGCCAAAATATGGCTGACTACAGGTACAGGGTACGGGTGCTGTTGCAAAGCCTTGTTTAATGTGCATTTGTAGTCTGCACATATACAAATGTCCCCATTAGCCTTGAGAGGCATAACTATGGGAGTTTCCCATGGACTTGAATCTACAGGTTCCAAGATACCTTGCTGGATCAATTTATCCAGTTCAGCATCAATTTTTCCTTTAAGTGCAAAAGGTACTCTCCTTGCTTTAACCCTAATGGGTGTGATGGTAGGGTTAAGCTTCAAGGAAACTGGAGGTCCTTTGTAAGAGCCCAGTTGTGGACTAAATACATCTGCAAACTCTTTGCAGACTTCTTCTAGGCTCAATGTTTGCAAATTGTGCAATCCTGTAACCTGGATTCCCAAAGCCTCAAACCAATTGAGCCCTATAAGGCTCGTTCGTTCTCCCCCAACAACCAATACATCCAATGGACCTTCAAAATCCTTGTGCTGTACTGTAAGGGTGCCTCCCCCTTTACACACACCTTGGAATTTTGAAAGTCTGTTAAGATTATATTGGATGGCCTAAGTTTGGCCTGGAACCCACTGCTGTTGCAAATCTTCCTAAATGTATGAATGGAAATGATTGAAAGAGCAGACCCAGTGTCCAACTCCATAACCAAGGGAACTCCTTGTAACCTCACCTTAAGTGACAGCTTCTTTTTAAGTGGTTTGTGAGTGCCTGTTCTGCAAATACTTCTGTGTGATGCGCAGAAACCCACCCTGTTTTGGCTGGGGACCTGGTACCTTTCGGATGCCATTCTTCTCAAGGTTGTGCCTTCTGGCGACCCACACAGACAGATGCTATGTGGCCTTGCCTGCCACACGCTTGGCAGATTGCAGAACGGAACCTGCAGTCAGCCCTCTTGTGGTGACCTCCACAACCGAAGCATTTGGGCACCACTGAAGTTTTTTCTTTGCTTTCCTTCTGTTTCCTTTCCTTGAATGGGTAAAGATGATCCACCTCATCTTCAGGATCCTCTTCTGAGCCTTCTTGGACTCCCTCATAGTGCACGGAAGCTGCTTCTGGATTGTTCTTGATGGGCCGCATGTTCTTGACCGCCCCGCCTGCTGCCTCCTCAGCTGTGACCTTTCAAAGCATCTTGAATGAGATATCTTCCTTTGCAAAGAGTCTCTGTTGCAAGTCTCTGTTCCTTAAACCGCATACAAAACGGTCTCTCAGCCTTTCTTCTAAATCTTTAAAGTCGCAGGGCTTGGCTGCTCTTCTCAAGGCTGCAATGGATTCTTTGGCTGATTCACCTTCTCTCTGATCCCTCTGTTCAAACGTATGTCTCCACGCAATGACAGACAACTTGGGCTGAAAATGTTCCTTTAATAACTTCTTTAAGTCTGTATTCGTGACAGACTCTAGAGGAGCAGGAGCTGCCAAATTTTCTGCAATTTCAAATGCATCTTGGCCACAGACACACAGCAAAGTCGCAGCCTTCAAGCCATCTTCTCTCACTTGATTCACTCTAAAGTAATTTTCTACTCTAGCGACATAAGACTCCCATCTTTCTGGGTGAGCAACATCGAATTCGGACAACCGCCCTATCTTCGCCATCCTTACTTCTACTTTTAGGAAGGGGTCTATCAGCCAGCTTACCTCCAGTGATGCTGTACTGGCAGGCCAGGTGCTGAATTTAACGCTGTCTCCCTTTTCTCAAGGACTCCTTGGGTAAATCTTACAAGCCTTCTTCTTCCAGCTTGCAATCTATCCCACCTTCGTCGCCAGTGTTAAGTCCTCGAGTTGATGGCGAAAGAAGAGCACACATTCTGAATACAACAACAGCTTTATTCTTCTTCTGCTCACTCCGACACAACTCTGAGGCTCGTAGGCCTCTCTGACTCTAAATAGAATCCCCAGGCAAAAAGGTTACAAAGAGATAACGCGCTTCGCGCCTTGCGCATGTGCCCAGGCTGGCACCACTTAGTTTGGTCCCAGGCAGCTTGCAACAGCCCGTGACCATTACAACGTCCCGAGCATGCTTTTGCAGGCTCAGGACACAACAGTCAAGTTTCGCAAAAATGCGCCCCCCTTTAGGGAAGCCAGAATGTGACTTACTACAGGTACTGGATAAGCGTGTTGCTGCAGTGCCTTGTTTAGTGTGCACTTGTAGTCTGCACATATACGTATGTCCCCATTAGCCTTAAGAGGCGTTACTATGGGGGTTTCCTAAGGACTAGAATCTACAGGTTCTAAGATGCCCTGCTGGAGCAATTTGTCCAGTTCAGCATCAACCTTGCCTTTGAGGGCAAAAGGTACTCTCCTAAGCTTGACCCTAATGGGTGTTATCAAAGGATCTAATCGTAATGAAACTGGAGGCCCTTTATAGGGTCCAAGCTCAGAATTAAACACATCTGCAAATTCCTTGCAGACTTCTGCAAGACTTAACGTTTGCAAATGGTGCAGCCCCATGACCTGGATTCCCAGAACCTCAAACCAATCGAGTCCAATAAGACTCGTATGTTCACCCCCAACAACCAACACATCTAAGGGACCCCCAAAATCCTTGTACTGTACCTTAAGGGTGGCCTCCCCCTTAACACACCTTAGAATTCTGAAAGTCTGTGAGTATCACGGTGGATGGCCTAAGTTTAACTCGAAGGCCACTGCTGCTACAAATCTTCCTGAATGTGTTGAGGGAAATTATGGAGAGAGTGGACCCAGTGTCCAATTCCATGAATAAACCTTACTTTAAGGGACAGTTTCTTTTTTAGGGGTTTACAGTATGTGTGCCTGTCCTTAGAACACTTCTGCGTGTTGCGCAGAAACCCACCCTATTTTGGCTGGGGACCCTGGTACCTTTCAGATGCAATTCTTGTCTAGGTTGTACCTTCTGATGACCCAAACAGACAGATGCAATGTGGCCTTGCCTACCGCATGCCCTGCAAATGGCGGAACGGAACTGGCAGTCAGCTCGTTTGTGGTGTCCTCCACACCCGAAGCATTGAAGCGCCGTTGAAGCTTTTTCTGTGCGTTCCTTCTATATCCTTCCGGCCGCCTGGTAAAGCTTGTCCATCTCATCTTCAGGAATTTCTTCCGACTCTTCTTGCATGTTCTCCTGGTGGATGGCGACGGTCTCTGGAGCGCTTCTGGAGGGCTGCATGTTCTTGACTGCCCTGCCTGCTGCTTCCTCTGCTGTAACCTCTCGCAGAGCATCTTGGAAAGAGACATCTTCCTAAGTGAAGATCTTTTGCTGTAAGTCTCTGTTCCTTAACCTGCACACAAAATGATCATGCAGCCTTTCTTCCAAATCTTTAAACTCACATGGTCTGGCTGCTCGTCTCAAGGCCACAATAAAGTCTTTAGCAGATTCACCTGCCTTCTGATCCCTTTGTTCAAACATGTGCCTCCAAGCAATGACGGACAACTTGGGCTGGAAATGCCCTTTTAGAAGCTTCTTTAAAATCCGTGTACGTTACACTTTCCAGCGAGGCAGGGGCCACTAGATTTTCTGCAATCTCAAAAGTCTTTTGTCCACATACACACAACAAGGTGGCAGCCTTCAACCCATCTTCTCGAATTTGGTTGACTCTGAAATAGTTCTCCACCCTCACAACGTATGATTTGCATCTTTCTGGGTGTGAGACGTCGAACTCTGATAAGCGGCCGATCTTTGCCATTGTAGCTTGTGCTTCACCACTTGCTTTTTCAGGGAAAGGGTCTTTCAGCCAAACTCACCCTCCAGCGACGCTGTACTGGCAGGATGGATGCTGACTTTAACGCCGTTTTCCCTCTTCAGGACTTCTTTGGGTGAGTCTTACAGCTTCCTTCTAGTTATCTTGTGAAGGATCCCACCTTCGTCGCCAGTGTTAAGTCCTTGACGTGATGGCGAAGGATGAAGACACATTTCTATAGAACAACTCTTTATTGTGCTTTTAGCCAAAACTCCAACAATGAGCAAAGGCACGCAGGCCTCCTTTTATATGCCCAGATCCCCGGACATAATGGCAACATAGTCATGCACTTTTCATGCCTTGCACATGTGTGCAAAGCTGGTGCCACTCAGTCTGGTCCCGGACAGCTTCTGCAAAGCCCGGGACCATTGCAACGTCCCGAGCCTGCATTTGCAGGCTCAGGACACAACAGGTGAGGTATGCAGATTTTAAGTCCCTTTGTCTTCTTGAGTTCCCTGGCTCCAGCTTTCCTGATGGTTTTACATCTGCATTTGTATAGGGCTGGCTCCTACTTGGGGACAGAGAGTTTTGAGGGCAGGTTTCTGCTTTTTAAAAAAATGCCCTTCTCTGGGGGGCTCTGAGTTCCCACAGTAATATAACAAAAAACAAGGCCTTATTTCAAAAGGAAAATTGGGAAATGGAGTTCTTTGGCTTGTGAAAAAGCTCCTTGAAAATAATGCTTGTGACTTCCGGTTCCAGTTCGCGGTGACTCTAGCTGCACAGGGAGACTCGTCTCCTTGACGGTTAGCCTTCCCTCTGCCGGTTGACTCTTATACGGGTCGAAAGTCACCCTGGAGGGTGCAACTTCCATTGAAGAGGCTTTGGCTCAGCTGAGGAGGAGCAGCGGCTCCTCCAGCTGTCCGGGCGATCTCTCAGGGCCGACGGAGAAGAAGATCGGCCAGTAAAATGGCTGATCACCCTGCTGCTTCAGACCGCAAGTCAAGAACATCTAAGCATTAAGAGCCCCCGTGGTGAATCCGGGTAAGATTTTTCCTTGTTACTCTCTCTACTTGACTTTGTTTTCTGCCTGTAAGAGCTTTGTTGGAATTATTTCCCTGGCTAGAGAAAGCAGCTTTGATATTTTTGGGAAAGAAAGCATTTCATAAGATTAAAATTTATTTTCATACTTTTTGGGATACAGAAATTTCTCTCTTTTTTGTTCTGCTGAGGACTGTACTACTATTTGGTGTTGGAAGATTATTTTTTCTTTCACACTATACTTTTAAAGATAGAAACAAAGCAATGCTGTTTGGAAAAGATTCTTCTTCAACTTACTGAGGACAGCTAGTGGCGAAAATTTAATATTGCATCTTTTGGTTATTTCTTTGAAGTAAAACCAGACCTGGCCTTCATTTTTGTTTTTTTTGAAAAAGATAAACTGAGCTGTGGGAATTGTGGGGGTGGATATAGATTAACTCTTACCAAATACAGCTTCCACAAACAAAACAAATAAATAAAACAAAAAACTATTACTAACTACTATCAAAATGGAGAATTTGCATTCACAATTAAATTATAAGATTATATTGGAAAAGATACATGAGGCCACTACAGAAATTTGTACTATACTGAAAGAATCCACTTCAGAACTAAGATCTAGAAACTTCACTTCAAACATGCAAATGGATGACCAGACTACACTTGACTCTTCTACATTAGAAGAGGAACCAACTGAGATAAAAGAGGAGCTTATTTTACCTTACAAGCCTTTCATCTGTAACTTTGAGGAACAGAAGAAGCAAGGACTGAGATTTGAAATTATAAAGCAACGATATTTTAAAGAGGAGAAAAACAGACATCTGATGCAGAGGATGGGACTTTTATTTCTTCAAAGGCCATTCCAAGCAACAAAAATAGACTTATTGAAAGGGAAGCATGTTAATGGAAACCTACTTGGTACAGGAAAAAACCTAGAATTAGACTTAAAAAAGAAATTTAAAATTGTGTAATGGAATAAAAGGCAATACTGGATTTATGGATTGTTTTAAGGACTAAGATTCAGAGTTAGAAGCAACTAAAATACATACATATAGGAGCGTGATTATTAGAGTAGATATTTTAAATAGATTAAGAATATATTGGATTGTACCTATGTAGCATTTGGGAAATATATGAAATTTATTATTTACTGGAATTGCAAAAATAATGACTGCTTAGACTGCTTTTAATAATTTATGGAATGTTTTAAATTACTAGGATAGATTTCTTGTATGACAATAAAGACATGATAAGGCATGATAAGCTGGAGAAAATTTGAACTTTGTTTAATGAATATGAATGAATCAAGGTTTAGTATTATTTTGTTATTTTAAAGAGATGGATTGACTTTGGGATTACATATATATAGGGCTGATCAATATTTTATTGCTATTAAGATATCTATTGTATAGTGGAATAAGAAATAAAGGTATAAAATGAGGGATGTGAGAGATTAACAATTAGAATCGATAATTTTTTGATTTAAATTTAAACTATTGTATTTGTAAACTGATAAAGTTATAACACAGGTTTAATAGTGATAGAAATTTAAAATAGAAATGGAATATTTAAATATATTATGTTAACTGAGGGGAATAGAGAGGGGATAGTGAAATTTATTGAGTTGTGTTGTTTATATATATTTTCACTTTTGAATGTTTGACCACCTAACCATCACAGTGGGTCTTGAGTACTTTTTGTTTAAGAATGTTAAAAAACCAATACAATGTCTTTTAAAAAAAGAAACAAAAATAATGCTTGTTTTGCCTGAGATTAAGTATGTGGAAATGTTTTGTGTCTGGTGTAAATGGAAGAAAGGGTGAAGAAGGCTAGTTTCCTAGTAATTAGAAGTGTTAGAAGAATGGAAACAATCAGATGGAAGAGAGAGAAGGAGGGAGGGAGAGAGGGGGGGGAGCTGTGTGAAGTTTTATGCCTGGCCAGGATGAAAGGTGAGAACTCTGATCTGCTATTTTGTGTGAGAGAGTTAATTAGAAAGCTATGTATTTCTTGAAGTTCCTATAGTTTGGAAGATGACAAGACATGACAAGAAAACCCCTCTCCAAGGGGAAAAAAAATTGTCCCCCCTAACAGCTTTTGAAATCAGGCAATTTAGGAAAGAATTGCCCAAACTAATAGAAGATCCTATTGAAGTAGTAAAACAGGTTAGAAATGCTTTTAAGACCAATGGAATATTCATGGGAAGAAATGCAATCCATTTTTAACATGTTTACACCAGAGAAGAATGGGATGATTAGATGAGCAGCTAGGGAACAGTGTAAGAAAAAGTTTTTTAAAAAAATGAACAGGCTGAGATCCCTGTTGCAGATCCAAAGTGGGATGGTAACAGAGTGCAGAGAGGAATGCTATGGCTGATTATAGGGGATAAAAGATATTTAAATATGCAGTGCCTCAGTCTTAACATTCAGAAGGCACTGTGGTTAGAACAAGGAAAATAGGAAGCATGACTGAATGGCTAGAGAAATTAAAAAGCCAACTTCAAAAGTATGGACATTTGGATCCTGGTAATCCATGACATCAAATAATTTTGAAATATCAATTTGTAGGGAAAGCATGGGAAGATATTAGGGTAAAAATGCAGAAATTAGACATGGAAAACTAAAACAATAGAAGATTTATTACCCATAAGAGAGGCTCAGAAAGTATATGCAAAGAGAGAAGAGGAGCAAGATAAACGTAAGATAAAAATGATGTCTCAATTGGTGCAAACAGGCCAGCAAAGACAATGGGGAAGAGTAATCAGGAAATCAGTAAAGAGTCTTGGGGGAGGTCTAGGCTGGGAGTGAGGACAGCCATTTGGCACCAGGGGATATAAACCCCTAAGAAAAAAATTTCCCCAGTCCATAAATAAATAAACAAACAAACAAATAAATGTGCCTTTTGTAAGGAGGAAGGACACTGAGAAAATGAGTGCCCTAAGAGGAAAGAGGGGGAAGAACTAGCAAATTTGGTGAATTTTGAGGATTAGGGGTGTCAGGGGACTAATCTGTTTTCTGGTCCAGCTTTTTAGGAACCCCTGATAAAGGTTGGACCCCTGGAGGAGGAAAGGATGTACTTGGTGGATTCCAGAGCCACCAGATTTACCCTGAATTATATACCTCCAGGAATGTAAATTGGGAAAGGGAAGATTAAGGATCAGGGAATTGGGGACATGTAGTAGAAACAACAATATTTAAATCTGCTATGGTCCAGACAGTAGCAAAAGGACCTGGACTATGGTGCAACTTTGTATTGGTAAAGGAGAGCTTCAATTTGGCCAGAAGGTACTTAATTGGTAAATTGGGGGTTGTTATTATGGGAATGAAAGAGAAATAATTGTAAATATTATGGCCTTGAGCAAGGAAGCTCAAGGAAAAGTGGGCCCTCTTATATGGGCCCAAGAGGGCAATAGAGGAGGGGTACACATGGACCCTTTAAAGGTGACTTTAAAGAACCCTAGTGAAGTAATTCACCAGAAACAGCATATAACATTACATTGGAAGAAAGAATGGTGGAATTAAAGCCCATGGTGGAAAGGCTGCTGAAGAGGGGTGAAATTTTTGAGCAATCCTTTTAAACATGTTCAGTTTGTTACTTTTTTAACCCAAAAATTTCTCCCTTGGAAAAGTAAGAGATGCAGAAAAAAAGAAAAAAAAGGGGGTGGGGGTGGGGGGTGGGGGTAGACAGTTTTTGTCAGTATATTTGTTTTTTATTTTTTTTAAAGAACAGAAATTGGGTAAAATTTCCTGACTGTAAGAATAATTAATCAGTGGGATAATTGTCTCCAGAAACTGTGGATGCTTCATTATTGGAGGTTTGGGGGAGGGGGTTAGAAATTGATAGGGTCTGAAATGGATAGAGTTTCTTGTTTCAGTATATTCTGTTTTTGTATGTGTGGCATGCTTCAGTGATTTTTCTTTGCATTTTAGTTTGAATTTATCCTTAATAATGCATTTATAATGTATTCTTGTCAAAAAGGAACAATCCTATGATGTTTTATTTAACATCTGATAAATATGTGTCTTTGAGACTCCTTGCTACTGCAAAAGAGATGATTAATCGCTGCATACTGTGTGTGTCCAATTTGTTTTCATCTTCCTTGGAGCCAAGGAGGAGAAGGGAAATCTTTATAGAAAACCAATTTGGTTTCAGGGTTATAGCCACAGGCTACAAGGTTGGAGAACTGTGAGTTCAAATCCTGCTTTGGCCATGAGGGATGGCTGAATGTTTTGGGGCTGGTTTATTTTTGTTCAGCCCTAGGAAGGAGGTTTTGGCAAGCCGCTTCTGTAAATATTATGGCAATTTTCTTCCTGGGGGCTGTTTCAAGTTCTCTGAAAGCAAAAGTTTTGTATAAATTTTTACTCTGCCTGGTTTGGTGAGTGGGGGAAGGGGGAGACAATCTTTTGTCTTCTTAGCTACCCTGTTGTTCTTTGATATGCTGCCACAAGAGTGATTTGAATATTATCTGCCTGAGACAAAAGGCATTCCAGAAATGTTGGCCCAATATTGATCGGTGAGCCTATGTGCTTTACTTTTTAAAATCCTGACTGTGTTATTTACAATAAGTTTATTGAGTTATATTTTTGTAACATGGTATCTAATCAGGGTGAAAGGTGGAGGAGAAAGAAAAATGTGACAATTTTTGATAGCGCTTCCATGGACAAGTATAGTCTATCTGACACAGGACAAATGATTTTTTTTTTTCTTTTCCCCACTTTTAAGCTGTGGAAGCAAATACATTCTTATGTAGCTTCCCAGTTTTGTAAGATCTTATTTTGGGAATTATAAAGAAATGGGAAAGCAACTTTTTGGCAGAAGAAAGGATTGAGGGTGTCTAGCAAATAAAGCCCAATTGGTAGAAAAGGAGGTAAAATATCTAGGATATATTATAGTTGAAGGGGAAAGGAAAATAGATAGTAAAAGGATTGAAGTTATAATAAATTTATAATTACCAAACAATAAAAATGGCATTAAGGGAATTCTGTGGTTATCACAAGATACTGCAAGAACGGTGATCCAAAAGCTATATGAGGGGAGTCATTCTGGAATTAAAGCATAGGTAGAAATGTATTTCAAATTCTGTTACCCTTGGAATGTATGGGATAGCCCAAAGGGCTACAGAGGGATGTTTGATATGTAAAAGGGTTAATAAAGGATTAAGGCTCCCAAAGGAGGGAGAAAAATAGCTAAATGTAGAACAAGTACTGGGGTCTCTGTCTTCTCTTTGACAGGAAGGTTTGGTGGCGCAAACAACTTCTTTGGAATTTCCAGTCCATAAGATCCAGCCGGGACAGTGGGTGCTGATTCGTAAATGGAAGGAGGAACTTCCACAACCAAAGAAGGCAAGTTCCTTATGTTAAATCTGCTGTCCGGAGGGCTGAGAAAGGTTGGACTCACTACACATGAGCAAAGGTGGTGACTGGACCTGAAAGAGGGTGGACGGTCATTCCAGGACAAGGACTGAAAGCCACGTTTAAAAGGACTTGAATGGGTAGTGGACCAGAACCCCTACCTATTTTGAATATCTCTATTAGAATTTCAGGTGACCCCAGACAAAGAACAAAGATGTTGGTGGTGACTCATGAGAAAAGTAAAACTGGTTTGTTACAAATAAAATGAAAACTAAGACAGAAGTCATACCATTAGAAACTGAAAACATAGAATTGTAAATTGTAAGAATTAGGTGGTAAATGTATATTTTTTGTTTAGGTGATAAATGTATATTTTTTGTGTGTTATTGCTGTTGTGATTATGGACCAATTTGTGGGTGTGAAATACTGTGAAATAATCATGAGGGGTTGATTCTAATTCTAATATTACTAAAGACAACACACCAGAGCAGCCTGGGAAATAAATATAAAAATTTGTTGGTGGGATTTAAAGGTAGATGACAATCATGAAGCAGAATGGATATTGCAAAAGGAATCAGGAAAGTGGCTAAAGCTCCTGAACAAAAGTATGAAAATATATGGAGCAATTGGGATTGGTTAACTAATTGGTTTCCCAACACTGAATGGTTAAGACAAATGTTTCTTGGCCTAAATTTTTAGTGGTTATATGACTTATGTGTTGTGCATGTCTGCAATGTATTCCTTTATGTGCATCTACTTTAACCAAAGCTGTAGAAAAAGCTTTAGGAAAACCTTAGGAAAAGAAGAAATTATACAATTAATGGTTATAAGATTTTTTTAAGCATGATAATGAAGACATTTTAAAAATTAAAGGGGGGGGGTTGATAGAAGTAAAGGAAAGGTCTTCAAAAATTTAATATTGAAAGAGAAATTTAAAATTGAATTTGCTGCAGTGGAAATTTACTGAGTGGAGAAGCAACTATAATGGCTGGGAAACAGGAAAGGAGAGCATAAAGGAAGGATGTAAGAGAAACACATAGGCAAAATTGTTATCTGGGTCTTCAGAATGGGAAAAGGAGCTGTAAGAGAAGATAACTAGCAAAATAGGAAAGAACCTATTTTTCTAAGAAGTCATAAAAAAGGGGGCCAGAACTCAGGCAACTGAGCATGTGCAATTAGTTGATTAATGTTAACTGACACACCTTGCATAAATTATCTCTTAATTTTAATGTACATGTGATGTATGATTTAGTATGTAGCAGGAAATATGTAGGAGGCAGTCGGAAAGAGTGTAACCTCATAGTACCTCAGCCAATGGGGAAAGAGGAAGGATGTGGTGGCTGGGACAGGGCTGTATAAAGAAGGGAATATTTTGGGTTGGAATTTTGGAGAGAACCAAGCTTTGATAGCTTCTCTCCCTGTTATTGCAATAAAGAAACAAAAGGCCTTCACTGTGTCTTGGTTATTGGTCAAGCGAGCTTGCCTCTGGTCACGAAGGAAAGTAGCCAGGAGCACATAACATTAAGGTGACCATATTAAAAAATTATATCTATAAAAAAAGAAAGGATAAGGGAAAATAAGAAATTGGGGCAAGGAGGAAAACACCAGCAAACAAGTGAGCAGCAAACGACCAGCTGCACATGGAGTCAGAGGGAGCCAGTAGCAGAGAACAAGAGAGCCAGCTCCAGAGCACAGCTAAGCAGCCCAATGCTGGGACAAAAAAAGGCAACAGAGAGCAGCAAACTGGAACCACAGCACCCCCCCCCCATCTGACAGAGCAGCTGTGCAGGATAACAAAGGGGACACTGGAGGACTTCTAGGCCAACAGAGGCCTACCTGAGAGGCCTGGCGGCCCTGTGACTCAAGCCAGCACAGGGAGGCAGAGACCGGCATGGCAAACCAGGCCCTGCAATGCACTGGCAGCTCAAGAGGTGGAAAGGAGGCAGCCAATGGCAGCATGAGGCGGAGGACTGGTGAGACAGCTGGGGGAAGTGAAAAGGAGGTGGCTGGTGGCAACACGCGGCATCAGACTGGTGAAGCGGCTGGGGACAGCACGGACGTGGTGGGCAGTGGCAGCGGTGGACCAGGAGGCCTGATGGTAATGGAGTCATTTTCTGAGGGCCGGGAGGCCTGCAGGTGGAGGTGAGGCAGCAGCCACAAACCGGGAGACCTGCAGGTGGAGACAAAGCTACAGCAGCAGACCGAGAGGCCTGCAGGTGGAGGCGAGGCAGCAGCTGCAAACTGGGAGGCCTGCAGGTGGAGGCAAAGCAACAGCGGCAGACCGAGAGGCCTGCAAGTGGAGGCGAGGTAGTAGTGGCAGACTGGGAGGCCTGTAGGTGGCAGCAGTGAAGCAGCAGCAGACCAGAGGCCTACAGGCGGCAGCAAGGCAGCAAGACAAAAACCACCAAACACCAAACTCATGGAACAGACAACTGAGGCTATTGTGGTGTGCAATACATGTTCCATGTATGCACTGATGCCCAAAGAACACCCAAATTATATATGCATCAGATGCAAATTATGTGAGCTACTACAGGAAAGATTGGGAACTTAGAAGCAACTCTAGACAAACCCCAGCGTACGAAAGAAAGCTCCACCCAAACGGAACCAAACAATGAACAAATAACTCCCAGAGGACTTGACCCCTTCGATAAACCCTTGGAGGAAGACAAATGGAGGTATGTCACACAGAAGGAAACACAATACCCAAAGAAAGAAACAGCATACAACAAACAAACCCCCTCTGCCCAACCCTACCCAACCAGAAACAGCCCCACTAAAACTGACCCATCGATTTCTCCCCTTGGATGGAAACACACAGACCCACAATCTCCCCTCAAAGAAGACATGCAGACACCTAGCAAAAAGACAACTTTAAACATCCCTAAGAAAGTCACTTCAAATATCCCTAAAAAGTCAAATATTCCTTAAAAAGCCACATCAACAAGGACACCTGAGATAAACAGAAAAGCATCACCACCAGATGGATTTGTAGCTGGCTGACTGGCTGTATTCAGCATGTGGTCCTCAATGAATCTGCATCTACATGGAGGGAAGTGTGTAGTGGGGTGCCCCAGGGCTCTTCAACATCTAGGCCCAGTGCTCTTCAACATCTTCATCAACAATTTGGATGAGGGGATAGATGGGGAATACATCAAATTTGCAGACGACACCAAGCTGGCAGGAATAGCCAACACTCCAGAAGATAGGCTTAGGATCTGGACAGACTTGAACACTGGCCGATATCTAACAAAATGAAATTCTTTTTTTTTTAATTTTTATTTTAGACCAACAAAACAAAACAAAACACAACAAAACATTACACACATACACACGTAATATATCCTTTTTTGTTAATAGCAATTTGTAACAGTACTCTTCTATTATTTACATTTCCCCCCTCATTCTTCTTTGAAATATTTGTCCTTATTGCCCCATTATTTCTTATTTATGTTTTCCTTCTTTCATATTCTACTACTTACTAGGAATAATTCATATTATTATTATTATACATTATTATACACATATCGCCTCTACCAACACCTCATTTTAAATTCCCAACATTATTCATTGTAGTAACTCTCGTATTTTTTATAAGACTCGACCGGAATTCCATCTAGGCCTGGTGATCATACAAATATTCTCATAGTCCAAATCCGCTAGCTTCTTATATACCTTATTTTTTTAAAAAAAATTCATGTTAATTATTATTTAGTGCATATATTATTTTTACTCTAATACTATTTCCAACATTAAAATTCACCCCTTTTCATCCAAGTATATTGATTTTATTTTATTTTTTCTTTGACATATATAATAATTCCTCCTTTCTTGTTTTATGCTAATATTGTGTATAATGTTTCTAAATTTTACTTTCTCTAGTAATTTTCTATAATCCTTTTTATATAAACTTCCTAAAGATAAATCACATCTACATCCAATTTCCTTAAATTGTTAAATGTTTAAACTCTTAACAAAATGAAATTCAATGGTGAAAAAAGTAAGGTTCTACATTTAGGCAAGAAAAACCAAATTTACAGGTATAGTATAGGGGGTACCTTGCTCAATAGTAGTAACCTCGGAGTGCTAGTGGACAATCACTAAAATATGAGCCAGCAGTGTGCTGCAGCTGCCAAAAAGGCCAATACAGTGCTGGGCTGCATTAACAGAGGGATAGAATCAAGATCAAGTGAAGTATTAATACCACTTTACAATGCCTTGGTAAGGCCACACTTGGAATACTGCATCCAGTTTTGGTCACCACAATGTAAAAAAGATGCTGAGACTCTAAAAAGAGTACAGAGAAGAGCAACAAAGATGATTAGGGGACTGGAGGCTAAAACATATGAGGAACAGTGCTAGAATTGGTTATGTCTAATTTAATGAGAAGGATGAGGGGGGATATCATAGCAGTCTTCCAGTATCTCAGAGGCTGCCACAAAGAAGAGGGAGTCAAGCTCTTCTCCAAAGCACCTGAAGGCAGGACAAGAAACAATGGATGGAAACTAATCAAGGAGAGACACAACCTAGAACTAAGGAGAAACTTCCTGACAGTTAGAACAATTAACCAGTGGAACAACCTGCCTCCAGAAGTGGTGAATGCACCAACATTGGAAGTTTTTAAGAAGAGACTGGATAGCCATTTGTCTGATATGGTATAGGGTTTCCTGCCTGAGCAGGGGGTTAGAATAGATGGCCTCCAAGGTCCCTTCCAACTTTATTATTATTATTATTATTGATCATCGCACAGTCAGCCAGATGTTCAGACTGGATTTGGCATTTTGTCTACCTATCGAGTCCTTACCCAGGACCTGGGATAGGCAGATGTGGATGTTTGATGGTATTACAGGTATCGTCGCAGGATGGAAGCAGTTCCTAGTAAGGCCGCCTTTTGCAATTGACTAATAGCAAATTTGTCAATGCCAATGGTGTTCAAGTGGTGCTCCAGTTGTTTTGGGATTGCACCCAAGGAGCCTATGACTATTGGTACTACCCTTGCTTGCTTTTGCCACAGTCTTTCTATTTCTATTTGTAGGTCTTTGTATTTTGTTATCTTCTCCAGTTCTTTCTCTTCTATTCTGCTATCTCCAGGCACTGCCACATCCACTATCCAGACTTTTTTGTCTTTCTTATCGACAATTGTTAAGTCTGGGGTGTTATGTTGCAGGTGCTTGTCTGTTTGAATTCTGAAGTCCCAGAGCAGTTTAATTTTATCATTTTCTATGACTTTCTCTATTTTATGATCCCACCAGTTTTTGCTTACAGGCAAATGATATTTTTTGCAGATCTTCCAATGCACCATTGTTGCTACTTTGTCATGCCGCTGCTTGTAGTCAGTCTGTGCAATCTTCTTGCAACAGCTTACCAGGTGGTCCACTGTTTCTTCAGCTTCTTTGCATAGGCGGCACTTACTGTCTGTTGCTGTCTTCTCAATTTTGACTTTATATGCATTTGTCCTTAAGGCTTGGTCTTGTGCAGCCAGAATTAGTCCCTCGGTCTCTTTCTTCAATTTTCCTGCTCTTAGCCATTGCCAGGTCTTGTTATTATCTGCTTTCCCAGCTATTTTTTTAATGTATTGGCCATGTAGTGCTTTGTCTTCCCATGCCTCTATTCTGTTCTTCATTTGGTCTTTCTTGTAGGCCAGTTTGGTCTCTCTGGTAGTCAGTAAGCCTTCCTGATATACTAATTTCAGTGCATCTTCATCATTGTTCTTCAGATATTCTTCCAAAGCCATTTTTTTTTTCTTCAACCATCTGATGTACTTGCAGCATTCCACGCCCACTTATTTGCCTTGGTAGAAAAAACCCTCTAACTAAAGAAAAAACCTTCTAACTAAAGAAAAAACCCTCTAACTAAAGAAATAAAAGAATTGAAACAAAGAATAACTGACCATCTAGAACAGCACAAAAACAACAGAATAAGTCTGCCTGCATTGAAGCTTGTTCCAAAGAAATAGCTAGCACAAGCATTAAAAGATGCAAATACTGCAATATCAAGTATAAGTACCAATTCACTGCAACAAACAAACCAATTAATGTACAGCACAGCTGCAATTATAACTGAATACCTGGGATGCAAAATCAACAAAGAAGAAAAACAAAGAAACAGTGCACCACAAAAATGGAAAGTTAGACCAGAAAATAAGATCAGCAAGTTAAGATCACATGCAAGCAAGCTAGAACAGATGAAAGAAAAGAAGCTGAAGAACAAGAAGACCAAAGAATACCTAATCAAGAAATACCACTTAGAAACAAGGACGATCAAGAAAGCACTGGAAATAATAAAGCAACAAATAACAGCTATAGCCAGGAAAATCAGTAGATATGAAGCTTGAATTGCAAACTATAGGCAGAACCTCCAATTTCAATCCAATCAGAAACGTTTCTACCAATCCATCAATGGAGAAACTGCAATGAATCAGTCAGTACCTGACAAGGAAGAAACAGTGCAGTTCTGGAAGCAGATATGGGATAACCCAAAGAAATACAACAAGGATGCAGCTTGGTTAAAAGAGGTGGATGCAAATAAAGCAGAAGTTGAAATGAAAGAACTAGTAATAACAACAAAAATGGTAGAAAAAAGAGCAAGGAAAATCAAAAATTGGTCAACACCAGGTGAAGATGAACTGCATGGGTTTTAGTTGAAACATCTAACTGTTATACACCCACTCATTGCCAAACAGTTCAACAATATACTACAAGGAGGAGAAATTGAAAAGTGGCTAACAACTGGGAAAACCTTTTAATCTAGATGAGTCTCGAATTTTAATAAGTAAAATCTCCATTGTTAATACAAATAGCAAGGGGGATAAGGGACAACCCTGTCTCATACCTTTTTCTATTTTAAATACATCTGTTAATCCTCCATTAATTATAATTTGTGCCGATTGTTGCTGATATATGGCCTTGAGAGCACACAAAAAGTTGTCTCCAAAGTTCATTTCCTCTATGACTTTCAATAAAAATTTCCAATCTAATTGATCAAAAGCTTTCTCAGCATCTATAAATATTAAAGCAGCAGGGATTTGGTTGTTCTTATCCAAATACTCTATTAAATTAACAATTTGTCTTACATTGTTTTTCATATATCTCCCCATTATAAATCCAGATTGGTCAGTATGAATCAATTGTTTCAAAACCTGCATTAATCTATTTGCCAATATCTTTACAAAATTCTTATAATCTGTATTTAAAAGAGATATAGGCCTATAATTTCTAGGTTGGGACAGATCCTGGTCATCCTTTGGAATTAAAGATATGAAGGCCATTCTCCAAGATGGAGGTAATTCTGCTCCAGATAAAATATCCTTAAAAAGTACCTTTAATGGTTCTATCATTTCTTCAGATAACATCTTGTAATAAATCGCTGTTAACCCATCAGTACCTGGAGTCTTCAATTGTTTAATTGCAAAAATAATCTCTTCAGAAGTAATTAAACCATTAATCCCATCACATTGATCACTTCTAAGTCTAGGAAAATGTGTTCCCTGTAAATATTTTTCTACATCTGAAGTTTGTATACTTTCACTAGCATATAATTTAGAATAAAAATCTAAAAAAGACTTTTTAATCAAATTTTGTTGGTAGACTTCTTTACCTTTATAAATTATTTTATCTATAATCCTCGATTTCTGTTTCTTATGTAATTGATAAGCCAACCATCTACCAGGTTTATTTGCATTACAAAATGTATTATGTCTCACATACCTCAAATTAGTTGCCATTTGATCTGCTAATAACATATTAAATTGCTCCTTCAACAAAGTAATAGAAACTTTTAACTTATTGTCCATTGGATTTGATATTAAAATCTTTTCCTTACATTTAATCTCATCTTCAAGATCTTTATGTTTCTGGGTCTGTTTACGTCTGTGAGCATTGTTCATAGAAATCAAAACCCCTCTCATATATGCTTTACAAGAGTCCCATACCATTGGCATCAAAATACCCTTATTCATATTCCAAGCAAAAAAATCCTTTAAATAACCTTTACATCGCTGTATATTCTCCTCATATCTAAATAAATTCTCATTCAACCTCCAAGTCCTTCTAGTTCTTTCTTCCGATGAAATTTGCAACCATACCGGACTGTGGTCTGAAATTATTCTAGGAAATATCTTGATATTCTTCACCCTAGAAAGGAAATCACTAGTAACCAAGAAAAAATCAATTCTAGAATAAGATTGGTGTCTATCCGAAAAAAAGTAAAGTCTTTTTCCTCAGTATTCCGTTCTCTCCAAATATCTCTAAGTTCCAAATCATCTTTTAAGTAAAAAAAAACTTTAGGAAGTCTTGTATGGTTAGAAACTTTAAAAGGACCCTTCTTATCTTTACTTGAGTCTAAAACACCATTCCAATCTCCATCTTCTTATAATCCAAAGAAGTTAATTTCTGGTAAATCAACTTATAAAAATGTTTTTGTTGTTGATTGGGAGCATATAAATCAACCAAAAGAGTTCTCTTATCATTTATTAGTAAATCAATAATAACATATCTTCCTTGTAAGTCAAAATCAATTAACCTTGGTGAAAGCTCCTTTCTCACATAGATAACTACTCCTCCTTTTTTCTGCAAATCAGGAGCTATAAAATGTATCCCCAGCCGGGGATTAAACAAATATTTTTGATCTTTAGAAATAATATGAGTCTCTTGTAAACAAATAATATCATTTCTGTGTTGTTTCAAATAATGAAAGATTTTCTTTCTCTTCTGTGGAGAGTTAAGGCCATTAACATTCCAGGTTAGAAGCTTTGCCATCCTTGGCAGGATGAAGCCTTTGGAACAAAGCCTCTAGATTTACAGTCGATGATCTCTTTGGCCTTGCTCCTCCCACCGGCTCTGAAATAGACTGTGATAAACTTCCATCATCTGCCTTTTGTTGTTGTCACTCTTGTTGTTGTTGTTGTTGTTGTCTTTCTCTACGTTTATAAGCAGCGTGTGTAATTGTCTGTTCCCTTGGGTCTTCTGTTATTTGCAAATTCTGTTGCATAGCTTCAACCAACAATTCTTCTCCCAAAGATGGCATTGAACCTACAGACAACTGTGCTTCTGCCTTACTCTCATCTTTCTTTAATCTTGGAGATGGTGGTGAACTTGCTTTTAAAATAGTAACATAAAAATCTCTTGCTTTTGAAACTGTTTTAAGACGGTATCGTGTACCAATGTAAGTCACCACTATCCCCACAGATATGTCTCATCTAAATTGAGTTTGTCGCTTCTTAAGTTCTTCAGCCAAAAAAGCAAAGTCTTTTCTTTTTCTAAGAATTTTAGAAGGTATTTCCTTTAAAACTATCACATCCTGAGCTGCAATCTGAAATCTTTGTTTATAGAAGGCCTGTATAATTTCATTACGAAGTGATTTTCTCACAAAATAGACCCCTACATCTCTTGGTAATTTCCTCTGTTTTGCAACCCACGAATTAACTCTAAAAATCTTTTCAATATCTTTCAACATTTCTTCGGGATCAATTTCCAAAATAAGGCCAGTTCTGCTGCAATTTCTTCTCTCAAATTCTCCTTAATATTTTCCTTCAGGCCCCTTATTTCTCAAAGCATGTTCCATTTCTCTGTATTGTGACATTATAATATCATTCTGTGTGGCATCCACATTTTCTTCTATTTTTTCTAATCTATCTTGTAATATTTCAACATTACCAACCACTTCATCCACCCTGTTGTCAATCTTTTCCACAAGGCCAGCAAGCCCTTGGAATGCCAAAACAATATCTTTCCTGAGCTCATTACTTTCTTGAGCCAAAAGCTCTGCTGTTTTTTCTAGTGATTTTTCCAAAGTCTTATTCAAGGCCTCTTGTAAGTCCTGAAGTGTAAGTGCCTGAGGTGGGGGCGAAGGTGGAGAAGGTTTAGGTTTGGGTTGTTGTACAGTCTGAGTTATTGGAGAGGCAGTTGAAGTTTTAGAAAGAGAAGGAAGTCCAGGATGTTTTGAAGCTATTTTTTTTAAAAAAGGGAGGGGTTTTCCCCCCCTTCCCTTTTTCAAAAAATAATAATATAAAAACAAAGGAGAAGAAAAAAACAATTCCCCCTTAAAAAAAGGGGGAATAAGAATTTTCCCCCTTTAAAATAAACCAAGTCTATTACATTGTTAAAACCTTGTTGCCAGTTTAAAGATAATAAGTAAAAAATAGAAAGTGAAAGTTCTCAAACAAAGAAAGTGACAAAGAAAGAGGATTCCTCTGCCATATTTCTTCACTCCAGTTAGAATAGTAACAGGAGTAGATGTTAATTCAAACTGAGTTAGGTTTAAAGTAAAATCATCAATTTGTCTCTTCCTGACAGCTCTGTCTGCTTTTGAGTTAACTTACTGTTCCCATCAGATAGCAGCAGTGGAGGTAGCATCTAGCTTCATTCTCTCCGGAGAACAAAGGTATCCAAGGAAACAGAGCAAAATCCAGACTCCGAGGAAGCTCTCACTTCACCTCCCAGAAAAAAAAAAACTGGGAAAGCTGTGAGGCTTTACCTCTATCCAGGCAAAAGCTCACCTCCCTCCCTTCACCCAGGAGGGAAGTTTCAAGCTGCAAAACAGCTGATCGTTGCTGTTTTGCCAGCTTTTACGATTTCCCGGGACAGGCAGCTATCAAACAACGGCCATCGGCACTGACGCAACCACAGGAAGTCATTTTAATTCTTAAGACAAAGTGCTCAGGACACATCATGGTGTTGGGATAATCAAACATTCAAAAATAAAACCATATATAAATAACTCAACTCAATACATTCAATGTCCCCTCTCTATTTCCCTCAAATAGCATAATACATTTAAAATATTCCATTTCTAATTTAAATTTCTATAACTGCTAAACCTGTTTTAAAACTTTGTAAGTTTACAATTACCATAATCAAATTTAACTTTATATCAACAAGTTATCAATTCAGGTATCCCTTCCAGATATATTCTAATTCTTAATCTCTCAAATCCCTCATTTTATCACAAGTCTCATTTATTTCTTCTTTCACTATCCTAATTAAAATAAAATATTAATGTACTCTATACATATATAATCTATCAGTCGATCAATCTATTTAAGATAACAAAATAATATTAAGCCTTAAATCATTTCAGTTCATTAAACAAAATTCAAATTTCATTCAATTGATTATCATGCCTTATCACATCTATGTTATCATACAAAAACATCATCTTACTAATTTAAAACACTCAATTAATTATTGAAACAATCCAAATCTAAAAAACCACCATTTTTTCCATTCCAATACATAATAATTTTCATCAAAATAAACCTATTATTCCAAAAAGTACCTTCTTGATCTATTTAAGATAATCTGTTCTACTAATCACCCTCCTATTTTTTTCTTATTTTTAACTCTGAATCTTAATCCTTAAAACAGTCCATAAATCAACATTGCCTTTTAATCCATTACACAATTTTAAATTTCTCTGTTCAGTCTGATTCTGGCCTTTTTTCTGTGCCAGGCAGGTTTCCATAACCAAGCTTCCGTTTCAGCCGATAGATCTCTCTTTATTGCCCTTTGGAACAATAGGAATCCCATCCTCTGCATTAGGCATCTATTTCTCTTATCCTTAAAGCTTCATTGTTTTAAAGTTTCAAGTCTCAATCTTTGATTCTTCTGATCCTCAAAGCTATAGATGGAATGTTTACAAGGTAAAATAAATTCATCTTTTGTCTCAGTTGTTTCCTCTTCTAGTATGTTTTGATTTATAGAATGGTCACATTTAGTCTGGAGATCAGTTTGAAGGTTTGAAGTGAGACTTCTGGATCTTAATTCTGTAGTAAACTCTTTCATTGTAGCACATATTTCTGCAGCAGCCTCATAAATCTTTTCCAATATAAGTTTGCAGTTTAATTGTAAATGAGATTTCTCCATTTTGATAGTAATTAAAGAAAGTCTCTTTTTTCTTTTTGTGGAGGCTGTATTTAATAAAAGTTAAGCAGTATCCACCCCCACAATTCCCACAGCTGCATCAGCTTATCTTTTATCTTCAAAAGTAATTTGAAGGTCAAGTCTATTTCATCTCCAAAGAATAACCAGAAGTGGCAGTATTAGGTTTTTGCCACTAGATGTCCTCACTGGATTAAAAAAATTATTTTCCAGACACCATTTTTCCCCTTTTTTCTATCTTTTAAAATATAATGTGAGAAAAGAAATAATCTTCCAACATAAAATGATAGTACAGCTCTTAGGAAAGATTTTTTTCTGTACCCCAAAGCATATATAAATAAAGTATAGTCTTTAAAATTTTATTCTACTTTTTTGTTCAACGCCTTTCTTCCCAAACATGTAGATGCTGCTTTTTTAATCCAGGGAAATAATTCCAACAAGGCTCTTACAGGTAAAAAAAAAAAAAAAAAAAAGCAAGGTAGAGTGAAGAGAGGAGCAAAAAAAAAAAAATCTCACCCGGGTTCACCACAGTGGTTCTTAATGCTTAGATGTTCTTTGACTTTTGGTTTGGAGCGGCTAGGTGATCGGCCATTTTACTGGCTGATCTTCTCCATCGGACCTCAGAGTTGGCTCCGACAGCTGGAGGAGCCGCCACTCCTCTGTAGCCGAGCGAAGCCTCTTCGACAGAAGTCACACCCTCCAGGGTGAATTTCGACCTGCATAAGGGTCTACCTGCAGAGGAAAGCTAGCCAATGAGGAGACGAATCTCTTCGTGTGACTTGAGGCGCCATGATTCAGAACTGGAAGTCAGATTTGTAAATGTTTTTAACCTACTTAATGAGAATTTGCTTCCATCTGAATGGAATCTGAATTGATTTAATTTTTATTAAAAACAGAAAATTGACTTTTGAAGAAACCTTAGTGGTTAGTACCCCTCATCAAATGAGGGCGATCTTGAACCAGAAAGCCAGCCGATAGCTGACACATTCAAGGATTTTAAAATATAAGAGTATACTTATGGTAAAAAATGATTTAGTGTTGACTATTGACACTAACTTGAATTCAGCTCAACTTTTAAGAGAAGACTTGGAAGGAGGATCAAATATTGAATATTATTGTGTTGAAGTAATTGAATTACAGACCAGAATGAGACCTGATTTAACAGATGCTTCTTTGGGAGAAGGAGCTAATTTTGTTTATAGATGGGTCCTCCAGAGTAGTAGAAGGGAAGCAAAGGAATGGATATGCAATAATAGAATGAAAAGAAGATGTTTTGGTGGAAGCAGGAAAATTGCCTTTAAGTTGGTCTGCACAGACTTGTGAATTGTATGCATTAAATTAAGCTTTAAAATTGTTGGAGAAACAGAGAGGGACTATTTACCCTGACTCAAAGTATGCTTTTGGAGTAATGCATATTTTTGGAAAGATTTGGGAAGAACAAGGGTTGATTAATAGCAAAGGAAAAGATTTAGTTCATGGGGAACTGATTATACAGGTATTGGACAATTTGATGACTGACAATCAGGCTTGTCAGATGCTATATTTTTTCTGTCCTGCTCTATGGAGTAGAGAGTTGGTCTCTGACAGAAGGCCACCTGAAGAGACTAGAAGCATTTGAAATGTGGATTTACAGGCGGCTGTTACATATAAGCTGGGTTGACAAGATCAGAAATGAGGAGGTGATAAGCCACCGGGGAAAGCCAAGGAAATCATCAAAACAATTAAAAAATGAAAATTAGAATATTTCAGACATGTGAAGCAACACCCAGAAAAATACGGCATACTCCATTTAATCCTCCAGGAAAAGATTGAAGGCAAACGAGGTCCAGGCAGAAGAACATTGTGGCTTCAAAATCTAAGGGACTGGTTTGGACAAAACTCAGCAGCACTGAGATATCATAAAAGTAATTGAAGATTCATTACAAATTATTTCAGAAATATCACTTCATTTTCAGACTTTCTAAAATAAAAATATGTTTTAGAAATATTAACATAGATTGAATATTTTGTCTTACCAAGACTGAATTCAAACTTTGGTTCATTAATAAACTTCTTGAGACCTATTGGTGAAAGCATATATTATATTACATTATTATTCATACTTGTTTTTGGAAGCTTATGGATGCTGTGGATTGTATACAGTGGCTAAGCAAGTGTGTGACAAATGTATGGTATGTAAACAGGTAAATAAAAAGTTCTACAACATCTAGCGGTGAGATCATTTCAATGCATTCAAGTTGATTTTACTGAATTACCTCAAGTGGGAAGGCTTAAATATTTATTGGTGATAGTGGACTACTTGACTGGATGGGTTGAAGCTTATCCAGCCATGAGGGCCACTGCAGCAATAGTCACTAAAATTATATTGGAACAGATAATATCTAGATATGGGATAGTAGAAGCTATAGAAAGTGACCAAGCGACTTATTTTATTACAAAAATACTTCAATCAATTATGAAAGAAGTGGGAATTAAGTGGGAATAATTTCACAGTTAAAAATACCCTTTCCAAATTAATGTTGGAAACCAGGATGCCATGGACCAAATGATTAACCCTTGGCCTTGCTCAGAATTTGAACCCGCCTAAGAAGGGATACTGGTATTTCACCTTATGAAATGATGTTTGGGCTACCATAATTGGGCAGAGTGGGGGAAATTCCACATCATGAAACTAAGAATATGTTTATAAAGAACTATATACTTGGGCTGTCTTCTTCTTTATCTTACCTCAGGAACAAAAGACTTCTAGCTCAAACTCCACCTTTGGACTTCGCAGTGCATTCTTTTTTTATTATAATTATTATAAATTTTTACAATTTTACAATAAAAACCCCTTCCCCAATCCCTCCCAACCCACCCCAAAACCCTCCCCCATTCTTCCCAGAGCTGAATACAAGGTTAACTAGAACTTAAAAGAAAAAACTTTTAAACCCAAATAAACCTCAAACAAATATAATTACATTCAGTAAACAAATTATTAAATACTTGAACTCCATTATATATAAAAAACAGAAAGAGAAAAAGAAGAAAAGAAAAAAATTTAAAAAACAAAAAAACAAAACTATTCTACACTTCTAAATAATATCTTAAACTTTAAATATAAATTATTCAAAAACTTAATGATATTTTCTTATATCATACTTATATTGTATAAAATTTATCCATCTTTTCCACACCAAGAGGTACTTCTCTTGCGATTGATCTTTCAAAAAAGCCGAAATTTTTGCCACTTCAGCTAAGTAAGAAACTTTAAAAAAACATTCCTGCAAAGTAGGCAAAGATTCCTCCTTCCAATATTGCCCTATTAACAACCTTGCCACTGTAATTAAGTTTAACATTAAAATAATCTCTTTGTCTTCACAATCAGAAACAATACCCAACAAAAACAATTGTGGGGTAAATTTTATCCTTCTTTTGAAAATTCTTTGAATATTCCACCATATCTTGATCCAAAAGGCTTTTATGCTTTTACATGACCACCAGATATGATAATACGTTGCATCCAAGCAACCACATCTCCAACATTTAGGCTGCAAATTTGAATACATACGAGACATTTTTGGTGGATCAAGGTGCCATCTATAAAACATTTTATAGAAATTTTCCCGTAAATTTTGCGCTTGTGTAAATTTAACATTCCTCACCCAAATAGTCTCCCATGTATCTAATAAAATCGGTTCATCAAAATTTTGAGCCCATCTAACCATACAATCTTTAACTAATTCTGCTTCTGAATCCAATTCCACTAATACACCATAAATTCTTTTTATGTGGGTTCGACTTTGATCTCTAATTTGTTTTAGCAAGTTCTCATCTTCTCTAAGCAAACCCACTTTATAATCTATCTTCCGCCTTTCCAATAATTGTCTATACTGAAACCATGAATAGTTAATATTTTCTTGTGCTAATTCATCTATAGATTTTAATTGCCAATTTTTACCATCCCACTTAAGAAAACTTTGCAGTGCATTCTTATAAAGCTGGAGACTGGGTCCTTGGAAAAAGGAAAAGTTATAGCCAAACTGGGAGGAACCATTCAAAGTGCTGTTAACCACTGAAACTGCTATGGGAACCCTAGAAAAGGGCTGGACACATTATACCTGAGTAAAGAGACCAGTGGAAGAAACAACCATCTGGACTGTTCAACAAACTGAAGATCCTCTACAAATCAAACTGAAGAAGTTATAGCTGATGATAGTGTCTTGGAATTTTGGGGTAACTTGGGGTTTGTTAACTGCAATTGGGATTCTAATTCTCTACTGTTTCAGGAAAGAAATACCTTGTGTGTTGGGAAGAAAGAAGTCAGAGGAAACATTGGTTCCTGATGTGTGTCTATTGCAATTGTAATTGTATCACTGATTGTTGTTGCTGTTATCATTGTGTTGACTGTGGCCCTTACCATAGTTATTGTAATATTCCTTGCTCAGAAAATTGTAAAGATGAGGATAATACTGTTATTATTGTGTGGCCTACTTCTCAATCCAGTCCTGACACTTCCAATGAATTCCAGAACACAATGTAAATGCAACTCAGAGGTTAAAGGTAAGGTACCAATTTCTCAAGGTTTTAGTCAGCAATTAGTTAATAATTTGAAAAAAAAAAACAGTGGCCCCCTCAGTATATATTAATATATACTGCCACTAGATGGTGTCCATGGGATGAAATGATTATTACCACCAGCAATAAATTGAATCAGCAGATTAAGATATGCATTTGGATGAAGAGTGGAGATGGCAATAAATTAAAAAGTGCTTTGCAAGCCACACCGCTTGCTGTACCTGCTACTGCTATTACAGAAAATAATGAATGCTTTCATGATGTGGATATGGACGTTATGGATACCAAACCAACCAATGCTTGGCTAGCTTTGAAATATCTTTATGCTAGGAAATCAGGAACTCCAGTTGTTGGGTATGATCTCATTTGAATGAGAAGAAAATGAAGATTCCAATGGTGGCAGTTCCGATGAATATTTCACAGATTTTAATGAATACTTCAAATATTCATTATGGGAACTTTGTTGTGTGAGAGAGACAGTTAGAACAAATACAGATACAAGAGATAGTGGGAAGCTTATATGTCCCTGATTGGTGCATCAGAGGAAATTTAACTACTGGAGATGGCTGGTGTGGAAATACTGTAGTCAATATCACCATGACTCCAGATACCTTTAATAAGATTAATGTTCAAAGTGTCACCAGAAGCTTGTTTCAATCATCTATGAATCAATCCTTGTATGAGGCTTATCTGAAGTGATGATCTGCAACATCAATGGTTCCATGCTTTGGAAATTGTGAATAATGTCATGATGCAGGATCAAAAAGGCACAACAGTGTTGCTAATGCCTAGTGCTGGAAATAACATATATTATTGTTGTGAAAACAAATGTTTTCAATATATGAACATGAGGAGAGTCGGATGGTGTTACCTTGCCAAGTTGATGCCAGTAATGGAGGTGCAGGATGAGACACATGTATTCACTCCAGAACATCCCAGGCATTTGTTAAATAGAAGGTAAAAAAAGATAACTTGTTTGAAGTTGAGGACAAATGGTGAACTTTAGCCCCTTCATTTACAGGATGAGAATGGGAAATGATGAAAAGAATAAATAATTATACCAACATTATGGGTGAAATAATAAACATAACTCAAAGCAATATAATGTTGCTAAGTAAAGAATTAAAAATAATAAGGACTACATTGCTAAGACAACAATTAGAAATAGAGGGTTTAGCAGCTGCTATGAGCGGACTATATGCAGAGTGAATTGATTAAAGTTGTTGTACTTGGATACATAACACTAGTGAAGAAGCACCTGATTATCTGAACTAATTGAAAAACCATGAACAAGTAAATAAATTACAAAAAAAGGCTAGGGCTATAGGGAGGGATGGTTGGAATCCCTTGAAAGGACTCAGTGATTGGATCACTAACTTGGCTGGATAGCTAAAACAGTAATGTTGGGAATTTTAACAATGATAATTAGAACAATGATTTGTTGTTGTATGAAGCTTTGAACGATGATAATGATTTGTTGTAAAGATTGTATGGTTGGATGGAAAATAAAAGAGGAGAGTGAAGAAGTTGGAAGTTTGTTCCAACAATTTGAGAAATATGAATGTAAAAATCAATATAGATTGTGAAAAGAAAAAGGAGGGACTTGTGGGGAAACGGGTATATTGTTTTTGTAGAAACTGCAAAAGACATGCTAGCCTGTGAAGAAATACATTGTATATATTTTGATCTCATGAGCCTAGCTTGAAGCTTGAGAATTGTATCTAGGAAGGTCTCTGCTACACTGAAAATCGGTCTTAACCAGGATTTACTGATGTGATAGTTATTCTATAGACAACCCCTAGGAACTAACAACCATAAAAGATAATTTGTAAATAAGGGCAAGGGGTGATAGAATTAGGGTAATGGGAGATATAATCAGGGGCAGAGATAGTGTATTCACTTTAGGAACTTTGGCTAGGTTGTGATGGCATGATTACAACATGATTACTAAGCCAGTGAGAAGGTGGGAGGTAAATTTGTAACAACAATAGGAAATATAAAGAACAAATATTTATGATTTAGGGTGTGTCCACTGTGTGTCTGTGTGCATGAGGAACACCCTCTTTACAAAGTAGTACAAATAAATTACCATTGTTTTCTCTTGGAAGTTTTGGCTGGTGATTGTTTATTTCAACTGGAAAACAAATCCCATAGGTAAATTGTTCAGACACCTTTTTTTTGTCCAATTGTGTGCTTTCTCATACTTTTTTACTGAGTAGTCAAAGAAGTCGTCATTTTCTGTGTATAGAAAAAACAGCAAGGAAGCTTTTTCTGAGCATTCATACATATATTGTTCAAAGTAATTTGAAATGGTGATAGCTTATAGAAGGTAGAAGCCAGGGAATGGAGTAAATAAACAGAAGAAGCCAAAATAAAATTTGAAATGACTGTTTTGTCCAAAGTATAGCAATGGATATTTAGCTATTTGTACTTGTCACTGGCCATAATAATTCTATACTTTTCTATTTAGATATTTGGAGTCAGTATTTTCAAGTGGGCGTTGGTTAAATCTTGCCATTAGTGCAAAATCATATATACACACAAGACAGAATATCAGCCAAAGGCTTGTTTTGAATTGTTAATAATATAGTATAAGACAACTATATTATGTGGGTATGTTATGTTTTATATTATGTTGTGTTATGATCATGACATATCAGTGTTGCTGGATAGAAAATAGAATGATTAACGCTTCTGAAGCCACGATAGGAATAATCAGTGTAAAGACTGTAATGAACAAGTACAGGGTGCTCAATTAATAAAGGCCTTTGCTGCTGCCAAAGGCCAATTAGCTCATTAGTTTGCTGATGTGGCTAAATCAAACCGTCCCTGCCTCCCCTTCTTTTCTAATTAAGCTCTAGCTTTTCACCTTGCTAATGAGCTTCCTACATATTTGCATACAAAAAAGATAAAGAAGAGTTCATCTCTTTTTCACTATATAGCTAATATCTATTATAATATTTAACCTTTGCTTATTGTGGAGATACATCTGTTCATCCTTTCTAGCAGAAGATGGAAGAAGATTTGCTACTGGTGGGACATGAACCACTGGTGATGCCACCTGCATCATCAGCATCACTGAAATGCATGGAGGCTGCCAAAGAATTCAGTTCCCACACATTCATTCTGGTGTTTTGAGAGAGGATCTTTTCACCCAACTCAACCTGTGCAGGGGGTGAAGTGCATGCTTCACTGACTTATAGAAAGTTTCTGTTTGGCAACAGACTGAGGGCCAGGCTTGCAACTTGGTTGCTCCACAGGGAAGCCCACAAATTCCTTTTATTAATGTTAATAGTTCACAGGCCATTTAAACGAGAACAGCCTTTTCTATGTTGTCTCTTGGGAATTTCTAGATCAGCTAATTTTTGTATGCACACAGTCCCTGTTTTTTCCACACTCAGGAAAATGAGTCAAGACTCCTCCTCAACTAGAGGTCCATTTAATTTAGCTAACATCTCAGAGGTTTCAGTTCTTTGATGACCTTATTTGGGCTTGATAGCTAAGGGGGATTGGGCCCCAATGAGTATTTGGATGGGAGATGTTCAAAGAATGAACTGTAGATTAGATAGTTAGACTGCATAATAAGTGAAGCCATGTCTCAAAGGAAGGCACAGTCAGATCAGTTTGATATTACTGCCAAGAACACCCTAGTAACTTCACTTGAATGAGACTACCAAGCTCAGTAGCAATTCTAATTATTTCATGAGGTTTCAGGTTTTCTTAATTGTTAGCCTTCTAGTGTGTCAGACACCAGCAGAAAATTGGTTATACATTTTTAACAACACAGTCATATACTCTCTGTACTTTTTTCTTTGATCAAGTGGTCTTCCCAGGGATATACCTGTGCACTCTATCCATGAAATGCGTGTTGCCCCCAGCCTCCATTTTCACTGGTAGAGACCTTGCCTCTGCCACCAAGAACAAATGGTAGGGGAAAATAACACTCACTTGAATCCAAGGCTCCGTTCTTGGCAGCTGAGGCATTTCCTGAAGGCCTCTGCTGGCGAAACGGAGGCAGGGGGTGACATGCACATCAACCCAGGGGTCTATTCTTGGCAGAAGTGGCTTTTTGCAAAGATGGCAAAAGGCTTTGCAAATGGAAGGAAGGCTTCGATGTTCAGCCCTTACCTCCATTTGCAAAGCCTTTTGCCGCAAATCTCGTCCAGGCCTCCATTGCAGGCTATGTTTTACTTCATTGTGTCTGTATTGTGTTTGGTGTACAAGACTAATAACCAACTCCTTACCCACAGAGTAGTCTGGTCTGAAACTAAATTATCTATCTTTTACCTCTCGACTTCTATAAGGAAATTACCAGGAATATAGCATCAGAAAGATCAGACACCTTCTTTTTCCACAGTTTATGCCAAACTGGGAATCCAGTAAAACATACTCAATGGAGGTAAAATAAAATACATTTATTCAACTCAAGGTGGTCAAGTAACTTTGGGTGGTGGCTGCAATGGACCAGTCCTTCACCTTTTGTTCTCTAATTTTTTTTTAGTTTAAAGATTTAAGCCAAACATTATTAATGTAATGCAATGTGTTAGCTTATTGGAAACAAATGTTTTTTTTTATTATTTAGACTTAGAACAGAAGCCTTCTAAGACAAATGTCTCTTTAAATATGTTTTTAAACGAACATTTTAACTTTGAGATATACATATATGTATATATATAGAGAGGATCATATATATATATATATATATATATATATATATATATATATATATATAGAGAGAGAGAGAGAGAGAGAGAGAGAGAGAGAGGAAAGGTGGCAGCCTGGTTCGAGACCTGAGCTCTGGCAATGAGGTGAGCTCCAGTTACTTGCCCCAGCTCCTGTCCACATAGCAGTTCGAAAGGATGCAAATGCGAATAAATTAATAGGTAGAACTTTGGTGGGAAGGTAACAGAGTTCTGTGCACCTTTGGCATATAGCCATGTTGGCCACATGATCATGGAAACTGTCTTCAGACAACACTGGCTCCTTTGGCCAAGAAACGGAGATGAGAACAGCATCCTAGAGTTGGACACGATTGGACAGGGAAACTTTTACCTACACACATGTTTTTCCTTGGGATGTAAAAGAGGGGAAAGTCAGGGAAGCTGAACAATACTGCAGGAGACAGGTTTGGCCAACAGAAAAATGGGACATTAATTCACACCCCATAGCAAGCACACTACTTTCTATGAATGAGAAGTGCACAGAAATTCTTCTCTTTTGGAAAAACAAAAGAGCGCTCTTCTTTCATCAAGGAGAACTGGTATTGGGGGGGGGTGTAGGTGAAGATTTTTTTCTACATGATATTGCCTAGATCACAGGTCGGCAACCTGCGGCTCCGGAGCCGCATGCGGCTCTTTGAGCCTTCCCTTGTGGCTCCCAGCCTCCTCTGCCTTTGCAGAGAGAGACAGAGACAGAGAGAGGCAATTGCGCTTCCCTGCTTCTGTGTGTGTGTGTGTGTGTGTGTGTGTGTGTGTTGTGTGTGTGTGTGTGTGTGTGTGTGTGTGTGTATGTTTAAAAGAGACTGCACTCACATTGTTCTCCGAGGAGCTGAAAAGCTTTCTGGGCGGAGCTCCTCCCTTTGCTGCGTCTCTGCAGGAAGCAGGAAGGGCAGGAGAGAGCTAGCTAGCCCAGCTAGGCTGACTCAGGAATTCTGGGAGTTGAAGTCCATGAGTCATAAAAGACACGAGGTTGCCTACCCCTGAGATTGTTGGAGAACAACTTGAAGCTTGCCAGGTGAGCAGCAGATGGGGGGGGGAGAAAGAGAGAGAGAGAAGAGAGAGAGAGAGAGGGAGGGGGAAAGAGAGAGAGGAAAGAGAGAGAAAGAAAGAGAGTGGGGAAAGAGGAGTGGCAGACCAAGGGCAGAGAGGGAGGGAGGGAGAGAGACACACAGAGAGAGACCCTTTTGACATCTAAAATGAAGATAACACTGCATATATCCTTTTTTTACCTGTGTGTGTATGTAATTTTATTCTCTTAAAGCATTCTCTCGGTGATCATTGTTTTAATAGTATGGATATTCCCAAGAGTCATATTTTTACTTTTATTTTTAACGTGTGTGTGTGTGTGTGTGTGTGTGTGTGTGTGTATACACACACACACATACACAAACACTCTCTCTCTCTCTCTCACACACACACACACACACACACCTATAATAAAGATAAAAAAGGATATATGCAGTGTTATCTTCATTTTAGATATCAAAAGGGTTTTGCGGCTCCCGGTGTTTTGTTTTTGGTGGGAAACGGGTTCAAGTGGCTCTTTGAGTGTTTTGGGTTGCCTACCCCTGGCCTAGATCTTAAAGAATATGGAAGAAAGCCAGGGAAAAGACCCTCCATCAGATAGCCTGGTTTTGTCTGGTTTTGTGGATTTTGTGAATTTCATTACATTTTGAAAAAATGGGACAAAAGAAGTAAATGCCATCATTACAGGGAACAGTCTCTCTCCCTTATATTTTTGACATGCTTCATGACTCCCTTCTGTTTTCTGTCAGAGCAAAAGGACTATTTTGCTGCACCAACATTCAGAGGCATCCACTGCAAGACACATTTTCACCAGAATGACAAAATGAATATTAGAATGCTAAGATATTCCCAAGAATATTGTCAGATCATAATCCTATATGGATGGAGTTATCTACTGAAGACGGGAATAGAAGGACTTGGAGATTGAATGAAAATTTATTCAGATTTGAGGGGAATGTACAGAGATGCAGAGATTATTTAAAGGAATTTTTTCTTTTGAATATGCATAAGGGTACTTCGATGCCAATGGTATGGGACGCCAGTAAAGCATATATGAGAGGGGTCTTGATTCATATGAATAATGCATATAGACGTAAACAGATGCAGAAACGTAAAGAGTTGGAATCAGAGATTAAAACTAAGGAAAAGGCTCTTATCTTAAATCCATTGGATAACAATTTAAAGGTTTCTATTAGTTTGCTTAAGGAGCAATTTAATATGTTAATAGCTGATCAGATTGCAATTAATTTGAAGTATATGAAACATAACATATTTTGCAATGCGAACAAACCTGGTAGGTGGTTGGCTTACCAACTACGAAAGAAACAAAAATCAAGGATTATAGAAAAAATAAATTA
Source organism: Crotalus tigris (assembly GCF_016545835.1). NCBI lineage: Eukaryota > Metazoa > Chordata > Lepidosauria > Squamata > Viperidae > Crotalus > Crotalus tigris. The sequence continues at coordinate 1,896,237 of NW_024100464.1, read as the reverse complement.
TAAAGGTAAAGAAGTTTATCAACAAAATTTGATTAAAAGGAGTTTTTTAGATTTTTATTCAAAGTTATATGCCAGTGAAAACATACATGTTTTAGATATAGAAAAGTATTTACAGGAATCACATTTCCCTAAACTTACTTCTGATCAAAGAGATGAGATTAATGGTTTAATTACTTCTGATGAGATTATTTGGGCAATTAAACCATTGAAAGTTGGTAAGGCTCCTGGTACAGATGGATTAACAGCAATTTATTATTAAATGTTATCTGAAGAAATGATAGAACCATTGAAGGAATTTTTTAATAATATTCTGTTGGGAGCAGAGGTACCTCCATCATGGAGAAGGGCTTTCATATCATTGATTCCGAAGGAGGATCAAGATTTGACCCAGCCCCCAAATTATAGGCCTATATCTCTTTTGAATACAGATTATAAAATTTTCTCGAAAATATTGGCAAATAGATTAATGCGAGTTTTGAAGCAACTGGTTCATAGTGATCAATCTGGATTTGTATCTGGAAGATATATGAAATATAATGTTAAACAAATTGTTAATCTAATTGAGTATTTGGACAAGAACAATCAAATCCCTGCGGCTTTGATTTTTTTAGATGCTGAAAAAGCCTTTGATCAATTAAATTGGCAATTTTTACTCAGAGTAGTAGAAGAATTGAATTTTGGGGATAAATTTTTAGTTGCACTTAAGGCAATATATCAACAGCAATCTGCACAAATTATAGTTAATGGGGGTTTAACAGAAGCATTTAAAATTGAAAAGGGTACAAGACAGGGATGTCCTTTATCCCCATTGTTATTTGTTTTAACCATGGAGATTTTACTTATTAAAATTCGGGAGTCACCTAGAATAAAGGGAATAAAAATAAATAAGAATGATTATAGGTTGAGAGCTTTTGCCGATGACTTGGTTGTGACATTATCTCAACCGACAGATTCAGTTAGGGATTTGGTTGAAATTTTACGTCAGTATGGGAAGGTTTCTGGGTTTAAGGTAAATAATAATAAGACTAAAATATTATCGAAAAATATGTCTATGAAGGAAAAGGATATTATAGTTAAATTAACAGGTTTTGAAATAGTGAGAAAGGTCAAATATTTAGGAATTTATTTAACGTCCTCTAATGTTAAATTGTATAAAAATAATTATGAGATATTATGGGTAAAAGTGCAAAAGGATTTAAATGATTGGAAAAAATTACAATTATCTTTGTTGGGGAGAATTTCGGCAGTTAAAATGAATATACTTCCAAAGTTTCTTTTTTTATTTCACATGATACCTATTTTGAAAAAAGATGCCAATTTGGAAGAATGGCAGAAGGGGATTAATAAATTTATTTGGGCAGGGAAAAAGCCGAGAGTTAAATTTAAAATTATGCAGGATACACGGGAAAGAGGAGGATTAAAGGCACCGAATTTAAAATTGTATTATGATGCAGTGGCTTTAACCTTGATTAGTGATTGGCTCAACTTAACAAATAAGAATATCATATCTCTTGAGGGATGGGATTTATTATATGGATGTCACGTATATTTAATTTATGATAAAAAAGTGGATCAGGTTTTTAAAACCCATATTTTGAGAAGTGCCTTGCTGCGTGTCTGGAAAAAGTATTACTATAGGTTAAATTATAAAATCCCAATTTGGGGGGTTCCAGGACATGTGATAGAGGGAGTATCTAGGGGAGTAAATTTGGATAAGATTTCTTATAAGGAATTACTTAGTTTGGTTGGGCAGCATTGGCAATTAAAGCCTTTAACTGAGTTGAAGCAAGAAAATATTGTATATTCTTGGTTTTATTATAATCAATTGTTATTGAGGTGGAATATAGATAAAAAGGTTGGTATTATTTTAGAGGATGTGAATTTGGTAAAACAGATTAAAGATCAAAGTCGATTTCATATAAAAAGAATTTATAATGCTTTAATAGAATTGGACTCTGAAACGGAGTTAGTTAAAGATTGTATGATTAAATGGGCGCAAAATATCCAAGAGCCAATTTTATTGGATACATGGGAGACAATTTGGGTTAGAAATGTAAAATTTACTCAAGCACAAAATTTAAGAGAAAATTTTTATAAAATGTTTTATAGATGGCATTTGGATCCCCAAAAGTTGTCCCACATGTATCCGAAATTACAGCCCAAATGTTGGAGATGTGGAAATTTAGATGCAACTTATTTTCATATTTGGTGGACTTGTAAAGATATTAAAGCTTTTTGGATTAAGATTTGGTGGAATATTCAAAAGATTTTTAGGAAAAAGATAAAGTTTACTCCGCAATTATTTTTGTTGGGTATTATTGTAGATTTGGATGTTAAAGAAACTAATTTGATGTTGAACTTCATAACTGCTGCAAGATTATTGGTGGGGCAATATTGGAAGAAAAACTTATTGCCTACTTTGGAAGAATGGATACTTAAAGTGTCTAATTTAGCAGAAATGGCGAAAATCTCCGCCTATTTGAAGGATCATTCACAAGAAAGATATATTATGGTTTGGAGAAGATGGATTGATTATATTCAGAAGAAGTATGAAACTGAAAAGTATTATCTTGCTTTTGAATAGATTTTAGATAATTATTAATAGTATTAATGGTATTATTATTTTTGTCTTAATTTGTTAATATTTGTTTTGAGAAGGCGTTAAAGTGTATTATGGTTTTGACTGATAGTTTAGTTGGTTTATGTTAGTTAGAGTATGTTTGTTTATTTGTTACCCTGTAATCAGCTCTGGGAAGTGGGGGAGGGGGGGAGGTGATGGGTGGGTTTATATTGTAATTTGTAAAACTTCTAATTAAAAAAAATGAATATTGTGATGTCACAATTTAACTTCCATTACTTACATAATCATGTGCAAGGTCACAGCACAAGTACAGAAAGGGCAAAGTTTGCTTTGCAATGTATATTTCGTTCTCCCGATAGATGCCAATGCTAAACAAAACAAAATCTTGTTTTAATATCTATTATTGTAAGAGAAAATAAATGTGTCATAAGAAATCCCTCCCTTAATTTTGTTAGAGCACATAGAGCAAAATTATGCATGTCAACAGTTTTCTTTCTCCTTTTTTTAAAAGTAGGAAAATAAACTATCCTGTTCCTTCTTTCCTAAGAACAGCAAGAATGGCTTTTAAAAGTCTGCAGAATGGAGACCAAAGGACAGAGTTTCATTTCTTTGCAGCCAGAATCTCTCCAGCTCAGTTGCAGCTAAGAGAATTTCTGGAGAAGGTAGAAGGCTTAGAAATCCAGAGCTTGAAATTTCTTGCTTTCTACCCCATCCAAGTCCTATCAGAAGTGGTAGGCAGAGGACAAATAAATAAACAGGCATTTTATTAGTTGCAGTTTCATTGCAGTGGCTAATGCTGCAGAGAGAGAGAGAACTTTAACCAAAAAAGCTCACCACCTTCTCTTGCAGGGGGAAAAAGTTAATTATTCTCCTTTTGGCATATCCGTGTAGGCAGACTTATTAGAGGCATTTACAAGCTAATGATATGCATATACTCAGCTATCAAAAGAAAAAAACATTTCAATAAGTTGATTCACAGTCACTTGTTAATATGTCCTTAACCAACCCTTTCCCTCTCATATTATACCAACTTAATTGGTTTGAATTTTAACATTTAATTATTTGACTATTCAATGGCAACCCACCATTAACCAAAAAAGAGCATTAACTTCATCAGAATATATTATTGGTCTGCACTGGCCTCCACTCCCTCTGAGGTTCTACCTCACTCCCCTAAATCCCTGTGAGTGGGGTATGACCCTCTTGATGGGAAATAAAGAGAGTGGGGCCTCCCACATATCCTAGGCTGTCTGGAGAGATATGTTCAACCCTGTCTGTAGGATAGAAAATTGGAGAAGACTGCTGCAGGGTTTAAACTAGGTCACCAAGAACCTTATATATATTCACAGATAATGAAAACTGATCATCCTTGTCTGCTTTTCATCGCTACATTTTCCAGCACAGCAGCAAAAATGTTCATTATATCCAGGTATGGGACTACACTTTTTTTTAGTATCCTCCAAATTAAGCTTCATCCATGATGACTTCATAGACATATTTTTTACGTATTGGGGTTCGCGGCATTGAAGCGACAGACAAGTTGTTAACCAAGTTCTTTCTTTTATTTGTTCCATAACACAACTCAGCAAGCAACAGGCGCGCAGGCCTTTTATAGCCTCCCAAATGCAACCAATCACAAACACCTCTTTTCGTGTCTTGCGTATGCGCACAAGACCGGCGTCAACCAGTCTGGTCCTGGGCAGCTTCTAGGTTGCCCGGGACCGTTTTCAACATTTCTGGGCCTGCTGAATTGCCTCAGCAGGCCCAGGACACAACACCCCTCCCCCCTGGATAAAGCACACATGACTATACACACAATACCCTTGTTCAAGGGGCAGGGAATAATAATTACTCTGGCCTGCACACAGGCAGAGCACCTTTATAAAATAATGGGTTTAACTTAACAAAACGCTCTCCAAAATCATAAATGGTATATTTTACACTATACCGTGTGTTAGTCAACACCATCCTATTACAGACTATCAAGGTTCCTCTACAATGACAGAAACCTCACATAGTCTCCCAGATGCTTGGGAGGGGCCTTGGCCCTTTGTGACCTTCACAAGGTCAGGGAGGCTGCCTGGTCTGCCAGCTCACCTGCCAGGCTAGGCAAACCAGGACTTCTACTTAATGGTGCCTAGCCTACCTGCCCATGTGATGGGCTAGATAGACCAGGACTTTGATGCCTCAAATTGCTAGGTGACTCACCCCGCTGCTGGCTACATGGATCCTCTGAATTCCCACCAGTTCCCCTCAGAGGGGTGGAGATCCCCAAGCCCAATGTGGAGTGGAACTTTTCCAGTCCACAATGGACTCTTCTTGGGAACACTGTCCCTCAAACCCGCAACTGGCAACGGACGTGGCCTGAGATGCAGAAATGCCTCAGTAGCCCCAGTTCCCCATAGAAGGACCCAGGGTGCCAGAGTCAGGAGCTGCCTCCATGGCAAAACCCCTGTCTTGTGAATTCCTGTTTGGCGCACTTGCTGATGTGCAGGTTGCCCCCCGGGGAGACTCCCTGTTCAGAGCAATAGCTGAACCTTGAGGATGCCCTTGCTCATCCATTGGGGCATGAACAGCAGCCTGCAAAAATCCACTGGCACTGTAAGACTGTTTCCCAGGATTTTGACCTGAAGTGTGAGCTTGTTCATGGTCCCCCTCCCCCCCCGAAAGCCAGGAGTGGAGACATGGTTGGACAGCTGCCAACGCAGTTGGTCAATGTGGCACCGAAGGACGTGGCCATCTCCCAATGTCACTTCGTATGATAGTGGCCCCAAGACCTTGCAGAAAACAGCAGTGACCTACAGATGACCCGGGCCATAGTTTCTTGCCCAGACCAGATCGCCCACCTGAAGTCTCCTAGGTGCCTGCGGCTGTGACACCTGTGAAGCCACCCGGTCTGGGTGCAGTCTGTCCAACTTTCTGATGAGGCGGCGACCCCAGCGAAGTTCCACTGGGCTCTTCCCTGTGGCAGTGCATGGTGTGGTGCAGTGTGCAAGAAGGAAATCAGCTAACCTGGGATGCCAGCTACCATGCATGAGTCTTTTGAGAGCATCCTTCATTGTGCGTGCCATCCTTTCTGCTTGCCCATTGGTGGAAGGGTGGAAGGGTGCTGACATTGCATGCCTTATCAAGTTGGCCTGTAAGAAAGCCTGGAACTCAAGAGAAGTGAATTGAGGTCCATTGTCAGATACGAGGACATCAGGAAGTCCATGAGTAGCGAAAATTCCTCTCAACACCTGGATGGTCCAAGCAGTAGTAGTGGAGGAGACAGGGACAACCTCTAGCACTTAGAGAAGCTATCAACCAGGATAAGGAAGAATTGCTCCTTAAAGGGCTCAGCATAATCTAAATATACCCTTGACCAAGGGGTTTGTGTCTCCTCCCACCTGTGTACAGGGGCTTGAGGCATTTCAGGCCGTGACTATTGGCACTTCTGACACCTGTGCACCTGGGCCTCGATAGCTTTATCAAGCCCAGGCCACCAAAGATGGCTGCATGCAAGCACTTTCATGCACACAATGCCCAGATGTCCCTCATGCAGAGAGGACAAGACTCTAGACCGTAGTGAGGCTGGGATAACTACTCTACTACCCCATAACAGGCACCCGTTGAATGTAGACAGTTCATGCCTTCTTTGCCAGAAGCTTTGAAATGCAGCATCTGGACACGTGTCAGGCCATCCTGACAACACCCATGTCAGCACGCGTGTAAGCGTGTGATCAGTGGCAGTTTCTGCAGCCACATCCCTAGCATTGAGGGGAGATTCAGGCAGCTCCTGAATAGAGAGAATCCATAAGGTTCAGGATCTGCCTCTATTTTTGTGAGAGGTAGCCTACTGAGGCCATCTGCATGGCCCATTTCTTTCCCAGGTTTGTGAATAAGCGTGTAGTCATATGCTGACAGGAAAATGGACCACCTCAGCATACGTGGGGAAATGATGTGTGGGGTTTGTTTGTTAGTAGTAAACAAACCCAGCAGTGGCTTATGGTCTTTATAGACCATGAAGTGGCGGCCATATAAGAAATCATGAAATTTCTTTATACCCACCACTATGGCCATGGCCTCTCTGTCAATCTGAGTGTAATTATGTTCTGCAGATGACAAAGTCCTTGAGTGGTAGGCTATAGGGACTTGTGTCCCATCAGCCTTCAGGTGACTAAATACTGCTCCCACCCCATAAGGGGATGCATCACATGCGATGCACATAGGCAGTTGCTCATTGAAATGCGCTAATAGGGCATTTGATGAGAGCAAGGCCTTGACCTCATTAAAACTCTTATCATGGACTTTAGTCCACTGCCATGGAGCTTGCTTATCTAAGAGCCAGTGTAACAGCTCAGTCACTGTAGCCTTATGGGGAAGAAATGCGTGATAGAAATTGAGGAGTCCCAAGAAAGCCTGAAGCTCACTTTTAGACTTGGGACTTTGGGCCTCCTAAATGGCCTTTAGTTTGGATTTTGCAGGGTGGATGCCTTGGGCATCTATTCTAAATCCTAAAAATTCTGTGGAAGTGACTCTAATCTTGCATTTGTCTTTTTTCAATTTGAGGCCTGCTTGGTGAAACCTCAACAATACAGCCCTTAACCTCTCTGCCAAATTTTGTGATGACTCCCCTGTAATGAGGACATCATCAAAGTAGGGGCAAACCCCAGGTATACCCTGAGCATGCACTCCATGACGCTCTGAAATATATCAGGAGCAACATTCACCCCAAACTGTAACCTCTTTACCTTAAAAGTGCCCCTATGGGTCACTATTGTCTGGCCTCCGCAGTTGCTTTGTCAACAGGTAACTGTTGATAGGCCTGTGCTAAATCAAGCTTTGCAAACAGCTTTCCCACTTTGAGGGAGGCCAGAATATGACTCACTACCGGTACAAGATATGCATGTTGTTGCAAAGCTGTATTCAGGGTGCATTTGTAGTCCGCGCAAATTCGGACATCCCCGTTAGCTTTTAAAGGCATCACAATGGGAGCTTCCCATGGACTTGAGTCCACTGGTGCCAAGATGCCCTGCTGGAGCAGCTTGTCCAGCTCTGCATCAATCTTGCCCTTTAAGGCGAATGGCACCCTCCTGGGCTTGATTCTAAAGGGTGTGATGGCTGGGTTTAATCACAAAGAAATGGGAGGCCATTTGTAGGACCCAAGCTCTGGGCTAAACACATCTGCAAACTCATTGCAGACTTCTGCAAGGCCTGTAGTTTGCAGACTATTTATGCCAGTTATTTGGATTCCTAAGGCCTCGAACCACTCAAGTCCAATTAGACTCATACGCTCACCCCCAACAACTACCACATCTAATAGACCCTGGAAAGCCTTACGCTGCACTTTGAACATGGCTTCTCCAAGTACTTTAACCCTTGAATTTTGAAAATCCGTGAGGATTAAGTTCAATGGTCTAAGTTTGATTCTAAGGCCATTACTGCTACAAATCCTTTTAAAGGTATTGTGTGAAATGATTGATAGAGCAAACCCAGTGTCCAGCTCCATCAACAAAGGAACCCCTTGTAACTTCACATTAATGCGAAGTTTCTTTTTAAGGGGCTTGTGTGTCCCTGTCTGCAAAATGCTTCTGCGCGATGCACAGAAACCCACCCTGTGTTGGCTGGGGACTCTGGTACCTTTCTGAAGGAATTCTTCCCGAGGTTGCACCTGCTGGCGACCCAAACAGACGGAGGCAATGTGGCCTTGCTTACCACATACCCAGCAAATGGCGGAGTGGAACCGGCAGTCTGTTCGCTTGTGGCATCCTCCGCATCCAAGACACTGAAGAGCTACTGGGACCTTGTCTGGCTTCTCTCGCAGCTGTCGTGCTGCAGGCTGGTGCAGTCGGTCCACCTCTTCTTCCGGGTCCAGATCTTGAACTTCTTGGGCATCCTCTTGATGGATGGTCGCAATTGCTGGAGCATTTCTGGTGAGCTGCAAGGTCTTTACAGCACTGCCTGCTGCCTCTTCAGCTGCAATTTCATGCAAAACATCTTGGAAGGTGACTTCAGCTTTGACTTCAGCTTCTAAGGCTGCAGACAAAACGGTCTCTTAAACATTCTTCCAGGTCCTTGAATTCACAAGGCCTGGTAGCTTGTCTCAAGGCAGCGATGAATTCCGCAGCAGACTCACCAGGCTTCTGGTCCCTCTGCTCAAAAGCGTGCCTCCAAGCAATTACAGATAGCTTTGGATGAAAGTGATCCTTCAACATGTTCTTCAGGTCTGTGTAGGTTACAGACTCAAGCGGTGCAGGAGCTACTAAATTTTTGGCCACGTCGAAAGTGTCCTGACTGCAGATGCACAGCAGGGTTGCTGCCTTCAAACTGTCTTCTCGAACCTGGTTAACTCAAAGATGGTTTTCCACCCGGGCCTCGTAAGAGTTCCAGCGCTCCAGGTGAGACACATCGAACTCTGACAACCAGCTGATCTTCGACATTGCTAGCTTCTCTTAGCCTCGCTGCAACTCTGGATGGGAAGAGGCCTGTCTGCCAAGCCCACCTCCAGCGTTTGCATACTGGCAGGTGAGTGCAGATCTGGGCACCAACTCTTTTGTAGAGGCTAGGTTCTTTGAGTTGTCTTCTTCTTTACAGCGATCCCACCTTCATCGCCATTTTTTCGTATTGGTGTTCACGGCATTGAAGCAACAGACAAGTTGTTAACCAAGTTCTTTCTTTTATTTGTTCCACAACACAACTCAGCAAGCAACAGACGTGCAGGCCTTTTGTAGCCTCCCAAACCCAACCAATCACAAACACCTCTTTTTGCGCTTTGTGCATGTGCACAAGACCGGCGCCAACTGGTCTGGTCCCGGGCAGCTTCTAGGTTTCCCAGGACCGTTTGCAACATTTCTGGGCCTGCTGAATTGCCTCAGCAGGCCCAGGACACAACAATATCCATAAAATTTGTTTTACAATTGTTTGGAAGGTGATTTGCCATTGCCTTCCTCATGGTGGTAAGGAAGGTGCAACACTAAGTTTTGTGCTAGTGATAAAAATACAATCCAAGATAAAAGAAAATCTATCTCAGTCCTGGAAAACTTCTCAGACCATATATGGAACAGTTTCTCATAGGATCTTTGTTTACTACAACACCATTAGCAGACCTTATCATTAACCATCTTAAAATAGGAAGGATTTATTTATAACAGCCACTAGCTATGACAAAGGAATGAGTGCATCTTCCTTCTGCCCCGCCTTTTCCTGCTTGGATTTTGATCACTTTAAAACTGCCCTATCAGGCACAATATCAAATATGGTATACTGGTACTAAATGCTGCCTTTCCCATTCACTACATTGGTTTATGCTTGATGTTTTTAGCCAGAAACAAAAAACAAAAACAGATTAGAATTGGTTCAAAATTTACTATTGCCAGTCACATCTTTGCTCACATCCCTTCACTCTGCATTATCTAGTTCTGTAGCATCCTTAGGCTGAGCCTCCATCGGCTCCTTGCAAGAGGACTTTTCAGTTATGCTTCCTGAGTTAGTCTGCCAAGTGGAACTCTCAGGCCCATAGTGCAAAGCATTGCTAAAGGCCATCACCACATCCATTTTATTTCAGAAGAAGTAAGACAGTTTGCAGAACCTGCCAGAAGCTGCATCTAGCACTTTTTTCTTTCCTTTTTTTTAAAAATAACTTTATTAAATCTAATAGAAAAACTAATAAGAACTAATAATCAGAGGGGAGAATAGAAAAGAGTGATCAAACAGAAGTGCAGCAAAATAAAGAAAAAAGAAATACAAAAAATGACCTCCAACTTCTTTTATAGCAACTATAAATGAAATTTACATTCAGCTCATGCTCTATGGTTACAACATAACATCCATTTTTAATAATCTATTAATATTACTAATCACCAAACCTGTATATCATAATTTCATTTTTTTCTCATTGCAACAAGTCCAAAAGAGATTTCCAGTTAGCCCTAGATAACTTTTTTTTTCTCATCAGGGGTGTCAGTTTCGCCATCTCAGCCAACTCCATCAACTTTACCAACCAATCTTTCCTTGTAGACTTTATCCCATCTTTCCACCAAGACTACACAGGATATATATACAGTTCAAGAGAGGATTTAGAAATCATGTAAAACCCTACATATAGGACTTGTCATAAGGTAACACCTGTCTTTGTCTCTCTCAGGGCTTAAGGAATGATAAATTCAATATTACAATTGAATATATAATTCTGATAGTACCCTAGGGAAAGTAAGATATTAGAAAAAGGTGGCAGAAATAGAGCTGAATGCAGTGAAATAGCTTTACTAATGGAAGCAAATGGCTTGTTAGTATCTGTTGCTGGATTTTTTATATATGATGTTTACAAATTCCTGTGATGTTTTGGTGCCTTTATTCATCCACCAATGGATTGGAAAGGGAAGAGAATTAAAGGTTTTGAGGTTATGTCCTGTTCTTTTATCCATTTACTGCCAAAGGATATTTTGATGTTCAGCCTTAGTCACCTTGTCTTTGACTTCAGTGCCTTCACATATATTTATTGTTTTGTTTGTATCTTGTCAGAGCTTCAGGCACTCTTCTTTCCTCAAAATATAAAAGAATCTTTATGTGTTAATTCTGTGCTTTTTCTGCTTAAAAATCACCAAAGATTCTCTAGTCTAGAAACATGTGGATTTTGGCCAGATCACATGGAAATCAATCTTCAAACATCAGTTTCAGTCTGTTGTGAATCCAGTGGGTCTATGAATGTGTCATCACATTACCCACATAGAATTTAAGTTTAGATTATATTCTCACTGGGCGATTATATACATTATATTCCTCCTAGACAAAGTTATATATCCCAGTTCTCCTTGATTCCCATCACCATGGAGTCTGGAGTAACATAGTATAGCAACAAACTTTCTAATACAGTCTAGTGCTGTTATAAAAACTCTTCAGGTGATCGGAAGGATCCCTACAACAAATGATGCCGTAGAATAGATCAAAGTAACATAACTGACTGATCATGTCTGTTTATTTTTTTATTAAGTTATATCCTGCTTTTGTTTCCTTATAAGTATCTCAAGGCAGCAAACATACATAACACTCATTCCTCCTCTTATGAGGTGGGCTGAGAGTGACTGGCCAAAAGTCACCGAGTCAGCTTGCATGCCTAAGATGGGACTAAAACTTACAATCTCCTTATGGCCTGATGCTTTAACCACTAGACCAAACTGGTAGCATGTAGCAAGAATATCTGTAAAGCCATATGCATCCAGCTAAAAAAAACCCTGTTGTTGTAATGTTTTCTGCCAAGGCAAGTCTTGCTATTATCTGAAATTAATCTTAATTTTTCTCACTAAGTATATAGTTACATCTCTCTCTCTCATCAGGTCTGGCAGGAGGGTCAAGTTGCGGGTCCCCTTGCTGATGGAGATTTATCTGGTGAGGTCCAGAAGAAGAGTCTTTCTGCCATGGCCTCTTCCCTGTGGAATATCAACCCACCAAGGTAAGATTAGCCCCTTGCAAGATTCTTGGCATTACAGAAACCTGGTGGGATGAAACCCAGGAATGGAATGGACTGATGGATGGATGAAAATTGTTCAAAAGAAACAGAACTACAAAAAGAGGAGGGGGGGTTGCACTATATGTAAGAAAATACTACATATCTACAGAAATGCACATGATCAAAGATAACAGCCCTCTAGAATCTGTATGGGTCAATATAAAAGGGGGGAAAAGTGACATTGTCATAGGACCGTGGTGGCGAACCTATGGCATGCATGCCACACTGGGCACGCAGAGCCCTTTCTGTTCACACGCATGCTAGAGGAACACTCCCCTCCCCCTCTCCATGTGCGCATGACTAGTGGGAATTAGAGAGGGCAGGGAAACCAAATCCAGGAACAGCTGCAAGAACAGCTGCAAGAACAGCTGCGGGAACAGCTGCAAGAGCTGAGCTGGAAGCTGGGCAGGGAGAGGGGAACCTATAAAAGGAATAGGTTTTGGCGGGAATGCAGCGAGCAAACAAGCGAGCGAGCAGACGGCATTTGGAAGCGACGGCGCAGTGAACGAGCAGCAGCAGTTTGGAGAAAGGGTGAGCAAGCGAAGCAGCGTGTGTTTGCACTTTGGAGGAGGCAGGTGGGACATAGTGCCTGTTTGCACTTTGCAGAAGGTCATGGGGGAGGGGGGAGGAGGATGTGCGTGTTTGCACTTTTGAGAAGGCAGGTGGGATGTGGCATCCATTTGCGATTTGCAGAAGCTCGCATGGGGCGGGAGGAGGAGGAGGACACGCATGTTTGCACTTTGGAGGAGACAGGTGGGACGTGGCACCCATTTGAGCTTTGCAGAAGCTCACGGGGGCAGGGGGAGGATGCACATGTTTGTACTTCAGAGGAAGCAGGTGAGATGTGGCACCTGTTTGCACTTCGTAGAAGCTTGCAGGGGGCAGGTAAGGGAGGACATGCATGTTTAAACTTAGGAGGTGGCAGGTGGGACGTGGCACCCATTTGCACTTTGCAGCAGCTTCCAGGGAACAGGGGGAGGAGAACACATGTGTTTGCACTTCGGAGGAGGCAGGTGGGACGTGGTGCCCGTTTGCGCTTTGCAGAAGCTCACGGGGGCAGGGGGAGGAGGACATGCATGTTTGCAGTTTGAAGAAAGGGGGAGAGAGAGAGGAAGGAAGGAAGGGAGAGAGAGGAAGGAAGGAGATGGGAATGAGAATGGGAGGCACATGACTCTGGCGATGCTGCAACAGTCATAAGTGAAAAATAGTCACAAGCCACTTTATTCAGTGCCTTTGTAACTTCGAACAATCACTAAGTTAACTGTTGTAAGTCAAGGACTGCTGTATTTTATCAAGTGATGCTAGTCAGCAGCTCACCACTGACTTACAAAAGGCAGCCTGTTACTCCATGTGTTTGGATGAAAGCACAGATATAAATAATCATGCAAGGCTAGCAGTAATTTTGTGTTATGCTGTTGGTGACATCATGAGAGAAGAGCTGGTGAAACTGGTGTATTTGCCTGAAAGAACACAAGGTGTAGATACCTACAATGCTGTGAAGGAAGCTTTTTTGTCACAGGACATAAGACCAGAAAAGGTGGTTTCAGTTACAAGTGATGGAGCACCTTCTATGGTGGGGGCAACATCTGGTTTCATACAGTTATTTGTTAAAGAAACAAAACATCAAATCATTCAGTTCCATTGCATTATATACCGGGAAGCTCTTTGTGCCAGGGAAAGCAACAAAAAATTTGACAATGTCCTCAAAGATGTCACAAAAATAGTGAATTACATCATGGCTCATGCTTTGAATTGTCGACAAGTACTTCTTGAGGAGGTTTGGGCACAGTATAATTATTTATGTGTAATAATGTCTGATGGCTAAGCAGAGAACAAGTCCTGGAGAGATTTATAGCCTACTTGGATGAATTTAGGCTGTTTATGAATGAAAAAGGGCAAGAATATCCACAGCTCACTGATATGGCCTGGCTTACCAACCTCATTTTTTTTACAGACTTTACACTACACTTCAATGTACTGAACAAACAATTACAAGGTGTAGGAAAAACAACAGAAAGGATGTTTTGTGATATCAAAACATTTGAGAGAACAAGACTTCCGGTTTGGTCTGAGGACAGGATGGATGGAAGCTCCAGCTTCTCAGTCTGGTTTCACTTTGCCCAGCATCCCTTAAAGGGGCGGAAGGTTGCCCCGGAGGTGCAACAAAGAAAGAGGGACACTCCAAGAGCTTGGATCTGGTGGCAACTGATCTGAGCGAACTGAAGCACCCCTCTAAAGGGGCGGAAGAAAGGCTGCTGGGAGAGCCAAGGCAGCCCAAGCCATCTCCAGTCGAAAAGGAAGCTCCGCAAAACAGCTGATCTTCAACAATGAGCTGAGTCTGGGTGAGCTGGAGTCTTTTCCTTCTGCTTGAGGATTAAAAACATTGAGACCCTGATGGGGAAAAGCTGAAAGAGTAAAGACCCCCAAAAAGACCAACTTAAAAGCAGCGAGTAATTATAACAAGGGGAAAGCGGTTTAAGAGTATCGGAGAGTGATAAATAAGCCTAGGAGGATATCTAGTGGCGAAAAAAGAAACGTCAGCACCAAGAAAAGGGGGAAAAAAGGAAAAAATATTTTTACTGTAAATGACCTTGACAGATACTTGTGAACAATATAGTGCTTTGGTCTGAGATTATAAGCGAAAAGACTGTTTACAGTTACATTTGTTGACATTGGCTAAAACTAAACAGACACTATCTGGAGAAAAAGAACACTTTAAATTCAAGATGTGACTGGAAGAGGTAGATTTGCCTTACAACAGCTAAGCTCCTGTTTATACTCTGGATATTGGTCTAAGACTGTGAGCCACAAAATGAGTACATCAAATATTACCAGACTTGCAAAGAAAACCTCTTCTGCGCCCTCTGTGGGACAATCTAGTCCAACCACTCAGGGATCTGTTGGGACAATGTTGCAATGTGAGACAGCAAGCACTGTTCAAGATGAAATGCAGGCCTCATTAAAACTGATTCAAGAGATGGTGCAAAAAAGTCAGGAAGTAACACAGAAAAATCATGAAGAGGCACAAAGTAAACTGGAGAAATTAAGTGAAGAAATTCTGGATATAAAGGTACAATTTGAAGTCCAAAATCAAAAGATTATTAAAAATGAACAGAAAATCCAGGAAATGGAAAACAAAACTGAGGACATCGATAAAAAGGTGGAAATGTTATTGCAAAATATTGAAGAATTAGAACAAACAAAACAAGAGCTAGAGCAGGCAATAGCAATGGTGGAAATGGGAAAAGCGGAACACTATTTGAGATTTCAAATATATTCCTGAGAATAGAGAAGAAAATATAGCAATTGTGATCATTGAGCTGTTGGTGGAGGCCCTAAACGTAGATAGAGCACAAATGCAAAATGAGATCAATGAAATATTTTGCATGAATTCGAGCTATGCAAGAAAAAATAACTATCAAGAGAAGTACATGTAAGATTCATAAAGAAAACAACAAGAGATGAAGTACTGAGAAAAATGAGAGAGGAACCATTACAATACAAAAATAAAGAAATTGTGGTCCTAAAATAATAGCTAAGAAAGTAAGAGATACTCAGAGACACTATCATTTCTTAACCACAAAGTTGATTGCCAAAGGCTTAAATTTCAGATGGCTAATGCCGGAAGGCATTTTAATAAATTGGAACAACACAAGATATCGACTGGATTCAGTTTGCACAGCAGAGGACTTCGAAGTAAGGAACAGAGCAACTTTGGATGAAGGATTGCACCACCAACAAGGGGAGAAGCAAGCGGGAGAGACAGCCCAAGGAGCAACTGTACAAGCAGAACAACAGAAGGAGAAAGATGAACAAGATGGTGAAGGTGAAAGAATTGTCAGAAAACAAAGGATTATAAGGTCAACTAGACCTAAATATAAATACTGGAAATGGAAATGGAAATGGAGAAAGAAAAGGGAAATTTTTTTTCGATAAATGGAAATGGACTAAACTCCCCATCAAAAAAATTAAAATCTTTAGGAAACTTCAGAAATTGAATATAGATATAATTTGTTTGCAAGAGACTTACATAAAAAAACAACATCATAAATTATTGGAACACTCAAAAATTAGGAAGCTTTATTATACATCAGCACAACAGAAAAAAAGAGGAGTTGCTGTATATGTTAAAGAGACAATAGATTCTAAATTAGTGTATTCAGATGAAGAAGGAAGAATTGTAATGGTTGAAATATATCTACATCAAAAACAAACATTGTTAGTGGCAATCTACGTTCCAAATAACAATCAAGAAGAATTTTATCAAAGCCTACATAGGGTACTGATAGAAATGGAATACCAAAATATTTGTTTAATAGGGGACTTCAATGCGATAGTAGATGGAATAATGGATTACAAAAGCAACAAAACAGGAAAATCCGCAAGAAGATTACCTAAGACATTTTTTTATATGGCAGAGGAAATTGGAATACAAAACATCTTGAGAGAAATTAATCCACAAAACCTACAATAAACTTTTTATTCAAATAGCCACAACTCCTGGTCAAGAATTGATATCATTTGGATGACATCTGAATTGAGGATGGATGTACAGGGAATTGAGATAAAAATAGGTACATGGGCATACCATAATCCTCTAAAAGTGACATGGAAAGGAATACAAAAAAACCAAAACAAAGATGGACTTTAAACCAATCTATACTAAAAGAAAAAGAATTTATAGAGTTAGCGAAAAAAGAAATGGAATTCTTTAAAGAAAACAAAGAAGAAGATACATCATTACAAAATCTATGGGACACAGCCAAAGCGTACTTCAGAGGCATAGTTGTAATATATACGGCAAAGAAAAATAAACAGAGAAGACAGCAATATCTATTACTAAAAGCAAAATTTGGAAAGTTAGAAACAGAACTACAAAAAACTCCACAGAAAAAGACTTTGAAAAGAGAAATGGAAATAATAAAACACAAACTAAAGAGATTTCAAGAAAGAGAACTGCTCAATACCTAGAAGAAAGTAAACTTCCAAAAATTCCAGAGGCATTTAAAACTATGTTAGAAGAAAGGATTACAATGATGGAGATATCAGAGGCTATAAAATGATAAAAAAAATGGGAAAACACCGGGCCCAGATGTGCTTCCGGCAGAGCTCTATAAAAATTTACAAGACGTATTAAGCAAACCACTGAAAGATGTTTTTAATGGACTCTTGTTAGAGGCTAAGCTTCCAAATACATGGATAGAAGCAATTATTACTTTAATACCAAAAGAAGACTCAGATTTGACGTATATTTAGAATTATAGACCGATTTCATTACTTAATGTGGATTATAAGATTTTTACTTCAATAATGACAGAGAGACTGAAAAAAATACTTAGTTGAATTCATACATCCAGATCAAAACGGCTTTTTACCAAAGAGACAAATTAAAAACAAGAGTGATAATGGACATATTAGAATACTATGAACTACATCCAGGGAAATAGTTAGCATTAGTATTTTTAGATGCCCAAAAGGCATTTGACAACTTTTCCTGGCAATTTATGACCCAACAACTACAAATAATGGACTTTGGAAAGAACTTTACAAATATGATAAAAACAATATATAGCAACCAGAGGGCAAAAGTGATTGTGAATGGAGACTATACTGAGAGTTTGAGATAAGAAAAGACATGAGGCAAGGATGTCCACTATCCCCACTATTATTTATCTTCACTTTGGAAGTTTTAAATAGAAAGATTAGACAAGATATAGAAATTAAAGGACTGAAGATAATATGTGCGAGTTGGAACAAATACCTCTAAAACCATTTTCTTGAGCACAAGTTCTCCTCAGGGCTGTGTCTTAAGTCCGCTGCTGTTCACCCTGTTGACCCATGACTGTTGTGCTAGGTTTGCCACTAACCATATTATGAAGTTTGCAGATGATACAACAGTAGTGGGCCTTATTCAGGATGACAAGGTGGAAGCTTACCGCAAGGAGGTTGAAGGGTTGGTGAAGTGGTGCAAGGAAAACAGCCTAATTTTAAATATCGGAAAAACCAAAGAGATCATTGTTGATTTCAGAAAAGGCAGGCAGAGCCACACTTCTCTGTGCATATATGATTCACCTGTGGAGATGGTTACCAGCATCAAATTCTTGGGTGTGCAGCAAACGAATAGGCTGACTTGGTCGCTCAACAGTGAGAAACTGGTGAAGCGGACATAGCAGCACCTGCATTTTCTGCGCTGCATGAGAAAAGCACATCTTCCTTCCCCTGTCCTGACCACTTTCTACAGGGGACAATCGAGAGCATCCTGTCATACAGCATCACAGTCTGGTTTATAGGCATCACTGCTTCAGACAGGAAGGCAGTGCAGAGAGTGGTGAGAATGGCCGAAAAGATCATTGGCAGTTCCCTCCCTCCCATCCAGGATATAGCACAGAAGCGCTGCTTGAGCAGGGTCTGTAAGATTATCTGGGACACTACACATCCTCTTCACGACCTGTTTTCCTTGTTACCTTCTGGGAGGAGGCTTTGTGGTATCCAAAGCAGAACTTCCAGATTCAGCCAGAGTTTCATTCCATACAGCATTAACCTTGCAAACTCTCAAGCTTGGTCCTTCCATTATATATTCAAGATGGACAATATTTAATATTTATTTGCTACGTATATGTAGGGATGTGGGTCTATACATATGTTGTTCATAGTATGTTTAGATGTGTGTCATGTATGTGTTTCACTTTGAGAACGGGCAACTAAATTTCATTTTTTTTATTAAAAGTTTTAAAGATTTTGTACAATATATATCCCAAATCCCTCCCACCCCTCCCACCCCTCCCCCACTTCCCAGAGCTGATTACAGGGTTACAAATAAACAATCATAATCTAACTAACATTACCTAACTATACAAACAGTCAAATCCATAACATGCTTTAATTCCTTTTCAAAGTAAATATTAACAAATTAAATACAAAAATAATAATATAATTAAACCATAAAACTAAGAGTAATATAAATTCTACCATATTAAACTATTAATAATAATCTGAAATTTACTCATAAGCTAGATAATACTTTTTAGTTTCATGTTTATTCTGAATATAATCTATCCATCTTCTCCAAACCGAAATATATCTTTCTTGTGAGTAGTCCTTCAAATAAGCAGAAATTTTTGCCATTTCTGCTAAATTAGACACCTTGAGTATCCATTCTTCCATAGTAGGCAAAGAGTCTTTCTTCCAATATTGCCCCACCAATAACCTTGCAGCTGTTATAAGATTCAACATCAAATTAATTTCTTTAACATCAAAATCTACAATAACACCTAACAAAAATAATTGTGGCGTAAACTTTATCTTTCTCTTAAAAATCTTTTGAATGTTCCACCAAATCTTAATCCAAAAAGCTTTTATATTTCTACACGTCCATCAAATATGAAAATAAGTTGCATCTAAGCTTCCACATCTCCAACATTTGGGCTGTAAATTAGGATACATACAGGATAGCTTTTGAGGATCCAAATGCCACCTATAAAACATTTAATAAAAATTTTCTCTTAAATTTTGAGCTTGAGTAAATTTTACATTTCTAACCCAAATTGTCTCCCATGTGTCCAACAGAATCGGTTCTTGAATATTTTGTGCCCATTTTACCATACAATCTTTAACTAACTCTGTTTCGGAATCCAATTCTATTAAAACATTATAAATTCTCTTTATATGGGCTCGAGTTTGATCTTTAATCTGTTTTACCAAATTCACATCATCTAAAGTAATACCAACCTTTTGATGTAAATTCCACCTGACTAACAATTGATTATACTGAAACCAAGAGTGTACAATATTTTCTTGCTTCAACTCAGCTAAAGATTTTAATTGCCAATCCTTCCCTACCAAACTAAGTAATTCTTTATAAGAAATCCTATCCATATTCACACCCCTAGAAAACCCCTCTATCACGTGTCCAGGAATCCCCCAAATTGGAATTTTATAGTTTAACTTATAATAATAACTAAATTTCATTTTTGATGTGTGCCATTGTGCCCACAGTATAAAAATGACAATAAAGGTTATCTTATCTTATCTTATCTTATCTTATCTTATCTTATCTTATCTTATCTTATCTTATCTTACCTTACCTTACCTTACCTTACCTTACCTTACCTTATCTTGTTCTAGAAGAACCTTTAGAGATGATTCCTAAGCTATGGGGAAAGATAGAAGAGTACGGAGAAATGGCGGGATTAAAAATAAATAAAGAAAAAACTAATGTAATAGTTAAGAATCTCACAGATAAACAGAAAAGGCAAATGCTAGATAGTGAAAAAAATTAAATATTTAGGTATATATCTTTTGGCCAAATGTTTGTCAATAAAAGAAGATAACTATATAAAATTATTGAAACAAATAAAGCTGGACTTGGAAAGATGGAAGAATCTACAATTGTCAATATTAGGAAGAATTGCTACAGTAAAAATAAATATATTGCAGAAGATTTTATTTTTATTTCAAACAATTCCGATAAAACTTGAGAAAAAAATATTTCAAGATTTAAACTCATTAATTTTGAACTTTGTTTGGCAGGGGAAGAAAGCTAGAATTATGATGAAAACATTACAAGATGCTAAGGAAAATGGAGGATTTGGGTTGCCGGAATGGGTGTTGTATTATCAAGCATCAATCTTAACATGGGTGAAAGAATGGATAATGATTAGAAATAAAAGGTTGCTATATCTAGAGGGACATGATTTACAATTGGGGTGGCACGCTTTCTTATGGTATGGAAAAAACAGAGCTCATAAATATTTCCAAAATCACTATATAAGAAATGCCTTGGTAATAGTATGGGGAAAAAAATCAAAGCTAAAATATACTTAAAAAATCCAGGGTGGTTATCAACGATGGAGGCATTTGTACATCCGAACTTGGTAGATTTTGAAAAAATATGGACATATAGAGATCTTCTAAATACTGATGGGAATTTAAAATCTAAGAAAGAACTGGAAAGTCAGGGGATTAACCTCTCATGGTGGGCATATTTACAGATGCAAAATAGATATGAAAAAGACATAAAAATGTATGGATTCTATAAAGATCAATGTCAATGCTGCAAATACTGTATATTCTTGCTTTGACAATATGCAAAACTGTCTGGTAATTACTGGGTTAATACATAGCTTAGAATGGGGGGGGGGGAAAGCCCGGGGAAAAAAGAGGAAGTAAACTTTTGACCTTCACACTAATTGGATAATGTGACTTGTGACTGCAAGACAAGGAAGGGGTTTAGCAAGAAAAGATTGATGCCAGCGAGAGGAAGTCAGATTCTGGCATCAATACGTCCATGATGGTGACCGGCAAAATTGTAGCTCTGTAATAAAGACTTTAGGAAACATGCCTGAAAGTTCTTTGAAGTGCTTCATTAGTCGGAACCTGTGACATAATGCCAGAATCCAACACTCTTTTCAAACGACCTGCGGTCCCGAACTCCATCAGCTGCCTCTTTGCCTGAGAGGAGCTGGCAAAGTTTCGGGGAAGATCTCATTATGGAGAAAGAAAGATTGCCAGAGACCAGCCCCGTGGCTGCGACAGTTTTCCCGGGGGGGGGAAGCGACAGCCAGCAAGCCGGGGGAGAGAGAAATTTGGCAGATTTCCCAGCTGAGAGCGAAGACTTCAAAAGCAGAATGGACAGATAACACAGTTATGGGTGAGTCGTTGGAAAGATTTCAAAACTTAGAAATGAAAAACAGAAATCAGTTCCTACAAAGTGAAACCTACAGCCCTTCTATTGCAAATGTTCCTGCCATGGGCTCCAGCCCTGAGAAAGAGAATCCCAGTCTGAATCCTCTGCAGCAAAGGGGAAATTGGGTTTCCCAGCAAGTGGCTGATCCATGTCCTCTGAACTTACCACAGCTAATAGAGGCCTTGCAATGTCTTGGGGTGATACAGAAGCCAGGAAATCAGCAGCTGGGAGGAGAACAGCCACAGCAAGGAGGTTGGCCACAGCCCCCAAACATGCAACCCCTGTGCATAAATCTGCAGCCAGGTTGGGTCCTACAGCAACTAGGGTGGCCACAAGAGCAGTGGGGAGCCCAGCAGGAAGCCTGTCAGACCCTGCCTTTGCTGGCCAGAGACCCCAACCCTGAAGAGAGGGTGAGTTCCAGTCTGAGGCATCTGCAGCAATGGGTAGATGGGTTTCCCCAGCAGATGAATGATCAGCAGCAGCAGAGGGCATCACCACCCCCTGCAGTCCAACAACACAGAAGACCACTACAACCCCCACTTGCGCAGCCACCATTGGGAGGCCTACAGCAGCAGGGGGCACCATCCAACCCTGCTGGCCAGCAGCAGAGGGCCCAGCAGCCATGGAACCAGCCCCAGTGGGGGCCACAGCAGCCTGTGTTCGCACCACCCTTCAATGTAACCTTTGATGGGGACCCAGAGAAGCTGATTTTTTTTCTCAACCAAGTGCGTTTTAACTTGAAATGCTGGGCCTATCTGTACCCAGAACCAGGGGCCATGGTCGATGTTATTGCGTCCAACCTAGAGGGAGAAGCATCTGAATGGCTGAACCATTTATATAGCGAGCAAGCCCCCGAA
Organism: Crotalus tigris; assembly: GCF_016545835.1. Lineage (NCBI taxonomy): Eukaryota > Metazoa > Chordata > Lepidosauria > Squamata > Viperidae > Crotalus > Crotalus tigris. Next base: position 1,873,630 of record NW_024100464.1, on the reverse strand, counting down.
TTGGAAGATCCCCACCACTTTCTTTTAAGTCTGAGAGAACTATTTGAGGACCCATCTGGCTAAGGTGAGTGTCTTCACTAAGTTAGACCTAAGAGAGGCATACTACCGGGTGAGAATAAAAGAGGGAGACGAGTGGAAAACTGCCTTCAACTGTCCTATGGGGAGCTATCAGTTCAAAGTCATGCCATTTGGACTACAGGGAGCCCCAGCTGTATTTATGCAGTTGATTAATGAGGTTCTGCATGATCACTTGTACAAAGGGGTTTTGATGTATCTTGATGATATCCTGATATACAGCACAAATATGACTGATCACATAAAGCTAGTGAGAGAAGTGTTAAAGAAACTATTGAATGCCAAGCTTTATGTCAAATTGTCAAAATGTGAATTTCACCAAACCCAATTAGACTATCTTGGCTACCAAATTCCCAATGAGGGTATTGAAATGGATCTGGCCAAGGTGAAAACTATAATCGAATGGCAGCCCCCAAGGACTCGCAAACAGCTCCAGAGCTTTCTGGGTTTTGCCAACTTTTATCATCAATTCATCCCTTCTTTTGCCGAGATTGCCCTTCCTCTTACAGAACTACTCAAAACAGGCAAAGGAGGAGGGAAGCCACGACCGGGCCAACCACTAGCATGGACAATGAGCTGTCAAACAGCTTTTGAGAATTTAAAGAGACTATTTGCCGCTGAACCGGTTCTAAAGCACCCCTGCCCAGGGGAACCCTTTGTGATTCAAGCCGATGCCAGCGATGTGGCGGTTGGAGCAGTGTTACTTCAAAAGAACAAAAATGGGATCCTGCAACCCTGTGCCTACACCTCTAAGAAATTCACTGAGAGCGAGCGAAGATGGGCAATCTGGGAGAAAGAGGCCTTCGCAATTAGGTGGGCGCTATTGAACTGGCGACACTATCTAGAAGGGAGCAAGGTGCCATTTGAGGTATGGACACAAAAACCTAGAGGCACTGAAAACTCCCCGCAAATTGTCACCAAAGCAAGTACGGTGGGCACAGTACTTTAACCGCTTCAACTTTACTCTAAAGGACATACCAGGAGGAAAGAACTTTCTAGCTGATGCGCTATCCCGGTTACCCCAGTACAAAAGCGAACGAGAGCAAGTTAATGAGGCAATTATTCCCAATCCACAAACTGTTGCTCAACTTACATCTCACAGGGCCCCCAATCCTGATGACCCTGGAGTGAAGAAAATAAAACGAGAGCTCCTCACTGACCAATGGTTCAAAGATAATCAAGCGTCCCTAACATGCAGGGATGGCTTGGCTTACAAAGGGGGGAAGTTACATTTGCCAGAAGTGCTCCATCTTAATGTTCTCAAACACAGCCACGATGTAAAGCAGGCTGGACACTTTGGATATTTGAAAACCCTACACCTCACCCGCCGGCAATTCTGGTGGCCGGGGCTGAAAAAGGATGTGGAAAACTATGTAAAAAGTTGTACTGTATGTGCCACAATGAAAAGAATCCCAGGGAAAACTCCTGGGTTACTGCAACCCGTGGCAGACCCTTCTCAACCCTGGGAAGCTATGGACTTTATAGTGGACCTACCTGAAAGTAGGAGAAATAGTGTCATCTGGACTGTGATAGACCTGTTCTCGAAACAGGCTCATTTCATCGCCTGCAAAGAACTCCCATCTGCCCAAATTGTTCCTGAAACATATCTACCGGCTGCATGGTGCCCCTAAGCGAATAATCTCAGACAGGGGGGTGCAATTCACAGTGAAGTTTTGGAGAAATTTCCTTACATTGATTGGATCATCTCAAGGATTATCATCTGCTTTTCATCCAGCCACCAATGGGGCCGCTGAAGCCGCTAACAAAATGGTGGAGCAATATCTTAGGTGCTACATTTCTTACCAACAGACGAACTGGACTGATCTCCTCCCTTTTGTGGAGGTGGCGTACAATAATTCCGTGCACAGCAGCACCAGCTACACGCCTTTCAAAGTAGCCACAGGGAAAGAATTTAACCCAATACCTGAATATCCTCAGTTGCCCTCCGCTTCACAGACACTTGATCAATGGGTGAGAGGGTGGGAAGAAGTTTGGAAAAACACAAAAACTGCTTTAAAAAAGACTTTTGAAACCTATAAAAAGCAGGCTGATAAAAAGAGGGCTCCCCAAAGAACATTCCAAGTTGGGGAAAAGGTCTATCTGTCAACTAAATATCTACGCCTCAAATTGCCCAGCAAGAAATTGGGACCAAAATTCTTGGGGCCTTTCCCCATAGTAAAGGTCATCAACCCAGTCACAGTACAACTAAAACTCTCTAAACTGTTAGGGAAAATTCACCCAGTTTTCCATTGTAGTTTGTTGAAGGCTTATCGGGGCTCCACTTTAAGACCTCCTCCAAAGAAGGCACCTGGACCCCTTGTAGTGGCAGGGCAGACCCACTATGAAGTGAAACGTATTCTTGACTCTAGAATCTTTAGAGGGAAATTACAGTACTTAGTACAATGGAAGGGATACCCATTGTTTGAAGCCACCTGGGTGAAATCTAGTGAAGTGAATGCTGACAGATTGATCGAAAGGTTTCATGTGAAACACCCCAGCAAACCAAAAGATAACCCTTAACATATGCTTTTGTTTACTTTACAGGATCTTTCCTTCTTGTAAGGGGGGCTGGATGTCAATGCTGCAAATACTGTATATTCTTGCTTTGACAATATGCAAAACTGTCTGGTAATTACTGGATTAATACATAGCTTAGAGTGGGGGGGGGGCGAAAAGCCCGGGAAAAAAGAGGAAGTAAACTTTTGACCTTCACACTAATTGGATAATGTGACTTGTGACTGCAAGACAAGGGAGGGGTTTAGCAAGAAAAGATTGATGCCAGCGAGAGGAAGTCAGATTCTGGCATCAATACGTCCATGATGGTGACCGGCAAAATTGTAGCTCTGTAATAAAGACTTTAGGAAACATGCCTGAAAGTTCTTTAAAGTGCTTCATTAGTCAGAACCTGTGACAATCAAACTGTATTTGATAAGATTTTGTTAACCTCAGATGAGAAATTAATTAAGAAAATGTATAATTTTTTTCTTAATTTTGGAAATGGAAAGTGAACAAGTTAAAGAAACAATGATAAGATGGGGGAAAACTTTGGCTACAATATAGAACTAGAAAAGTGGGAAAAGCTATGGGAGAGAAATTACAAATTAACAATGTCAACTTCATATAAAGAAAACTTATAAAATGTTTTATAGATGGCACTTGCCACCAGCAAGACTAGCAAAAATGTTTAAAAATATGTCAGATAGATGCTAGAAATGTAAGCACAACTCAGGCACGTACTATCACATTTGGTGGACATGTGGCAAAGCAAAGGCTTATTGGAAAAAGATACATGCGTGGTTAGAAAAAATATTAGGTGAACATGTTGATTTTAAACCTGAACTTTTCTTATTAGGTATAATGCCTGAAAAGATTAATAAGCAAAGTCTATATTTGATTTTACACATCACTACAGCAGCGAGAATAATCTTTGCGCAATATTGGAAGAATGAAGGACTACCATCAGAGGAAGAAATAATCAGAAAAATAGTGGAATGCACAGAGATGGACAGATTAACTGTGAGATTGAAAGATAAAGAAGATACAGATTGCTACCAAACTTGGAACTTATTTTATTGTTGGTTAGAGGAAAGAATGAAGGATTAGGAATCGAATATGTATTAGCATAGCTGAGCTCAGACAGCTAGTTGGTTGAAAATTAACATATGTATGTAAAAGAAAATCAATAAAATCTTTATTAAAAAAACATTTGAGAGAAAACTGCAGGTTTTTGAAAGAGACCTTGAAAGTGGGCAGCTGAAATATTTTCAAAACCTAAAAATTCATTTAGAAAATTCTACATTTGCAGACAATCCTACAAGCCATCAGGAAATCTATAAGGAATGTTCTAGCATTGTAGCAGTTGCAAAGGTGAATTTTAGTAACAGATTTTTACAGTTCCATAAGATGGAGACAACACTGTGTTTTCTTACTTCTCCAGATAAAGCCAAATTTGAAGAACTTGATCTTTCCTGCTTACACTGGTTAGATTTAGGAAATCTGGAAATGGAGCTACTGGAATTTCAAGAAAACTCTATCTGGAAAAATAAATTCTGTGGCCTGCATAAAACATTTGAGAAGATAGAAGGGATGACAAAGGACAGCACAGTTAGTTCTGAAAACAAAATCCTCAAAGTGTGGAATTCTCTGCCAAATAATTTTAAGTCAATTAAAGCTTTCCTTACTTTGTTTGGATCATCTTGTGCTTGTGAGCAGCTGTTTTCAGCTTTGAATTATATCAAATCTGACACCAGAAACAGACTAGCAGATGACCTGAGTGCTGCATGTGTTGCTCTCAAACTTACAAAATATGAGCCAAGGTTAGATAAATTATCAGCAGGCATACACCAGCAAAAATCACATTAATTCTTCAAAAGCATGCCAAATGCAAACTTTTACTTTTCAATAAAAAGTTGTTTGTATCATTGAAAGCTCTATTATTGTGTTTTTGAGAGGTGGAGTGAGTGGGGGATTTTTACTTTTTGCCTTGTTTTGCTCTTTTAAAGAGAATGCGCCCCAACACCCCCCCTGCATAGCCAGAAGCCTTGCGCCATCATCGTTCTCCTGCCACACTCCCCCAGCCCCTCTCTTTCCTTTCCTTTGAAACAAACAACCCCCACCCACCAATCCTCCCATTTCTTCCTTCTGAATTAAAACGAGAGAAAGCCAAATTTTTTCTTTTGTGGTCTTTACATACAATAGTGGCCAAAATTGTGTAAACCTTTTGGGAAAAGTGTATTTTTGAGGTTTGATGGCTAATAACATCACTTTTTTCTGGAGTAGTACCATAAAATTATATATCAATGAAAAGATAATTTAATCAAGAATGTAATGCAACAAAGCTTGTTCAATTATCTGTACTGTATTCTATGAATAGTTATAGCCAAATAACTAGAAAAAGGAAGCACAACTTGCTTAGATTGATAACAGCTAGTTTTCCTTCATCTGATAGTAGCCAATGAGCATGAGTGTTTAGAGAGCCAATCAGGTGACAATCTTGTTTTGGCAATGAGCCAATCAGATCACAGTAGGATTCAGTTATTGATGTCATGTATTGAAGCTGAGAGGAGGACATTTGTCAGTGTGTTATGTGATCGCTATCAAGTTGGTTGGATTTTTTTGTGTTCTTTCATTTAGTGAGCATGTAAAACGTAATAAAATTAAAGTAATGGTGCAAAGAGTTGCCCAGAAAGCGATGTAAAATAGAATTATGAAGTGAACAAGGCTACAGTTATAAAGAAATTAGAAGAAAAATTGGTAGAAACTTAACCAAAGGTAGCATTTCTACTGTACACTTTTCCCAAAAGATTTCCACAATTTTGGCCACTACTGTATTTAAACTGCAGCTAGAAGAAAGTGGGGAAGAAAACCACTGCGAGACACTCTTCTGTTTTAACTTTTTTTCCTTGTTGTTTTTGGGAGTTTCCATCCTGCTTTCATGAGAGGGCAGCATTTGGGAGGGCGTGTAGCTTCCCCATTCTCCCCCCAAGCCATCAGCTGAGCAAGACGCCCGCCTGCCCACATTCTTCCCTGTTTGAGGCTTTCATTGTTGTGAGTATTTCTGTTGAGGATTGGTGGGGGGGGCTGTTTGGCTTTTATTCCCCTCCCATCTGCTAGGTGGGTTGCAACAGGTTTTGGTCTCTTCTGTTGTGCTTTGAGGTTACCCACGAATCATGTTTGTTTTGGGGGGGGATCCCCACTCCAATTGCTAAGCTTGCTTAAACCCACCTCCTCCTCCTCACCAGAGCCCTCCTTTGTCTGCAACCAGTACCAGCCCCTGCCTTGCCTTGCCCAATGGCAATGGCACCTCCACCCTGCACCCTCCCTCACCTTGCCTCACCCTGCAGGACAAGCCTCCTGCCCACTGCCCCACCTGCCAGAGACCCCCAGGATATCCCCCAATCCTGCCTGGCCCCCACAGGCATCCGTCCTCAGGAGCAACATCAAGCTGGCCACGCCCACCCTGGCCATACCCACCCACGCTGTCATGATTACCATAGCCATACCCACTCAGTGGGCCACGCCCACCCAGTGGGTCATGCCCATCCATGCTGGCTTGACTACCTTAGCCATGCCCACCCAGTGGGCCACACCCACCCGGCACCTGGTGATACATAAGTGAGTTTTGGGTTGCAGTTTGGGCACTCGGTCTCTAAAAAGTTTGCTATCACTGGCATAGCAGTATACTACAGGCCACCCAACCAATCAGAAGAAATAGATGGACTCTTTGCCAATCAGTTAACAAATGTATGTAGGAAGCATACCATAGTAGTAATGGGAAACTTCAACTATCCAGATATCAACTGGGAGACAAACTCTGCAGTGAGCAGGAAATAAAACAGATTCCTAACTGACCTAGCCAACAACTTTGTCACTCAGAAGATGGAGGAGGGAACTAGACACAAAGCTATACTGGACTTAATCCTTAAGAACAAAGAAGAAGTGATAGAGGGAATCAAAATTACTGGAACCTTGGGGGAAAGTGACCACATCATACTGGAATTCAATATAATGCAAACACAAGCAATAGAAAATAATTCAACCAATGTCTTAAACGTCAAAAGAGCTGATTTTAACAAACTCAGAGAGAACCTAAGAAAGGTCCATAGATGAAAATCCTAAAAGGGGAAAACAACTCAAGAAGCATGGGAAACTCTGGAAAATGCTATCATAAAAGCCCAGTCCAGCATAATATCAGAAAAGACTCTTCTTCTAGACCTCACCAGATAAAGTTTCATCACCAATGGGACCCACAACTTGCCCCTCCTGCCAGACCTGATGAGAGAGATAGATATAACTATATACTTAGGGAGAAAAACAAGAAAGTCAAGAAGAAACCACTGTCACATACTGACTGCCATGGCTAGGGGTTGGACATCTTTGTTCCTGTAAACCCCATTGATGACAAGAACCTTCCACCCCTTCACTCCACATGAGTTCCTGCTAAAAAGGACATTTTATCAATGCCTTGAGAGTACGGCTGCTGAGCATAACTGAAGGGTCGAGGGTTAGGAGGGTCTGGGCTTTGGCAGCCTCTGAGGGGGTTATGCTGCACCAGCATGGCTGCACAAAGATCTCTCAGACAAACTGAAAGACAAAAAAAAACAAGTACAAAAAATGGAAAGAGGGACACATAACTAAGTCTGATTATCAGCAGATAGTGAGAACATGCAAAGACGAAGTCAGGAAAGCAAAGACTGAGAATGAACAAAGACTTGCAACAGAAGTCAAGGATAATAAAAAAAAGTTTCTTTCAACATACTAATAACAAGAAAACAGTCAAGGAAACTGTAGGTCCACTAAAGAGAGAAGATGTCAAGGAAGTAACAAGCAATAAGGAAAAAGCAAAGCTGCTTAACTCATTCTTTGCATCAGTCTTCACACAAAAATAAATTATAGCACAACATACCCAAAAAAATACTGCAAAGGCAAACTAGAAACAAAAATTAAAATAAGCAAGAAAATGGTAAGAGAACACGTATCTGATCTTGATTAATATAAATCACCAGAACCCACAAATTACATGCCAGAGCTGGCAGATGTTATCTCAGAATCACTGCATATCTTTCAACAATCCTGAAGCACCGGGAAAGTACCTAAGGATTGGAAAAGGGCTGATGTGGTCCCCATCTTCAAGAAAGGGAAAAAAACAGACCTAGGAAACTATAGACCAATCAGTCTAACATCAATACTTGGGAAGATCCTGGTAAAGATAATCAAAAAACAGATCTGCGAACAACTAGAAGAAAGTAAAGTTATAACCAATAGCCAGCATGGGTTTGTCAAAAACAGATCATGTCAAACCAATCTTATTTCATTCTTTAATAGTGACCAAATTAGTAGAACAGCAAAACGCTGTGGACACAGTATACTTAGATTTCAGTAAGGCATTTGACAAAGTAGGCCACAATTTACTGCTTGGTAAGCTAAAAAAAAGGTGGAACAGACAACATTATCACCAGATGGATTTGTACCTGGCTAACAAACCATACTCAATGAGTAATCCTCAATGGTACTACATCCACATGGGGAAAAGTAAGCAGTGGGCTACCACAAGGCTCCATCTTAGGCTCAGTACTCTTCATTATCTTTATAAATGTCTTAGATGAAGGAATAGAAGGGGAACTCATCAAATTTGCAGATGACACTAAACTGGCAGGAATAGCCAACACCCCAGAAGACAAGCTTGGGATTCAAAAAGATCTTGACAAACTTGAACAATGAGCCCTATCCAACAAAATGAGTTTTAATGTGGATAAAAGCAAAGTTTTACATTTAGGCAGGAAAAATCAAAGATATAAGTGACATGATAGCAGTATTCCAGTATTTGAGAGGTTGCCACGAAGAAGAGGGGGTCAAATTATTCTCCAAAGCACCAGAGAGCAGGACAAGAAACAATGGTTGGAAACTGATCAAAGAGAGAAGCAACCTGGAATTAAGGAGAAAGTTCCTGACAGTCAGGACAATTAACCAGTGTAAGCTTACCTTCAGAAATTATGGACACTCCATCACTGGAGGTTTTTAAGAAGAGACTGGACAGTCACTTGTCTGAGATGGTATAAGTTCTCTTGCTTGAGCGGGGGGCTGGACTAGAAGACCTTCAAAGTCCCTTTCTATTCTATTCTATTCTGTTCTGTTCTGTTCTGTTCTGTTCTATTCTGTTCTATTCTATTCTATTCTATTCTATTCTACTCTACTCTACTCTACTCTAAAACCTTTAAAAATTAGTTTTGTCATTTGGCCTGGAATCCTATGGAAATATGGAGCCCACAAAATAGTTATAGTTATAGTTTTGGAGTACACTCTCCTATATTTTGTTTTATTATCTTGTTAACTGTTTTAATTGTTTTGGGGTTTTTGTTTTAATTGTTTGGTCAATTTTATATGCCACTCAGAATCACATTTGTGCAATGGGTGATTATATAAATTTAATATCCTTCTTAATTTTATAATTTTAGTTTAATACAATAAATATGTTAGAATATATATGAGTCCTAACAAGAGACTGTGGATGCCCTATAGAAATAAATAAACATTGGCGAAGCCATTTTCACTTTGAATAGCAAATATTCTTTTGGTTCAGACAAAATGCAGATTCTATGCATTTCATCGGTATGATTTAATGTATTGTTTTTCAATCAGGGCAAGTTGAAAATGTGTGGACTTCAACTCCCAGAATTCCTAGCTAAGGTTAATGGGTTACCCCATTGCTTGCTCTCTTTTTCATTGTAGGGAGAGACCCCCCCCCAAAGAAGGCGACCCCCCAGAAAGGTGGTTTTCCTAAGATAAAATCATTTGCATCTCTCCACTACCGGAAAAACACACCAGGCAATCTCTTCAACTTTTATGAATGAGATACGTTTGTTTCTATTAAGAAAACCCATTCCATTCAAGCAGCCGGCCCAATGAATGAAAAGTCAGTATCCATTCACAGAAAACTGGACTGCTCCATTCATAAGCAAAGTGCTGTCAGCTGCAGCCTTCATAAAAGGCTCAAGTTGATCAGATTAAAAGCAGAAAAACAAAGACTCCTAAAATTTACATTCCCTACCCAGCTCCAAGGATAGAGCATGACCTCCCAGCCACAATGGGAGTCAGGCAACAATAAATAAAATACTAAAAGGGCACACTCAAGCACAGATTAAAGTACATTTCACAAGGAACCTGGGCATTTAAATCACAAAGCTCTAGAACCACATAAAAATTCATCCCCTCACCAGACTGTTTTATCAGCTATCCCAGAACCAACTGCTGTTTCACTTCACTTTTGATTCCTAAATAAATGGAGATCTCCTTTCTAACTGCAGCCTGCCTCCAATTCATTTTTCCTGCGCCTTTCCCCCAGCTTGGAGTGAGACACAGACCAGATTTTAATTCCAACACATTATTGCATTTATCTTGCAAATCAGGCAAAGCAGCTGTCCTGCTGTGCATCTTTTTGCTACCGCTAAAGTAGTAGCTTGTAGGTTTTTTTAAAAAATAATTTATTAGTTAGATAAATTTGATAAAATCATTTAGGATATAACAGGAAAAATATATTGACACAAAAGATATAATTGCTTTGTGTGGTGATAAACTAAATTTCCTATTCAGAAGTTATAATTGCTCTACTGAAAGACCCCTTTGCTTTCAAAAGTAAGATGCTTCGGGTTTTGTTTTACAGAGTCTGTGATGGATACTTTGCTTCTTCATGCACATCAATATAGGTTATGGGAACCACTAAAGTGAGAATAGGGATTCACTAAGTATCTAATTTCTCAAACAGAAAACTCTGGAAGCTTCATTGCTTTTCTGAAAATTGCACATGATGCAAAGAAATCCTTCCATAATTTTGAGAAGCTGGTTACCATTAAGTAGCAGTTAGAAAAAGCCACTTTATATTTGCTCAAGAGTAGTCTTTCCTTCATACTTTCAAGGATTCATTTGCATTGGAAATACTCTATCCTCCGAAAAGAAGCAATTCCACAAATCATATCCCTGGATCAGGAAGACAGAGATCCCTCCAGTTTTTTTAAGACAGTCTGTCAGGCTGCCCTCCCCATCATCTGCCATAATCCTGATGGGGATGGGAGTGAAAGGGGACCTGTTGTAAAAGAAGAAAGGTGGGGAGAGACCAGGGCAGACAGGAAGCAGAGGTGTGAAACAGTTTCATCTGGCCCACTTCAAGGACTTTTGGGCACCCAGGACCTGGGAATGGAATGTTAACTGCTTCTCAAAGTGTCCTGTTCTCATAACATCCAGCTACCATCCTATTGAGCACTGATGAACAGGTTGAAGAGGGGAGGGCTAAGGGTTTGGAACAATGTAGCAGTTTGCGCAGATTTTCTCCAGATCTAGCCTGGCTTTTTCTGGATCCGGTTGTCTCTAGTAAAAGAGCCTTGTAAGCTTCTGATGGAGTCAAGCATCTTCCTCTCTTAGAGAGTGTCAGAATCCAATTATATTTCATCTCTGGTTATCAACTATAAAAAAACCCATTTCTGCCTTCTATGGATTCTGCCATACGATGAAGGGAGGGATGAACAAAGGGGCTTTATGGCCCTCATTTCCTTCGGTACACTTCAAAGCAGCTGAATGTGTGTATTGCCAAAAGAGCTAACCATAAGAATGGAGCTGTTGCCTTTCATGTAGTTTTCTTTGAAGTCTCCATCCAGCCAGCAGAAAGGAAAAGGGGGTGGGATTGTGATGCCTGAGACTGTCGCTGGAAGAGGGGGGTGATTGGGTGGGATTACTGGGGAACCCCTTAAAACCTTGAATGGGAGAGGTTGGACCCCAAGTCCTGTCTAGAATGCCTGCAACCATTTTCTCTTACTAAAGGATTCCTGTTGCAAAAATTATTCCAAGAGTTCTGTCTTCTTAAGATGCAAAGTGGGGTGGGTCCTTACATTAGACAGGACTTGCAAAATTAATCCACCTGGAAGGGAGACCCTTGCCGGGGGATTTTGCAAAAAATTACCATGTCAGACAATGGAGCAAGAAAGGGGGAAAACTCCCTGGAAAGAGAGCTGCTGACCCAATTGGAACCTTGCCAGATGTTGGGATCCGAGAGGTCAGATTCCTCAGGAGAAGAAGTAGTGGAGACATGGGACCACAAGCCTCGCTGGTCAATGGGCATTGGAAAGAAAAGTGAATGGAGAAAGGAATCAAGAAAGGTGACCCTGAGACGGGGGACCAAGCAACCAGAATGGAAGCAGGAGATTGAGAAATCCCTGCACACAAGTGAAGAGGGAGAAAGCTGGGCACCGTACTTAGACTGGATCCTAGAGAAAGCTATTGACCTGATGAAGAGAACTATCAGCTCCCTAGGAGAGGAGAATCCTGAGCCCTACGGCCACCCCAGCCCCTGGAGCCGCAAAGGGAGAGACACCGAGGGGGAAGTGGAACCTGCAGCCCCAGGACATCTGCTGATCCAGTAGTCCCCACCCCCTACCGGACCACAGATGGCGATCTGGACGGAAGACACTACCACCAACAACGGAGGCATCGATCCATTCCAAGACGTCCGCCGTTGGAGGTGAAATTCAAAGGGGAGCCAACACGCTTGGGGTTTTTCCTAACCCAAGTCCTCAGCTACATGGAGGAATACGGGCAGGACATCCCCAGTGACAAAGCCCGCATCCTGATCGTGCAATCTGCCCTGGATGGACTGGCTGCAGATTGGGTGGTGAACTTGCATGACTCCAATGCCCCAAAACTCAGCAACTTCAACCGTTTCATGTCCTCTCTGAGAAGACAATTTGAAGACCCCCTGGCTGATCGCAAAGCCCGTGAAAGGATAAAAATGATGAGGCAAGGCCAACACCCGGTGGCTGAATATACACAAGAATTCCGGGCCATTGCCAGCAAACTGAACTGGTCAGAAGACACCCTCCTTAGCCATTTCAAAGACGGACTAAATTATGACCTCTATGACGCTTGCCTGCTCCAAGGGGACCCACACCAACTTGAGGAATGGTACATCTTGGCAGAGGAAGCAGAGCAGAGATCGACATATTGAAAAGACACCGCCGAGGAAAACAATGGAGCTGCTCCCCGCCTGAGTTGACACACGAACCAGTGAAACCACCGGCTACAGCCAAGAAGCAAATGGGGTGTTTCAAGTGTGGAAGAGAAGGGCATCGAGCTGTAGAATGCCGCTCCAAAGCCTCCCAGCACAACCCAGACCGATCCCCAATCAGCAAACACGGAAAGTCTTCAGCTAAACCAAAAGAAACTGCCATGAGAATGATGGAAATTGCGGAACCCCCCCCAATTCTGCTCACCAAGGGGAAAGAACTCCAGCCTACACCTCAGGGCCAGTGGATGCCTCAGATGACAGCTCAGAGGGCGAACCCCTGGTAAGTGGACACATCACACCCATCCTCAAGACAGTGACTATATTAATTCCCCCCATACCCGAAGTTGTGAAGGTGAAAGCCTTAATAGACTCTGGCTGCACCCGCTGCCTCATTAGCCCAACACTAGTGGAGAATCTGGGCATCCCATCGAGGAGACTGGAACAACCAATCTCATTTGGCCATAGCAGGGGGGGTGCCAGCTACCCTAGCCACTATACCAATACACCTCTCCTTGGGCAAACATGAGGAGGACATAACATTTGTAGTGACCCCAGGCATGGAATGCCCAATGATCCTACGGATGGAATGGTTAAAAAAATGGAACCCCTGGGTAAATTGGAGGATGACAGAAATCAAATTCCCGAAGGGGGACCCTATGGACTTAAAACCCCAAGGGAGGCTACCAGAATTAAGAATAGAAAAAGCATCCATAGGAGAGGAAAAAAGACTAACAGAAATACCAGAGGAATACAGAGACCTTGCTAAAGTTTTCAGTGAGGAGAGGGCAAATGAGCTCCCCCCCCACCGACCCACAGACTGTACCATTGAATTCAAGCCTGGGGCAAAACTCCCGAAGCCCAGATTATACTCCATGAGCCCAAAGGAGAAGGAGGAAATGGAAAGATTCATAAAAAAAACCTAGAGAGAGGTTTCATTGAGCCAGCCAAGCCTAAAGTGGCTGCCCCGGTCCTTTTTAGAGAGAAGAAGGATGGCTCTTTACGTTTATGCATGGATTATAGGGCCCTGAATACAATCAGTGAAAGCAACCTATACCCTCTGCCCCTCATGAAAGACATGCTGTCACACCTATCGAAAGGGAAATTTTTTTCTAAACTAGACCTATGAGAAGCTTACTATCGCATGAGAATTAAGGAAGGGGACTAATGGAAGAGTGCATTTAACTGCCCCATGGGGGGCTATCAATTCAAAGTCTTGCCATTTGGATTACAAGGGGGCCCTGCAGTATTTATGCAATTAATCAATGACGTTCTAAGGGAGCACCTGTTTAAGGCAGTCCTGGTTTATTTAGACAACATCCTTGTTTACTTGTATGACATTCTTATCTTCACCGAAACAAAAGAGAACATGTCAACCTTGTCAGAGCGGTTTTAAAGAAGCTGCGAGCCGCCCACCTATATGCCAAACTCTCAAAATGCGAATTCCACCAGGAAAGGATAGGCTATCTAGGTTATTGCATATCCCCCCAAGGCATTGAAATGGACCCAGAGAAGGTCAGAGCAGTATTAGATTGGGCACCACCCCGCACAAGAAAGCAACTACAAAGTTTCCTGGGCTTTGCAAACTTTTACCGCCAATTCATCCCCTCATTTGCCCAGATAGCCTTGCCCCTCACTAACTTACTAAAAACAAAGGGAGCATCCTCAGTAAAACCTAGCCAGCCACTAACATGGACAATGGAGTGCCAAGCAGCGTTTGAGAGACTAAAGAGACTTTTTTCTGCCGAACCAGTACTAAGACACCCAGACATGGACAAGCCCTTTGTAATACAGGCAGATGCAAGTGATGTGGCAGTGGGGGCTGTTTTATTATAAGAAAATGATGATGGAGTATTGCAACCCTGTGCATATACATCCAAGAAACTCATGGAAACAGAACAGCGCTGGCCCGTATGGGAGAAGGAGGCTTATGGGATATGTTGGGCATTACTCACGTGGCGACAGTTCCTGGAAGGCAACAAAATCCCCTTCCAGGTGTGGACTGATCACAAAAATTTGGAAGCCCTGAAAACGCCCAGGAAACTCAATTCCAAACAAGCCCGCTGGTCCCAGCATTTTCACCAGTTCCAATTTAAGCTCAAACATTTACCAGGGAGAAAGAACTTCCTGGCAGATGCACTATCTTGCATGCCCCAATATAACAGTGCACGAACCACAGACTATAAACCAATAATGGCAGAGTCACAACTGGCAGCACCAGTAACCACAAGAACCCAAGCTAAATTAAAACCACAACTGGACAGCCAAACTGGAATTGAATTCAGAAAAAGTTTGGAAACAGATGAATGGTTCCAGAAAAACAAAAATGTGTGCACAATGAGAGATGGGTTGCCTTGGGTAGGGGAAAAGTTATATGTACCAACAACCCAAAGAGTCACTTTCATGTAGCTTTGCCATGACACAAAATCAGCAGGGCATTTTGGATTTGTAAAAACTTTACACTTAATTAAATGGCAATTTTGGTGCCCATCAATAAAAAAGGACATAGAAAGTTATGTTGCCAGCTGCTCAACATGTGCATCTGCAAAGAGGTTGCAAGGGAAATCGCCAGGACTATTACAACCAGTGGCAAATCCCTCAGCCCCCTGGAAGGAAATAGCCATGGATTTTATAGTGGAATTGCCAGAAAGCAATGGGAATACTGTTATCTGGATGGTCACAGACTTGTTTTCCAAACAGGTGCACTTTATCCCTTGCCAAAAGATTCCCACTGCAACGGCCTTAGCAAAACTTTTCGTCCAGCATATTTACAGATTGCACGGGGCACCCCAATGCATCATATCTGATAGAGGAGTGCAATTTACGTCTGCATTTTGGAAGGAATTTTTATCCCTCTTAGGGACCACTCAGGGACTGACATCTAGCCATCACCCTCAGACAGATGGACAAACAGAACGTTGTCATTCAGTACTTGAGCAATATTTGAGATGTTTTTTGAATTTCCAACAAAGTGATTGGACGGATTTACTCCCTTTTGTAGAAGTTGCCTACAATAATGCAATCCACTCCAGCACAGGCTACACTCCTTTTCAAATAGCCAACGGTCAAAGTTTCAACCCCATGCCAGAATGAACCCCAAACAAACCAACGATCCCATCACTAAAAGAATGGATGGAACAATTACAAGACACCTGGCCAATAGTTAGAAAAGCACTAGATGAAGCTAGGCAGGCATACAAAGCACAAGCCGATAAAAAAAGGGTTGAGCCTACACCATTCATTATAGGAGAAATGGTGTACTTATCTACAAAATACTTAAAGTCCCTACAGCCCTGTAAAAAACTTGGACCAAAATATATACGACCTTTTCCAATTAAAAGAATCATAAATCCAACTAACTTATTGTTTATGAAACAAAACACATTTTGTAATGCCAATAAACCAGGGAGATGGCTGGCCTATCAATTAAGAAAGAAGCAGAGACAGAGGATAATAGATAAAATAAATTATAAGGGCAAATTAGTCTTTCAGAAGGAATTGATTAAGAAATCTTTTTTAGATTATTATCAAAAATTATACAAATCTACTAATGTGCAAATGTTAGATATAAATAAATATTTAAGTGAGGTTAGTTTTCCCAAATTGACAGAGGATCAGAAACATGAAATTAATGGCTTAATTACTAAAGAGGAAATTGCGACAGCAATTAAACAATTGAAACTAGGGAAAGCACCGGGTACGGATGGGTTGACAGCTGTTTACTATAAAGTTTTAATGGAGGAGATGATCCAACCACTAGGTGATCTTTTCAATGATATTTTACAGGGCTCAGAGATTCCTCCTTCATGGCGTAGTGCTTTTATTTCTTTGATTCCAAAAGAGGATCAAGATCTTACTTTACCAAAGAATTATAGACCTATATCTCTTTTAAATGTGGACTATAAGATATTTGTAAAAATCTTAGTAAATAGGTTTATGAGGGTTGTGCATCATCTTGTGCATAAAGATCAATCTGGGTTTATAACTGGTAGGTATATGAAAAATAATGTTAGACAAATCATTAATTTATTAGAATATTTAGACAAGAATAACCAAGTCCCTGCAGGGCTGATATTTTTAGATGCTGAAAAAGCCTTTGATCAATTGAATTGGCATTTTATGTTAAGAGTAATTGAAAAGATGAATTTTGGTGAAAAGATATTACAAGCTCTTACGGTAATATATCAAAAACAAACGGCATAACTTATTGTTAATGGAGGTTTGTCAGAGGTATTTACAATAGAAAAAGGTACTAGGCAGGGATGTCCACTATCACCGTTGTTGTTTGTCTTAACATTGGAAATATTGTTGATCAAAATTCGAGATTCGCAGGAAATTAAAGGAGTAGAAGTTAATAAAAAAGAATATAAGTTAAGAGCCTTTGCAGATGACTTGGTGGTTACCTTGTCGCAACCTATTAGTTCTGCAGTAAAGTTATTACAGTTAATTTATCAATATGGTTTGGTTTCGGGTTTTAGGATTAATGTTAACAAGACTAAAATCCTACCTAAAAATATGACTATTCAGGAGAAGCAGACTTTGGCTAACTTGACGGGTTTTGAAATTATTAATAAGGTAAAATATTTGGGGGTGATGCTATCTGTTTCTAATGCAAAATTATTTAAAAATAATTATGACAGGTTGTGGGTTAGTGTACAGAAAGACTTGAAGAATTGGGAGAAGCTGCAACTATCTCTCATGGGAAGAATTGCAGTGATAAAAATGAATATTCTACCCAAGTTTCTTTTTTTGTTTCAAATGTTACCGATTTTGAAGAATGAGACTAATCTAAGTGAATGGCAGAAGGGTGTTAATAAATTTATTTGGGCAGGGAAAAAGCCAAGGGTTAAGTTTAAAATTATGCAAGACTTCCGTGAGAGAGGTGGACTCAAGGTACCGAATTTGAAATTATATTATGATGCGGTGGTTTTAACACTAATTAGTGACTGGGTAAATTTGACAAATCTCGAGATACTCCATCTAGAGGGATGGGACTTACTTTATGGGTGGCATGCCTATTTAATATTCAATAAAAAAGTGGATTGGGCTTTTAAATCTCACATTATAAGAATTTCTTTACTTAGGATTTGGAGAAAATATTATAAAAGTGATTTTAAAGTACCATTATGGGCTATACCCTGGCATGCGATAGAGGGAATAAAAAGAGGTGTTAAAATGGACATGGTGTCTTATAGACAGCTACTCAGATGGGATGGACAAAATTGGCAATTAAAATTACGGGAGGAGCTAGCACAAGAAAATATTATTTATTCTTGGTTTCAATATAGGCAAATAGCAGATAGATGGAAGGTGGATTGTAAGGTGGGCTTTCTTAGAGAAGATGAAAATCTTATTAAGCAAGTGAAGGATCAAAGACAAGCCCATATTAAGAGAATTTATGGGGTGCTAGTCGAATTGGACTCAGAAACGGAATTAATTAAAGATTGTATGATTAGATGGGCCCAAAACTTTGGTGAACCAGTCCCATTGGATACATGGGAAACCATTTAGGTAAGAAATGTCAAATTTACACAGGCACAGAATTTAAGGGAGAATTTTTATAAAATGTTTTATAGATGGCACCTTGACCCACAAAAAATATCTTTCATGTACCCGGACTTACAGCCTAAATGTTGGAGATGTGGTTGCTTGGATGCCACCTATTATCATATTTGGTGGTCGTGCAGAGAGATAAAAGCATTTTGGATTAAGATATGGTGGAATATTCAGAGAATTTTCAGAAGGAGGGTAAAATTTACTCCGCAGTTATTTTTGTTGGGTATAATTACTGATTGTGATACAAAGGAGGTTATATTGATGTTAAATTTGATTACAGCCGCAAGGCTGTTAGTAGGACAATATTGGAAGAAGGAATCCTTGCCTACACTGCAGGAATGGTTTTTCAAAGTGTCTTATCTGGCGGAAATGGCAAAGATTTCGGCTTTTTTAAAGGAACAAACGCAAGAGAAATTTCTTGCTGTTTGGGATAAATGGATAGAATTTATACAATTTAAATTGGATATAAAAAAATATCATATTGCTTTTTCATAATTTTTATTTTTATATATATATATATATATATATATATATATTAGTCTTAATTTTTTTTTCTTTTTTATATATAATTTTTTAAATTCCTTTTTAATTAAGCCTATATTCTGCTCTGGGAAGCTCGGGGGGGGGGAAGGGGGGTGTTTTTGGGGGGGATGGGGAAGGGGATGTTATGTTTAGTTTTTTGTATATGTTGTTTTTTGTTTTTGAATTGTATTTTTTTTCTGTTTTTTTGTAAAAATTTATAAAAATTTTCAATTAAAAAAAAAAAGAATCATAAATCCAGTAACAATAGAATTAGAATTACCCAAAAATCTCAGGCAAATACACCCAATTTTTCATTGCAGCTTGCTGAAAAGAGAGCATCAGTCACCTCTACGGCCAAAAAATCCCCCCCACCACCTCCAATCATGGTGGAGGGTGAACAACACTTCGAAATAAAGGAAATCCTTGACTCTAGGAGATATCATGGAGTGACTCAGTACCTAGTTGCCTGGAAACATCTCCCTCTCTCACAAAATGAGTGGGTCCATAAACATCATGTCAGAGCCCCGAAGTTTCACACAGAGTATCCTAACAAGCCTGACTAACTTTTATACCTGTTTTGTTTTCTTTCAGGTGGATCTCTCTTATTTTTGAGGGGGACAGATATCAGAATCCAATTATATTTCATCTCTAGTTATCAATTATAAAAAACCCCATTTCTGCCTTCTATGAATTCTGCCATACAATGAAGGGAAGGGGTGAACAAAGGGGCTTTATGGCCCTCACTTCCTTCAGTATACTTCAAAGCAGCTGATTGTGTGTATTGCCAAAAGAGCTAACCATAAGAATGGAGCTGTTGCCTTTCATGTAGTTTTCTTTGAAGTCTCCATCCAGCCGGCAGAAAGGAAAAGGGGGTGGGATTGTGATGCCTGAAACTGTCGCTGGAAGAGGGGGGGTGATTGGGTGGGACTACTGGGGAACCCCTTAAAACCTTGAATGGGAGAGCTTGGACCCCAAGTCCTGTCTAGAACGCCTGCAACCATTTTCTCTTAATAAAGGATTCCTGTTGATAGAATTATTCCAAGAGTTCTGTCTTCTTAAGATGCAAAGTGGGATGGGTCCTTACAGAGAGTCAGCTGGGGCAGGGCTGACACAGTCTCTGTGTCCCTTGCTAGGGCTTTCTGAAGTCCAACTTGCAGTGGTGGGTTTGTTTTTTGTTTTGTTTTGTTTTTCCTTCTATCAGCCAATATCAAACTGCCCCCAGTTTGTGATCATTTCCAATCATTATTTCTAGAACTGGGATGAGAACACAGTGGATTTTATGCAATTAACTGCCAAGATAAACCTGAATTATTTTTCTATTTTTCATAAAGGATCCACTGACAGAAAGATTTGTGAAATCTGCGAGCAGCTGCCAAGGATTATTTTGAAACTGTGGATGGGAGAACAGAGGCGGGAAGGAATACAGGAAAAAAAACCTTTGTCATTATGAGCCTTAAACTAAATGTTAAATGTAATACTCTAATTCATTTTTTTAAAAAAACAAAGCAGGCCATGCAGGTATCTAAGACTGAAAAGTGTTATTATGCATTGAAAAGCCATGCTTTGGATGTAACAAGCCTACACTCCACTTCCTGCCCTCTCAAAGAATGACCTTTGAAGACTTTTTATAGGCCCAAAGCCCTGGAAATTGCTATTTTTTTTCAGAGTCGTGGGGAAGGCAAATAATGCTGGAATACTTTGAAGAATAGCATTGATGGCAGCTCAGAATCACTTCCTCTAATTCATTTCTGGTTATGACATTTCTACATTGCTTGCCCTATTTGTGGCACTTACTGATTCCACAACATTCAGCATCATGATTCTTTCTCACCTATCAAATTGCATTAAGAGTGATGTCAAGGTTATGTTAATAAAAATAACCTTTGAGTCAAATTAAAGGATAGGTTTTTCTGACTGCAAAAAAGGTGAACAATTAAAGAGCTTTTTTCACTTAAGGAGTGATTAAGGAAACAACCAGGGAAAAGGTAATGTTCAATGACACAAGAAAACTACTTCAAGAGAAACCATTAGCCATGATTAATGGCCAGGGGAAGCACCACACCAAAAAGGGGAGATTATGCAGACAAAAGGAAAAAATACTCAACAGATTTTCTAGAAATAAGGATGAGTGCTTGAATGGCACCTTTGGTAATTCATATGGTCCCTACCTGGCAACCCATTTTTGAACAGTCCAGATATACATAAATCTGGATGTTTGAATCCCCTTTCCTTCACAAACTTCCTTTTGCTTTGTCTTTAAATATTTTTATTGAATAAATGTTAAACAAAGTAAAAACCATAAAAGAAAATAAAGATGATAAAATTAGTAAATAGTGAAAAAAGAAAAGGACTATAAAAGGTTCTTTCAAACTGATTGAAAGCAGAAATATATTTATATTTTATCTTCTTTCTCTAAAGTCACATCATAAATTCCTTCTTTCCATAAGCTACTATTTCTAATCTTCAAATCCATAAACCACAAGTTCATTTTCTCTTTTTTTCAGCAAAAAGTCCATAAGGGGTTGCCAGTCACTGATAAATATAATTAATCTTTTTCTAATCAGACAAGGTAATTTTGCCAACTCTGCTAGTTTTATCATGTTCATCAACCATTCCTCCATTATGGATATTTCAAAATCTTTCTATTTTTGCACATATGATACTCTTGCAGCAACAATCGTGGTAATAATCAAATAATCTTCAGTGCTGATCTTTAAAATTTCCTAAGTAGGCAGCACAATTATGGATACCTCTAAGAGTCAGGAGCTCCAGATCGAAACAGGATTGGTCTAATCAGTTTTTCCATTAGCAGCTATTGTTGGAAAAACTGCTTATCCTGATATACAGGGGCAGTTGAGCAAACATATTTATAACTTCTTTCATTAAAGGAAAGAAAAAATTAAGGATATTTGGAGACTGACTATAAGCAAAACAAAATTAGAAGGACCTCAACTTATCCAAGAAAGAACAAATCTGGATATATCACTGTAATGTATTGGGTTAATTCATTAATAGTTGTTATGATCTGTTGTTGTGAACATTTGAAAAGAGTCTCCAACTGTCTTGGAGCAGATGGCTAGTCTGCAATTTAAGCGGGAAATTGTTCTTTAAAATGATTGGTTGCTGCCTAGTGGCAGCATGGTATAAATAGATGTCAAGTGGTTCTCAAACCCATTGTTTCAAGCAATAAAAGAGCTGTTATCTTACACTGGTCTTTTTTTTTGTAAAATTTTTTTATTTTCGATTTTTCATTACATTCATAAAGAATACTTCAGATAAAGAATAGAATAAATTTATACACACAACTTTCGGTATTGCTCACCCATTTCCCCCCAAACCGCATCCACCCTCTAACCTCTTCTCTCACTTCCCTCTTTCCCTCTTCTTCCTCACTCTCCCCCTCTCCTCCTTCTCCTCAACCTTTCTACTTACTTCTCCCCTTCCTCCTATCTTCTCACTCCGGATGCAGTCCAGGGGAAATACCCGAGCAATTCCTCTCTCCAAATTGAAACATCAATATTATATACAATAAAACTATTTCTACTTATCTGACCTATTTAACCTCCAACCCATCCTCCCCCCACCCCTTCCCCCTCCCCCCTGACTTCCCAGAGCCAAGTACAGGGTTATACAAACATATTAAACATAATCTACTTAAGTTTACTAATTATACAATAACCAAAATCATACTAACCCTTAACTCTCTTCAAACTTTAACATCATAATTTTATAAACAAATCCACTACTCATAAAATAAATGAAACTTTGTAGTTCCATATTTCTTCTGAACATATTCTATCCATCTTCTCCATACAATAACATATCTCTCTTGTGAATGATCCTTTAAATAAGCAGAAATTTTAGCCATTTCTGCTAAATTAGAAACCTTAAATACCCATTCTTCTAAAGAAGGCAGAGTCTTTCTTCCAATATTGACCCACCAATAATCTTGCTGCTGTTATTAAATTCAACATTTAAATAATTTCTTTAGCATCAAAATCCACAAAAATACCCAAAAGAAATAATTGGGGAGTAAACTTAATCTTCCTTTTAAAAACTTTTTGAATGTTCCACCAAATCATAATCCAAAAGGCTTTAATATTTTTACAGGTCCACCAAACATGAAAATAAGTTGCATCAAGGCTACCACATCTCCAACATTTAGGTTGCAGGTTCGGGTAAATACAAGATAACTTTTTAGGATCCAGATGCCATCTATAAAACATTTTATAAAAATTTTCCCTCAAATTTTGAGCCTGCATAAATTTAACATTTCTAATCCAAATTAACTTCCCTGAATCCAATAAAATCGGTTCCTGGATATTCTGAGCCCATTTAATCATACAATCTTTTATTAACTCTGTTTCCGAATCCAATTTTATTAACTCATTGTAAATTCTTTTAATATGAGCATATTTCTGATCTTTAATCTGAATTACCAAATTTTCATCTGCTAAAGTGATTCCCACTTTCTTATCTAAGGTCCACCTCTCCACTATTTGCAAATATTGAAACCATGATTGTAAAATATTTTCTTGCCTTAACAAATCTGAAGACTTTAGTTGCCAATCAGTACCCGACCAAATAAGTAATTCTTTATACGAAATATTATCAAAATTCACCCCCTTAGAAACCCCCTGAATTGCTTGTCCAGGAATCCCCCAAATAGGTATTTTATAATTTAACTTATAATAATACTTCTTCCTGACTCGAAGTAAAGCATTTCTTAAAATGTGTGACTTAAAAACCAAATCTACCTTCTTATCAAAAATTAAATATGCATGCCAACCATATAATAAATCCCAACCTTCAAAGCAAGAATATTTTTATTTGTTAAATTAAGCCAATCACTTACTAAAGTTAAAGTGGCCGCATCATAATATAATTTCAAATTAGGTGCTTTAAGTCCACCTCTTTCTCGAGTGTCTTGTAAAATCTTGAACTTTACCCTTGATTTCTTCCCACCCCAAATAAATTTATTGATACCCTTCTACCACTCATCCAAATTAGCATCCTTTTTTAAAATAGGTATCATCTGAAACAAAAAAAGAAACTTTGGTAGAACATTCATCTTTACTACTGAAATTCTCCCCAGCAACGATAGTTGTAATTTTTGCCAATCATTTAAATCTTTTTGTACTTTTACCCATAAGTATTCATAATTATTCTTATACAATTTTCCATTAGATGTTGTCATATATACTCCTAAATACTTAACCTTATTAACTACTTCATAACCTGTTGCTTCAGCTATAATATCTTTTCCCTTCATAGACATATTTTTCAATAATATTTTAGTTTTGTTCTTACTCACCTTGAAACCAGAGACCTGTCCATACTGTGCTAAAATTTCAACCAAGTCTCTGACCAAATCTGTTGGGTGGGATAACGTCACCACCAAATCATCAGCAAAAGCTCTCAGCCTATAATCAATCTTACTTATTTTTATTCCTTTTAATCTAGATGAATCTCGAATTTTAATAAGTAAAATCTCCATTGTTAATACAAATAACAGGGGGGATAAGAGACAACCCTGTCTCATACCTTTTTCTATTTTAAATACATCTGTTAATCCCCCATTAATTATAATTTGTGCCGATTGTTGCTGATATATGGCCTTGAGAGCACACAAAAAGTTGTCTCCAAAGTTCATTTCCTCTACGACTTTCAATAAAAATTTCCAATCTAATTGATCAAAAGCTTTCTCAGCATTTATAAATATTAAAGCAGCAGGGATTTGGTTGTTCTTATCCAAATACTCTATTAAATTAACAATTTGTCTTACATTATATTTCATATATCTTCCCATTATAAATCCAGATTGGTCAGTATGAATCAATTGTTTCAGAACCTGCATTAATCTATTTGCCAGTATCTTTGCAAAAATCTTATAATCTGTATTTAAAAGAGATATAGGCCTATAATTTCTAGGTTGGGACAGATCCTGGTCTTCCTTTGGAATCAATGATATAAAAGCCCTTCTCCAAGATGGAGGTAGCTCTGCTCCCAACAAAATATCATTGAAAAGTTCCTTTAAAGGTTCTATCATTTCTTCAGATAGCATCTTATAATAAATTGCTGTTAGTCCATCAGTACCTGGAGTCTTGCCAACCTTCAATTGTTTAATTGCAGAAATAATCTCTTCAGAAGTAATTAAACCATTAATCCCATCCTGTTGGTCAATCGTAAGTCTAGGAAAATGTGCTTTCTGTAAATATTTTTCTATGTCTGAAATTTGTATGGTTTCACTAGCGTATAACTTTGAATAAAAATCTAAAAAAAGACTTTTTAATCAATTTTTGTTGATACACTTCTTTACCTTTATAAATTATTTTATCTATAGTCCTTGAGTTCTGTTTCTTACGTAATTGATAAGCCAACCATCTACCAGGTTTATTTGCATTACAAAATGTATTATGTTTCATAT
Organism: Crotalus tigris; assembly: GCF_016545835.1. NCBI lineage: Eukaryota > Metazoa > Chordata > Lepidosauria > Squamata > Viperidae > Crotalus > Crotalus tigris. The sequence goes on along the minus strand of NW_024100464.1, from coordinate 1,848,503 downwards.
ACCTCAAATTATTTGCCATCTGATCTGCTATTAACATATTAAATTGCTCCTTAAGCAGAGTTATAGAAACCTTTAAGTTATTATCCATTGGGTTTGATATTAAAATCTTTTCCTTACATTAATCTCATCTTCCAACTCTTTACGTTTCTGAATCTGTTTACATCTATGAGCATTATTCATAGCAATCAAAATCCCTCTCATATATGCTTTACTAGAATCCCATGCCATTGGCATCGAGGTACCCTTATTCATGTTCCAAGCAAAAAATTCCTTTAAATAACCTCTACATCTCTGTATATTCTCTTCATATCTAAATAAATTCTCGTTCAACCTCCAAGACCTTCTAGCCCCTTCTTCCAGCAAAATTTCCAACCATACAGGACTATGATCTGAAAATATTCTAGGAAATATCTTGATATTCTTCACCCTAGAAAAGAAATCATTATCAACTAAAAAAAGTCAATTCTAGAATAAGATTGGTGCCTATCTGAGAAAAAACACTGGTCTTGTTAATGCCCCAACGTATGCAATACACAACAGTGGCGATGAGGATGGGATGCTGCTAAGGAGAGAGAGAGCTGAAGCACTTAGTCAGAGGTTACTAGGGTGTGAGACCAGGCACCAGAGCCCTGGTAGGGACCACGTCCCCACCCTGCCTGCCAGTAAGCCACACTGGAGGCATAATCTTCCTGAGGGATCCATCCCCAGGATTCACCTAGCAACTCCTAGCAGCAGAAGGCATTGACCAAGACTTCGTGAGCATCAGCTATGGCCAAAGTGGGCAAGCTGAACGAATTTGATGTTTCTCACCCTAAACAATGGAGCTCCTATGTCTCCAGTGTGAAGAACTACCTGCAGGCCAACCAGGTGAGAGATGATGGGCTGAAGGCAGCAATCCTGGTCTGTGTGTGCAGACAGGTGACCTTCGACATCGCGAAGAACATGATTGTCCCAGCCAGCTTAGAATCAGTCACATACGCTGATCTGAAGAGGAGGCTAAAGGAACATTTTGAACCCAGGCTGTCAGTTATTGCTTGGCAGCACGCATTTGAGCAAAGAAAGCAACAGGCAGGTGAGTCAACAGCTGAATTCATGGCAAGCATCAAGACTCTGCAAGTTTCCTGATTTAGAGGACAGACTCAGAGACAGACTCATGTGTGGCCTGAGGAACTAAGATCTGCAGCAGATGCTTTTCACAAAATAAATTCTGATGTTCCAGGATGTGTTAAAAGAAGTCATGGCAGACAAGGCAGATGGAGCAATTAAGGCTTTACGACCCCAGAAGTCTCCCCTCAGACAGACAGCTGTGCACCATGAAACTACAAAAATACTAGAAGACCCAGATGAGGGTGATGAGATCAACCAGTTACAGAAGCAACCCATCAGATGGCAATATCCCATTGACAAGGCAGTTCTATTCCCTAGTTGTGCCAGTTGCGGTGAACATCACAAGAAGTCTGAGTGCAGATTCCACACTGCAGTGTGTCGTCCTTGTGGCAAGCAAGGGCACATTGCCAGAGTCTGTTAAGGTCACCAGAGAGAAGTTCTGCCCAAAGACACCCCACGGAGATATAAATGGGCTGCGGGACAGAATAGGTTCGGTTACTGCTCCGAAAGGAGAAACATATTAAGGACAGGAGCCAAACACCCTCTCAAAGAGAAGCTGAGACTTACAGTCAGGCTACAAGGGGTCCCTTGTTCTATGGAACTAGACACCAGGTCAGCCCTGTCCATAATATCCCACAAAACATTTAGCTACATCTGCAGACAAGGCAGGAAACGAGTCCAATTCAAACCATCAAGCTTTGTTCTGACGGACTTTCAAAATTGCCATGTAGTGATGAAAGGCGAAGCCACAGTAAAAGTCAGCTTCAAAGAGTTCAAGGGTCCCCTTAACATTGTGGTCATTGAAGGCCAGCACACAAGTTTGATTGGGCTGGACTGGTTTGATGCCCTGGGCATCAGAGTAACCGGCATCAACCACACACAAACAGCTGACCTAGCGGCTGTGTGCAAGGAATTTGCTGATGTGTTCAGCCCTAATTTAGATCAGTACAAGGGAGCACCAATCTCCCTTAACCTCAATCTAATAGTAAGTCCTATCAGGATCAAACTTCGCAGAGTGCCTTTCACACTAAAGCCTAAAATAGATGCAGAGCTAGACAAGTTAGTACAGCAGGAAGTGCTTCAACCTGTAGATAGCAGCATGTGGGAAACCCCCATAGTAATCCCAGTGAAGCCCAATGGGGACATTCATATTTGTGCTGATTACAAATGCACAATTAATAAAGCCTTGCAGCAACATGCTCACCCAGTTCCAATCGTAAGCCACATCTTGGCATCACTGCAGGGAGGTCATGTATTTGCTAAACTGGACCTCACACAGGCATATCATCAACTGCCTGTGGATGATGCCACAGCAGAGGCTCAGATAATAGTCACACATAGAGGGGCATTCAGGGTTCATCCCCTGAAGTTTGGGGTTAGTGTTGCCCCAGGGTGTAATGGAATGTACACTTAAGAATATTCCAGGTGTGTGCCCTTACTTTGATGATGTTCTGATTGCTGGAGAATCCGCAGCGACCTTAGCAAAACGTCTCAGAGCAGTTCTTCAATGGTTCTGCAAAGCGGGGTTGAAGTTAAAAAGAGACAAATGCCAAATTGGTGTGAACTCTACTGAGGTCCTGGGATTCTGGATAGATGCTGCTGGAATCCATCCCTCTGACACTAAGCTTAAAGCTATACAACAGGCTCCCAGACCTAAGTCAAAAGGAGAGCTGCAGGCATTTTTAGGGCTTCTTAATTTTTACCATTCATTCCTGCCGCACAAGACAGAACTGGCAGAGCCACTTCATCAGCTTCTGGATAAAAGGGCACCGTGGGAGTGGACAAACACCCACAAAAAAGCTTTTAAAGCAGTCAAATCACTGTTGTCATCAAGCTCAGTACTAGGTCACTTCAATGAGAAATTGCCTGTCGGTTTAGCGGGTGATGCTTCACCTTATGGCATAGGAGCAGTCTTAAGCCATCTAATGGCAAATGGGCACCAAGCACCCATCGCTTACTATTCCAGAACGTTATTCCCTGCAGAAATGAATTATGTGCAGATAGACAAGGAGGCTTTAGCCATTGTAGCTGGAATTAAAAAATTCCATGACTTCCTATATGGGCATTCCTTCACTGTTTTCACAGATCATAAGCCTCTCTTAGGTCTCTTCACTGCAGACAAGCAGACCCCACATATCCTTTCTCCTAGGATGCTGTGATGGTCAATATTCATGGCTGCCTATTCTTACAGCTAGTCCATAAGCCAGGCAAGGAAATGGGCCACACACTTAGCTGACTGCCTTTGCCTCACAAAGACCCCGACCCAGCACCTGCAGCTTGCATCCTGGCAATCCAGGATCTCCCTGAGACTCCCCTTCATGCAGGAGATGTGGCTGTTGAAACTGCCACTGACAGAACATTCAGTCATGTTCTGAACTGGGTATTAAGGGGCTGGCCTGATAGCAGACCAGGTCCAGAATTTCATAGCTTCACTAGCAGAAAAGATGAACTATCAGCTCATAAAGGCTGTGTGCTATGGGGAAGCAGGGTGATAGTCCCACCCACATTAAGAACCAGAGTTTTAGAATCTCTGCATGAGGGTCATCCAGGCATAGTTAGGATGAAGGCACTTGCTAGGAGTTACTTGTGATGGCCTGGCCTGGATAAGGATATAGAGGCTCAAGTAAAGAGCTGCCAAGTCTGTCAGGAGACCCAACCTAAAATGCCTCAAGCACCAGTGCACCACTGGGAGACCGCGCAAACTCCTTGGTCTCATGTGCACATAGACTTTGCAGGACTCTTCCAAGGACAGGTGTTGCTCATTGTTGTGGACAGCTACTCTAAATGGCTAGAGGTAGCACCTGTCCCATCCATGACTACTGCCAGGACCATCCAAGAACTGCACAGAATCTTTGCCACACACGGCCTGCCAGATGTGATTGTGTCCAATAACGGGGCACAATTCACAGCAGCTGAGTTCCAGTCCTTTCTGAGGACCAACATAATTCAACATGCTACCTCAGCCCCCTTTCATTCAGCTTCAAATGGTCAAGCAGAACGAATGGTCAGAATGATCAAAGAAGCATTGAAGAAATTAATGACAGGTGACTGGCATCATTGCTTAACGGATTTTCTACTCTGCCAACATACTACTCCTTGCACCACTACAGGCCGCAGTCCAGCGGAACTGAGATGGGGATGTCGGCTGACCACCAAGCTGGACCGTCTCCATCCTGACAGGGCTGCTGTGGACGCATCGCAATCTAAGCCTCCAAGAAATTTGCAGCTTGGTGAGAACGTATGGGTGAGAAATTATGGGCTGGGGGCACCTTGAGTGGCTGCTGTGGTTTCAAAGGTGTCAGGGACACTGTCTTATGAAGTGGCCCTGGATGATGGTTGTTTGGTTCGATGCCACATAGACCAATTGTGGTGGCATCAGGCTAGCCAGAGCCTGGCCGCTGACCGAGAGGAGATTAGTGGGTTGCCTGGTGACCGGGCCACTGTGAGACTATGCCTACAGAACTGGGGTTGCCAACAAACTCTGTCCAAGTCCATCAGGCAGCATCACAAATGAAGACTGTGGCACTGGTCTACCCGGCCATGATGGGCATAACGGCACCGGTCTACCCAGCCAAAATGAGCAATGAAGTCCTGGTCTACCCGAAGTGATCGGGCCTAGGGACCCTGGTCTACCTTGCCCAACAAGGAGGTGTGTAGATTGGGGACCTCAAACAACAGTGAGGCGCTCTGAACAGACACGAAACCTGCCTGCATATTTGACTGACTATGTTCATAATTTGCAATGCATTGACTTATCCAGGGGGAAGGGGTGTAATGTATTGGGTTAATTCATTAATAGTTCTTATGATCTGTTATTGTGAACATTTGAAAAGTGTCTCCAGCTGTCTTGGAGCAGACAACTATTCTGCAATTTATGCGGGAAATTGTTCTTTAAAATGATTGGTCGGTGGTGGCATGGTATAAATAGATGTCAAGTGGTTCTCAGAGCCACTTCTGTGTTTCAAGGAATAAAAGAGTTGTTATCTTACACTGGTCTTGTTAATGCCTCAACAAACGCAATACACAACAATCACATCCAAATGTCACAAAGGTAACATCACCACCACTACCTATGTATGAGAACAAGACCAAACAATAATTCATTCATGCCTTGAATAAAGTTGTTTTCTTTGCTACTCTAGCAGTAGAAAGCCACTGAACATGTTGCTGTTTCCTGCTCAGTAACGCGTTTGAAAGGCGAGAGAGAGAGAGAGAGAGAGAGAGAGAGAGAGAGAGAGAGAGAGAGAGAGAGAGAGAGAGAGAGAGAGAGAGAGAGAGAGAGAGAGAGAGAGAGAAGAGTAAAAGGAGGAAGTTTCTTCTGGGTGTGGCATTGATGGAAAGGAATTCTAATTCAAGGTACTGAAAAGTGATGGATAATCTTTCCTGTCCAGATGAACAAACTGAAGTGAAGGAAGATCTTCCCCAAACGGAAAAGTTCTGAAGCCCCTATTTTTCTAAGGCAAATGTGAGAAGCCTCTATCTTCCAAAGAGACCCAGACCAAAAATTTGAAAGACAGATGGCTTGGGGATATTTGGAGGAGAGAAGTGGAGACCCCTATCCCACTCCATTTCCTCTCCAACAAGGCTCTCTGTTTAAACAGAATGCTTCAACCAGCTTTTGCCAGTTTAATATGTGTTCTCATCTTAATTACATTCATAAATATGGAAGGCAAAAGAGAAAAGATCTGGAGAACAGGTCATTGATCTCCAGATGTAAATGCATGTTTGTTTGGAAAGTCTTATGTGCATGCCCCAAAATGGGAAGTATTTTAGTAGTTGTGCCACACTCCAGGTAAGCACTCAGAATAACTTGAAATTACTGTGAGAAAAGCAAACTGGAATAATGGATGTAAAACCAGAGTCCCTAGCAAGAGTGTACACCAATAACATATGAAATTGGTGTATTCAATGCAGACTTTTATTTGTTTCAGAGGAATACTTAATTTACACCAAAACCAAGCCTGTCATCACAGGTTTTTTCCAAAGCTCTAACTCCTAAATTACCACACTGTGGAAGCCATTGTAGGAGATGACCAGGCTGAGCCCGAGGAAGGGGTCAAACACGTCATCAGTCATAAGTCCATTCACGCCAGTGGTGAGATTCAGCCAGTTCGCATCAGTTCAGCAGAACCGGTAGCTAATTTTCTGTTATCCAGGCCCACAACAGACTTCTGGAAGTGGCATTCACACAGAGAACTGGTTGTTCACATATCTGAATCCCACCACTGGTTCACGCCCACAAGAGATCTAAGTCCAGCCCATCTAGACTCTTATCTACTGCCAATTTGCTTGGAACATTAGTAGTTCAGATACTCATAGAGAGTTTATGCTTGCAATAAATCTTCGATCCATTTGAACTGCCTGAATCTTCTATTTCCCTGGTGCTTGACAGCCACACCTTAAATGAAAAGAAAAATGTTACTGTTTATGTAAAATGCCATAGTCTGGAAGAAGAGATATAGAAGTAAATCTGCTGTCAGACCTGCACCAGGTAGGTCACTTAGAAACGAAAGACCCTTGACTCCATTTGATTGAAGTGATAGGTTCTTTTACTAAAGGACATTGGCTGCAGCTAGAACTAAGTTTCCCATGAGAAAAAGATATAAAATGTTTCCCCTCATCCCAGCCGTCACCCCATGACCAGTCCATCTTCAGCCAATGAAGATCTGCCCAGATATTTTGAGAATGTTGAGATGTTTGGGGTAATCCACATTCTTTTCTCAAAGTGCATGGCCTTGAGTGCTGACACAAACTGATTCCAAGCTGCCCTGCTCTTCATCAAGCTGTCATTCCCCCTCTCTAAATCCCATCACATACCAATACATGTTTATTGCCCATTTGTTCCCCCCATGCCCCCCTCTCTCCTAGCCTTTGATGACAGGATGCCAGCAAAGCACCAAGCCAAAGATGGCAGACCTGACATACTGCTCCCTTGACTGAGACATTAGTCCTGTAGAGGAAAGAAGAAGGGAAGGAGAGACACACATAAAATTTACAATTAGTTGGACAGTCATCAAGGCTTATTTGGATATTGTTCTTGGAAGTTTTTAAGCAGTCTGGATGCTTTAATATGTTTGGAATCAACCTATTCAGTCTCTGAGGGAGGGAAGCCTTTCCACATTACTAAATACTGGGTTTTCCCTTGATGCATGCGAGAGTCCAATATGTCTTTAACTTCAAAATGCTGCTCTCCCTCAATCATGATGGGATCAGGAAGTGGTGGTTGCGATTCTGGGTGTAGGGAGGATGTGATTTCTGGTTTTAAAGAGGCTGCAATGAAATACTGGATGCATGAACCCAAGGTTTTTTGGTAATTCAAATTCGACAGACACTGGGTTAATAATTCTTTTTATGGGAAAAGGGCCAATGTCCTTTGGGCCCAGTTTTGTGGAAGGTTGTCTAGATTGCAGGTACTTAGTAGACAAATAGACCTTGCTCCAACTTCAAAGTCTTTCAGTTTCATGCGCCTTTTGTCAACTTGTTTTTTATATGCTTTCTTTGCCTCCTCCAGAGTTTTCTTTACTACAGGCCAGGTATTTTGTAGTTGGGTGACCCATTCCTTTAAAGAGGTGGTCAATGAAGTCTCCTGGGGCAATTCAGAAATAGATACAAAATCCTGCCCCTTGGCCACTTTAAAGTGGTGAAACCAGTGCTACTATGCACTGAGTTGTTGTCAGGTCCCTCTCAGAATTCTGCCATTCTGTGGGGAGGGGGTACAGTTACTTGGGGTTTGAAGAATGTGATACTTTCACTTTGATGTATCTGTATGGGAATTAGGGAGGGCCATCTGGATGGTCAGTTTCTGCCTGTTACCAAGGTCTCGGCACTGGAGAACAACTTGTTATCACCTTCTCGTCTCAGAATTCTCAAAACACCGTCACGCTATCAGATTGGCTTCTGATTAACTGGGACATTGGGATGGGATTTGTACAATGGGAAATTAGCTGAACAATTCACATGGGAACTTCAGATTCTACCTGACTTCTCTGCAATCCCTTTTTGTCAGTAAAAGATCCTTTTGAAATAATCCTTGTTTCAAGAGTCATGCTTTCCTGAGTAGATAGTTGAGGCAGGACCTTATAGTTGTTGTAAGCAACCTCAGCGAAAGGGAGGTCAGCCCAATTGTCTTGCTGATAATTAATATAATACTTGAGATATGGCTTCAGGACTCCATTCATACATTCACAGCTTCCATTCATTTCTGGATGATGTGAGGAACTAAGCCTGTGGGTGGTCCCCAAAAGTTTTAAAAATTTGCCAAAACCAAGAAGTGAATTGGACTCTGTGATCTGATATTATTCTTTCTGGGGTTCCATGCAGCCTGTAAACATGCTACAGAAACTATTTGGCCAAAGTGCAGGTGGAGGGGACTTTGTGGCAGGACACAAAGTGCACTTGTTTGGAAAATAAGTCAGTTATCACTGGGTAGTTCTACTATAAAATTAATTGAAATCTCTTTCCATGGGGCTTATCTGGCAGCCCAGTTAAGGCATCTACTAGGAAGTTCTTCCCCCTGGGAAATATCGCAGCATGAAATTGAATCAGTTAAAGTATTGAGCCAAACAAACTTGTTTGGGTGACAATCTCCAAGGGGTCTTTAGGGCTTCTAAATTCTTTTGGTCAGTCCACACTTCAAAAGGGGTTTCCCCCCCTTCTAAGAAATGCCACCAGGTTAAGAGCACACTGCATATTCTTTCTTCTCCCAAACTGTCCACCTATGCATGGTTTCGTTAAGCTTTTTGGAAGTATAGGCACATGGCTGCAGGACCCCCTCCTCACTTTTCTGCAAAACACTGCCCCACTGCAACTTCACTAGTATCTGCTTGAATGACAAAGGGAGCTTTGGGATCTGGGTGTTTCAGCACAGGGTCTGCCGTGACCAAAAGCTTGAGTTTTTCAAATGCTGCTTGGAATTCCATTGTCCATTTTAGCAGCTGGCTAGGCTTGGGCTTCCCTTCCCCTTCCCCTTCATCTTTAGTAGATTGGTGACAGGGAGGACAATCTGGGCGAACGATGGGATGAATTGGCAGTAAAAGTTCACTAAACCCAGGAACCTTTGTAGTTGCTTCTGGACGCAGAGAGGAGCCAACTCCTGCACTGCCCGCACCTTCTCAGGGTCCATTTCTATTTCTTCATGGTGTTGCGCATGAATTTAAAAATAAATTAAATCCACTAATTGGGTTGCAAAGAAAACAAAATTTATTGCTAACAAAGAAAAGAAAAAGAGTGGTTTGCAAAGTGTGATGGATCCGAGTCAAGACTTCACGCAGGAAGTTCTCAAGCAATGGACCACATGTGAGCCATATTGACCAGTCATTTTTATACATCCTATCATGATGCCTCATTTCCCTTCCCCTTTGGTCCCATTGGAAAGGCCCACAGAGGTCACAAACTATCAGAAGCGCCTAATTGGAATACATTATCTGTGTCCTTGTCTGCTCAGGTTTCCTCAACATCCGGCAGAAATTCACAGTTTATTCTTTGGTTTTAATGCACTCATCCTGTTTATTTTTAAAACATCCTTTTCCCTTGAACTGTTTCCCTCAAATACCCTCCTTTTCTTTTTATACTGTTTTAAAAAATAAAATAAAATTACCCATTTTGGTGATTTTAATGCAAGCATTGCAGTTAGAGTTATTTATACTTTTCTTTTTTTACTAATGTTTCTGTTGGAATATTCATGAGCAGGAAGAGTCATGTGGTAACTCAGTCAGCCAATGTGAAGAAAGTGCTACTCAGTCTGTGCAAAAGGTACTGAGTTAGGAGCTGGATTTCCAGTCTCAGGTTTGTCTCTGTATCTCTCTATAAGAAGTCTTCATTTGTGCTATGTTGCTGTAAATAAGAATGTATGGTATTGTAAATATTTTGATATAAATATAAAGAAGTTATTTTGAATCAGCTAAATGCAGTCAACTGTCAGAGCTTCTGATTTATTTTTCACCAACAGAGAAATTAAAATTCTCTAATAGGTTAAGGGCCCAGAGCTTACTAAGGACTGCATTGTAATTTAAAGCTGGAAGAAATTGCCTGTGTTTAGAAAGTATAAGAACAAGGCTGAATTAGCAGAATGGCTGCAATGGAATTTGAGGAAAACTCGGTGCCTCGTTTGGACCAGAAGAATTACATTATATGGGCTGCTAAAATGGAATGTTTGCTGAAAGCTAAAGAGCTGTGGTATATCATAGAAAATGCACCACAAGTGTTTGTAGCTGCTGATCAGAAAAGTCATGATCGAGCAATGGCTTATCTCATCTTGAATTTAGATGATGAACAATTTCTAAATGTTGCAAATTTAAAGACTGCAAAGGAGATTTGGTTGAAGTTGAGAGCTGTGCACGTGAATGTTTCTGCATGCAATATAGTGCAATTGTCAAGAAAACTTTACAGGGCCTGTTTGCAACCAGGTGAATCTGTGGAACAGCATTTAAATAAAATGCAAAGTTTATTTTTGAATTTAGAACAACGTGGGATTAAATTCCCTGAGTCCCAGAAGGCTTTATTGGCATTGAACAGTTTAGATAAAACCTGGGACACAGTTTCTGCGATACTTGAGTGTAAAGAAGAGCAAGATTTAAATTTTGAGGCTTTAAAGGCATGTTTGCTTAATGAAGAAGAAAAGCAACATTTTAGGAACAGCCACAGGAGGTGAAATTCCTGAGGAGGGTGTCCAGACTGCAAGTCTCCAGAGAAGAAACATTTTGCAAGCAGAGGGCTCAACAAGAAAAGAATTGCTACATTTGTGGAGCAAAGACACATCTGAAAAACAACTGTTTGCAGAGGAACAATTTGCAGTGAAGGACATTTGTGCAAGCAAAAAAGACTGATTTGCAAAAGGAACATTTTGGTGTTACAAAAGTTTGCTATAGCAACAACAGAGACAAGTGGCTAATAGATAG